>NW_026775580.1:110609902-111809902 GCF_030987335.1 Cornus florida | reverse complement strand
TCGAAGAAGTAATAAATTGTCAGTGTCTACATATAATAATAGGAGTAATTAACATGATCAAATAAGGAAAAAAGGTTGTAAAATCGTAAATAACATCCATGCATATATGTGTGTGTATATATATATATGTTTTTTTTAAAAAAAAACTTAGACTCGCCATGTTTTAGGAGTGCTAGAAAGAAGCACACCTGTCAAACCAAATAATTAAAAAGAATATATATAGAAGTAGTAGTACTTTAGGGAAGGTTAATGCATCTAAAGATCGCAAAGCAGACTCATAGATCATGTGATTATCATGGGATCAATCTTTTTCAAGAATCTTGGATGATTCTTTTCTTAGTTAACTCATAAAGTTGAGACATAAATATAAAGTTATAAACAACAGTGTAGTCCTAGTCCTACACACCACAGAGCCACACCAACACAACCTAACTAGAGTGTTTGGTACAAGTTCCCGTGTACTGTACACAACTAATTAATACAAGCAGAATCTTGTATTATATGGACTGAGATGATTTGGTGCCTAGTTGGATGGATTTGGAAATGTTGGTGCGTTTTTTTTTTTTTTTTTTGGCTGTTCACACAAATCACCCATCATTACACACATATAATATATACACACACGTATAGCCATACATGTGTATATATATTTGTTAATGTATATGCAGCGTTTTCCAAGGGATTGCTTTGCAAATCGTGTGCAGTAATGCATCCTGAAGTTTTTCATGTGCCCGCAATCTACAGTAGATATTCTCTCTCTCCGCTTTACTTTTGTCTTTATTTTTTTCTTATTATATTGGCAAAAGTGAAAGGAAAAAAAAAACAGGGAGCACATATTTTATGTGATGTAAAAATGAGCGAGTCAGTTTATATAGATTCAAAAATGAACAATTTGTCCATTTACATTTTATATAGGATCATTTTCTTTTCATAGTGTGATGCACATGATTGATTTTTTTTTTTTTTTAATTCCAAAAATATCCTCCAATATGACCGTTATACCCCATATTCTTATAAAAAGGTTTTTGCATTCTTTTGTTCCAATCAAACCTATTTTTTTCTTTCCTTTCCATTTGCATCTACTCTCCATGCTGTCTCTCTCAAAAGTAAGTTCATTTAAACATTTAAATATATATATATATATATATATATATACACACACACATACACACACACACAATGGCATTCAATTGCTCCCTGGTGAGCATAAAGTAATATACTCACTTTTAATCCTAATCTTATAATCTAATCCTATATTTAAGGCAATTGTTTCTTTTTTTATTACGATTATATATTATTAATAAGAAATGACAAAACTAGACATATGTTTAATTGAAACAAAATAAAATCAAATTCGTTAGGATTTTCTTTTATACGAATTCCTTTCCATTCGAATTCTCAAAGCATACCAATTAAAAATAAAAAAATTAATTATTTCTAATTCCTTCGACGATAGAAGGTTGAAACATAGAAGGCAACCACATCTGAAAAAAAATAAAAATAATGAAATTTCCAATAGCATTAACTTTGAATTGCCACGGGGTATTCCACCTTTATCATCACCACCTCCACCGCCGCCGCTGCCACCACCTACCCTGTCACTGCCGCCGCCTCGACCACCGTTGGCGGTAGCGGTAATGGCGGGGTAGGTGGCGGCGGCGGCGGTGAAGGTGGTGGAGGTGGCGGCAATGCTAGGGTAGGTGGTGTAGGCGGTCCATTCCCTTTTTCTTTCATATTTTATATATTCGGTTATATGATTTAATGATTTTGCTTGTCTTTGAATTCATTTTTATGCACACACATACAAATAAACATGTTTTGAGAGTACAATATTTATTTGTAATTGGATTATTCAGTAAGTAATTATTTCACAGACATAAATTAATTGCAAAGTTGAGAAGGGGACGATTGTGCGTTAATTTTTTAACTGGTATGCTTTGAGAATTCCCTGGCTGAAGGGATAGGAACGTAGGGAATTGGAAATAATTATTTTTATTTTTATTTTTAATTGGTATGTTTTGAGAATTCGAATGGGAAGGAATTCGTATAAAATAAAATCCTAACCAATTTGATTTTAATTTGTTTCCACTAAACACATGTCTAGTTTTGTCATTTCCTATTAATAATATATAATGGTTAAAAAAAAAGAAAATACTGATTTTTTTTTTTTTTTCCTAGTTGGTACTCACACATACTTGTCTCTTCTGAGACTTGAATCCCTGACCTCCATTTGGGAGGTAAGAGGCTGATACTGCTAAGCCACTGGCCCATTGGTGAAACACTGATTAATTAATTACCATAGGATATTAGATTCTAAGGTTAGGATTAAAAGTGAGTATACTACTCTATGCTCATCAGGGAATAATTGAACGCTACTAATACACACACACACACACACACACATATATATATATAAATATATATATGATCCACGTTAAGAGGCTGATACTGCTAAGCCACTGGCCCATTGGTGAAACATTGATTAATTAATTACCATAGGATATTAGATTCTAAGATTATGATTAAAAGTGAGTATACTACTCTATGCCAGGAAACAATTGAACGCAACTGATATATATATATATATATATATGATCCACGTTTATGTGTGTATATAATACACACACACACGTTTATGTGTATTTCTTTCACTTATGTCTTTTCTAGCTACTAGAAGAGTTTTGAGAACTAGACTATATCAAATGGTCTATAATGTAATACGATATAGCTGAGGATATAATACAACCATGAAAGGTACGTAGTCAAAACCCTTCTTACATATAATTTGAAATGTGGGATTATAAATCATTTTTTTTTTTTGCCTCAAAACCCTTCTTCATTCCTCACCTTAATATAGTTTTTAAGTATTTCATTTGATTGAAGCTTCAATAAGTTGCGAGTTAGTTTTGTGTTTTGAATGATTTTCAGTCTTTTCACTCTATACTGAACCATGCCATGATTAATACAAATGAGGAAGCGTTGGACACCTGTTCTCCAATTCCATAGAATAAAAAGGAGTAGGAAACGCATTCGGCCTGAGTTCACATAAACCAGACAAAGGCCCACATGAAGAGTTATAACACTTAAGTTAATTTAGGGCTATGTCAATTTATTATAAAGGGCATTTATGATATTTGCCCTTTATATTTTATAATTTTATTAAAAAAAAGTTAGTTATATTTTCCTTCAAGTTGTTCACTTTTGAAACTACAATGACTAACGTGCTCACTTTTATATTTCAGGAGATATTATGCTCACTTGATAAAACTTTTAGGTTTATTTTTTTATTTATTTATTTATTTTTTTTTTGTATTTTTGACTATTTATTATACAATTAATTAGAACTAACAACGTCAAATTATCTAGTCCAACCTCTGGTTCAAGTGATTATTCCTTGATGTTTTATGAAATTTCAAATTTAAAATTTGACTTGCGCAAACAAAAATTTAAAGTAACGGGCTTTACAAACACAATCCCTTGTTAATTTTTTTAGGGTTAATTTCACTGACACCCCCTGAGATTTAGCCAAATATCAGTCTAAAACATCTTTCGAAAATAACTATCAGTTAGGTCCAATTTTGCTTTTCCGTTATTGCTTCCGTTAAAAACGTGTGAAAAGACATGTTTGTCCCTAATTTTTTAATCACATTTATAAAATTACAAATTATATATAATTATATATATATATATATATATATATATATATGAGCGGATCTGAACGACGATTAGGAGTAAAGAGTTGTTTTGACAAGGATCTGAACGGCGAACATGGAAAGGCAAGAGCAAGAACTATCGTGCCCGGCGAGACGCGAACTGAGCCGGTGAGCACGGACTGAACCAAGGAGACTGAACTTACAGTTTAGCAAGAACTGTTCCGGCAATCAGAAACTACGACGACAAATTTGGAGATGCAGAACTTGATTGATTATACAGATCGCCGGCGAAGGTGGGTGCACTGGTTCGGTAACCGAGACTGATTCGGCAGAGGGAAAAAAAACAGGGTAACCGACGAGTGTCCAACGCTCCATCAAACCAAAGACCGACGAGCTTCAAAACAGAGCTTCGTTTGGAATTTTTAATGTCTGTTTGCTTCGCTGCTATGTATATATCCATGAATAAACAGTTTGGATTGCAGACACACCCATCATATACATCACACATATATTTGCATACACAGAGGTATATATATATATATATATGGGTAAATATATATATGTACATGTATATATAACAGAGAACATGAGAGACAGTCGACGACCATCGCAACGTGGCGAGCTCAAAACGGCGGTGGCCCTCCATGATTTCGCAATGCTCCACAACAGCGTTCACAAGTCACCACCACCACCACAAAGGCGGCGTCGTAGAGCTCGAACCGTCATGCCCACCGTTCGCTGTGGGTCGAATCAAGATCGGGCTGTGGTCGTGGAACTGGGTTCGAGGAGCGTCGTGACCGGAATCGTTTCTGTCTCAGGTCGTTCGTGATAGCCGTTCGTTGTGGGTCGGATCAAGATCGTGATCCATGGTCATATCCTCGGGTGACGATTGAGAGGTTGGGTATGGGGTTGATGATAAGGGCGATTGAGGAGGAATTGAGAGTGATATGGTGTATCAAACTTCTGTCGTCACAGAAGACCTCTGTTGTTGGGTTTCTTTGTGGAGAGAGACAAAGAGAGTCCATAGCGAAAGGGGACTGTTGAGAAGAAAAGAAGTTTTTTTGTCAGATTTAATGGTGGAAATTGGAAAACCAAACATTCTATGTACACTATTTCATACTAACAACATGTATTACTGAAACGGTACTCGCATACCTGTAAAACAATATATTTCGATACTTAATACCACCAACTACATTCATATTCTTAATTTCATTTTCCGTCTAAACATTATTTTGCAGACAAAATTCCGACGAACTCCACTCTTGATCTGTCATTCAACAATTTCACCGGAGAGATTCCGGAATGACCTGTTTTCTTCCACGAAACGAAATCATTTTCCGGAAATTAACTCCGGCGAGCACTTCACCACCTAATCCTAACCCAACACCTATCAGAGGATTGGTTCCTCAACTTGTCACCGAAATCTGAAACTCTCCACCGCCAAAGTTCTCTGTTTTATTCACCGGAAGTTGCAGAGGTGCAGCAATCCAGTTCTTGCTTCATTGTCAACCAACATCAAGCTCTCTCACCGGCGACAAGCACGAGCTTAGGTCTGATCGGAATGAGCTTAGGTCGACAAGCACAAGCACAAGCACGAGTGGTTTTCTTCATATGCAAAACACAGGAATATGTTTCCATAGACCATCAAGGTTAGAGAAGAGTAAAACATGTGAGGGGTATAAAAGTCTAACATTATAAGGGTAAATATGTCATTTCAATCATAAAAGAATAATTAAATAGGTCAAACCAGAGTCAAAGGGTAAGAATGTCTTTTTACATGTAAAAAGTGGTCTGACACACCTGTCAACTAATTTTGGGGGTGTGAGTGAAAAACGGAGTAAACGTTTGTAATGTGAGTGATAGTTATTTTTGAAAGATATTTTAGACTAATATTTGGCCAAACTACTGAGGTGTCAGTGAAATTATCTCATTTTTTTACTCCCTATCACTGTTGGAGCAAAACCAAGACAATTTACTTTCTGACGTCATCGGTAGAAATTGAAGTATAGCTTTGTTAAATAATATATGTGATTTTTTACATCATAAGGCGGTGCCAAATTCCATACACGTGGCACGCTAAACGAATATTATATATATATTGTTTCTATCATGCAATGAAAATGAATTGATTTAAATAATCACATTAACCTTATATCGTCAGAACCATACGATGTGTATTAGAATTAAATATGAGAAATATCACTCCAAATTATACCACTTCTGCAGTTTGGTTACATCAAACATCAGTCCATTGGATTAGAAATATACATATCATGCAAGAAACACTAATTAAGTTAGGCCAAAAAAATAACAATTGATATAAAAGAGTGTTCGTGGATTTGAATGACATGGGTTTCAATTTCAAAGCTTGTTGTAAGCATCCAATATTTTGTACTTTAAGAAACCCCATAGATTGGGTTCCGACATTTGACTAATGGAGAACTTCATCTTGTGCACCAGTAACAACCAATTCATTTTTTAAGTGAATAGATTTATTGTTATTTATTTTTTTATATGTTTGGATATCGTGCAAACTCTCTTTTTATAATCCAAAAACTACTTAACGTGTAAATAAATAAATATATACCCACACCAAGATCTGATCTTACCTTTGGAGAAATTGTCTGCAAATAGTTCTAACAAAAGACTCTATATGAAAACAGGCTTTTTAAATTGTATTTTCGTAAAATTCAAAAAACTGTTAGACAAATAATTTTTAAAAAAATTCAATTACCAAATAAAAAGAAAATTATTTTCACAATTAAATTGAACCAATACGTCCTTAATTTTAGGTCATCCATGATCTAAGAGCTTGCATGATAAACCTGTACAATAGCAACCCCCAAACCCCAACGGTACGTAAAGTCAATGAGCTAGTTCACTTTCTTATTTTAACCTTTTTATTATAACTATTATGTCTTTTTTAGAAAATTATGATAACTATATGTTATGTCACCCATAAAATATGATTTTTAGTTTTCTTGGAAACCCTAACAAATGGAATGCTATGAATGGGCAAGTCACCAAATGACAAAAGACCAAAAGAAAATTAAACAAACAACATGCTTTGAAGGAATTGATGTGCTTTGTTTTGTTAATTGCTTGAGTTCACATGTCTGTTTAAGAACTGACGATTCTCATGACTTTCCACCACACAACAACTCATATAATATGACCCACAAATCATGCGTGAAACAGCTCAATTAGATTTGGTGCATGGCAACTCATATTATATACCCCCAATATATATATATATATTATATATATATATATATATATGAATTAGTAATCTCATCCTTGAATCAAGAAAATTTATTCCCACTTTCTATTATGATTTTTTTTTTTTTTTTAATACAAAATCACTCTCTTCCTATTTTTAATTTTCAAAATTAAAATACCACACATAAACACTCATATATACTTACGAAAATTTAGAAGATCTCAATATCCCCATACATATCTTCTTTTGACCAAAAAATTATCTTATATTTAGGACCAAGCTAGCATTAAATTTTTCGTGAGATAGCTACCTAAATTAATTGAAGTCAATAAGCGAAATATATTGTTACATTAAAAAAGTTGCTGTTAAAGAGTTGTAAACTTTACCAAATTTGATATTATTAATTTTATTTGTTGCCAGAGGACAATCCCTATGAACTTGCTGTAAGATCTATAATCAGATTGTGATTTGCTCCAATATTTAATGATTTTTTTATTTAGTTTACCTTTGTTAATAATTAAATTAGTTGCCTATAGTTTTTAAATTTTTATGGTTGAGAAATATTAAGATATTGTTAGCTATCACCATTGACCATGGAACTCCAAAAGTAAGACCCACATAGCCCAAAATCTTACCTTGATCAACGGTGAACCAATTGATCAAATTAGATGATGTCCCTCCAAACAAGTACCTTAGATTTCTATCCTAATTAATTGTAATTTTGTGTTGCTGCTAATCAAATTACTAAGGGATTTTTTATCCCACACTCGATACAGAGCGCGTGTGATAAATCATTTTCTGGAATGATACAACAAAAAAGTCAGAATATTGATTATGGAACGATACAAGGACGCGCTAAAGAGGCGCGTGTAATATATATATATATATATATATATATATATATATTTCTTCGTATTTTAATACTTATGACAATCACTTTCGAGTGCTATAGTCTCCAAAGTCCACAACTGAGATTAAAATAATAATAATAGAAGTTCTCAAAAAGAGCCAAAAGATGGGAAGAAAAGAGCATAAAATCTAAGTTTATATAGATGTATGATATGATATATATATATATATATATATATACACACACACTATATACAATCTGATACATCCAGCGATGCAATAATTACTAGGGTGCAAACAGCTTTAAAAGGGTGTTGGAGGAGATCTCTGATATCACAGAAACAACTGTGGCAGGCAGGCAGGAAAGTTTTGCAGAAGAGAAAGTAGTGATCTTGAGGAGGTTGAATTGTTAAGCAATTCTCCCTCTCTTCAATATTTCTCAATCATCACACAGAAAAAGAGATGGGTAGCAGTTATTTTGGGGAGCCAAACCTAGGAAATGAAAGATCGGGTTCAGGGTCATCAAGCAGCAGGAAAGGAAAGAAGAGTAATTCTGACAAGCCCAAACAACCACAGAGAGGGCTTGGTGTTGCTCAGTTAGAGAAGATCAGACTGCATAGTCAAATGGGTTGTAGTTACCTTCCTTCTCTTCACACTGCTACTCCTTATTCTCCAAATTTCAACCAGGTAGGTCTCTCTCTCTGACTTCGCTTTCTGTGGCTAAAACTATAAATTGTTGTGTGTGTAAGATTTTAATGGAGCAAGCTAATTTCAATATTTGTTGTTAATATATATTAATTCAAGCAGGAGGATATGAGTCGACTTCAAATTGCAGCCTATTCAGCAATACCATCATCATCATCCTCATCTTCTCTTGGTTTTCATGGCCATCAAAATATCATGGTATGTTGACTTAATTCCCTTTTCTTTTCTTTTTTAGTACAGTAGATACTCCATTGAAATCTCATGGTTTCCTTTCATTTTAAGTCATTGATGGCCATGCACCACTCAAACTTCAACAATTCTTCCCACAGATGCACTGTGTGTGTGAGAGAGGAGGATCACATATTACATAACATCAAAACAAATTCTATTTTGATTAATTTGAAGAGATTTAATTTCCTTTAAGATATGGAAATCTATTAAATTAGACCCTTTCCATTTTCTTGGAGGTGTCTGCAAACGTGATGATTGGCAAAAACTTAGATTCTTGCTCCTTTGAAGATCATCATCATCAAGAAAATTACAAATTAAGGGGCAGTAACAATATTGTTAGAAGATGGATATTTGAACTGAATTTTCTTACTAATTTTTTTTGTTTTTAATTAACCATAAAGTTTTTCTATAAATCTATGCAAAGATTAAATCTGTCTCAATTAACTGGCTTGAATTACAGATGGGATTGGGTGAATTAGAAAGATCAGCAAATATCAGATATGGAGATTCTCAACCTATCACTACTGCAAGGTACTTGCATATCCTACTTTATGCTTTGTATTAAGCAAGGCCTCTTTATGGAAAACAAGTTACATATATCCTGTTTAATTGACATTTTCTCAATATTGTTTTAGGGCATGCTAGCTAGCTAGCTAGCTAGATTTCTATTTCTTCCGGGAAGAATTAATGCTGCCTCCTTATAGCGTTGTGTTAATTTGTTGGCATGAGCTATATATATATATATATATCTATTTACCTTAACAAAAAAAAAAAAAAATTCAAAAACAATATCTAAATCAATTCATATGTTCAATTCATAAAACCAGATGGAACCCTGGTAATGGCATACTAGAGAGTCAACATTTTGCACAGCCAAGCATGACTACTACACATCTTCTGAACCTACAAGCCGAGGTATATATAACCATATTCTTAATGCAGTACTTCTACAATATTGATATTATGAATGATTCGAATTAATGAAGATATATAACAAGTAGATTCTAATCTGATAATGACCAACTTTTCCTCAAAAATTCATCTTAATTATAGGACTCATTACAAAAGAAGAGAAAGAAAGACCGAAGTAATTCGTTTGGCTCAAGCAGTCAGAACTCGGAATCAAATGATAATCAAGAACTGGATTTGGAGCTCAGACTTTCACTTTAGTCTGCAAAGTTTCTGCAATTCAATGTGTATGGATTCGATTGTTTTATCATCTTACTTTTAATTTAAAAGTTCAAAATTAGGAAGAAGTGGATCGATTTGCAAAGCTGCACAAGTTGAGCAAGATGATACACTTGTGGTTAAAGTTTCATTTTGAAGGACTCCTGTAATGGAAGTTAGATATATAAATCGAATTTCTGCATAAAATTAAAGAGAAGTTAATTTTGTTGTGGCATTTTTATGAAGTACTATACAAGAAGTGAACATTATTGTTCTTTTCAGTTTTTTACATTTCCATTATGGTCTAGCATACAGCATGTACCAATAGCAAAGCTTTTCATGAACACAAACTTTAGTTGATTCATGAGTTGGAATGTTAATTTCTATTCTCTTACTCCTATTGTTCAATGGTATTAATTTTATAGATCACAATAAATTAAAATAGGGAATGAGGGACAATATAACTGATCCAACTCCCTCATCAATATATATATATATATATATATATATATATATAGATTTTTTTTTTTTTAAATAATATAGGGCTATGTGTGTGTGTATATATATATATATAGTTACCATTTAGCAACTAACAAAATCTAAACAATAAAAACTTAATAACAGTAAATTATTGGATCTATTTAATTTTTTCACATTCTCTTCTTCACTAAGACACCGAAGTGTGACACAATCTTCTTCAGGAACATAATTTGTTTTATTTCATGGAGTTGGAATGTTTCTATATATTCTCTTCTATTGTTTAACGTGAGTATGATCAACTTTATTAACTGAAAATGATTAAAGAGAGAGCAAGAATAGACAAGGACAAGAAAACCAATGACTTAAACCTGTTTTTATGTGGAGATTAACGCTTTATTACTCCAGGTAAAAGTGAGGAACAATCTGGACATCACCGAATCATTTGTATGTATATCTTGATGCATGAACTGTGTGGTTTTATAAGGAAAATGTTTATGGTCAGACAATTAATTAGATAACTTCTGTTTCGAGTCTAAATATCATATATACATATGTGTGTGTGTGTGTGTGTGTGTGTTGAGTTCAACAAGACAAATGGCATAACCATGAAAAGGAGACATGAGATGAAGAATGAGAATTACCATGAAGACCACTGGGTGGCAAACTCACTTCAATCAGATGAGCACAGGGGTACAAATACAATATGAAGTGCCCTATAGGTTCTTATGAACTCTTATAAAATTTTAACTGTGATTTAGTTCAATACAAGCTCACTTGTTTCAATCACAAGTTCACAACTTGAATTTTCCAACTTTAATTGTGAAAAAGACAGTTTGGTTTACATATTACGGAGTATTTTATTTTTTATTTTTAAAAAAGTGACACTTAAATTATGACCTTAGCTGACTATTCAATTACAATTATTCCAAGAATAAGTAGAATTCCAGCAGAGAAACTAGATCGTAACAGATTAAGGGAGTCCTCAATCTTTTTTATAACATATATTTTCACGAGGTTTTTTTTAAATCTGAACAAGGAAACAAGGAGAACAAAGAAGTCCAAAACAGAGCAAACCCAGAAAGAAACAAACACCTCACCCAGGAAGAGGATGAATGTCCTTGTCGATTTCACATCAGTCGGTAATCAATAAAGATTTTCAAGTTTATCATTTTGCTTTTATGTAGGAATGTACATGTCAATTTATTCATAAAGTATGTGATGATGAAGCTGATGTCGGTGGTGCATGTATCATGACATGTTTAGATGACGATGTTGTTATTTATCAATCACATGTTAGTATTCATGACACCAAACATGTGGTATAAACTGTGTTGTGCCAGGGTTCTGGAGATGCATTTCACAATAATTAAATCCTCCTCTGACAATTAATGACGAACACAATCTTCATTTACCATTACAACTCAAGTGAAAATGCTCAACAAAGCCATAAACATTAGCTTTTTGTCACGAAGTGATTCCTAAGACGCTTATAGGATGGAAGACACGCATGCTGGTTAGCAAAGAGCAGAGTTTGACTGGGAATGGTTCCAGGGAAGGGGCGTGCAGGGGCACAGGATGGTACCTCTTTAGAATTCAGGCAGGTCGACTCGGTTGAGTGCGAGGAGCTTGTCGTTGGTCGTGGACTTGACTATGAAGAAGGGAGTTGGCCATCCCGGTACAAACTGGTCGGGAGCTGGAGCCGTTTCCCTTATGAGATCAAGGCAGGTCGAAACCAGTCAACATGTGTCCTTGGGAGGGCAGGTCGTGGTGGCTGACCAGGGCGTTTGCGCGAGCTGAAGCAACGCCTTGGTGCCGCACGGGCCGTGCCGCTGCGCCAAATCTCTAGACCCGTGACAAATGGTATCAGAGCAGGATTTGGGGTAAAGCACGGTGGGGTGCCCCCTTGTCGGTCCGAGAGGGGTCAGAGAAAGGAGACGGTGCATTGAAGTTGCGTCGATGAGTAGGAATCAATGCAGTTTGGGGGAGAGCCTCCATCTCCCCAGGAAGAGGCGTTCGTTAAAGTTGCGCACTGGAGGGCTGGAGGGCCCCACGCACCAAAGTTCGTGAGAGCTCCTTGGGTGATGCAAAACTTGGTGAAGGGCGAGCATCAAGTCGGCAGGAGACCCTTGCTTGCTCGGGTTGTCGCGGAAGCGGCATGACGGATAAGAGTCACGTCCTTGAGGAGTGGACGTCCCCTTGGTTTGAGGCCTATCATTGGGCAAGTATAGTGTAGGGAGTTGCACAAGAAAGCGATGGTGGGAAGGCGAGCATACTGCTTGGAGGCAGACTTTGGAAGGGAGTGGACGCAGTAGTGAAGCGCCGCACTGCGACGAGGACGTCGCAGGATTTGGGTGGGGGAGAGTGTCACAAAGTGATTCCTAAGACGCTTGGAGGATGGAAGACACGCATGCTGGTTGGCAAAGAGCAGAGTTTGACTGGGAATGGTTCCAGGGAAGGGGCGTGCAGGAGTACAGGATGGTACCTCTTCAGAGTTCAGGCAGGTCGACTCGGTTGAGTGCGAGGAGCTTGTCGCTGGTCGTGGACTTGACTATGAAGAAGGGAGTTGGCCATCCTTGCACAAACTGGTCGGGAGCTGGAGTCGTTCCCCTGATGAGACCAAGGCAGATCGAAACCAGTCAGCATGTATCCTTGGGAGGGCAGGTCGTGGTAGTTGATCAAGGCGCTTGCGCGAGCTGAAGCAACGCCTTGGTGCCGCACGGGCCGTGTCGTTGCGCCAAATCTCTAGGCCCGTGACATTTTACTCTATTTTAAGGCCTTAATCCCAAAATAATCATTGTATTTTTACCATTTTACTATATTGTTGGAGGAATGATACTGACATATTTACCAGGAAAAAAAAAATGGAAAATTTAACTTATCATGCATAGATTCTAATCAGTAGTCATGAATAAATTGCTTGCTTATACTTATATTGTTTATGCAATGATTTAGGTAGCATTTTACTTGGGGAAAATTTAACTTATGACAAGTGTTTTTTTTTTTTTTTTTTTGTTGACAAGTTTGGAAGTTATATTATAGAATTGAAAATATTAAAAAAGATTTCGTATACAAGGTCACTAAAACAACGGTAATTATTTAACCACCATCAAACTCGTAATAAACAATTGTCCTATCTTAAAATTAGGTTATAAAATTTGTAAAAAGTTAAATCCATTGTTGGACTTAAGTTCTAAACACCAGGGAAAAAGTAAATTTTTTTTTTTAATATTTCCGGATCAATAATTCTAATCAATTATCATTAGATACACCAATAAAAAATAAATAAAACTTACACATTTTATTTTTACACAATTATTTACATGTGGAATGATGATTCATCTAGACCGGTCCGTATGCATTAGATGTTCAGCTAGTGCTTAGCATTTCACTTGCCATCAGATGTCTTTTCCTACTTTAGCTGCATTTTGCTACAGTAGATTTTAAATCCATTAATTATACAGTAATATATATGAATTGACCTCAATACCTACATTATAAGGCGACTGATGGCAAAACAGCTGTAATGACGTCAATCAATGATGTGTCAGTCTATAGTCTAGACAAAGAATCACGAGTCTCTCCTATAGGCATTTGGGTCCAATACCCCTCCGTTCACCTCACAACATTAACTCGAGAAAATAACAGGCACTACTCCAAATGGGTAGCTCGAATATACTACAATTGCTGACTAGAGGCAAAGATACTGACATGAGGATTAATTATGAAAGCAAAAATACAAACACAACAAAAAAGAAAAAAAAAAAAAAAAAAAAAAGAGTAATAATAATCTATTATATATAAGCAAATAAATTGATTTTTAGTCGTTTTATGTAATCACTAATTTGAATAGGTTTTGTGTGAATTGAAAATCTTCGTCTACCATATCCCAATATAGGATGATCGAGTTTGGACTTGCATGGCAATAAAATAGTGATTAAAAGAAACGCGGTTCCAAATATTATGCTTGGTTACCCTGCTTTTTGGGAGCTTAGATGGCGAGAAAAATTGAGGATGAAAACAGAGCAGACTGATTCAAACTGCTGGATTGGATCAAATTAAGGATGTAATTATTCAGGTCAGGTAGAATTACTTTGGCATGAATTGCGGAGAACATGTATATATGTTATTTTCTATATCTAGGCTTTGTTGCAAGTACGTAGTGTATAAAGAAGACATAAAGAGAAGCAGGGAGAGAGAGAGAGAGAGTGCTTCTTGCAAGAGCTTCCAAGGAATAAGCTTCATGGCGGTCTTGCACAGAGCCCTCTTTCTTGTTCTCTTTGTTATTCCTCTCTTATTTCATCATGGCTCAGCACACAGACCTGAACCTCATACAGGAGACAAGAATAAAAAAACTGTAGCAAATCACAAGACCACTACTGCGAAGCCCAATGATAAACAAGAAGAAGTGGTAAACCAGGAGGATAATTCTATGGTGGTGATTCAGAACAACCAAGGGGCGACCGATAAACCGAGAACTGTGGTGGTTGTACCTGCGAGGGAAGCTAAACCCGCTGACTACCAACCAACTCAAGAGGATCCAGACCCAACTAGGCCATATGCTGGTTTGGCCTCGGACTCAAAATACAACAAATTTAGGGCAGTTATAACCAATAGACCACCACCCACAGCAGGGTAGGAGGCAGCTTATGAGAGATCTTATAATCAACAATGTAACACAGAGATCATGGAAAAGGACATCGAGACAAGGTTCAAAGGTGATTGGAAGCTACATTGTGAGGATGCCTTTGTCTCCGCCATGCAACTCCAATTGCTTCCAAACAACAAGGCTATTATGTCCGACACCAGTTCCTTCGGCCCATCCAAAATCGAGTTGCCTAAACCTCATCCTGCCAATTGTCGTGAAGTCATCCAGAAGCGCGTCGGCAAAAAACATCACGACGCAAATTCAACCGACTGTTGGGCTCATGCTATAGAATATGACATTGACACCGCAAAAGTTAGGCCGCTAAAGGTATACTATATCTTTAATGGAAAAATATATGCATACATATATATATATATACACACACACACACTAGTAGTATTATATACTGTATATGTTACTAGTAATTACTAATCACTTTCATTCTTTAATTTATATTGTATATACTTATTGACATGTTAGTTCGTGAGCTACATACGTAATTAATTTCTAGATTTACAGGTTTTAACGAACCAATGGTGCTCTTCTGGAGGCCTTTCGCCTAAGGGTACCTTAGTAAGCACCGGCGGTTGGGAAGAAGGTTATAAATCAGTTAGACACATGGGTCAATGCCCTGACTGCGATTTTGAGGAAAAACCAGCTGCCCTTGCCAGCAATAGATGGTATATATCATTATATATACTTGACCATTGACCATCATCACCATATATAAATTTAATTATATATATAGTGTAAAAAATTAAATACTATAAGTAGTTGCTTATATTTATATTTAAATTTGTGTGCAGGTATGCTAGTCAGGTAACGTTGGAAGATGGTAACTTTGTCATTGTTGGTGGTCGCAGAAGTTTCAGCTATGAATTTGTGCCATCCATGGAAATGAATTTCAAACCTAAACAATTCGACCTTCCATTACTCAAGGAAACCAAAGATAGTACTAAAGAATCAGAGAACAATCTGTACCCATTTGTGCACCTAGTTCCCGATGGCAACCTCTTCATCTTCGCAAATTCCCGTTCCATCCTTCTCCAGCCTGGTGGTAAAGTCATTCACGAGTACCCGGAATTGCCCGGTGGTTCTCGGAACTACCCTGGATCAGGAATGTCAGCTCTCCTCCCTCTAGACCTCCGCAACGGCCCTGAAATTCATGCTGAGGTCTTGGTCTGTGGTGGTGGAGATCCCCAGGCATATCCAAAGGCAAACAATGAGAAAATCTTCTTGCCTGCATTGCAAGACTGTGGACGCATTACCATCACCAAACCGGGCGCAAAATGGGAGATAGACATGATGCCTTCACCCCGAATCATGGGTGACATGATCATTCTACCAAACACAGAACTTCTGCTCCTCAACGGTGCCAAGAAAGGCGCCGCCGGTTGGCAAAATGCCGACGAGCCCAATCTGGTGCCAGTCTTATATTCTCCAAAGAAAAAGCTAGGAGAAAGGTTCACCGAACTAGAACCTACCTGCATTGCTCGAATGTACCATTCGTCGTCGGCACTTCTTCTGGACGGAAAGGTTTTGGTTGCAGGCAGTAATACAAACCCTACTTACAACTTCACGGAATCGGTCAGATTTAAGACCGAAACCAGTGTAGAGAAGTTCTGGCCTCCGTACTTGGAATCTAAGCTCCGCCAGTACAGACCCCGAGTGCACGAGGGTGGTACCGAGAAGATGTTGAAGTACGGAAAAGAATTTAGGATTAAAGTTAAGCTGGCCAAGGAGATTGGAGTGAGCAAGACGAACGTAAAGGTGACTATGTATGCACAGCCGTTCACCACCCATGGGTACTCAATGAGCCAAAGAATGGTTGTTCTGAAAATAGTGGACATAACTGATGATAGCGTCATTGCTGTGGCACCTCCGTCAGGCAAAATTACTCCTAGGGGGTATTATATGCTCTGGGTTGTTCATCGTGGCCTGCCCAGTAACGGAATCTGGGTACAGATTGGTGCCTAGACATGAAATGATTGTTGTCTTTGCCTGAGCTATGATGGAATAAAATTCTTTTTTTCCAATTTTTAATTGGATTTTTATAATACTATTAATAACTTAATATCACATCTAATAAATATTAAAATCTGCCATTTGAAAAAAGTTCAAATTTTCAATAAATATATCATTTCTTATACTAGTATCAGTTTTGCTTGAATTACTATTGCAATGCCGAATTAGATTATCCTACTTTAATAAAGGTTATTCTTAAGATGTTTTTTTTTTTTAAAAAAAATTATTTTACACCAAAGTACATACAAAAACATATTTTTACTGCCACACCCTTTATCCAAGGGAGATTAGCAAAAGTGATGAGAGAAACAATCCAATCCACTAATATGCATGATCCGGATAGTATGCGCTCAAAAATTTATTTAAAATAAAATAAACCTTTGAAATTAGACTCACAATGCTACAAATATCTGAAAATTCTCATAAATTTTCGGGTCTAAATATAGTTACAACACTAAATATAACATGTCTATAAATAGTTATATGCCAAAACAAAAAAATAAATATAACGGGTCTAGTGTCCCCACAAAAGTAATAAAAATCCATCGATGGGCACAAAAATAATTCCTGCAACAAGCATTTCAACCACAAAATGAATCATCCATGCAACACTTGACAAGAAATCGATGTCCTTTCTGCCATTATCAATCTGCTCCCTTTGCTCAAACCACAATAAAAGCCACTCTCACCTATTCTTTGATTGTAAATATGCGAAACCAACCTGGCAATACATCCAAGCAAACACTACAAGAAAAGAGGCTTTTGGGATGAATTATTTGGGACGGTTTAAAAATTGTCTCAAATGAGCTTGGTTTTTGGGACTATAACATATCTACCGTCCCAAATGAAAAAAAAAAAAAAAAATGACCGGGAATATTTTTGGTGAAAAAATGAGGGGCTTGGGACAAATTATTTGGGACGGCTTAAAAATTGTCTCAAATGATCCTTGTTTTTGGGACGACAACATGTTTACATGTTTATTGTCCCAAGTGATCTAAAAAATAATCGGGAATATTTTTGGTGGGAAAATTTGGCTGCATTATATATTTGGAAAATTTTGACGCTTGATTTTCCTCCCTCCCTAATTCAAAATTTTCACGTGCAAAATATTAAAAAAATTTCATACTACACCATTTTGGGTATTGTAAAGTTGTAAACCCACTCTCTCTCTCTTCTCATTCTTATCTCTCTCACTATACAACTTAACCTAACAACACATATATATCATCTATCTACTCTCTGTACAGCTGACACTGCACCAGTTGTAACTATCTCACGCCAGCCAGTTCGGCTTGTCATTCTCATCTCTCTTACTCATATACTCTCTCTGTTCAGCCGAAGGCGCCGCACCAGTTGCAGTTACTTCATGCCGGTTCGGCTTGCCACACTTTTCTTAGCATGAAGTGATACACGTACGAAAAACCAGGGCTAAGAAGGAAATCATTTGTAGAAGCATAGTGAGGAGGATCGATTGAATTTGGAAGGTCTACTTTTTTGCTACTTCTAATCTCTCTCATGTCAATCGGAGCTCACTCTCTCTCTCCCTCGATCGGTGATTGAAATCGACAACTATTTGTAAATTTTCGCAATCAATCTTACGGTTATTGTGTGCGTAATTTCTTCAATGGCCTCCACACTTTCGATAAATTTTCCCCAATTTTCAGAGGCATGCATATATATATAAATATATTAGGTATGTGTTTTAGTACCTTGTTTATTTTTATTTTTTTTTCTTTTTCAATTTTTATACAAACAATAGCAATTGAATCCATATACATAGGTGGGCTATGTTAAACATTCCGAAACTGAAATTTGAAATCAATATGTTGAAATATTAATGACCTCAAATGAAGAAAAGACAAAAAATTGGAATCCATGTTGAGAAATTGAAAAAAAAACTTATATATTGGAATTGTTCAGTGGGTATCAAGTTGATTTTATGATTGTCTTTTGATTCGGAGGTATTCAATCCCTTGAAAAGCATGAGTGTAATTTTTTTTCATGTATTCGTGCAGACAGATTCTTAAATGAACTTTTGAAAGAGATGGCATGGAAGTTTTAAGTTCAATAAATTTATGGAAAAAAAAGCTCCCCAGCATTCTCTCCCGCGCTCTTTCAATATACTAAACACAACCATTGTATCTCCACCGTTAGATGGCTATGTGCATAATGATTGTTCTGGTTGCATATTTTATATGTATATTGGTGATATCTTGTCCAAGTAATGATGCATTCCATAAATCAATTAGTCGTTATGTTCTGATTTGGTTGTTTCTCTATGCATAGAAGCCCATTGTTCCTACTGATTTGTACAGAGCAGTGCGAGATTCACAACTCGTAGGACTGTCAGATTACACAAGAGAGGTGTTTATCCTTGATACAGATTAATCTCATTTCCAGCATTTATGTTTCTTGTCTGTACATCTTGGTACGTTTGATGTAGTTAAATTTGTTTATAAAAATGAAACTGATGGAACTGTGTTGTTCTCTCATGTATTCTTACTAACATGTAGTGACTATCTTTTCTGATAGGGCCTTCCAGTCATTGCTATTCGTGTAAGATTCAGCACGTTTGACAAAGCTTCTGTAAGGATTATTGTTTTCCCCTCAAATTCCCTTTGACATTCATAATTATGCAATGTATACATGTATATTCTTAGAGACTTGTTTTACTCTCTCTTTCTTGTAAACCAAACTCATCTGGTTCCATAGTTATTGTTTCAGTGTTTTCAATGAGGTCTCTCTCTCTCTTTTCTTTTTTCTTTTATTTATGTATTTAATTTTTGTTTATATTCAACTTGCATCAATTATATTATATCCATAATTGAATTTATTTTTTTACCAGTTACATAGATAAGGCTTGGATTCATCATCACACCAGGGGTAGTAAAGAGTATCATAAATGTCTGTGTCGTCGCTGCAAAAACGGTGACTATGTTACAATTAAGGAGGTTAAGACTCATCTATATAAGTGTGGGATGTACAAAGAGTATACTAATTGGATATGGTATGGGGAGGCTAATGTAATAATTCTACAAAGTAATCAAGAATCTCATCATGAAATTGACTATTTTGACAATGATGATGAAATCTTGATTGAAGACAGTTTAGACGATGAAGAAGAAGATGATAGTGATTTGGATTAAATGTGAATTTTATTTTTTATTTTTTTTATTGAACACATGCAAATTGAAATGTTGAAGTTGTTTAAATTTGTCTTCAGTACTTAGCTTTGACTTTTAGAATATGTGCTTTATTTTTTTGAGTTATTATTAATCTCTTTTGCAGTCACGTGATTTAATTTTTTTCGTTCTTTTAATTATCTATTGTTTGGCTATTTTGATACTTTCCTTTGCTACTTAATTTTTCTTTTCTAATCTATTTGTTTCCTAACATGTTATAAAAATTTGATTCTCTTATTGCTGTAATCTACTATGGCGTCCAATCGTCGGTCCTTGAGATCCAACAATGACCTTGCCCAAAACATTTATACATCTTCCCAGCCACAACCAGCAGTAGAAGGTGATTATTTATGATCTTTACATTTGTTAAACTTGTCCTTACATTTGAACTTGGTCCCAAAATACTCCTACGTGTTACCCTCATGAATTTCATTTTTCAGGTCCTTCAAGAAATGTCAAGAGGCGTGGCAAAGCTAAAAAAAAAAGCGCAATAGGGGGATTATTCCGATTAAGTTTATAGACGGTTATTTGAAACTGGTGGAGGAAAATTCAGATGTTTGGGAGAGTGAGCTTGGGATGATTGCTCGTGAACATATACCATTATGCTATGAGACTTGGCCAGATGTCCCAGACTATCATAAAAAGTTCTGTTACACTAAAATAATGGTCTATCTTGCTTAACCCATATCTTAATTCCTTTTTGCTACTATAACGTATAATTTTTTTTGTAAATTTTTAGTTTATACTATTTTTAAAATTTGTTTTTCAAAGTCAATTAGCAGGATTAAGTGTTGTTCATTCCTTGGCTTTGTATTTTAGCCAGGAGATTTTCATTATAATCTGCTTTTTGTTGGGTGTTTGAAAAAGGAATCTTTTATTATTATTTACTGATGTAATAGGATGAAAGTTCTATTTATTTTGCTTTTTATTGGGAAATAATTTGCTTACAAAGATGGGTAGCTGACCATATATTCATGAATTTTGCTGCTAATTATACTTTTTCTAAATGACATTTGTTGTTGGCTTATTCATGTGAAAAATAAAGGGGGAATTCGGAATTGACTGTAATATTGATGAAAAAGCAAAAGAGGGTGCAGATCTCTCATTGGCCACTGCGCATAGAAAGTTTAGGAACTGTTTGAAAGATCATTTTAACAAGTACGAGACGGAAGAGAGTGCACGCCGTAACCTACACCCTCATGTACTCTACGAGGACTGGCAAATCATATGCGATAGGTGGATGATAGACAAATTTCAAGTTAATATAAACTACCTAGTTATATGTTTTTTAATTAATGTTTCTTTCTTTTCCTCATTTATTTATTTTTTAAATTACATTGTAGGAAATTAGTGCTAGAAACAAAGAAAACAGAGGAAAGGTAGAGATTGTTACATTCTGCTTGGTTAAAGTCTTTTGCCAAAATTCATTATGAGTTGGTAATATATAACACAATACTTTGTTTTTTTTTTTTTTTTTATGTATTTTGTTCTCATTCTACAACCATACCTTGTAATGTTTTAAAAAAATAAAAAAAATTACAGAAAGAAGCTAATGAAGACGATGAACATCATCTAGAAGGACCTGCCATCAAAATGTATAAGAAAACATATTACAAGGAAGATGGTGGATGGATTCATGATGATACTCGTAAAACATATGTAAGTTATGATTTTTTTACCCCATAGAAATAATTGTCGGGTTTTAAGAAGACTTTAATGTACATTTTTCAAAAGCAAATAAGACAACTTTAACGAAAGCTGGTAGACTGGTACAAAAATTAAAAATTTGAAGCCAAAATTCAATGGAGGTACATGATTTAAACTGTGTCAGTGGAAGTTGAAACTAAGTTTGTGAAGTAATATATGAATGTGTGATATTGTGTCCATTAAGTCTTTGTCAAAATGATTTTGGTTAATGAAATTTTAAGCTAGCCGGCTACCAGTGAGCCATATTGAGTGCTATATATTATGGAGTTTGTAATACCCCTGATTTTAAAAGGATAGTCTCAGTATTTTTTTAAAATTATTTTAATTGCATTTAATTATTTAGTTGATTTCTTGGCTAATTGTTTACTTGTTTAATTGATTTAATTATTTGTTAAATGTGTTAATTGATTTAATTGTTTAAATGAAATTGTGTGATGATGTGTATTTATTTAGGAATTTAATTGTTTTATTTTATTTTGATTTTCATATTTTTAAGGAATTGGATATGAATAGTAGTAATGGACCAACCAATTGGGCTCCATGGACTACTTGGATAAGGGGTTTAATGGGGACGAATAATTACCCATGTATATGTATATTTAATAAATAAATAAATAAATATATATATATATATATATAAGGAAAGTCATATATATTTATATATTACATATAAAAAGGATTACACATAGATTATACGTACCATATATTTTAGTTACCTTTTTGGTATTTAGATTTTATTTTATTTTTATTATTAGTTTGGTTTGGATTGGGAAAAGGATTAGGGTTATTTTATTTGCCTATAAATATATAATTATAGGGTTGTGAAAGAGGTTAGAAATATATTACGTACTATATTTTAGAGAGAGAAGGAAGGAAGAGGAAGGAAGAGAAAATGAAGGAGGCTAGGGTTTTTATCTAATCCCTAAAGGCAAGTTTTAATCCTTCTCTTCTCCTTTGATTCGTACCCTATACATGCTAGATTAATTCTAGGTTCTTAAATAAATTAATTGAATCTAATTACATGGATCTATTTGAAAATTTCAGTTCAAGTGTTTTAATAATAGGTTTGTAATGAATTTTAATATTGACAAATTGATGCATATGTTTGAGTTATGGTTTTCATTACGTGTTTATGTAGTGTTTAAATTTTTGTTCACATGATGTTCGTATGTATCAGTCTGTGTGTGTCTGTGTGTAATAGATAGAAAAATCAAAATTGGTAACTCATCATAAGGTACGCACGCCGAACGAGGAAAGAAACATGTGGTATATCAGTTTTGTTTCATTGTAATTTAAATCTCATTGTTTCATAAGACTACACGCCACACGAGGGGAAGAAAAACAAAGCATTACAAAGTGATATGAATCATGTATCAGTTTGCTGTTTTCTTTAAATTGAAGTTTCATTGTTTTCATAAGGTTCACACGCTGCACGAGGAGGAAACAAGCAACAATTACAATCTGATATGCTATATGGGTTAGAAATAAATCTTGTACATGAAAATAATAATAATAATAATAATAATAATACTTAGTTATGCATTAAATATTTTTTTTAAATGTTATTTTGATTAATATTAGAATGTTAAATTAGTATTTATTATTTTTAAATGATGGATCTGAATTAAATATCTATTTAATTTAAGTAGATTCATTAAGAATTGGAATGCATGATTTAAGTTTACATGCTATGCATGGAATTTAATTAATTTTAAAAGGATAAATTAATTAAATATTGTTGGATTAAATTATTTTAATCAATTGTTTAGATTTAAATTAATTTAATCAGAACATGGAGATGTACAATTTAGTTGAGATGCATGTTAATTTGTTGTGATGTAAATTAAATGCATGCTAATTAGAATTGATATTTTTGCTTAAGTAAATGCAAAGGATGTATATAAGATTTATATCATATTTATTTGGATTATTAAATGTAAATATTATTTACATTATCCTTGAATTTGAAACTATTATTTGGTTGTGATATGGATTAATGCACCATTATGGGATGGGGGCATATTAGGGACGGATTAACTTAAGAGTTAAGTCCTACCTATTTTTAATCAGGGAACGGATTAACCACAGTGTTAAGTCCTACTTATTCGTGTCAGGTCAACGGAATAGTTGGATGACATATTATTAAAATAATAATTGGATAGTTTATTTGGATGGTTGGATATGATGGATTTTACATATAGAATTATATGCCATGATATGAGCTTGAGTCTCAGGATCAGTGGTTAGGGTGCGTATATTGCCAGGGATGTGTAACTAGATATAGTGTGGTTGTGTACCCTGGTAGGTCTAGGTACTCATACCCACTATATGTGCGTTTTGCATGTTACCTACTATTCAGGTTGAGATAACCCTATAGTCTAGTGAGGTTCCTTTAGTGTGTATATATATCTATATATGGACTATTTAGTTATTGTTGAATTAATTAGGATGTGTACGTGTATCGGGTCTCTATTTGGGATGTAGTAGATTAGAACTTGTATGTGGGCCTGACCCACAATTATTTTTCAGGTGTTCGTCAGTTCCAATCTTAGAGATTGTTCGTGCCGAGCAAAGACAGCCATTCATTCTTCCGACTCTACATAGGACTTTTCTTCATTAGTAACTTATTATTTTTATTTCGATTCAGTTATTTCAGTTAGGATATTATTAGGGGTCCACAGTATGGATTCCCGAGTTGTAATTTAATTAATTACTGGTATCAGAGGATTGGAGGATTTTATTATGGGATTTTAATCATTATTTATTTGAGGATTTTTAAATAAGGATTTATTATTTAGTTTTCCTTTCAGCTTATCCATTTATTTTTAATTCATCTTGTATTCCAATGCTTGTTTAAATATTAATTGTTTGATATCCCTCGGATCTGTGCTCGGACTTGATCACCCGTGGCTCTAGAATCGAGGGGTATCACAGAGTTCGTAACTTATTATATTGATCGAATTATTTGACCTTACAAAAGTGTGGTCCGATTGGTATTGGATAATAGCGACTTGTAAGGATGTGAAGATTGAGTTTACAGTATCTACTACAAAATTAAATGTGACACTGCCAGGCAGACTAAAAAATTGCAATGTTACGATCAATAAGTGGCTGAAGAATTGAGAAGTACTTCTACTTGATCTATAAATTTTTGGATTTCAGATGATCAGTTTTTTTTTGTTTTACTTGTCTTGGGTTTTGATTGAAGTAACTATTGTGGAATTGTTAATATGGTGGTCAGATTTTATAGTAGAGTCAATTAGTCCATGGAACTTTTTTTTTTTTTTTTTCTTTTTTTTTCTTTAGAAAAAGAATCAAAATATGCAGTATAGTTATGCTTTATGTTATAACGAAATTTGTGACTTGAGATTTCATTTCTTTACTGAAGATGTTTTCAGGGATAAGAGAAAATTCCCTAGCTTTCAGCTATATATATATACTTCATAAGTACTCCATGATACTCAATTAATAGAAATTTGCTAATTAAGAAGATGTTTTCGTGCAATAATAGAAGCAAACATACATTTATTTTTTATTAGCAAAATTAAAGAATGTCATGTGTCGGAGAACGTGGTTCTGGTAGTGACGTTTCTTCTAGTAGGCATGGTGAAAAAATTAGTCGTGATGCTAGGTGGAGTTTTGGAACCCCAGAGGGGACCAGACGCAATAAAATCCTCTTGGATTGAATGCTAATTATGGAACTTTGTTTAGGAATAGTTAACAGCAACTTTAAATTAAGGCTAAACAAATCCCTCTTTTCATTTTATCTGTTTTGATCTCCAATGTTGGTGAAGAGAATGGAGAACTAGAGGAGACAATATTTTTAAGTTGTTTCACACAAATAATTGAAGACAATTAATGACTATTCTAGAAAGTTAAAAAGCCCCAATCTGTTCCTGGCTTTCTCTTTTAATTTTCACACTAAAACCATTCTTCTCTCTCTACAATTTATCTATCTGTGTTTGGTTTTATGTTTCATTTCACCGTATGGCTTGGTTTTTTATCTGTGTTGAGGCTGAAGAAATGGAAATTGACGAAATATTATTAGTATGATGTGTTGTGGATGAGTGGTGAAAATTTAAAGTAAAGTACTTTGTTAATAATTGTAGTATGATGTGTTTGGCTGATAATTGTTCATTTAATTTACTAAATTAACGTTACAAAATACAAGACAAAATGGTGGCCCAATCATTAGATCCATCTGTTTATGTGGATGCTAGTAGTTTAGTCCCAGTGGATGAGCAGATTTTGGAGAACGGTCTTGGAATAGGAAAAGGTACATATTTTCGTGGCTTCGGTTATGGAAAGACGGCTCCAGCATCCTCAAGTTGTAAAAGGAAGACAAATATAGAGTGGGAGGCAGAGTTGGAGGCTGAAAGGAGGAAGTCTAATAGAGCGGAACGAAAATATGATGAATTGATGGAGTCCATAAATGAATTGAAGGCAACTGTGAAAGGTATCTTGGAGAATCAAAGAGTGTCTTCTCCTCAATTCTTGTTCACACCATTCGGCGGATATTGTCCTGCACTTGGCAGCTCACAGCAGCAGCAGCCTCCTTATGGACCTTTTGGCAACTTATTAAATAATCTGCAGCCACCGATGTTTGGCCCGTTTGGTCCGTACACATCACCAACAAATGATGAATGATTCCACCAATATTATTGATATTTACATATTATGCTATTAGGTACCGATATGACCATAATTGATATCACTTTGTTTTTTAATTAATGGTTATTAAATTTAACTTTTTTGTATTAATTTTTACTTTACATTTACCTTCTTTATAGTTTTAATGAATGAGCAATGGATATATAAGATATAACAGGCAGGCAAAAAGAAATTTGGACTACTGAAATACTAGCAGGGCATACCACCATAATAATAATAATAATAAAATGAAATTAGGGACACAAAGAAGTCTGTCCCAAATACTTAATTGGGATAGAAAAACAACCGTCCCAAATACTTAATTGGGACAGAAAAACATCCGTCCCAAATACTAGATTTTTATTCTGTCCCAATTAATCCGTCCCTAAAACCTTTTTGGGACGCAATTAATTGAGACGGTGACATTAACCGTGCCTAAAAAGTAATAGGGACAATTTTAGTACTTCTAGGGACGATTTTTTTGGTCCCTAATAACTAAAATTCTTGTAGTGAAAGTGTTGCTTTCACATTCTCCCTGCAAATTGGATGGCACTCATTCTCTGGTACTCTCTACATTGGAAGGCAAATACCACTAAAAATATCATGATAAAGTTGGCTCTAGCATCGATTGTACCTGTATCATCTTTGGGAAGAAAGAAATGACCCGATATTTAGTAAAGTTTTCTCCTCCCAAAACAAGGTGCTTGACAAAAATCTCTAGTCAATTTCTATGAGACTCTCAAGAACAATGTTAACAGCAGAAGGGTAGTCCTCGACTGGGATCTCCCAAGCTAGTCTCTGTCCACCCGCTTGAACCTCCCGATCACCATCCACCAGAGCTCTAAGCTTCTATTTAGTAGTGCCTCTGCTCTTGAATTGGGACAATGGGACCACCGGAATGAAGAATATTTGTGCTACTTTGATTAAATTACTGGATTTTGGGCTTGTATGTATGTCCCAACTAAGGCACAAACCTATTGTAATACCCGTATTTTTTTTTATTAAGAATATTTATTTTTCTAGTTGGCTTTTTAAGGAATAATAGAGATAATAGGTTACCTTTTTAAAAGTTGAATTTTTTTTAAAGGAGATCCTAAATTAGCTCACCTACCAATATTCTTATCTTTATATAAGTGTTAATATTTTATTTCATAAAATAAAACGAGGGAGAGAAAGAGAGGAAGCGGGTTACTGGCATTACGTTGTCGATCTGCAGTAGCCGGAAAAAGAGACAGTGACCAAAGGATCGGCTAGAGAGGAAGGTTTAACGATATTTATCAGGCAAGTTAATATTGCTTTGTATACTTGTATATATTTATAACTTTGCCTATTAAATATATAGAAAAAATATTTATAGCCTCGTGATGATAAATAAGAATAATTTTATCAATATGTATGGTTAACAGTATGAATTTTCATTCCTTGTGTAATTAGAACCTAGACATATATATGATATGTTTATGTGGAATTATGGAATCTAATTGGTTGTAGTGTTGTGACGATCATTATGGGTCATGGTAGTTACGTAGGACATGCATGTGTATATATATATGTAAGGGAGGTAAGTGGGTAATTGATTGGTATATATTATTATGTGAAACTATTTTAACGTGTTGTTATATAAATATATATATTTGGGAATTTTATAATGATTGTGTGAATTAATAATTGATGTTCTCGATTCATACTGTTATATGAATACATAATGGATAAAGGTGAATTAGGATTTGAGGTCATGGCAAATAAGAGCTGAAAATCTTGAATTAATTATATTAAGCTTCCATGAATTTAATAAGTTGTAATATGGATTTTTGGGTCAACTTGAACTTAGAATGGTATATACATGATTTAGTGGATTAGCAGATTAGCATGTGAGTACAATTTATATATATATGGAATTAAATTGGAAAAGGAAGTTTTATGAGTATATAAATATATACCCATTGAAATTAGTTTCTCATTGGTACTTTAGAACCATATTGGGAGGGACGTGTGATTCTCAGGCATTAATGGTGAGTAGTGGTGGGCCAGCATCACAAAATAATATACTTAATATTTATTTTTTTGTTAGTTATTATTTGATTGAATGATGAATAAGAAATATAAAAATTATTAATGCTTCAAAAAAATCATGAAACTTTCAGAATATTATATTTTTGTATATAGAACCTAATTTGGTTAAATTCAAAATTTTAAATGATATTTGGGTAGGTTTACCGAATTAAACCCTGAAAAAAAAAAGAAAAAAATATTATTTTCTTAACACTAAAAGGGAGAGTACGAAAAACTATTAGGAGTTAAATTCTGAAATTTTGCTGGGTCTTTTATTTAATGTTAGACTTTATCTAGAAATTTTGTACTCTCACTGGTTGGGTCTTTAGAGTTCTATTTTTAAATTAAAATTGTATTTGGGTGTATTAATTATTAATTAAATTAATAATGTATTTCATAATTCAACATAATTAACAATTAATGGATGAGTTTGGATTAGTCGATGAGTTTGGATTAGTCGAATGGGTAGTCAAAGACTGACCCTATGA
Source organism: Cornus florida (assembly GCF_030987335.1). Lineage (NCBI taxonomy): Eukaryota > Viridiplantae > Streptophyta > Magnoliopsida > Cornales > Cornaceae > Cornus > Cornus florida. The sequence goes on along the minus strand of NW_026775580.1, from coordinate 111,780,845 downwards.
TGACTTTTGGGTATGGTCAGGGACCTACCTAATTGGAAGTGCATTACCCTATTATTATGGCCATGGGTCTAATGAGCCTTTATTGTGTGGACGTGATCAGGGATCATCTGGGGAGTAGACGTACAATCCAGCCACACGTCTGTTTTCGGTAGTCAGGGACTATACGATTCACACCACTTTATTGGATAGGAGTCCGGTGCTCATATGAGATATGCAGATTTATTAAAAATAAATGATGGTTATTTATTGAGTTTATAATTAACTGGAATATGGATATTTAATTAATGCATTTATTGAGTTGCTTATATATATATGGGAATACAAGGTAAGGTTAGTTTGCTAACGATGATTGTGTTTAGCATTTCTTGCTGAGCTTATGAGCTCACCCCATTATCATATTTCAGGTACTCGTAGGGTAGAAACGTGGTGGAGACATATGACAGGGACGGATTTTAGCTCATTGCATATTTATTTATTTTTACTCAGTTTTCCTTTATTATGATCATTGTAATAAAGTTGGCGTTTTGTGTGACTTTGGTTTAGTTGATTTAGTGGTCATCGATGTTTTCTTATGTTAGAGGAAATTTCACCTCTATTCATTATGAATTTGTCAGACTCTCATATTATTAAATTATATGATGAGATTCACCGGAATACTATTTATGGTGGATGTATGTTGAGAATGAGTGGAAGTTATGCCTTAAATTCTATATGCAGAACAAATAGTTTTTGTATTAAAATTTGGGGTGTGACACTAATTGTACAGTTTCCTCTTTATTATACTACAACTTACCCAATTGGTTAAATTATTATAAGAGAAATGATACAACTTCCGACCTATTCCGCCGAAATGATGCAACTTCCGACCTAATCCGCGAATTTATCCTCCGAACCCAGCGTGGCTTTGCCCAGTCAGTCACAATAAATAAATAAATAAATAGAACACCGCTCAATCTTTTCATTCCCTCTCCACAATTCCCCCCTCTCCCCGTTATTCTCTCTCTAAATGCAATCTTCAGACAAATCACAGAGGCCAAGGGACTGCTGCAGAGAGGACTACGGCGGTTGAGAACTAAGCGGTGGAGATGTCGGCTGACTTGCGGTGGCTTAGATGGAGCGACGGCAACGGAGAGCATATGATCATTCACTATCAACATCATCATATGATGCATACATACATACCCATGACCCCCATTCACCGCAAAGAGAACCACGTGACAAGGTCCCTATTCATGCGCCGGTCGGTGAGAGCCACGCATTCCTCTGAAACCAGAGAGGACAATTGAAGTTGAGGTGATCGAGCCATCCTTCAAAGCAATCCTTGTGGAAGATGTGGCGGCACGCTAACTTGCGCATCTGGTCACTGTCTCTCAAACCGAACAAGCACACCACGCAATCAGAGCCGGCCGTCGTACCATCTTCGCCGTACCGGTAGGAGAAAACCCAGTCCAAATTGAGCTGCTCGGCCAGCAAGATTAGACTGGATAATCCTGAGCCCACGGCGCCCAATAGCCCCTCGTCGACCTCATCGGAATCGAATTTCGGAGAGAGGCCCATTGGTCGAAGGAGAGTTAAAAGGAGGGAGCGAAGATAACTTACAGAGCTGGCGAATTTGTCGGCGCCGGTCCAGTCGGATGGGGCTGGGGAGAGGCTGGTGACGAGCTTGGTTATGACGGCGGCCTCGTCAGCTGAGGATATTATGCCCGGTGGTGAAGTGGTGGCAGCGGCAAAAACACCGCACATAAAATCCAACCCAATTTTGCCTGATCCGAAGCTTTAAACCCCAAGACCACAACGTCGGTCCCGAGTGATCTCCTTTGCCTTTGTCGTCGACTTCACGGGCCAAGCTGTCGCCAGATCGGAGCTCCATCTAGAAGAAGTCGATAGAGAAGCTAGTTATCGCCGCTGCTGATGGCCCGAGAAGAGAGAAGAAAGAGAGAAATTAAGGACTGAAGAACGATAGTAGAACTAGATAGAGAGAAAGAGGGAATCATGGAGAGAGAAGAGAGCTGTGTTTTTCTTGGGTCTGACGTGGCTAGGCCAAGTTATGTTCGGAGGGTTTATCGGCGGATTAAATAGGAAGTTGTATCATTTCTCTTATTATAGGGCTCAAATCCTCTGCTGTGAGTTACCCTGCAGTCCCCTGCTGTGAGCTGATGAAAGGCCTTAGTTTGGCCACGTGTGCTTCAGTTTGTAATATGTCTATAGGCTCCACTAAAATGGTGCAAAACGCATTATTCCGTTAAGTCTGCCTTCTGTTAAACATCCATCTCTCGGCATCTCTGAAAAAGCCTAAAAGAGCCGGCTCTACAAATTAATTGAGCCGTCTCCAAAAAATTGGGTTGAGTCGTCTCCACATTTCTTCTTAAGCCGGCTGTCCATTATTTTTTTTTTCTTTTATTTTATTTATTTTTTTTGCTTAGCAAGGAGCCGGCTCTAAAAATTCTGATCACAGGAACTCTGATCAACTTCACCATCAAAATAAGCTATTGACACAGTTCTGTAAAACTAATTTCACACCTCTGTAAAACTAATTTGACACCTAAATTTAACATTTTTTAATTCTTTCATTTGTCATCTGTTAGTGTAAATTATGATATTTTTCTACTTGAAATTGACATTGATTAAGCATTCTAGCATATTTGAAATGTTGGATAATTGTAGGATTTTTTTTTCTATAATCTTCAATAACCATTCTAGTGAATGTAAAATCTTACATAATTGTTTTTTTTAACTGAGTTGGCTTCAATAGTTACCAATTTGTTATCCAAATATTTTTTCTTCTCATGTATGCGGCAATTACACATTTCACAGGTTATTATGTGACATTTATGAGAAAAAATACATTGTGAAGTTTAATAAGTAGGGACACTGATTACCTTCACCATCAAAATAAGTTATTTACACAGTTCTACTAAACTAATTTCACACCTCTGCAAAACTAATATCACACCTAAATTTAACATTTTTTAATTCTTTCATTTGTCATCTGTTAGTGTAAATTATGATTTTTTTTTTACTTGAAATTGACATTGGTTAAACATTCTAGCGTATTTGAAATCTAGCGTAATTGTAAGATTTTCTTCAATAATATTCAATAACCATTCTAGTGAATGTAAAATCTTCCGTAATTGTTTTTTTTTTTTAACTGAGTTGGCTTCATTACGTACCAATGTGTTATTCAAATATTTTGTCTTCTCATATATGCGGCAATTACACATTTCACAGGTTATTATGTCACATTTCTGAGAAAAAATACATTGTGAAGTTTAATAAGTAGGGACACTGATCACCTTCATCATCAAAATAAGCTATTCACACAGTTCTACAAAACTAATTTCACACCTTTGTAAAACTAATTTCACACCTAAATTTAACATTTTTTAATTATTCATTTGTCATCCGTTAGTGTAAATTATAATATTTATTTACTTGAAATTGACATTGGTTAAGCATTATAGTGTATTTGAAATATTGGATAATTGTAGGATTTTCTTCTATAATTTTCAATAACCATTCTAGTGAATGTAAAATCTTCCATAATTAATTTTTTTTAACTGAGTTGGCTTCATTAGGTACCAATATGTTATCCAAATATTTTGTCTTCTCATGTATGCGGCAATTACGCATTTCACAGGTTATTATGTGATATTTATGAGGAAAAAAACATTGTGAAGTTTAATAAGTAAGGACACTGATCACCTTCACCATCAAAATAAGTTATTCACACAGTTCTGTAAAACTAATTTCACACCTCTGCAAAACTAATTTCACACCTAAATTTAACATTTTTTAATTCTTTCATTTGTCATCTGTTAGTGTAAATTATGATTTTTTTTTTTTACTTGAAATTGACATTGGTTAAGCATTCTAGCGTATTTAAAATCTTCGATAATTGTAGGATTTTCTTCTATAATCTTCAATAACCATTCTAGTGAATGTAAAATCTTGCATAATTGTTTTTTTTTTTAACTGAGTTGGCTTCATTAGGTACCAATGTGTTATCCAAATATTTTGTCTTCTCATGTATGCGGCAATTACACATTTCACAGGTTATTATGTTACATTTCTGAGAAAAAATACATTGTGAAGTTTAACAAGTAGGGACACTGATCAACTTCACCATCAAAATAAATTATTTACACAACTCTGCAAAACTAATTTCACACCTAAATTTAACATTTTTTAATTCTTTCATTTGTCATCCGTTAGTGTAAATTATAAATTTTTTTTTCTTAAAATTGACATTAGTTAAGCATTCTAGCGTATTTGAAATCTTGGTTAATTGTAGGATTTTCTTCTATAATCTTCAATAACCATTGTAGTGAATGTAAAATCTTCCATAATTATTATTTTTTAACTGAGTTGGCTTCATTAGATACCAATGTGTTATCCAAATATTTTGTCTTCTCATGTATGCGGCAATTACACATTTTACAGGTTATTATGTTACATTTATGAGAAAAAATACATTGTGAAGTTTAATAAGTAGGGACACTGATCACCTTCACCATCAAAATAAGCTATTCACACAGTTCTGTAAAACTAATTTCACACCTCTGCAAAACTAATTTCACACCTAAATTTAACATTTTTTAATTCTTTCATTTGTCATCCGTTAGTGTAAATTATGATTCTTTTTAATTGAAATTGGCATTGGTTAAGCATTCTAGCGTATTTGAAATCTTGGATAATTATAGGATTTTCTTCTATAATCTTCAATAACCATTCTAGTGAATGTAAAATCTTCCATAATTGTTTTTTTTTTTAACCGAGTTGGCTTCATTAGATACCAATGTATTATCCAAATATTTTGTCTTCTCATGTATGCGGCAATTACACATTTTACAGGTTATTATGTCACATTTATGAGAAAAAATACATTGTGAAGCTTAATAAGTAGGGACACTGATCACCTTCACCATCAAAATAAGCTATTCACACAGTTCTGTAAAACTAATTTCACACCTCTGCAAAACTAATTTCACACCTAAATTTAACATTTTTTAATTCTTTCATTTGTCATCCGTTAGTATAAATTATGATTTTTTTTACTTGAAATTGACATTAATTAAGCATTCTAGCGTATTTGAAATCTTGGTTAATTGTAAGATTTTCTTCTATAATCTTCAATAACCATTCTAGTGAATGTAAAATCTTCCATAATTGTTTTTTTTTTAACTGAGTTGGCTTCATTAGATACCAATGTGTTATCCAAATATTTTGTCTTCTCATGTATGCGGCAATTACACATTTCACATGTTATTATGTCATATTTATGAGAAAAAATACATTGTAAAGTTTAATAAGTAGGGATACTGATCACCTTCACCATTAAAATATGCTATTCACACAGTTCTAACAAACTAATTTCACACATTTGCCAAACTAATTTCACACCTAAATTTAACAGCTCTTGGGATTTAATGGAGCCGGCTCTTGAAGTTCAATGGAGCCGGCTCTAAGTTGTTGAGCCGGCTCTTTGAGTTGGCAGCCGGCTCATAATAAATATGGAGCCGGCTCTCAGAATTTTTAGAGCCGGCTCCTTGCCAAGCAAAAAAAAAATAAAAATAAAAGAAAAAAAATAATAATGGACAGCCGGCTCAAGAAGAAATGTGGAGACGGCTCAACCCAATTTTTTGGAGACGGCTCAATTAATTTGTAGAGCCGGCTCTTTTGGACTTTTTCAGAGATGCCGAGAGATGGATGTTTAACGGAAGGCAGATTTAACGGAATAATGCATTTTGTACCATTTTAGTGGAGCCCACAGATATATTACAAACTGAAGCACACGTGGCCAAACTAAGGCCTTTCATCAGCTTACAGCAGGGGACTGCAGGGTAACTCACAGCAGGGGATTTGAGCCCCTTATTATAAAGGTCCGGACTCTGGAGTCTTTATACTTTCTAATTCAATTCATTCAGCACCAACATTTCTTAGCTCATAATTTCATCACCGTTATAAGTCATTAGATTTAATGATGTATTTCTGATTAAAACTTCCAGCCTTGAATTCATTAGTACAATACCATACTTAAATATAATCTATCAAGAAAGTTTTTAGAGGAAAATTTATGTAGTACATCTCATCGATATCATGTAAATAGCATGCAAAACAGTCTTAAACATTATTTTATCAAACGTGTACAGTTGTATATAAATAAGAATTTGTACTAACAGCCACGGGTAATTTACAAAAAACAAAACTACAGGCTCAAAGCTCGTCGTATCAATGTCTCTTTCTCAACGCCTACCAATTCCACCGTCGTCTAATAGATGATAATTTCAATCAGCTATAAGGGATTTTGTACTAACAGCCACGGGTAATTTCCATTCAGCATTATGTTCACTTCACCATCTGTATATGTCACATGCCAACCACTGCTCCCATCAATCAAAGTTCCTTCGAAGTCGAACATCTGGTCAAGTTCACAAATGAGTTCATCATATCCCATAGAAGCCTAGATAGCACCTGTAAAGGCATGGGCCGTTGATCACCCATCATTAGAAGCGGGGTAAGCTAGGTCGGTAAGTAGCATCTGGGCACAGGTTGAAGAGGCAGAGTCTAGATCCAGAACTAGTCGATCACAGTTTCATCACAAATTGAAGCAAAGGCGGTTGAAGATCCAATTGCAGATCCACTTGTTGAGGTAGAACCAGCTACACCCATAGCATATCCTGTTTCAGTCGATCCGATTTGATCAGCAATGGAAGAGAGAAGCGGCGATGAACAGAATTGCCCTAAAAAAAAATAATGGGCTTTGTTCGGGTGAATTAATGATATGGGGCAGCAATTTTAATTTGGTCCAGACAGTAAGAAATTATTTTGGACAACAAATTATATAGTAAACAATGAAAGCTCGTGTCACGTCATTAATTTGGTCAATTATTTTTGTTTAAAACAATAGAACTTTGGCTACATAATACTATAAATATAGGCTTATAAGTACATTTATATATAAAAATCCCAATTATATATATATATATATATATATATATCACCTAAAAAGTAATTTTTAATTAAAATAAAATGTTAAGAGAGATATAGCACTTTCACACAAGGCCAAAGCATTTAAAGAATTCTCAAATGTGAAAATTCATTTACTACATAATTAAATTTTCCCCAAGGGAAATTAATAAATCATGAATATTTTCCAAAGACTATTGGAACATTAATAAATCTGATACTTAAGAAACTTTTTTTACTTTATTTTTTCAAGTATTTGAATCATCTTCGGTAGAAATTGTTGCAGCTTTTTTAGAGAATGAAACAGAAAAGTCAAAACATGCAGCTACAACTGTCCTATTAATCTCTCATATCTCATGCTAATTTTAGTTGCTTACACGTACACCCTACATTACTTGTGACGTACTATTCTTTTGGCAAATATTGTGGAGATCCATATATGTGTATTTACTTTATTTAAGCATTATTGCAAGTATAAATAGATGTAAAGTGAGAGGGGAAAATCAGGGAGTGTCTCTTGTAAGAGCCACCAGGAAGAAGAAATAAGTAATAAGATTCATGGCGGTCTTGCACAGAGCGCTCTTTCTTGTTCTCTTTGTTGCTCCTCTCTTATTTCTTCATGGCTCAGCACACAAACCTGGAGGAGGCAAGAAAAAAGAACATAAGGTTGTGGGGGTGGTTCGTGATCGTCAACGTCAAGCAAAATCACTCCTTAAGAGTGCCACTGTTGTCGTGAACGGCAACAAACAGAAACAAGAGAAACGACCAGCGGCGGTGACCGGTGGTAATAAACAAGATAACAATGTGGTGGTGATTCAGCAGAACCCAGGCGCAGTGAATAAACCACATACAGTGATTGTGGTTTCGAACACAGCTAAACCCGCTGGCTACAAACCAAGTCAAAAGGATCCAGACGTAACTAACCCATATGCTGGTTTGACACCCGACAAAAACTTCAAACCATTTAAGACTGTAATACCAAACAAACCACCACCTACACAACAGGAAGAGGAAGCTACGCAGAAAGAGATTAACCAACAAACTACTACTGCTGCGAACGCGGCCATCATGGAAAGGGACTTCGAGACAAAGTTCAAAGGTGATTGGAAGGTACATGCTGATGCGTTTGTCTCGGCCATGCAACTCCAATTGCTTCCAAACAACAAGGCTATTATGTCCGACACCACTTCCTTCGGCCCATCCAAAATCGAGTTGCCTAAACCTCATCCTGCCAACTGTCGCGAAGTCGTACAGAGGGCCGTCGACAAACAGCATCCCCCAATAAATTCAACCGACTGTTGGGCTCATGCAGTAGAATATGACATTGACACCGCACAATCTAGGCCATTAAAGGTAAGTATACGTAATTAACTGCTATCTATTTATATATATATATATATATCAAGTTAATTGATCCAGCTATATATATATATATACTTTAATTCCTTTACAGGTTTTAACGGATCAATGGTGCTCTTGTGGAGGGCTTTCGCCTAAGGGTTACTTAGTAAGCACCGGCGGTTGGGAAGAAGGTTATCGAGCTGTTAGACACATGGGTACATGCCCTACCTGTGACTTTGAAGAAAAACCAGGAGCGCTTGCCAGCAATAGATGGTATATTAATTAATTAATTTATTTATTTATATATGCTAGACCAATGATCAACATTCTAGCTAGCTTAAAATATTTATTTATTTAATTGTATGCAGGTACGCTACTCAGGTAATAATGGAAGATGGTAACTTTATCATTGTTGGTGGTCGCGACACTTTCAACTATGAATTTGTGCCAGCCGTTGAAATGAATTTCCAAACCAGACAATTTGACCTTCCATTACTCCGGGAAACCAATGACTTTGGATCAGAGAACAATCTATACCCATTTGTTTACCTAGTCCCCGATGGCAACGTCTACATCTTCGCCAACAGCCGTTCCATCCTTCTGGAGCCCAACACCGGTAAAGTCCTCCGCGAGTACCCAGTCTTGCCCGGTGGCTCTCGGAACTACCCTGCATCAGGAATGTCCGTTCTTCTCCCTGTAGACCTCCGCAAAGGCGGCCCCAATGTTGATGCTGAGGTGTTGATTTGTGGTGGTGGAGATCCCGCGGGATGGGGAAAGGCTGACAGGGAGAAAATCTTCTTGCCTGCATTGAAAGACTGTGGACGCATGACCATCACCAGACCCGACGCCAAATGGGAGATAGACCAGATGCCTTCAGAAAGAGTCATGGGTGACATGATCCATCTTCCAAACTTAGATGTTCTGATCCTCAGCGGTGCCAAGAAAGGCGTCTCCGGTTGGCAAAATGCCGACGAACCCAATATGGTGCCAGTCCTATATTCCCCCTACAAAAAACTGGGCGAAAGGTTCAAGGAACTAGAACCTGGTTACATTCCTCGTATGTACCATTCGTCCTCCACATTGATTCCGGATGGAAAAGTTTTGGTTGCAGGCAGTAACACAAACCCTACTTACACCTTCACCGAGGACGTGAGGTTTAAGACCGAAACCATTGTGGAGAAATTCTGGCCACCTTACTTGGAATCCAATCTCCGCCAATACAGACCCTCAGTACATGAGGGTGGTACCGAGAAAATATTGAAGTACGGACAACAATTCAGGATTAAAGTTAAGCTGGTCCCCGAGATCGGAATCAGCCAGACCAATGTCAAGGTAGTCTTGTATGCACCGCCATTCACCACCCATGGCTACTCCATGAACCAAAGAATGATTGTTCTGAATACACTCAAAATAACAGATGCTAACATTCAAGCTGTGGCACCTCCTTCCGGCAAAATTGCTCCTCCTGGGTATTATATTCTCTGGGCTGTTCATCGTGGCTTGCCCAGTAGCGGTATCTGGGTTCAGATTGGTGCCTAGACAAGAAATGTTGGATGATTCATGGATTCAACCTCTACATATATAGTCTATAATAAAAATTTGTTTTGCTTCTACCATGCTATACAAATTTTTATCTTTCCCTCAACCATGGAATAAAATTCTTCTTTTCCATTAGTAAATATCATTTTTTTAATTATTTATTTAATGTTAAAAAAATTAAAAGAAAATTCAAATTGTACAAGCTACCCAAATGGAGAAATTAGTCACAGACACCATTAGAAAGAGGGACAACAACCCTGGCCCAACCACCATTCTAAAAAATAAAAATAAAAAACCACCCTGGCCCAACCCTAAACAAGAATTAAGCCAATGAACCTACCGTATACTCTCCTAATCAACAGGCAGAGGAATGTATGCCATTACGTTTCTTCTATAGGCCGACCGGCCCTACGTATATATAGTTGTCAAAATCGAATCAGATAGTCCTATTTTAATTTAATAATGGTTTTTTTTTTAACTTTCTTTAAAAAAATAATTTGCCCCAGTACAAAAAGAAGTGTTTCCTCCATGCAGTAAAGTGTACATATGCACAAGAGTCGTAATTGAATGGAACTAATAAGGGTAGTGAGTGTATTTCTAACGTGAGCATCAAACTTTCAGAAAATAATAATAATAATAATAATAATAATAATAATAATAAAATAAAAAACCAAACTATTTTTCTGAAAATTCGTGGACACTCCATTTATTTATAAGTTGCACTCCAAAACTCCATATATTTGTAATTTTTTCACAATTTACTTTAAGAAGAAAAGGGGCTTTCACCAGTTAAAGTGTCAATCCCCCTCTCATCCTACCAATCTTCAATATTTCTCTGTGGACATATCAGTTAATCATCTCACCGTAGAGTAGTTTGTCTCTTTTTTTTCTTTTCCTTTTTTCTTTCTTTCTTCTCAAGATACATGATTTTCTTCCACGGGCAAAGCGGGCCGGGGGTTTAGCTCTCCTATTCTCCAAAGATTGGCATATTAAAATTATTGATTTCTCATATTTTCATATTACATGTGAAGTTATTGGTGGCAAGGGTGCATCTCTGTGGTATTTTACTAGGGTATATGGGTCGTGTTCGGAGACAGAGCAGCTCCATCAACGGAGATATATTCATAGTCTTAAATTTCAGTTAGGGCCGAAATAGATTTTAATAGGTGATTTTAATCCTCTTATTCACAAGGAAGAGAAGCGCGGCGGGCGAATCAAGTAAGGTTGGATGTTGAAAGATTTTAAGCTCTTTATAAAGGACTGTAATCTCAGCTTGATCGGGCTCTTTGTTCAGCCCAATGGCTCAATTTCTTTCCCCGAAGTATGTTTCATAATCTTACTGTTTAGGGGTCCGACCACAATGCCCTCTTGCTATGTTTGAATAATTCCTTATCTCATCTGAAAAGGAATTTCCAATTTGATACCAGATGGGTGAAGAATGACTCGTTTAAACCTATTATGGCTCAGGCATGGTCACTCCCACACCCGGGTTCTCCTTTGTAGGTCATCCAACATAAGCTCTCGAAATGTCAAGTGGATCATCAATGCTGGAGACGGAGGATTCAAGATGATTCCCAGGTTCGGATTCGAATTTTGGAAGATCGATCGGTTGAAGACTCTCAAAGAGGATATGGAGGGGTATGATCCAGTTGTTTGCTCTCAGCTGGAACTTGAGCTTGGTCAGGCTTGGCATGACGAAGAGTTCTTCTGGTTACAAAAATCCAGGGTTGCTTGGTTAAATCATGGCTATCATAACACCAAATTTTTCAATAGAAAAGCAAAAATACGTCATCGAAAAAATGAGATCTTGTGTTTGGAGGATGCACACGATTCTAAAAACGATATCCACAGGGTGGCTGAAGACTATTTTCTTAATCTTTTCTCCTCAATGCCGGATCAGGAGGATTCTGAGTTTTGGAGTTCTATCCAACCTTGTATGTCTCCGGAGATGAATAGAGTTTTACTTCAAAAGGGTACGGTTGTGGAGCTTCGAGAAGCTTTGGTGTGTATGGGGTTGTATAAGGCCCCGGGTCCAGATGGTTTTACCCCTTTGTTTTTTCAATCTAACTGGGAGATGTTTAAGATAGATCTTCTCAAGGGCTTCAATTCTTTTCTCCAAGGCGGTCTTCTTCCGAGGAGTATGAACTCTACTAATATTATTCTCATCCCTAAGGTGTTTTACCCTACAGTTATGTCTAACTTTCGCCCTATCTCCCTTTGCATCATGTCGTATAAAATTTTTTCCAAGGATTTAGCTAACCGGCTGAAGGCATATCTTCCTCTCATAATCAGACTCTCAGAGCGTTTTGTTCTTAATCGTCTGATTAAAGATAATATCATCATTGCCCATGATCTTTTGTATGTTCTGAAAAGGAAAAAGAATGGTGATTCTTGTTTTCTTGCTTTGAAGTTAGATATGGCTAAGGCTTATGATCGAGTGAGTTGGTCTTTCTTATGCAAGTTTATGACTCATTTGGGTTTTGATGGGCGCTGGGTTTCTTTGATGTTGGAATGTATTAGCTCAGTATCTTTCTCGGTGCTCATTAATAGGGAGCGAGGAACTTGTTTTTCATCCTTCTGGGGTCTTCGTCAAGGCAATCCGATTTTTCCTTTTCTTTTCTTGTTTTGCTCCGAAGGTCTTTCCCACTTATTCCATGCGTATGAAAAAATGAAGCTTCTTATGGGCTTCACATGGGGAGAAGATGTCCACCAATCTCTTGCTTCTTATTTGCGGACGATGCTTTTATTTTCTGCAAAGATAATAATCCAGAGGTGATACATGCACGTTAAGTCTATTCTGTAACGTTATGAAGCTCTCACAGACCAACTCATTAGTTTGAAAAAATCTTGTCTGTTTTTCTCTCCTAATACTCAAGTATTTCAGAAGGACTTTTGTAGGACCACTCTCGGCATTCCAAATGTTGACTGGTCCAATACTTATCTGGGGCTTCCATCTGTAGTGGGGAGATCGAAAGTGGTAGCCATGAATTTTATTTCCCATAGAGTGTCAAAGAAGATCTTTCTCTTAAAGGTAATTTGTTGTCCAAAACGGGTAGGAGATTATAGTGAAAAACGTTCTGGCAGCCCTCTCTTTGCATTCTATGCACTACTTTCAGCTACCGAAAAAGACTTGTCTGTTGTTATCTAGTTCTTTTCTTAATTTTTGGTGGAGCGATATGGAGAAATCGACCAAAATTAAGTGGATTAGTTGGGACACTCTTTGCCAATCCAAGGAGTCAGGAGGTTTGGGTTTTAAGAATATAGAGGCTTTTAACTTAGCTCTTCTAGCTAAATTAGCCTAGCGGATGGAATCCGGTGATGGGTTTCTGTTATACAGGTCATTTAAACAGATATATTTTAAGGATTACACTTTTGTGGATGCCTCTTATCGTTCCTCTGCGTCTTGGGTTTGGAAGAGTGTTTTATCCGCTCGGGAAGTCATTCGGAGGGGCATGAAGTGGCAAATTGGTGATAGTTCTAGTGTCAATTGTTGGAAAGATAATTGGTTTCCCGATATCCAGAACTCATCAGTTACATCAACGCCTAATAGGGCTTCAGTTTCTTCAATCGCTGCTCTCATTCATCAAGATATTTTCCAGTAGAATTCGGATCTGGTTTGCCATTCCTTTAATAAGCGCGATTGTGATTTCATTCTGCAAATTCCTATCAGCTCCACAGGTGGTGTGGACTGTAAGATTTGGGGGGCATCCAAGACCGGCTGTTTCTCAGTCAAAAATGCCTATTTAGTCGTTGTTTCTCTTCTTTCTTCTCATTTTTCCATCAGTGGGGATGAAGGGAGTAGCTTTATGGCGGGAAGGTGTGCTATGTAGCGGAGTGTTGGGGCAGTCTGGGCGCATCAGAAGATTTAGTTGTTTTTGTGGCAGAGTTTTCATGAACACATTTCGGTGAATGATCATCTGGCCTTTTGGGGGGCGTCAACATCATCTTGTTGCCCCGTCTATGAAGGGGGTGTGGAAACAATGGACCATCTAATATGTACTTGTCTTTTTGCGATTCTGGTGTAGCAGCTTTGCCCTCTGCGAATTGACTTTAGTGGGTTTTATCTTTCCTTTTGGCTAACGAGGTGTGTTTCTCTCTATGATAGATGGGTTGATTCTAGGGTTGCCGCGGATTGTATTAGCTTAACTGCCATTATTTGCTGGACTTTGTGGAAGTGTAGGAACGATTCTGTGTTTAATCGTAAGAAGTAGGATCCATTCGACTTTAGCCTTCCTGCTCTCAATGCTTTTCAGGAGTATCAAGGGATTATGCGGCAATCCCAGAGTTTTATTCTTCCCTCACCCTCTGTCACTGCGCTGCCGGAAAGATGGACAGCTCCTAAGTATGGTTTCTTTAAGCTCAATTTTGAAGCCTCTTTTAATCAATCTCGTCGTTTATGTGGGGGTCTTATCCTTCAAAATCATCTTGGTTATCCGGTTAAGGTTGCTACGATGTTGTTTCCTCATATTATGTAATACCCCTAATTTTAAAAAGGATATTCCTGGTATTTAATGGTATTTAATTTATTATTTAAGTGCATTTTATTTGATTATGTGTCATTATTTTTTTTATTAGGTGCTTAATTGTTTTCTTTTGTGGTGATTTAATTTATTTAAATGATATTTATTTTTAGTTATTTGATTGGATTTACTTGTTAGTATTTTAATTATTTAATTGGCATTAATGGTTTAAGTGTAATTGGTTTAGTTATTTGATTGGAATTACTTATTAGTGTTTTAATTATTTAATTGGCATTAATGGTTTAAGTGTAATTGGTTTAGTTATTCTATGTGTATCTTATTTTATGTGTGTCTTATTTGGTTTAATTGGGTTTACTAATTATTATTTTGTTCAATTAGATTATTTGTTAAGTATTTAATGGTGAATAGGGTAATTAGGTAAATACATCTAACTAGGGTTTTAATTACAGTATAAATTAGGGTTTTATATTATAGCCGTCGTAGTTTTCTACGTTAATTGGATGGGCCGGTTAGGATTGTGAATTGGACTTAAATGAACCTAGGGTTTAGGAAAACTCTATAAGTATAAGGTAGACGTCTGTGTAGGGTTTTTTAAATAAAGCACACGTTTTGTGGAAGTGGAGAAGGAAAAACGCAGTTTTTCACATTCTGCCAAGGTTTGATCAAAGCTCCGTTCTTGCTTCGTCGGTGGTCCGATCGAGCTGAATTTTGGAGGAGAGGTTCACGACTCAGTGACGCACAATCTGAACGGTGAAGATCAGAGTTTGACCTCGGGAACAGTGATTCGTACTCGTGAACAGTAACTGGGTCGCACAGGTTTTTCCATTCTGCCCAGATTTCATCAAACACCCGATCCCGCTTCGTCCGTGGTCTGATCGAGCTGAATTTTGGAGGAGAGGTTCACGACTCAGTGACGCATAATCTGAACGGTTGAGATCAGAGTTTGACCTCGGGAACAGTGATTCGTACTCGTGAACAGTAACGGGGTCGCACAGGGTTTTTTTTTTCTCCATTCTGCCCAGATTTCATCAAACATCCGATCCTGCTTCGTCCGTGGTCCGATCGAGCTGAAATTTGGAGAATAGGTTCACGACTCAGTGACGCACAATCTGAACGGTGGAGATCAGAGTTTGACCTCAGAAACAGTGTTTCGTACCCGTGAACAGTAACCGGGTTTTGGAACTCGCCGGGATTTTTTTTATACTCTTTCCCTTAGGCTTCATACTCTTTGCACTCTTAAATGATTCCAGGATTAATGAAGATTAAACCAAACTAAAATGATATCTGTTTTGCTATGAAACTGGTAGTTACAGTAGTGTTGTATGCTTGTTCCACCTAGACTAAGCATGTTTGTGGATGCATTATGGTTCTGTGGTTCACGTTGTTCCTTACCACTGCTAGTATAAATTATTGGAATGATGGGTCTAGATGATAGCTATCTTAACTTCTGTAATAGCAACTGTTGGAACTTAAATACTAGGAGGATTTGAGTTTAACACTAGATCGGTTTTGTGGAACACTATAATTTGAGCATGTCTACATACATACTGTGAATATTGTTTTGATGCTTACATTATCACAGTTAGTATCAACTGTGGAGGTTAGGATTTTGTGATACATACCCTACATATCTGTATGTCATTTGTAAGGTGTTAAATGGAAATTTTAATTAATTTTGTCTTTATATCAGACTAAAGGGAACAACTTAAATTGGGCATGTATATGTTGTTGTTGTGACCCTGTTTATCAATGCTTATTTTATCACTGCTAACATTGAATGTTGGATGTTGGAATTTAGTTGATATATACTTGATTTATTGGTATTATTGACTACTGGAGGATTGGAAAGTAGGCACCGGTATGGGATGGTGGCATACTAAGGATGGGTTTGGTTTTTAAATCAATACCATTACCTACCTACTTGGAATAAGAATGGGATTAACTAAAAGTTAAGTCCCGTGGATTTGTATTGTCATGGCAACTACTTGTTGAGCGGCAATACTAGGGATTTTGGATGGATTTTATATATGTACTGTTATGGTGCCTCGGTATGAGCTTGAGCCTCAGGACCGATGGCTAGGGAGCGTATATGCATCGGGATGTGTAGCTGGCTACAATGGTTGGAGGTGTACCCTGTTTAGGTATAGGTACATATGCCCACTTCGTGTGCGTTTTAGCATGTTACCTCTATTCAGGTTGAGACCGGCCTATAGTCCAGTGAGAGTACTTTAGTGTGACTATATATATATTTACGGACTATTAGCTATTGTTGAATTGTTTAGGATGTACATGCGTATCGGGCCTCTGTTTGGATTGTAATAGTATAGAACTTGCGCGTGGGCCTGACCCACTTCTATTTTTCAGGTACACGACAGTTCCAGGCTTAGACATGTTCGTGCTGAGCAGAGATCTCTATTCACTCTTCCGACGATGTAGGGCTCTCTCTATAGTTTTATTTCTGGACGTTTATTACATTTGTTCTATCTTCCGTTTGGATGTTTAATAGGGGTCCACTAAAGATGAATTCTCAAGTTGTAAACTGATGGAGTTTTGGAGTTTGGGTTTGATGGATTTTAATAATTATAATATTTTGCGGATTCTATTTTTAGTTCCTTCCAGCTTTAATTTCATTTCTTAATTTATTTTGTATTCCGTGTTCATTATAAAATATTAATTGTTTGATATTCCCTCGGGTTTGGGCCTGGGCCTTATCAACCCGTGTCTCGGATCCGAGGGGTATCATAGTTGGTATCAGAGCACTCCAGGTTCAAGTGTCTCTAGGATGTTTCGTATTAAGTCTTCCGCGTAGCGTTTTCTCTTGAATAGAGCTTAAGTTTAGGATTCGTCGTATTCATTTACGGTTCGTTTAGAGGTTACTGATGTCAAGTTTATTCTGTAATTGCAGAATGTTTGGCACTAGGAGGAGGATGAGGGTCGCGATGAAAGCAAAGAAGGGCCCAAGGCCGAGGAAGGTTACTCCGGTAATTCCCCTACGAAGGCCGATCAAGAAGGCAAAATTGGAGACCAAGGAGTTGATTCCAATAGGCGTTGCTTCGGAGTACAAGTCGAGGAAAGTTTCTTACTTGCGGGATTGGCCACCATACTGTGGACCTAACACAACTTCGGTGGTGCTCGAAGCTGAGCCAAGGGGAGAGGAAGACCCCGAAAAAGATCAGGATGGAGGAGATATCGGAGCATCCAAGATGGAGGGCACCGGAGTTCAAGGATGACTGCTCTTTTAAGAGTACTTTTAATTACTAATAGTGGAGGAGGTATTAGTAAGAATGTAGTACGGATTTAATCACGTACATTAGGATTATGTTAAAGAACACCTTACGGTTATTTGTTTGACAGTTTTGGTTTGAAAAGTTCTTAATAAAGTAAACTTGTGGTTGTGGCTATCTCAATTTTTTTTTGTTTATTGGAAGTTGTGTTGTGATGTATACATGAATGGTTTTATTTAACTGTATTAGAATGTGTACGTTGCGATAAGGAAAGAAAGTCAGTCACAGTAGGGTGATTGGTTTTTGGGCAAGCAATTAAAGTTTTGTTTATAGGTTCATTGTCTTGAAATAGGATGATAACCAAGGAGTTATAAAAGAACTTGTGTAAACTCAATATGTTGGGTTTGGTATAGAAGGAAGTTTCTCAAAATAGAGCGACGTTCTAACTCTGAGTAGAGTTCGGAGCATTTTGTTTATTTTTACGTGTTTTGAACAGTTGGGATTTAAGTTGGTGACACATGTATGCACTAGACCTCAGGATATTTCTACACCATTGGGTGATACAGCTATTTTACATGAGAGTGATGGGCCTGTGACACTAGATATTGGCAGACTCAGATTTCTAGCCAATTTATTGGTCCTGGACATGCACACTTATGATGTGATACTTGGGATGGATTGGTTGTCTCACTACCATGCCCAAGTTGATTGTTTTGATAGATCTATTATTTTTACCATACCTGGTCAGGATATGTATGTAGTAGCTATGCCACGTTCTAAAGGGGGCGATAGTACCTATTTATTCCATGTGGAGGAAGAAAATGAGGAGGGGATTACTGTGTCATTGGATAACATACCGATTGTACAAGATTTCCCGGATGTATTTCAGGAGATTCCAGGGTTGCCACATAGTCGCGAGATCGATTTTGTGATAGACTTAGTTCCAGGCACTGCGCCTATTGCTAGGGCACCCTATAGGATGGCACCGGTAGAGATGAGAGAGCTGAGGGATCAGATTCAGCAGTTACTCAGCCAGGGTTTTATTCGTAGGAGTACATCACCTTGGGGAGCACCGGTTCTGTTTGTAAAGAAGAAGGATGGTTCGCTTCGTCTGTGTATAGATTACAAGGAGTTGAACAAGGTTACGATTCGTAACAAGTATCCTTTGCCCAGGATTGATGACTTGTCTGATCAGTTAAGGGGAGCCACATATTTCTCCAAGATTGATCTGCGTTCTGGGTATCATCAGCTGAGGGTCAGGGAGCAGGATGTTCCTAAGACAGCATTTCTCACGCGATATGGTTCTTATGAGTTTCGAGTTATGCCGTTTGGGACGACTAATGCACCTGCAGTATTCATGGACTTAATGAATAGAGTCTTCCGGGCTTATTTGGATCAGTTTGTTATTGTCTTTATTGATAACATCTTGATCTATTCTCGGTCGGAGGACGATCATGCTAGACATCTTCGCATAATCTTGCAGACGCTTTGTGAGCACCAGTTATATGCCAAGTTCGAGAAGTGTGAATTTTGGCAGCGGGAGGTGAAATTTCTGGGTCACGTGGTGTCAGAAAAGGGGATAGCAGTGGATCCGGCCAAAGTTTCAGCGGTGGTTGAGTGGGGACAGCCTACATCACCTACTGAGATTCGGAGTTTTCTCTGTCTAGCAGGATATTACAGGAGATTCATCTAGGGGTTCTCCAAGATAGCAGGACCACTCACTCATCTGACCAAGAAGGGTGTACAGTTCGTGTGGGATGAACACTGTCAGTGAGCTTTTGATGAGCTGAAAAGGAAGCTAACTTCTCCACCGGTTCTGGCTACTCCGCAGAGCGGGATAGAGTATCTTGTTTACACGGATGCTTCGTTGCAGGGTCTTGGATGTGTATTGATGCGAGAAGAGCGACCGATTTCTTATGGATCTCGAAAACTTAAGCCTCATGAGCTTAATTATCCAACACATGATTTGGAATTAGCAGCAGTGGTCTTTGCCTTGCGTATTTGGAGGCATTATCTGTTGGGTGAGTCATTCAGATTATTCAGTGATCACAAAAGTCTGCAGTACTTGTTCACTCAGCGGGAGCTAAATATGAGACAGCGCAGGTGGTTGGAGTTTGTAAAAGACTATCATTTTTCTATACAGTACCATCCAGGGAAAGCGAATGTAGTGGCGGATGCACTCAGTCGCCGACCTGTTGGTAGCCTTTCTGCTCTATTCACTACTGAGTGGAATGCTTTAAAAAGTGTGGATGAGTTATCGGATGCTTTTATGGCTTGCATGGTGGTTACACCTTCCATCATTCGCAAGGTTTTACAAGCACAACTCACCGATCAGCAGTGTGTCGACAAGGTCGCAGAGATAGCTTCCGGAGAGGTTCCATTCTACTATGTTGGGGCTGATGGAGGTTTAAGGTACAAGGGACGGTTAGTGGTACCTTCTGCTGATAATTTGAGGAAGGATGTGATGACTGAGACTCATCACTCTGAGTTCTCTATTCATCTAGGAGACGATAAGATGTATCAAGATATGAAGCGGCAGTTTTGGTGGGCAGGTATGAAGAAGGACATTGCTCTTTTTGTTTCTCAATGTAGTACTTGTCAGATGGTTAAGATTGATCATCAGAGGCCGCCAGGAGCTCTACAGCCACTACCAATTTCGGAGTGGAAATGGGAGAACATATCTATGGATTTTGTGGAAGGGTTGCCAAATTCTTTTAAGGGGCATAATTCCATATGGGTCATTGTGGATAGGTTAACCAAGTCAGCTCATTTCTTGCCTATTTGCACTGACTACACTTCGGAGTAGTTGGCGAGGCTTTACATTTCAAAAATTGTGAAGCTACATGGCATTCCATTGTCTATTATATCGGACAGGGATTCAAGCTTTGTATCTGGATTTTGGAATAGTTTTCTGCAGGCTTTAGGTACGGAGTTACACCTTAGTACTGCTTATCATCCTCAGACTGACGGACAGACTGAGAGGGTGAATCAGATTATGGAAGATATGCTTCGGTTGTGTGTTCTGGATTTCAAGGGCCACTGGGAGGAATATTTGCCACTTATGGAGTTTGCTTATAACAATAGTTTCCAGAAGACTATTGGTATGGCACCATTTGAGGCATTGTACGGTCGACCGTGTCGGTCACCTGTTTGTTGGATGGAGGTTGGAGAGAATCGATTCTTAGGTCTTGAGTTCATCAAGGATGCCTCTGAAAAGATTGTTCTTATTCGAGATCGCATGCGTACTGCCCAAAGTAGGCAGAAGAGCTATGCTGATCGTCGTACTCGGGCTTTGGAGTTTCAGGTTGGGGATTAGTTTCTACTCAAAGTGTCTCCTATGAAGGGTGTTATGCGCTTTGGGAAGAAAGGGAAGTTGTCACCGCGATTTGTTGGTCCATTCATGATTACGGATCGCATTGGAGCTGTTGCTTATTGGTTGGCACTTCCGGATACTTTGGATCGCGTCCACAACGTGTTTCATGTTTCCATGTTGCGGAAATTTCTTCGAGATGAGGATCGGTATCAGCATATCGATGTTGGGGAGATTGCGTTGCAGCCGGATGCAATTTATTTAGAGCCACCGTGTCGTATTGTCGACTAACGAGATCAGATTCTTCGTAATAAGGTTATTCCTTTGGTTCGTGTTCAGTGGAGTCATCACAATGAGTCTGAGTCCACTTGGGAACGAGAGGATGGCATTCGCTCACGGTTTCCTGAAATATTGGAAGAAAGTAAAAGTGAATTCCGAGGACGGAATTCCTTTTGTTAGGGGGAAAGAATGTAATATCCCTAATTTTAAAAAGGATATTCCTAGTATTTAATGGTATTTAATTTATTATTTAAGTGCATTTTATTTGATTATGTGTCATTATTTTTTTTATTAGGTGCTTAATTGTTTTCTTTTGTGGTGATTTAATTTATTTAAATGATATTTATTTTTAGTTATTTGATTGGAATTACTTGTTAGTGCTTTAATTATTTAATTGGTATTAATGGTTTAAGTGTAATTGGTTTAGTTATTTGATTGGAATTACTTGTTAGTGTTTTAATTATTTAATTGGCATTAATGGTTTAAGTGTAATTGATTTAATTATTCTATGTGTGTCTTATTTTATGTGTGTCTTATTTGGTTTAATTGGGTTTACTAATTATTATTTTGTTCAATTAGATTATTTGTTAAGTATTTAATGGTGAATAGGGTAATTAGGAAAATACATCTAATTATGGTTTTAATTACAGTATAAATTAGGGTTTTATATTATAGCCGTCGTAGGTTTCTACGTTAATTGGATGGGCCGGTTAGGATTGTGAATTGGACTTAAATGAACCTAGGGTTTAGGAAAACTCTATAAGTATAAGGTAGACGTCTGTGTAGGGTTTTTTAAACAAAGCACACGTTTTGTGGAAGTGGAGAAGGAAAAACGCAGTTTTTCACATTCTGCCAAGGTTTGATCAAAGCTCCGTTCTTGCTTCGTCGGTGGTCCGATCGAGCTAAATTTTGGAGAAGAGGTTCACGACTCAGTGACGCACAATCTGAACGGTGAAGATCAGAGTTTGACCTCGGGAACAGTGATTCGTACTCATGAACAGTAACGGGGTTGCACAGGTTTTTTTTTTTCTCCATTCTGCCCAGATTTCATCAAACATCCGATCCCGCTTCGTCCGTGGTCCGATCGAGCTGAAATTTGGAGGATAGGTTCATGACTCAGTGACGCACAATCTGAACGGTGGAGATCAAAGTTTGACCTCAGGAACAGTGTTTCGTACCCGTAAACAGTAACCGGGTTTTGGAACTCGCCGGGATTTTTTTTAAGAAGACGACGTTGAAACTTTGAACAAAAGTTTCTGAGGCAAGATTCTATCCTTACTCTTTCCCTTAGGCTTCATACTCTTTGCACTCTTAAATGATTCCAGGATTAATGAAGATTAAACCAAACTAAAATGATATCTGTTTTGCTATGAAACTGGTAGTTACAGTAGTGTTGTATGCTTGTTCAACCTAGACTAAGCATGTTTGTGGATGCATTGTGGTTCTGTGGTTCACGTTGTTCCTTACCACTGCTAGTATAAATTATTAGAATGATGGGTCTAGATGATAGCTATCTTAACTTCTGTAATAGCAACTGTTGGAACTTAAATACTAGGAGGATTTGAGTTTAACACTAGATCGGTTTTGTGGAACACTATAATTTGAGCGTGTCTACATACATACTGTGAATATTGTTTTGATGCTTACATTATCACAGTTAGTATCAGCTGTGGATGTTAGGATTTTGTGATACATACCCTACATATCTGTATGTCATTTGTAAGGTGTTAAATGGAAGTTTTAATTAATTCTGTCTTTATATCAGACTAAAGGGAACAACTTAAATTGGGCATGTATATGTTGGTGTTGTGACCCTGTTTATCAATGCTTATTTTATCACTGCTAACATTGAATGTTGGATGTTGGAATTTAGTTGATATATACTTGATTTATTGGTATTATTGACTACTAGAGGATTGGAAAGTAGGCACCGGTATGGGACGGTGGCATACTAAGGATGGGTTTGGTTTTTAAATCAATACCATTACCCACCTACTTGGAATAAGAATGGGATTAACTAAAAGTTAAGTCCCGTGGATTTGTATTGTCATGACAACTACTTGTTGAGCGGCAATACCAGGGATTTTGGATGGATTTTATATATGTACTGTTATGGTGCCTCGGTATGAGCTTGAGCCTCAGGACCGATGGCTAGGGAGCGTATATGCATCGGGATGTGTAGCTGGCTACGATGGTTGGAGGTGTACCTTGTTTAGGTATAGGTACATATGCCCACTTCGTGTGCGTTTTAACATGTTACCTCTATTCAGGTTGAGACCGGCCTGTAGTCCAGTGAGAGTCCTTTAGTATGACTATATATATATTTACGGACTATTAGCTATTGTTGAATTGTTTAGGATGTACATGCGTATCGGGCCTCTGTTTGGATTGTAGTAATATAGAACTTGCGCGTGGGCCTGACCCACTTCTATTTTTCAGGTACACGACAGTTCCAGGCTTAGACGTGTTCGTGCTGAGCAGAGGTCTCTATTCACTCTTTCGACGATGTAGGGCTCTCTCTATAGTTTTATTTTTGGACGTTTATTACATTTGTTCTATCTTCCGTTTGGATGTTTAATAGGGGTCCACTAGAAATGGATTCCCAAGTTGTAAACTGATGGAGTTTTGGAGTTTGGGTTTGATGGATTTTAATAATTATAATATTTTGCGGATTCTATTTTTAGTTCCTTCCAGCTTTAATTTCATTTCTTAATTTATTTTGTATTCCGTGTTCATTATAAAATATTAATTGTTTGATATTTCCTCGGGTTTGGGCCTGGGCCTGATCAACCCGTGTCTCGGATCCGAGGGGTATCACATATTCCCAGTCCGTCTATAGCTGAATGTTTGGTTTAACGGGCGTCTATGGTGCTACTCAAGAGTTGGGGTTACCGTAATGTGGTGGTTAAAGGGGATTGCAATCCCGCTATGAAGTTGCAGGCTTCCGTGGCTGAATTGTAGGTGGTTTTCCACGATATTTCATCTCTCATTCATGAGTGTATGGGTTCGTCTCTTGAGTGGGTTCCTCGTGGTGGTAATTTTGTTGCTCATTTGTTGAGTAAAGTTGCTTTAAAAGCCGAATGTGGCGATTTGGAATGTAGCATTTGGCCCAAGTGGCTATGTAATGCTCTTCTCCCAGATTTTGTTGTTTTTCCTATTCCTTGCTAGTTCTGTTCTGTTTGGTTAAAAAATAAAAAAATTCATACATCAGTTGGCTCTAAAGAAATATTTTTAATAGATTATAGATCATCTTGTTGGATAGTGCATACCTACCCATTTATACCCAATTATTCTCTCATCCAGATCCGATGTGGGCCAAATCCCCCTTTTAACATTTTCCCCAATCTAAACTTGCAACACCCTCATTGTGGCTCAGGCCACCCTGCCTACTCGAGAAAAAGACCCAGACGCCCTCCAAGCCGGGCGCTTGGCATGACGCCTGATCAAGGATTGGGTCTGGCTCTGATACCAACTGTAACGGGTGGGCGCTTACCCATTTACCCAAAAACTCAAGTTGTTAGGTAATATTGCATGTATACCCATCCATTTATACCTAATCATTAAATTCAATGTGGGACAAATCCCCCTCGTAACGATAAGACACTTCACAAGAGTGATTAGCTTACTTTAAAGTTATTTCTTCCCTTTTTTTCTCCCCATTATCATCTTCTCATATAGGAAACATTGTCTCACTTTCATCAATTTTTCTCTCTCCTCTCAGTTCCCTTTTCTCTCTCTTTTTATCTTCTTCACCACAATAAAGTCCAATAAACCTCTTCCATTAGGCATCTCAGCCCTCTTTTTCACACTATCACAACATATAAAATTAGAGATACAAATTTCTAAGTATTTTAGTAACTTTTCATGGATGTTAATTGAGTTCAAAATGATATCGTGAATATAATCCTTTGGTTTTTTAGAGACGCTGTATAATTGTTATAAGGGATTATTTATCCCACATCATATCCGGACGGAAAAAATGATTGGATATAAATGGATGGGTATACAACATTATCTAATAGTTTGAACTTTTGGATAAATAAACAAATGCGCGTCCACTCATTACAATAATTCATTAGTTGTGGGTACAGTCTTTCCGGTACCAACTCTCTCACTAAAATTTTATTATCATTTTTTTTTTTTTCATCCGGAAGGATTTTTGGGTACTCATCCATCTCTCTCACAAAAACTCCAAGCTCACCTAACCGACCATACTCGACCTCCGTGACAATAACTTATTATTTCTCCAACTTTCGAACTTCAAATTTGCTCAGCCCAAGAGATCGAAGGATAACAAAACCCTAATAAAAAATTTTGTTTCTTAGCAATTAAGAGTGATGTATGTGGATTTAACTAACTTTTGATAAATAAAAGAGATAATGATAGAACGTATTAATGATTTATGGTCGGAGACTTGATCTCTTCTCTTCTGAAGGTGAACCGGTCGGAATAACTTGTACCGTGTTGTCCCCACAAAAATAATAATTTGTAATTAACTAAAGACGTTTTTCCAAACTTAACAACTAGGCTGAGGTGAATAATAATAATAAATAAAAATAAAAAATTAGGTTATCACATAGTTTCAGCCTAACAAATTGGTTTATATTTTCTACCTGAGTATCACGACTCAAATTTTAATGATGTATGAGTTTTTTTTTTAATGATGAGAAATATTTGAAAGGAAAATAAAAATTTAATAAATCATTCATTTTTTTCAAGGACTACTGGAACATTAATAAATCGTATAATTAGACTAATTATGTTTTTTTATATACGTTTTATTTTTTCCCGCATGTAGATAGATATTCATATATCGTTTCTTATCCTGGCCAGAACTACCTTCATCCCTCTTCCTCCACCGTCACAAACAACCATCACCATATCCATTTCAAATTTTCAATGGCGAGAATTGCTTCTATCTATTGACAAATTTGATGATTTTGAAGGATCAGACCAAGATTTGATTTTAGCAAAAAAAATAATAATAAAATAAAATAACATTGGGAAGCAATACTCGCACTCCATTTTTTAACATTTGCACTGCAATATTAAATGAAATGATAATTTTAACCTTACCTTTACAAGTAAATAATTATTACTTTTTAAATGACATAATTGCCCTTTCATATTCTCTCCTTATCTTTAATCTTTAATATTATAATTATCTTTTGACAACACAAATAAAATAAAATAAAAATTGAATAAATTTTTTTTAAGGGACAGAAAAAAAAAAAAAAAAATTTATTTTGTTATGTTGAATAAATTGCCTCTTTTGGCTGGATAAAAAAAAAAAAAAAAAAGTAACCATTTAAAAAATTATCTCGTTTGACATGAAGAAGAAAACCCCCCCAAAAAAATATTTATTGAATAAATTATCTTTACTATCAAGATCCCAAATAATAATAATAATAATAATAAGTACAAAAGGAAGATGATTAAAAATAAATTATCTCTATTGAATAAATTATCTCTTTTGATAAGACAAAAAAAAAAAACGTTATTTTTATCTAATAAATTATTTCTTTTGACTACCAAAAATAAAATTATTAGTATAGAATAAATTATTTTCTTTGAGAGGACTCCGGAAAAAAACAATAAAAGAAAGAAAAAAAAATAGTAAAGACGGTAAAAAAAAAAAAAAAAAAAAAAAAAAAAAAAAAAAATTAAAGTTGTATAAAGGGTAGTTCTAAATTAAGGAATTGTACATTAATGAATTCAAGGACTTTCTTCTCATTTCTTTTAAAAGAAAATCATAAATGTAGTGCAATTGGAGAAAGTAGAGTGCGTGTCCCAAATATATATATATATATATATATATATATATATATATATATAAATCGGTAAGTAATTGATTTTAGCAACTTTGCCTATGTGATACAGAGGATTCATGTCCCCCTCTCATTCTTTTCTCCCTCTATATCAAACCCCAACTCTTCCTTCAATTTTATTTTTCATTCCACCACATCACAATCATTCATACCAAAATACCATACTTTTTCTCTTAATTAGATGGATATATCCCATCAAAACATATTAATTCAGAGCTAAATTCTCAGTCATAGATAACCCACACATTCAAGTAGGGAAAAGATGAGACTTCGGTGGAGAGAAGGGGTGGTGGAATTGTTGTGTGGTGAGAGGGTAGTGTTTAAGAAGAAAAAAGAGTATGGCTTTGGTTTGAGACAAACCTCTTGCTCTCGGCTGCTGTCTACTTTATCTGTTTTAAAAGAAATGCTAGGGCCTTCAGAAATAAGGCTTCCAATGCTCAACACATCATTCAGCTCATCAAAAGTTACATCAAATCAAGACTATCATCACTGGTTTTGAAGAAGGAGGCTGAGCTTAACCAAAAGCATTCAATGGAGGATCTGCAGAAGATGTTCCTTGATGGATGTACATTTGCTAGCTGCCACACATGGCTTCTTTCAGATGATTAATCAATTCTGGAGGTTGTTTTATAGGTCTTAGAGATGTTCAGTCCAAGTTGGTGTTGATGTATACTACTGTTTAGTGATGTTTTTGTTTGTTTGTTTTTGGTTTTTGTTTTGTTGTTCACTCCCCAAGTATGGGGGTATCTTGTACATTCTATTCTTTTCTTTCTTAATATATGCTTACCTATTAACTAAAAATATATATATATAAATGTTTATATTACACATAAAGCATAATCTTAAAAAGGTAGAGTGGAAAAATACAAATATAAAAATGTGCAAAAAATAAAGTCAAAACAGGGTTGATGTATTCAAATTGTGGGATCAAAGCATCTAAATATCAAACATTATTTTTATTTTTAGGTAGAATTGCAAAAAACTCCTCTCGACTTTCATCCGTTTGCAAAAAACTCCCCTTATAAATATCTTTAACAATTAATCCCCCTCAACTATCATGAGGAAGTCATTTTAACTAATCTCGGTTAGAGTGATTGTGTAAGGAAAAAATTTGGACAAAATTACCTTTAACATGAAACATCCATTTAAGTGATTGTGTGATAAAATTTTCAAACGAAATTGCCCTTAAAATTAAAATAATACATTAGTATTACTAAAGTACCCACCACTCACTTTTTCTTTTTCCTTTTTTTAATTGTATAAAAAAAAAAGTCGGACAAAATTGCCCTTAAAATCAAAACAATACATTAGTATTACTAAAGTACTCACCACTCACTTTTTCTTTTTCTTTTTAATTGCATAAAACACTAAAACGAGGCCTCTAATTTTGAAATGTGGCCTTTGATTTTTTCTTTCGAAATGTTCTTGCATTTGGAATATATAAAGTAATATGGTAGTTATTTATCAAATGTCAACTTAAATTGATTTTATATAAAATAAGATAAAGAAAGAGATATATACGAGACATCCAAAAATATTAGTACCAAGATTTTTTATAAAATTTAAAAGTAGAAATCATCAAACTATGTAGCAAAATCATCTCATAATTAGAAGAAAGTGGCTTTTTTCATTTTCTGTGTGTGAGTAGCATATCACAATTTAATTAAAAAGTATTGGAATTAAGATTTATGATCTTGAAATAAATCAAATTTTATGTCTTAATAAACACTTTTTCTACATAATAAATAAATAATTAAATATAGTCCAAACAAATATTTGTTATTTAAGTGAAATATCTTTTGACTATAAAAAAATAAAAAATAAAAACAAGTGTGAAACATGTTTTTTGGGGGGTGGGGGAGGGGGGTTTTGTTTTGATATTATGGTGGACGAATTTTTTTTTGATATGCTATACCCATAATTTTTTAGAATCTTATAAATTTCTACTTTTAAATTTTATAAAAAAGTTATGGTACAAGTTTTTTTTTTTGTTTTAGTGTTTTATGTAGTTAAAAAAATAATAATAAAGTGAGTGGTGGGTACTTTAGTAATATTAATGTATTGTTTTAATTTTAAGGGTAATTTCGTCTGAAAAATTTATCGCACAATCAATCCAACAGAAGTTAGTTAAAATGACCCGCCCATGATAGTTGAGGGAGGTTAATTGCTAAGGATATTTATGAGAGATGTTTTTTGCAAACGGGTGAAAATCGAGGGGGGGTTTTTTGCAATTCGCCCTTATTTTTATTATTTTTGCGGAATTTGAATAATTTAAATTTGAACGATTCATTGTGGTTGTTGCACCTCAATGAGTTTGAAGGGTCAAAGCATCTAAAACACTCTTACTTATCAAAACTGTTAAATATATATTTGTAATTTGACAAATTTTGTTGTAAAAATTAATCTGATTGAGTTGTAATTAAATTTTTGGTTCGATTTGTCAAGATTTAAGATCGGAAATGAAATTGAAGAAGTGATCAAGTTTATATCCGTGATGATGAGAACAACGCATTAGCAAGGTAAGTGAGTGTGTGAGGACACTTGCATGATTTCAAATTTGGGTTTTTATATTGTTTTCCATTCCTAATTTGAACCATTTCAAGTTTCTTTGAACCGGTTCAACTTTTAAAGGCTTTCTAACGAAGTTCAAGTTTGGCTAACTTGAAACGGTTCAATTTTCAAAAAGATCGCACACATAAATACAAGAGTGATTTAAGGGTGTTATTCTCTATTTGATTGGAATTGGAGTATAACGTACTAAAGATTTTGAAATTACAAGAAGCATGATCTTATCTATCTTCACCTAAAATTCAGATTTAAAACATGAGTGTTTTGATCACTTTGAAGAGGTTAGAGTCTTTGCGTAACGTTATTGATCTACCAACAATGATTCAAGGAGTAAGTTTGAATCGGGAAACAAAATTATTTATTAAGTATCCAACATACCCCTGTAACTTTGGTGCCAATATTGATCCCTTGACTATAGGGATATAATAGATGTAATCCCTTCTTTTTAGGGTTATATTAAATTACGAACATAATGATAGATTTTAGAAGAAATGTAATTAAATAATCGTGTTATAGCTGTAACCAAATCTTTTTGTTTATCAAAATATATACGCGTGTACAAAAATATATGTTCATATTACACATAAAAGCATAATCTTAAAAGCGTAAAGTGAAGAAAAAAATAAAAAAAAGGTGCAAAAACAAAGTCAAAACATAGAAAAGACTGGTCTATTCAAATTGTGAGATAAAGGCATCTAAATACCGTACATTATTTATTTTTATTTTTATTTTTTTACGAATAATTTTAATTGGGACGACTGGTTGGGGTTGTGACACCTCAACGCGTTTTGAAAGTCAGAACATCTTCCACTATTTGGGCAAGTATTGTGGGGAAGGAATATAGATAGATAGATAGATAGATGGATATGTTATTTTCTAAATTTAGTTATTAATTGTTGCATGTATAAAACAGACTTAGAGGGGGGGAAAGATCAGACAGTGCCTTTTGCAAGAGCCTCCAGGGAAGAATTAATAAGATTCATGGCGGCCTTGGAGAGAGCCCTCTTTCTTGTTCTTTTTATTGTTCCTCGCTTATTTGTTCATAGCTCAGCACACAGACCTGAGCCTCATAAAGGCAAGAATAATGAACCTCATAAGACTGTGGTCGTGGTTCATGGCGGTGGTCAACAACACGAAGCAAAATCACACGAAAAGGGTGCAACTGTGGTCGTGAACCACAATAATAAAGAGCAACCCGCCGCTGCTGCCGGTGGTGCGGAAAAACAGAATACTGTGGTGGTGATTCAGCAGAACCAAGGCGCAGGGGATAAACCAACAGTGGTGGTGATTCCGACCACAACAAAACCCGCAGGCTATAAACCAAATCCAAGGGATCCAGACGCACGTGACCCATATGCTAGTTTGACAGCACCAGACAAAAACTTCAAAACATTTAAGCCAGTAATACCGAACAAACCACCACCTACACCAGCGGAAGAGGAAGCTATGGAGAAAGAGGTTAACGAACAAGCTAAGGCGAACATCAATGATAAGGAGATAGAGACAAAATGGAGAGGCGATTGGAAGCTACATTCTGAGGATGCCTTTGTCTCGGCCATGCAAATGCAGTTGCTTCCTAACAACAAGCTAGGCTATTATGTTCGACACCTCCTCCTTCGGCCCATCCAGAATCGAGTTGCCTAAACCTCATCCTGCGAGATGTCGTCAAGTTATCCCGAGGCCCAACGCCGTGCACAACGCACAAACTGATCAACTCCCAAAGCCTGATCCAATTGACTGTTGGGCTCATGGTGTGGAATATGAAACACTAATGACGGAACCTGAAGGACAAAAAATATGGACAATCCCAAAAGCTAGGCCACTAAAGGTTCGTACGTTCCACGGGTCATGTAATTTTTATGTTTACACTTTCCTTTCTTAATTGATTTGACAGTTACGTACCTAATTTTTTTACAGATTATATTGGATACATGGTGCTCTTCGGGAAGCCTTTCACCTGACGGTACCCCGGTAGACACCGGCGGTAGGGAAGAAGGGTATAATGCAGTTAGACACATTGGTATGGCCCCTAACAGCGACTTTAAGTTAAAACCAGCAGCCCTTGCTAGCAAAAGATGGTATAATTAATATTAATTTTTCTTTTTCCATATATACTTAATTTATTTATTTATACTTGTACAGTTGTACTTGACCGTCATCAGCAACAATATACTATATATATATATATATATATATATATATATATATATTGCAGGTATGCTACTCAGGTGACATTGGAAGATGGTAACTTTGCCGTTATTGGTGGTCGCGACATTTTCAGCTATGAATTAGTGCCGAGCAATACACTAGATTTCCAACCCAAACAATTCGACCTTCCATTACTCAAGGAAACCAATGATTTTGGAATAGAGAACAATCTATACCCATTTGCTCACCTTGTCCCCGATGGCAACATCTTCCTCTTCGCCAACAACCGTTCCATCCTTCTGCAGCCCAACACCGGTAAAGTCCTGCGCGAGTACCCGGTCTTGCCCGGCGGCGCTAGGAACTACCCTGCATCAGGAATGTCAGCTCTCCTCCCTCTAGACCTCCGGAAAGGCGACAAAGTTGATGCTGAGGTCTTGATCTGTGGTGGTGCACCTACCGACGCATACGCAAGAGCTGACAAGGAGAAAGTTTTCATCCCTGCATTGACAGACTGGGGCCGAATGACCATCACCAGACCGGATGCCAAATGGGAGATAGACCAGATGCCTTCACGCCGAACCATGGGTGACATGATGATTCTTCCAAACACAGACATTCTGATACTCAACGGTGCCAAAGACGGCGCCGCTGGTTGGCAAAATGCGGACAACCCCAATTTTGCGCCTGTGTTATATTCTCCCTACAAAAAGTTGGGCGAAAGGTTCAAGGAACTAAAACCTGCTTACATTCCTAGAATGTACCATGCTTCGGCAGCCGTGGTTCTGGACGGAAAAGTTATCGTCGCAGGCAGTAATACAAACCCTACATACAACTTCACGGAATTTGTGAGATACAAGACTGAAACCAGTGTAGAGAAGTTCTTGCCACCTTATTTTGAAACTAGCCTCAGGCCTTACAGACCCCATATACATGAGGGTGGTTCGGACAAGAAGTTGAAGTTCGGACAAGAATTCAGGATTAAAGTTGTGTTGAACCCGACGATCGGAATCAGGGCGACCAATGTGAAGGTGACTATGTATGCACCGCCCTTCACCACCCATGGATACTCTATGGCCCAAAGATTGGTTGTTTTGAAAATGGTAAAAGCAACAACCGGTGACGTTATAGCTGTGGCACCTCCGTCTGGCAAAATTGCTCCTCCGGGATATTATATGCTCTCAGTTGTTCATCGTGGCCTGCCCGCTGCTAGCGCAGTCTGGGTACATCTCAGTGCATAAAGAGGGTGGTTGGACCTTCTCCAATTGAAATTTTTGTTTGTATCATGCATATGGAATAAAATCAACACACTGGTTAATTATTCAATTCACAGTTGAAGCCTAATGGCTAATTGATCTATTACTACTAAGTCTACAATAATTTATCTTGTAAAGGTCATGGAGTTTTTATTTTAAAATTATAAGTTTTTACATTAGCACGATTAAACATACAAACATATATATATTTATATTATGTGACGGACAAAAATAAAATAATAGCATAAAGAAAAAGGTGAAGTGCAGAAAACACCCCTCATGTATACTTTTTGTAGCACTTTTATTCCCTATTTAAAAAAATGTGCAATAAACACCCTTAATCTTTTGAAATTGTGCAAAATTACCCCTATGTGCAATAAATACCCCTAAATTATTGTTGTAATACCCATTTTGCCCTTTTAGTCTTCCTAAAATACCCCTCATTCTCTCTCTACTCTCTACTCTCTGCCACCTGTTGCTCCCACCACCATCTTCTTCTTCATCATCATCACCAATCAACAGACATCCAATTAAAAGCTAAAACATGAAATTAAAAGCTAAAATATATTAATAATTTATAGACATGATTGTTTCAGCATGCAAACGAAGCTCATTCTGTTCAATCTCAAACATGTAGTTCCTCACTTCCTTTCGAACCATCTCTTGCATCACAGACAAGAATTCTTGACTAAAGAACTGTTTCTCAGCCGTCGGAGCTCCAAATTCGAAGTTTTGACCGCTGTGAGCCACCATCGATGGTGAAGCCAACTGGTGTACAATCACAGGCGGTGATGGTGGTGGTGATGGTGGTGGTAGAGCAAACTGGGTAGGCTGCGTGACTTGATGGGATCCGAATACTTGATTCGAGACCTGACACACATCGGATCCGGGCAAGGATAGGCTTAGAGAGGTAGGCGGGTTGGTGGTCAACGACGACGACGACTTCTCGATTTGCGGTATCAGAGGAGCTACCCCGACGGTTCTCTCAGACGAATTGGATCTGGTGAGCTCCACGATAGAGTTGTGAGCTCAGAAGACGGTAGAACTGGGGCTACCGTGGTGGAGGTGCCGGCATCGAAAGTGGATGAGGTGATTACGATGCAGGATACAACATCTTGTTCGGATCTCCCACCACCACTACATCCATCTCTCACTGCTCTATTCTGACACATTCGTTGCTTCTGAAACTGGTTTTGCTCACAGCAGAACCTCTCTTTAGCCGGACCTCCCCAAATTGAACACACTTGTTGCTTTAGCCCTTGCTCTTGTCTAACTTGAAACTGCATATACCATTATGAAAATTCCCAAATGACTCAAAAAATAGAACATGCAGCCGATTCCACCGCCCCTTGCTTATAAACGCCGTGAGATCTCATTGGCCGCCTGCCCATCCCGGGATCCATAGTCGCCGGTGGGTTCTTCTCCATCCACTGAGCTTCTTTTTCATGGCCAGATTCTCTACGCCGGCAAAAATCACAACCTCTTCGGCAACGACAGAAATGGACTAGATGGCTGAAACAGCGACTTGGGATGGAGTGCGGCGGTGAGCTTCGGATCGGTGAACCGGCGGAGATGGACGGCCGGTGAGATAGGTTCGGTTCAGCGGTGGCTTTGGCAATGATGAAACTCGATTGGACTGATGGCTATGCAACGACGGCGGAGCCCGTCTTCTCCTTGCTTGCCGGTGCCGGCTGTCGCGTGAGAGGCGGGGCTGTTTATAGTCCTTTTTTGTCTTTTTATAAAATTTTGTATTTTTATATATTTTATAAAATTATTGACTAAGGGTATTTTAGTCAAGTTTGATTTTAAATTTGCAAGAGGGACTTGATTGCACCAAATTGAAACTCGAGGGATGTTTTTTGCACGGAAGGGGTGTGATATGCACTGTAAGTATACTTGAGGGGTGTTTTTTGCACTTCACCCTAAAGAAAAACATAGAACCAAAATATCAACAAAATGCAACTGTTCATAGAGTCAAAAAGAACTCAGGTGGTGCTCTATTGTACGTATCACCACGCTTTAATTTTTTGGGTTAATTTCACTCAGACCCCCTGAGGTTAGGTCATATTTCACCTAGATGAAAATTTGGTTTTAATTTGCACTCATATTTGAATTAATGACTTAACATTTCACTTACACCCCAAATGTCAATTTTTGGTGGGGTCATAGTGCTTTTGAGGTGTTAAATGACTATGTTACCCTTTGACCTCGTGTTAACTATTTTTGTGACTAAACTACCCCCAACACACATTTCCTCTTCTTCCTTCTCTCGGACGATCATCCCAATTAACCCACACCAAGCTGTGACCGATTCTTTGACTCGTAAGACTCCATCTTCGACGGCGACCGAAAAATGGCGTCGTCGTGAAGGGATTTTGAAAGAGAGAACTAGTCAGAAAAGGTTGGGAGGTGAATTAAAGAGATCGGGTGTTGGGTCTTAAGGTCATCGTCCGTTTGGAGGCAAATCGGAGAGGGTTGGGAGGTCGGTGGTTGAGAGGGTTAGAAGATCGGGTGTTGGTGTCGCCGCCTACACCTCTTGAGATCAACGTCGGTTGGGAGGCAAATCGTAGAGGGTTGGGAGGTCTGCAATTGAGAGGGTTGCGAGATTGGACAGCTGATGTATTGGGGCCGATGAGGAAGCACAGTGATGATTAGGGCCAATGAACTATCACCACTCCATCACCGAGAAAAAGCACAGTACCGAAAAAACCCATCCCATATCTTCGCCGGATAATTCATCGCCACCACGACAGAGCAATTTCGGATTAGAATTTCAGAATCGCCTCGTCTTCATCACCAATGCTGCGTCGCCGTGGAGTCCATCGCCGTCGTGACTCGATGGCGAAGAAGCAGAGAAACAGTATGGATCACAATTTGCGGAGAGTTGTGCGACAGCCGAGAGCTCCACCGGCCGAGCTCGATGGTCCATCTCCTCTGTTTCGGATACGAATTTCAGAATCGCCTCTGTTTTGTATGTGTATGTATATATCTACCCTCACACATAAGCCATCTTCTCTCTCCTCCAATCTCTCTCTGTGTGCATAGACTCTTAAATTGTGATGTGGGTTCCTGAAACTGCGTCCTATTTTCGCTTCTGGGTTTGAATTGTAAATTCTTCTGTCATTTGGCACTTGGGTTTGAGCTTTTTTGGATGTTTAGTTAATTGAATTCACCAAAAATTGCTTATATTAGTTGCTTTACTGATTTTTCTAAATTCTGCGGGAAAAAGCCCAGTGTTATTCCATATTATTTTATTCATTGTCTCTGTTTAGCCATTTTGATTACAATTTGTTAGTTTTCTGTTCTTTTTTTAAATCAGAGGGTGAAACCGTTGATTTAATTTTACCAAAACCCCAGTCGGCGATGTGGTTGAAATCATTGATGAACAATCTGAAGAGGATTGGTCTGTAGGGAGAGGAGAGAGAAGGTGTTGATGTGTGCGTTTGGACTGTTGGGATTGCGGGACCATAGATGAGGTGGTGGTATCGGGACTAAGTGTACAAAGAGTGTGTATATATATACAACGGCGAAGACGTGGCGATTCTGAAATTCTAATCCGAAATTGCTCTGTCATGGCGGCAATGAATAGGGTAGTTTTGTCTTTTAGAATTATACATATTTTTGTATTAAAAAATTAAGGATAAAAGAGTCCATTCACATGTGTCATAGCCCAAAAAGCAAATTGGGGTGTAAGTAAAAGTTAAAAACCAAATCTTCATCTGGGTGAAAAATGACCCAACCTCAGGGGGTCTGAGTGAAATTAACCCTAATTTTTTTAGCATGCGCTTATCACTCCTTTCTAAACTAAATTCAAGATTAAATTTAAAAGGGAAAAAAAATGAGAGAAATGATACATGCACCAAAGCTTGCATTTTGATGATTAGCGTTATTTGGTTCACGTCATAAATATTTGCTTTATTTAGATCTGAAATTCGCTTGACCTCTTATTTCAAAATATCAAATTGTCTTTCTAAAATAAAATAATTAACTTCAATTAATAAATTCAGTAAAATAACTAAATTCATTGGAAACTCTGCTTTACAACTGAAGGAGGGTTTGCAAGAGTGAAGAAAACTCAAGAGAATTTATCAAATTACCGAATGAGATGTGTCTTTCTTGTTAGACAAGTTTTACCCTTTCTTTCTATTAGAGTCACGAACTTGGTAATAGTAGGCTTGCTCACTTTACTTTTTTTTTTTTTAGATAAATGGGTAAGCTTTGATAAATAAAATAAAGATGTACAAGAGGTCTACACATGGACAATACAACCAAGATCAGGAACAACATGATTGTCTCAAGATCCACAACAAAGGTAATCACCATAAACAACAATGCAGCCAAAACAGTCACACGATATATCATTACAAGCATAGTAAAATGCCACCAAAAATCCAGTAGGAGCCCAGCAAGATTCACCAGTTCTTGAGTGAGTAGTTTGCCATTCTCGTCATTTCAAACAGCAGGTTAACACTTCAAATAGCAGGTCGACACTTCAGCTCAGCCATGAGTTTGTAGTTTGCCAAAGACCACAACAATAATGACCCAAGAGTGAACATTGAAACATCCCAACATGGTGCAGTTTAATCCATGATATACCAAGAGTGAACTACTGCAGATGAGCAGCCTTACAAAAATAAATGATAAAGACCAGCTAATGAATCAATCCTCTTTAGCTCATTGCCAGTTCTCAGCATCATTGAAGCAAGTCTTGCTCGAATTGTGCTTTTGATAAGTGATATAGAAATCTGTGGAGGAAAAGTGGTGTTCCTGAATGCTCTAGCATTTTTCTCCAGCCAAATGAAATAAATTGCAGCAGCAAGGAGGAGTTTGTGTATGATAAAACAAGCAGATGACCAATTACAACTACACCAAGTAACTAATTCCTTCCAACTGCAAGGGTGAAAACTGAAACCAGCAACTTGTTGTATAACATTCCAAATAATAAAACTAAATGGACATTTAAAAAATAAGTGATCCAGGGACTCCCAATCTGACATGCAGATGTAACAAGCATTTGTGTAATGCTTGTTAAGCATTGGTTTGGTGTCTAAGGTATACAACCTTCCCCTCATTGCCAGCCATGCTATATGGCTGTGCTTTGGAATGTGATGTTTGAACCAAATCAGGTGGTGCCATGAAAAAGAAATGGATAGGGGAGTGAAGTATTCCATGGTCAATTTATGTGAGAAACTTCTTGTGGGACCTAGAAACCAGTCCACCAAATTAGGGGTTACTGAAGGGGAAGGAAGAGATTGCAGCTGATTTATAAAAGATTGAGATTGTATGAAAGGGATATGAAGAAGATGTGGTGGCAATACCCAATGATTGTTGGAAATTAGACTATCAACTGAGACTTGTGTGTCCAGTTGAAGAATTTCCACATCAGAGAGGCCTAGCTGAGAAAATAATGGACCATTTGGTAACCACTAGTCCAACCAAAGCATTATGTCCTTCCCATCCCTAATTCTATGCTTAACAAACCCCCTTCCTATATCCCTTAGCTTAAATAAGTTTCTCCAAAACCCAGAGCTCAGAGCTGTAGGTTTTACAGTCCAAATTGATTTATTTTTAATCAAGTACATATGGGTCTAAGCCACCCAAAGGTTTTCCTTTCTAGCACATAGCTTCCAAATAAGTTTGAGCCCTGAGACTCTATTTGATAAATCCACACAGGGAAAGCCAAGACCACCATAAATCTTTGGTCTGCAAATAGAGGACCATGCAACTTTGGCCCCACTCTTCTTCAATTCAAAGCCAGACCAGTAGAAAGATCTTAGAATTTGGTTAATTTGTTCTCTAATCTTCAGTGGAAGTCTAAAAACTTGTGACCAATAAGCTTGAATAGAAGATATGATTGCTTTTATAAGGACAGCCCTCCCTGCATATGATAAAAATCTAGATTTCCAACAATGAATCCTAGCTGTAATTCTCTGCATAAAGGTTTGGCAATCAGTGGAATTGATTGAGGATGTAGAAAGTGGGAGTCCAAGGTAAGTGATTAGCAGGAAACCAGCCTCAAAGTGTAATAGATTAAGTATAGCAGCGTTAGTAGAAGTGTCCACACAAAAGAAGAAGACTTTGCTTTTAGAGCAATTAATTGAAAGCCCTGATAAGGTTGGGAAATTACTCAATGTTTGGTGTAATACATTGACAGATTCAAGATTCCCAAAAGAGAAGAGGAGTAAGTCATCAGCAAAGGCCAAGTGTGAGATAGACAGTTTCTTACACATCCAGTGGTACTTAAAACAAGGGCTACATGAAATGGCAGAGCCAAGAGACAAAGATAAGACTTCCATAGCAAGAATAAAAAAGCAAAGGTGAAATAGGATCACCCTGTCGAATGCCTCTTTTACCATTGAAAAACCCAAACAATTCACCATTAAGTGAGATTGAGTATGATGGTGAATAAATACATTAGCTAATCCAGTGGATAAATAAGCTTGGAAAGCTAAACAATTGGAGAGTGTCAAGGATGAACTGCCAATGCAACGAATCAAATGCCTTTTTAAGATCAATTTTAAAGGTACAAGAAGGAGGATGATTGATCTTATGATAGCCATTCAACAATTCATGAGCCAAAATGATGTTATCATAAATTTGCCTATCCTTTATGAAAGCATTCTGAGAGGGATTAATGAG
Organism: Cornus florida; assembly: GCF_030987335.1. Lineage (NCBI taxonomy): Eukaryota > Viridiplantae > Streptophyta > Magnoliopsida > Cornales > Cornaceae > Cornus > Cornus florida. The sequence goes on along the minus strand of NW_026775580.1, from coordinate 111,741,269 downwards.
ATATGGAAGGACAGTACTAAGCTTATTTGCAATTAGTTTAGATATACACTTATAAAGAAGGTTACAGCAATAAATGGGTCTGAAGTCACTAACAGTTGAAGGGTTAGGAATTTTGGGGACCAAAGCAATATAAGAACAATTAATTTCAGAGAGCATCCTCCCAGAAATGAAGAAATCCTTAATTGCCCCAATGATATCTTGGCCAATGATTGACCAAGCATGGTTGAAAAAACATGAGTTAAAGCCATCAAGACCAGGGCTTTTATAGGGGTTAAAAGAAAGGATGCAACTCTGAATCTCCAAGTCAGTAGGTATGGCTGTAACGTTTGGAAGAAGGTGGGAGGGAACTGACTTAGAGATGAGATGGGAGAATAAGGACATACCTGGGTAGTTGCTGTAGGATTGCCCAAGCAGATTCTTGATATAGCCAAGGAATTCATTCTTTAGGTCCTGGTCCTGAACTGCATTGCCATATGCATCCTCAATGGAGACAATCTTCCTCCTATTAGCTTTGGAAGAGGATGATTTCATGAAGTAGGATGTGTTCTGGTCCCCCACCTTTAGCCAATGTATTTTTGCTTTCTGTTTGAAGAACATCTCCTTAGCCAAACATAGCTCAGAAAGCTTGGAAGCCGATCCTCTTTCAGTCGATCTGAGCTGGTCATTTGAGGGATTTAAATCCAAACAAGCTTGACATTTGGATAACTCATCTTTACATATGCTGACCCCTTGATGAGATGGAACTGTAGTCATTTTTGTTGAGTAATTTGAAAGGATGCTTTAAGGCTTTCAGTCTTTGTACCAAACAAAACATTTTAGTTCCATGAACCTCCTTTTGCCACCCATTATAAACAATGTCAATGAACTTCTCATTAAGGCTCCAAAAGTTGAAGAATTTGAATGGTAAATTCTTTTTTGGTGCAAGGCATCCAAGTTTGACCACCATAGGAGAATGGTCTGAAATCCCATGTGGCAAGAACTCACAAGCAGCTTGAGGCAAAAACTGCAACCAAGCATGATTAACTAACACTCTATCAAGCTTCCTGGAAATATTTGCACATCCAAAACTATTATTACTCCATGTAAAGAAGATTGTAAAGAAACGTAAATCCTCCAACCCATTCCTATGAAAACAATCTTTAAAGTCCTGCATCCCTTGAGTCCATCTCAGTGCACCTCCAAAGCTTTCATTTACATGGAGTAAGACATTAAAGTTTCCCATAAGAATCTATGGCACAGCTGAATCACTAAAACAATCAAGACATCTCCACTGTGGCACCCTCTCCAAGGTTGTATTTGCAGCATAGATAAAGGAAGTATTACATTTTAGCTTCAAGTCTATCAACCAGATAGTGCAATTGATTACTTGGCCAGTACAAGAATAAGAGAGCACTGAAACTTTCATTGAATCCCAAAGAATCCAAACCCTTCCAATTATCGAGTGAGAGTAATTACATAAGATATCCCATCTAAGGGCAATTGTTCTATGGATAGAATCAATGTTATCCTGGTTAACCTTTGTTTTCAGTAATGCAACCAGAGAAAGACCATTCTCAGAAATTAATCTCTTTACCTCTAATTGTTTGGGAGTAGAGTTTAATCCCCTGATATTCCATGCAGCCCAAATCATTGAGAAGATCAGGTCAGTTTGCTCAACCCTTTAAGGGTAGCAATACTATTCAAAACAGGCTTCACTACCTTTGGCTTTTTGTTGATCTTGGAGTGTTTCCCATTCATTGGCTTTTTAAGCTTCAGTGCCTTATTAATAATGGGTGAGAAGGTAGGATCATAGTGCTCCATTGTGGAAAAGCCCTCCTCTTCATGTATAGTATCATTTCCTGTCAAGGAATCCATCACATCTTCACAAGAATTCGACAACAAAGTAGCAAATGGATTAGAGACTGGAACTTACAATATAGTAGGATAAATAGCTTAGGATTTGGTCATCTTATGCAGAGATAAATCAACCACAAGATTCAAGGGCTTTAGCATGCTAGGATCAATGGTGGAAAAGTCATCAAAGGGGTTGTCATGGTAGGGGGTGAGAATTATCATTATCTACAGTGACAGTGTTGGTGTTACCCTCAGACAATGGGATGATAGAAAGTTGGTTAGTAGGTGGTAGAAGATGAGGGGTGGATGATGTAGCTTCTTCAGCTGGATGGTAACTTGAAGGGTAGAGAAAAGGATTAGAAATGGGGTGACATTGTGTACTACTGCCATTTTTTCTTCTAGTGACCAGCTTCCACCCACCTTCATCCACAGTGTTCTCCCTTATCTCATCACTAGACGAAAGCAAGTTCTTCGAGGACTCCAAACATTGATCCAGTGTATGTCCAAAAGAACTACACCTGAACAAATCAAAGGTTTCCAAGGATACTGGACAGTGTTAGTTTCAAGCTTATTACCCTTTGATTTAACAGGGAAGGAAGATGGGAGTGTGGAATGTGGATTAATTTCCACACAAACCATTGCATAGTCAATCCTATCCATACCCTGTGTATTAGCATCTGCAAAAAGTGGCTTCCCAACAGCACTCGCAATGTAGCTAAGGCCTTTAGGGGACCATAGATGCAATGGCACATTGAAAAATTTTACCCAAATGGAAAGAGTCTTACAATTTTCCTTCTTTAGTGGGGATGAGTCCTTGAGCCACAGTCGTAGGGTAATAGGGTTACCTGCAAAAACCCACTGTCTACCTGCAATCAATTCCTTGCAATTTTCCACCGAATCGAATCTGAAGACGTATGTCCCATCTTTGCTTGTAATAACTTTTTTCAAGCCTTTACTTTTCCATAGTTTGTAAGCAATACCAAAGACCATCTTAAAAGGCAATTTCTTGTGAAAGAAGCCCACAACACAGTTTTTCCAGTATTTTTCCCCTTCAAGCTCAATACAATCAGGCGGTTCTACAATAATGCTGCCATTCTGTATAATGGGTTCGAAGAATTCAAATGACCAATTATCATGTGCACCATGGGCAATAGATGACCAGCTGTGCTTAGAAGGTTCATTGGTGCAACTATGTGTGGTTTCATTAAGATTAAAGGTGGGGCCTACTTAGTTGGGTGGGCTGTGGTGGCAAGGGAGAACAGGAGAATAGTTTTGAGGTAATTGGGGTTCTGAAGTATGCAGAGTTGGAGTTAGAGTGGTAGTTAGGATAGGATCAGGAGGGTTGGATGGAAAAGAGAATGAGTCAATACTAGTTGGAATAGGACTCAGACTCTCTTTGTCCACGTGATTCATGGTTGGTGCAGCAGAGACCCAAACGTCAGGGGAAGGATGTGACATAACAATAGTTGAATTCAAACTTTGAAAATTCGTACCTTGCCCATGGACACTCGATGCAGACGGCGCGTGACCTTCACCAGATGCGTGATACTCCGGCCCTTGATAGATGGGCAACCCCTGGTTCAGTTTTGTAAGAATGCCCCACAGAACAACAACTTCATTATCAAGAAGAAGAGGCTGGTCACCACGTTTGAGTGCAAGTTGAAGCTCCACCTCCTTCTTCTTAAGCTTAATCTCCTTTAACTTTAGCAGCTTCTGAAGTCTCTCAACCTCCTTAAGCAGCTCAAATTTTAAAGCTTCAATGATAGACACTTCAAGCCCGTCTGGCAGAAACACCACATCACCAATCTCCTTTCCATCCAGATTGAGGATACGGTCTTGTTGCAGCACATTTTTTACCTTCGTGAGAGTGGCTCCTATAACAGTCGGTGGTCGCGGTTTGTAATGGTCAGGTGTGGGTAATTTGGATTGAGACGTACAAGGGTTTGAGTTGGATTTAATGATTGTACGCGGTTTGGGGTTGAGATCCAAAATTAATGCGGTTCTGAATAGAGGTTTAGGTGGTTTAAGTGGGCCCTTAGGGGATGATTTAGGCTTGGATTGGTTGGGACATGCTTTTGGCCGGTCAAGTTGCAGAGGTAAAAATGGGTGTTTGAGGTGGTTTGGTGATCTTTGAGATTGCAATGGTGAATGATGGAGAAGATTGGGGTGAAAAGGGGGTTTGAGGCGGTTAGGTGATCGTAGGGATTGCTCTGGTGATCGATGGATAAGGTTGGGATGAAGATTATCTGGGTTTCTCATGTGGGTTCCTCTCTAATGGGTGCTCTCTGTTCCCCTCTTCATCTAATTTTGTTTTGCTCACTTTACTTATTTTATTTGATCGAAAAACATATACCTACCTATACTATCGTGAGTGAGGGCAATTGTTTTTTGGGTATTAATTCTAATGATTTTGAGAATTACAAAAAAAAAAAAAAAAAAAAACAACAACAACGGGGGCTATGCCTGTCAAGAAAGCTTAACAATAACGGGGGTCTATGCCCGTCAAGAAAGCTTTTTTTGCATTACTTTGTATTTTTCTTGTTACATGAGTGTTGTTTTTTATTTCAATTAGAGTCGTGAGCTTGTTGTTATTGGTAGGCTTTGTCACTTTACTTATTTTATTATATTATTGCATAATAAGATTATTAAAACATTCCATATCCTTGAACTTTGGACTCCTATTTCTTTTTATTTTCACTTGAGTGAGAGCTTTTCAGCTCATCCAGTGATTTCCCCTCTTCTCTTCATAAATGAAATGGATTTCACAGCTTTATTGCAAACGAAAAAAGAAAATTAGAAAATACATTTTATTTTGAGTTATATGTTCTTGGATTAAGGATAGAACCATCCCTCAATGCATGACCTATAGCTACCCTGAGAGAAAGGTCAAATAAGGAAAAATAATTAAATAATGCTTATATATTTGTGAGATATTTACTTTGATGTGAAATGGTGATTGGTGTTTGATACTTAAAATTTTAAGATTGAATACTTAAAATTTTAAGAACTGAAAGTGATAATTTAAAAAAAAAATTTGAATATTTTTTTAATCTTCAACGTTCAAAATATTTCACTGTGTGATATTCAAATTGTGAAAGTGTACTTAATTAGATAAATGTTTAATTCGTTTAGAATTAAGCTTGAATTGAATTTTTAAACACTATCTTAGTCCTGTTATATGAGGTGGCCTTATTAAAAGGTGACACGTGGTAAAAAAAAATTATAAACTATAAAAAAAATTAAAAAAAAATAAATTTGACCCATTTGTAAATAGAAAGGGCAAACACCGAAAAAAAAAAATAAAAAATAAATAAATAAATAAATAAACTCTCTCGTCTCTCTTGCAAACCCTAAACGCTTCTGTCCCCACTCTATCCCCCACCATCCCCTTTTCTTCTCTCTCTGTCTAGATTTACGAAAGTTCTTGGTTGTACAGAGGTGGATGAGTTCTCCGACACTAGTAGTGGTTACGGAGGAGACAAGGCCGAAGACATTGAAGCATGCGAAAAAGATGGAACTGTTGAATTGGTTCTATCTATTACTTTGCCAATCTATGGAATCATTAAGACAGGAGATAGAGAAAAAGAGACAAATGCCACGAGTGAGAGAGAAACGATAAAGAGAGACAGATGCCGCCAGTGAGAGAGAAACGATCAAATTAATTTTCATTTTGAATTGGTTAACCGTTAAAAACGTGTTGATCCAATTTTCAGAATATATATATTTGTTTAGGAAAAAAATACTTTTAGAATTTTTAATTTTTTTAAATTTTGGCATAGAACCACTAATGCTCTGTTTCATAGAAAAGAAAAAAAATATTGAATGGAAGGAGAATAACGGATAGATGAGACAAAAGTGTATTTTTTTTTCTTTGTGTTAATTTCACTCACACCCCTTCAGGTTTGGCCAAATATCATCTTTAAATATCTTTCGAAAATAATTATCACTCACATTATAAACTTTTGTTCCGTTTTTCACTCACAACCCAAGCGTTGCTTGAACCGTTATAAGCCGATGTAAAATAACTTAAATATCCTTTAATTTTGTCAAAACAACTCTTTAACCTACAAATTATATTGAAAGACTAAAATATCCCTAATTTTTTTATAAAATTACAAATTATATATATATATATATATATATATATATACAGACATACATATATGAGACATATATATATGTATATATATATGAGCGGATCTGAACGACGATTAGGAGTAAAGAGTTGTTTTGACAAGGATTTGAATGACGAGCATAGAATGACAGGATGCAAGAACTGTCATGCCCGGCGAGACGCGAACTGAGCCTGTGAGCACTGACTGAACTGGGGAGACTGAATTTACAGTTTAGCAAGAACTATTCCGGCAATCAGAAACTACGACGACAAATTTGTAAATGCATAACTTGATTGATTGTACAGATCGTCGGCGAAGGTGCGTGCACTAGTCCGGCAACGGTGCGAGACTGATTCGGCAGAGGGAAAACTAGGGGAACCGACGAGTGTCCAACGCTCCATCAAACCAAAGACTGACGAGTTTCAAAACAAAGCTTCGGTTGTTTTTCTGACAAAGTACCTCCAGCCCCAAAACAATCACATTTATAGTGGAGAAAAATTGATTCTTTGAGCTCTGACGTCACTAATGAATTCAAAATGCCCTTAATAGACCAACCAAAGCTTTTTATCTTCTCAACCAAATTCTTCGGCTAGAATCCATCGTAGCACCACCACCACTCCACTTGCAAGTGCAACATAAGCAATCTGAAATTACAATCTGGGTCTATATATGCATAATATATTTATTTTATATGTTGTATTTGATTTCAGTCCAACCTCCACGCAACTGCTGGCCAACGATGTTGAAGTCGGATTTGATAAATTTAACTTCAATCCAACCCATCAACTTTATGTAATTAATGGACATGTATAATCTGATACCCTTCACATGGATTTTTTTAGTTGGGGCTAGAATACATAGTTCGGCACTCTAAAATGGGTCAAGACCGCTTCCATGTGATTGTTGTTTTGCCGGTGTTACAGATATGGGTGGTGGTGATAAGTGGGTGTAGGGGTACAATGGTCATTTAAGCAACTTGATTGTTTGGAATAAATTGGATAAAAAAATTAAGGGCAAAGTTGTCTTTTCCCATGTGTTTAACAGAGATTTTAATGGAAAAATAGAAATGAACCTAAGTGATAGTTATTTTCGAAAGATATTTGAAGGTGATATTTGGCCAAACCTGAGGGAGTGTGAGTGAAATTAACCCTTCTTCTTTTTGTTGGATTGAATAGAAGAAAAGAAATAAACTCATAATTTATTACAGATTAAGAAAGATAAAATTTTAATTGTTTTTATTATTATATTTAATAATATTTATAATAGGGTAAATTATCTCTCATGAGGTTTTATCAACTTATTCTGACCTCCCCTCTTGTTTACCAAATAACACTGACCTCCCTTGTTAAAGCTTTTGGGCAGATGGCGTTAACGTACTATTATATTAAAATTACTTTTCTGCCCTATTATATCTATACTGTATTTTATTACAAACTCAATGGAGTTTGAAAAGACAAAAAGGCCCAGATCATATCCTTCAACCTTTACAAACACAAGCAAGTGCCTGTAACAAACGGCATCGTTTGTATCTTCTTCCCCAATAATGAAAAACAACAACCTTCTTGGCTAGAATCATCCATCATTGAAGAACCCATTTGAGCCCTCTTAAGGCACTGCGTCGAACCCAGTTCTGAAAACGAAAGGTACTTCCATGCTGACCATGATTATGTACAAACACCTTACACTGATCAAAATTTGAATTGATCTCTGCCAACTCAATGACACGAACACATCTAACTTGGCTCTCTTCATCCCCAATTCTCTACAACACCCTAAATTTTCAAAAACCCAACCTTAATTTGACTGCTCCGTGATCACCAACAAAACAGAACTTCGTAGAAAGAGAAGAAGAGAACAGTTTCAGCCCCTGTCGTTACTGCCCTCTGCCGTCGCGGAGTAGAGCATCTCAGTTTTGCTCGCTGTTGCAGCCACTTCACCACCGATCTGCTGCCTGTATTCTTCATCGACAACGTCTTCGATCCGCTGCCGATCAAAATCCTTAAGGGGAGAAGAACTTGCCTTGGGCAGCTGGGCTATGGTGATTAAGACGGAGTCGCGAATCAATTGCGACTTGGCTTCGGTGGTGACGGAGACGATGAGCGTTTGCAGGTAGTACGAGGCAACGTTTCGGCCTATCCAGGCGGCGACAGTGGCGTTGGAGAACCCCATTGCGAGAAGCTGGTTGTTGGGCACGCTGATGAAGACCCAGATCTTGGTTAGCCAGAGCTTTGAGAATGTATGCGTCGGCATCGTAAAGATGAATGATGATAGTTTGGGTTTGAAGTTCATAGACCCAAGCTCGGTGAAGTGTATAGAACTACCGCTGATCTTGCCGCCGCCGTCTCACCACACCGTTGTTCTGAAACTCCCGAATTAAAGTCGTCACACCGAGGAAAGAGACTAGAGAGAGAAAAAGATTGGAAAGAGAATTTGAGAGGAGGGGAGAAATAATTATGAGAGTATTTTAGATATTTTAATTAATTTATTTACATATCTTTGAGGGTAAAATGGGAATTTGAAAACACAAAATTGATGACATCATTATTTTTTTTTAGTAACGGTATTTTCTGTTAATGGAGGGGAGGTCTTTGTTACACGTATACAAACTTCGAGGGAGGTCATTGTTATTTAGCAAATAAGAAGGGAGGTCAGTGTAAATTGACGAAATTTCAGGGGAGGTTAGTGTAATTTACCCTTTATAATATTGTAATTTATAGAAGATAATATTGAAATTTAAAACTTGTATAATTTAGGATAATATTTAATTTAAAATTTTTATAAGAGTCCAATTGTTTTCTCTCATTTCTTCCGCCCATTTTTTGGATGATGAAAATGTTTAAAGAATGAAGGAGGAGTCATCCTTACTTTTTGATGAATTATATCTCTAATTATTTCATATATCATTCGAATATGTACATAGTATATATAGAGAGCTTCTAAACATAATTCCCTAGAATCAAGCTATATCCCTGAATTACAGAAAACTCAATCCGTACAGTTAATGACAACCTAATTCAACATTCCCCTCAAGTTGGTGTATAGATGTCACACATGCCTAACTTGTATAAAAACTTTAAGAACACTCGATTTGAGACTGTTTTGGTGAGGATGTCAGCTAACTGAGCTAACTGATCCTTAGATCGAATCTTAGGTAATTTCACAAGCTTTCCATCCAACTTTTCCTTAATGAAAAATTTGTTTACCTCAACGTGCTTTGTACAGTCATGTTGAACAGGATTATGCGCGATGTCATATGTTACTTTTTTGTCACAAAACAGTCTGATAGGTTGTTCAGATAAATAACCCAAATCCTGCAAGGGGATTCTTAGCCATAAAGCCTCACAAAGTGCATTTGCCAAACCTTTGAATTCAGCTTTTGCACTTGAGCGAGTTACAACATTTTGTTTCTTACTTCTCCGTGTCACAAGATTACCTCATATGAAAGTAAAGTAACCAGAGATAGATCGCCTATCATCTATGGATCCAGCCCAGTCAGCATCAGTATATGCATTTCAGATACATCAAAATACGCATAACTACATTCATATGTTGCTCTCCAAGATAATGCATAAATTAGCTAACAATACTCAATGCATATGCTAGATCCGGTCTCGTGTGTGCTAAGTACATCAATCCCCCTATAAGTCTTTGATATCTTCCTTTATTAGCAGGTACTAAGTTAGACTGAACACATAACTGCAGTCTTTTTTCCACCGGTGTATCAGCTGGTTGACATGTTGTCATACGAGTCTCTTGTAATAAATCTAAAACATATTTTCTTTCAGATAAAAAGATTTTTTTGTTAGATCGAGATACTTCGATCCCAAGAAAATATTTCAAAGGACCTAAACCTTTCATTTCAAATTCTCTGGACAAGTAATTCTTGAGAGCCTTCATGTTTTTAGGATCATTTCTTGTAACCACCATGTCATCTACATATACAATGAGTGCAGTGATCTTACCCTATTATTTCTTTAGGAATAAAGTGTGGTTTGAATTGCTCTGATGGTAGCTAAAGGCTATAATAGACTTTGTGAACCTTCTAAACCATGCTCTCGGAGATTATTTCAACCCATAAAACGATTTCTTTAACCTGCATACCGAAGATGGAACAACGACAGAGGAGATGGAGCAACAGGCGATGGAGCAGTAGGCGATGCGATCCGCTCAGCGACAACGACGGCTGAGGACTGAAGAGTCCGCAGAAAGATATGGGTTTTGATGATTTGGATCTGGGTTTTGATATGGGTTTTGATTTTTGATTTTTGATTTTTAGGTTTTGAAAGATATGGGTTTTGATTTTTGAACAATCTGAACAATTTGGGTTTTGATAGGGAATAGGTTTTGAACTTTTGATACTGGGTTTTGATATAAGGAATGATATGCTGACATGGGCACGTATGAATTTATAGGTTTTTGATAAATCAAATGGGTTTTGAACATTGCTCTGATACCATCTTTGATGAATTGTATCTCTAATTATTTCATATATCATTCGAATATGTACAGAGAATATATAGAGAGCTTCTAGACATAATTCCCTAGAATCAACCTATATCCTTGAATTACGGCTTTACAATCTTCTATAGTCAAATGTAATCTCCTAAAATAGGAAAGAAAGAAAACTCAATCCGTAAAGCTAATGACAACGTAATTCAACACTTACTATTCTCCTTTTGTCATCTCTACCAAATAAAGGGCTATTGAATATAACATAAATCTTAATGAAAAAGTTAGTTAGTAGAAGTATTCCATCCAACCAACAAAAAATGAGGGAAACGCCTGTACTAAGAATTTCTCGTCCATCCCTCCCCTTGTCTCTCCCTTCAACCATATCAAACTTATAGCTAAGACAGGACCTAAGAAACTTACTATTATCCCTTTTCAAAATGGAGAAATTAGTTGTTGTTGTGTTCGCATTTCTCCATTTCACTTGCACAATGCTATGGCACTACGTAAACAAAAATAAACTCAAAATGAGAGACGCGTAGATAAACGAAATTGATGAAATTGTCCGAGTGCCCCGCCAACATTTATTTACTAAACAAACCCAAATTCTGGCAGTAAAATCCGAATTGACATACGAACCCTCAACAGAATCCACGCTCATCAGAATCAACGAGTCACCCGACTGTACCTACTTCTATTCCAAAACTACCCTCTACTATCTCTTTCGTGGCAAACAATAAATTTCACTCTCGCCTTCCAAAAAATTATACAGTAATTAACTCTTTCATCATTGTACGAGTCTTCTGAGCGCTTTCACTCTCTTTTTCTGTCGTCATCTCCCCCGAATCCCGCGTGTGTGGTTTCAGTTTCTCGGGAAATAATACAAGTAGTAAATATTTTCCATCTATCCAATCAGTCTGTTCTCATCATTCAATTCTGAGGTGAACCTGAAAGTCCAAGCTAACTTTGATGCTCTGAGAGGTTCGATCCGCTGATCTGCTATATAGCATGGAAAGAATCGTCGGAGGGAAATTCAAGCTTGGCCGTAAGATTGGAAGCGGATCATTCGGCGAAATCTATCTAGGTGAGCTCCGATTTCGTAGACATATAAATCTAGCTTCGGTTTTATTAGTCTTCTCGTTTTATGCTTTTGAGTTCGAGGTTTATCGGATTGTGATAATTTTTTTTTTGGCAGCTACTCATGTTGATACGTTCGAGATCGTCGCTGTGAAGATTGTGAGTCTCAATCGATTTTTCGAAATGTTTCTCTTTTGTTACGGGGAGTTGAATTTGTCATGCCTATTACTTCTGCTGTTTTGAATTGATGATTATATTTTTGGTCTCTTTCATATTCTTATGTTTGCAATTTTTCGTTCAAGGTTTTAGGAAATGAAATTTGTACTTTGATCCTTCAACAATTCATGCTGTTACGATCTCTTTATACACAGATATCCACATGTGAGAATAATTGTTTTAATGTCTTGTCAACATTGATTTTCGGTGTGGAATTCTGAAGCATTGTTCACGCGTAGTGAAATTTTGTGATTTAGCAAAATATTTTCTTCTTCTTTTTTTAGTTATTGGCCTGCCGTATGGCTTTACTGGAGAAAACTTTCTCATAATTTAGCTCTATGTGGAATAAGAGGCAGAAAAGTGAACTGCAACTGCATTTGTCATGCCCCAAAATTTCTAATAAATAACCCTTGTCCTGTACTAAAAAATGGTTAACATGACTCACATATAACATCCACAATCATCCATCAATAATAATAAACACCTTTTAATTACCTATCATTCCAAAAATAATCTATGATATCCACTAATGAAATAGAAATTCCACCAACAAGGTGAACTTTATTACATAATTCCTTGTTCAGAAACAGTATCAAATTAAAATATAGATCATCCAAAAAGTCATTGTTTCTCCATTGAACCTCCTTTGCATGCTAAATCAACATACACCTGAAAGTGATAAAGGGGTGAGCTCACAAGCTCAGCAAGAAATGCCAAACACAATTATTGTTCAACAAGTTAACCTTATATTCCTTTATATAAAGATAACCCATATAAGATACTTTAATCACAATAATTTCTAATAATATGCAACCACGGTTCGAATCTTGTGGAATTTTTTTACTTATCAAAAAAAAAATTCTAATAATATGCAACCACATTCGTGCCCACTACAAAAACTCACTAGAACGTTATCTTGCACAATAATCTTACTTACCATCTCGACTAACAATTACTAAATACCCACTTATCTCACACGAGCCCCGGCCTCCCCTCAAACGGGGGCTACACTAATGTAACTATCTCACTTGAGCCCCAAGCTCCCCTCCATCAGGTGGTGTGACTCGCATAATCCCGGACTACCGAATACACACATGTTGCTGGGTTGTATGTCTACTCACTCAGATGGTCCTGGACCACGTCCACATAATAAAGGGTACATTCAGCCCAGTGGTCATAACAACAACGTTAGTGCACTCTCATAAGCAGGTCTCGAATCATACCGAATAAATAATCATAGGGTTAGTCCTGGAGTATTGCTCCGACTAGTTAAATCACCTCAATTCAATACCAAATACACTGCTTTAATAAATGTCCTTTAACATTTAAATAATGCTAACTAAAATTTTTTTTTCATGAGTTCACCAAACACCGTAATTAAATAATTAATTAATTACCATATACATCACATACCCAGAATCTTAGTTTTGAATCCTGCCAATCAACTCTAAAAAAATTACCTTCAATATCCTCCAATTTGATTTGCCATTTAACTGCACTTACCTTCATCTGTATGAAGGATAACTAATTTTTAATCACTAATAATGGTTCAAGTGCTTTGATTGGATCCTTTAATTCCTTAGTTCGGGCTCATATGACTATGGCATACATGTACTAGTAATTCCTGAGTTATGACTAGCCCAAAGTCATGACTTAAAATCTAATCATAATTGACCCTAAAGGAAAATTTGTAGCTGCAAAGGAAAATTTGATCCAGAGTTACAAAGAATAATTGAATCCAGAGTTGTAGCTGCAAAGGAAAATTTGATCTGTCGGCAAAGTGTAGTTGCAAAGAATAATTTTGCTTCGTCAATAGAATTTCGTTGCAAAGGAAAAGATTTTAGGTTCATCGTCAAGGCGTCGCTAAAATTTTTTTTTGACTTGCCACTAAGGCGTCGCTAAAGAATCTGGTTCGCCATTGAGGTGTCGCTAGGAGAAATAAATAAATTTGACTTGCCACCAAAGCGTCGCTGAAGAATCTGGTTCATCGCCAAGGTGTTGCTGCAACAAAATACCAAAACAAAGTTTCCATAATTAGATCTTCCATGATAGATGTGATTACGTCATGACCCGCATGTTTGCAAAACATGTAATCAAATCCATAATGACAACCAACAGGCCGGTGGCTTAGCGGTATCAGGCCCCTACTTCCCAAAGGGAGGTCAGGGGTTCAAGTTTCAGTGGAGGCATGTGTGTGTGAATACCAACTAGGAAAAAAAAAAAAAAATCCACAATGACACACATCACCCATAAGTAAACAACACTGGCTCTCTTTAATTATACTAAACACATTCCAAACACTCCATTCATACAGTCATTCTCTAAACCAATCTATCAGATTTATGAAATCGACACATTACCCCGACTACCAATTAATCACTTATTCTACAATCCATTATTGTAGTCATTCTCTAAACCTATTGGTATACATCATATATGGCAATAAAGAAAATACCATTCATGCACAGATACCCGAACCATATTATATGATTAATGAACAGGAAGAATTATATTCCACCTGTACTTGTGTAAATAAATACCATGTGTCATATAATCTCCAAAATCCATCCTATCATTTATGTAGAGCACATACACTACATCAAGAATCCACAATTCATTCAATTAAATGCTTGTTGCCGTCATTAAACAAATACTTCCAGATAAACTAAATTCAACATTTAACTTCTACTATAATCACATAAGTCAAGCAGGTTACATAAACTCTAACTAAGATTCATAATGTATTCTATACATACAATCTTTCATAGGTCAATTAATTAATGTCCATCCTCGTTATATACTATATATATACTATATAAAGATTGACATTCCATAATAACTAATAAGTATACCCACATACACGAAAGAGCTATTGTCCGACAATAATTAAATTTTATGAATCCAGAATTGATTTACACCGATTAAATAAATAAATAAATAAATAAATATATATATATATATATATATATATATATATACATATATTGTGGATGTTATATGCGAGTCACGTGCCAGTTTTTAGTGCACAACAAGGGTACTTGTGTTAGAAATTTTGGGGCGTAACAGAATGGTATCAGAGCCTGACCGAGCCGGAAGTGTGGCCAACGGGGACGTTGGATCCCAAAGGGGGATGATTGTGGCAACCTTATGGGCAGGTGCAAGAAGCACTGGCAGGCTAACACACTGGGCAAGATACAGGTGTACAATCCCACATCGCCTGGGTGTGGAAAGTGAAAGTGCTATATATGTAGGTGTGTCACTTCAATTGGTATGAAGCCTTTTAGGGCAAAGTTTAAGAGCAAAACTGTGCAGTCTCGGGCCCAAAGCGGACAATATCATACCATGTAGTGGAGTGGGTCGTTTCAGCATTTTTGTAATGTTAATTTGGTTAGTCTTCGCTAGTTGAGGATTTTGGAAGAGCGGTCTGGATACAAACATGACCTTTGCAGAAGTGGCTGTCTTTAGATACATTAAATCAATCCCGGTTTGACTCATTTAGAATAACAGTGGTAGGCTCAGTTGGGTGGTCTTATGTTTACCACGTTCGTTGTGCTGAATAATGCATTCATTATACTTCAGGTATTTTTTATTAATCAACATCTTCTCAGCAAACAAACGGACATTTGGTTCAGATACAATGAATTGTGTCATAAAAGCTGCATCACATTAGAGAATAGTTTTTGTGTAAATGGTACAGTCAAAACTAGAGAAGCAGATTTTGGAAATCATTTCTACAACTTCTTCTGTGATGCTTTGTTTGCCTTATTAGCTAACACCAAATTTATTTATTTGTTGTTATAAAAAAGACTAACTCTATACCTTATTAGCTAGCATCAAATTAATTTATTGGGTGAAATACACTAACCTGTCCTGAGGTTTGTCCTAATTATACCCATTCCTCCATCTGAAATGACTTTTTTAGCTTTACAATGACATTTAATTACCAAAAGACTTTATTTTTATGGACAAAAATACCCTTTTATCTCTATGTCTATCATTTTCTCTCTTTCCATCTACCACTATCATCTCCCTCAAGACCCAAATCCAAACCAAAAAAAAAAAAAATTCCGGACCAAATGCTCATAACATCAATTTAACCTAATACCAAATTCTAATAATAGAAATAAAATAAATAAATTATAGCACTTGTAAAGTGAGATCTACACTGACGTTCCTAAGCTCTCTCAAGAAGTTCATATTACCCATCTCCATGTTTGATTCCAAGAAATTTGACTGCAATTAAAATCCAAAATCCAAAAGGCATGAATAAAAACACAAACAATTAAATGTTCCCTCAGTAGTAGTATTCAAAGAACATTATATAAGTTAAAATCCAAACACCAGTAGAACTTATAACACTTTTCTTCTAAATTAAATCAGCTATATTAACCAAATACCAAATCCTAATTATAGAAATGAATAGAGTTAGGTAACGTTCAGAATTTAAGCCATGAACATGTATATATAAACACACACATATATATACACACACTAACCAATCGAAAAAGCTACCTCCCATATTTGGGTCTCGGCTAGACCATGGAGACACACACACACACACACACACACACATAGAAGTTACCCATTTCTTATTAGGTAATCCAGACTGTATATATATGTGTGTGTATGTATATATACATATATGGAATTTACCCATTTCTTATTTGGTAATCCAAAAATGGTTTCTTGTTTCTTCAACTACTTACTACTCTGTGTTAATTTGAAGAGAGATAATGGTTGGACGGCGGAGAGAGAGAGAGAGCCGGAGACCCACCCATCATCCCTTTCTTTAATCGCTGTAACACTTTTATTATATATATTCTGTGTACATATCAATACATATATATATCATTCTTGTTGCAATCACTATGTCTAGTTCGAGATGGCTTCCAACACCGTCACTACTCCCATCATCATCATCTTCTTCAATCAACCCACAAAACCCTAATTTCAGTCTCCTCATTCGTACGAAAAGAAATCTAAGGATTGAGAAAGAAGAAAGAGGGAAGAAAATAAAGGTGGCAATTTGGTCATTTCATAGTAGCAGATATTTTAACATTTATAATATTAAAATATTAGGGGTATGAATGTAAAATCATCCTAAAAATGAGCTTAGTTTTGCTGGAGGGGAGGTCATTGCAATTTTTTTAAAAACTTTCAGCCAAGTGTAATTAGGTCATACCCCAGGGAGGTCATTGTATTTAACTCATTTAGAAGTAACACTGGTAGGCTCAGTTGGGTGGTCTTATGTTTACCACGTTCAATGTGCTGAATAATGCATTCATTAGACTTCAGGTATTTTTTATTAGTCAACATCTTCTCAGCAACCAAACAGACATTTGGTTCAGATACAATGAATTGTATCATAAAAGTTGCATCACATTAGACTGGTTTGGGATGTTCGATTCAGGCGATTATTTCAGGATTGGGAGATTGAGGAGGCCATTCGCTTTTTGGCATTGTTGTATCGCCAGAGGATTATGGTTGGGGATTCAGATAGTTGGGCTTGGGCAGCCAACTCTCAGGGGCGTTTTGAGGTTAGGTCCTTTTTTCAGATGTCTCACAGATGATCCTGGAGTTTGCTTTCCTTGGAAGGCTGTTTGGCACTCTAAGGCTCCTCTCAAGATGGGCTTCTTTGCTTGGACTTCTGGGAAGGATCTTAACCCAGGATAATTTGAGAAGGAGGACTCAGGTGGTCAATCGTTGCTATATGTGCCTTCGGGATGAGGAAACTGTTGATCACCTTCTCCTCCATTGCACCATGCCAGAGACTGTTGGGATTTGATGTTTGGCTTGTTTGGGTTTCTTTGGGTTATGCCTGGATCCGTTAGAGGATTGATTGAGGCTTGGAGAGGTTACCTTCTTGGGCTCACATTCAAGATGCTTGAAGGGCTACGCCTCTTTGTGTATGGTGGTATATTTGGCTGGAGAGGAATAGGAGATATTTTGAGGGGAAGGAGATGTCGATTTCTACTCTCAAATTCTCTATTCTTTCCACTCTTTTTTGTTTGGTTTCAGGGAGAGATCATAGTTCTATAGAGGAAATTGTAGATTTTTTGGCCTCTTTGAAGGTTTAGAGGTCCTTTGTGGCCTTCTGATTTTCTCTTGGGATTCGCTCCCCTTTTGAATGCTTTTATAAAATCTTACTTATCAAAAAAAAAAAAATGTTTCAATCCTTGACTAGAATTGACGTTTGTAAACGGTACAGCCAAAACATGAGAAGCAGATTTTGGAAAACATTTCTACAACTTCTTGTGTAATGCTTTGTGTCCCTTATTAGCTAACACCAAATTTATTTACTTCTTGTTACAAAAAAGATTAACTATATGCCTTGTTAGCTAACATCAAATTAATTTATATGTTGTTATAAAAAAGATTAACTATTTTTTTTGATAAGTAAAAAAAAAAAGATTAACTATATGTATTTGTTTATTTAATTTTTGCAGGAAAACAACAAGACGAAACATCCACAACTGTTTTACGAGGCTAAGTTATATAATATCCTTCAGGGAGGAAGTATGTTTGATTCGAAAATAAATTTGTCATATATCTATATTTATATATACGTAGATGCATATATATATGCATGATATAATAGTTATGTTATCTCAGTAAGTCATTGTATCCTCCATTTTAGATTCTTTGTAATAGATATATGTATTTTAATTTGACTGTCTTTTAGGTGGTATTCCTGGGATAAAATGGTCTGGTGTAGATGGGGATGACAATATCCTTGTCCTGGATTTGCTGGGACCAAGTCTTGAAGATCTGTTTGTCTATTGTGGTAGAAAGTTTTCACTAAAGACAGTGTTGATGTTGGCTGATCAAATGGTGAGTACTATTTAACATCTGTGGGCTATGAAGACATTTGAATTGATCTCTTTATGGATAATCTTCTTACAGGTCACGCTTTATCAAAGTAGGGAACAATCTGCTGTACATAATTTGCTGTTTAGTAATTGTGACTTGTGATAGTTGCTGTTGCTGATGATGTTTCACCAAAAAAAAATTTGCATAATACACCTTCCCTGCATATTTCTGAAGTAAATAAAAAATTCAAAACTCTATAGGTGTATGACTGAACATGTTTTCGACACATATGGAGATGCTATAGTCTCAGCAAGCTCCCAAGTGGCATTTTTTTAACATGTTTTGGACACTGATGGAGATGTTAGTCTCAGCAAGCTCCCATGCTCATTCTAAAAAGTTTGTTATGTAGATGTTGCATATGACATTGAAGATGACTTTAATCTTACTCCCCCCTCCCTTCCCTCTTTTTTACCTGTCTTGTCTTCCCTTTGCCAGATAACAAGAATAGAATATATGCATTCTAAAGGATTTTTACATAGGGACATCAAACCTGATAACTTCCTTATGGGGCTTGGTCGAAAAGCAAACCAGGTAATAATAATAGCAGTGCCTCTTTATCACTTCACATGGATTCCTTCTTCTTCGTTTTTTTTTTTTTTTTTTTTTTTTTTTTTTTTTTTTTTTTTTTTTTTTTTAAAGGTTCTCATGTTCTTGTCCTTATAATGCACTCATCAGGTTTACATTATTGATTTTGGGCTTGCAAAAAGATATCGAGATTCTACAACCAATCGCCATATTCCTTACAGGTGTTCTTCCAGTCTATATGTAATACTTCTTTGTGTTTGAATTCTCTTATCTGTTGTCAACTATTCTTATGCTATTTAACCGATTTTACCATTTCATGTTGGCTTGCTAATACTTCAATTTATTCTGATCGTTACCTTTTGAAAACATATTTGGGGGAAATTTTTTACTTAAAATGTTTTAATGTCAAATAAGATTATTTTTTATATCTGCTCTGTTCTCTAATACATGTTGTCTCGTAGGTCACAAAGTAGTGATATTCTCTGTAATTTCATAAATCTGGTTTATATTTGAAGAAGTAATATGCTTCTTTTATTTATTAATTAATTTATTTGAGACTTTCTTAGAGTAACAGAATACTTTTTTTGATTCCTATGAAAATTCAATACAGGGAGAACATTGCTTCTTCTATTAAATTATTAATTTATTTTGAGACTTTCTTAGAGTAACAGCACTTTCTTTGATTCCTATGAAAATTCAATACAGGGAGAACAAAAACTTAACCGGAACTGCACGCTACGCAAGCTGTAATACTCATCTTGGAATTGGTAAGCATAGATATACTTTGTTAGACCTTTCTTAATTGGAATAAGGAACTTGATTTTTCTCAATTGATTGCCAACTTTGTAGAGCAAAGCAGGCGTGATGATTTAGAATCTCTTGGATATGTACTTCTATATTTCTTGAGGGGAAGGTATGCAATTTTGTTTCTCTGCTTTCCTTTTTCCATCTTTTCTTGACCAAATTACCTTCTGAGATGGAATTTGTGGATTTCATACAAATAATGTATTGAAAATTCAAGCTATATCTGTGTGTGTTGCTTTGTATCTATTTATTGGTGTAAATTTATTCATGTATTTTCCTGCCATATATATTTCTTTTCCTCCCACTGACACGAATGCTTGTGCATAGCCTTCCATGGCAAGGTTTAAAGGCCGCCACAAAGAAGCAGAAATATGACAAAATTTGTGAAAAGAAGTTATCAACTCCCATTGAGGTATGTATGAATCATCGGTCTATCTCGTCATAGTTGTGTATTTCTAAATATTGTGTGGTTTAAGTTGAACTGAATTTATCTGGGAATATCATACTAAAAAGTGGTCCTAAAGAGAACTTGATTAAAGAACAGGTTTGGAAGAAATATAAGAAAAAAATATATATATATTATTTGTGGGTAAAGTTTACAAGAAAATAGGTTTTGAACTTCCCCATGATGCATATAGAATATGATTTAGAGAAAATAATAAAATAGTTATTAATGGTGCCACGCTTTCATTTGATAACCAATGCACAAATAAGTGAAAGAAACAGTTTATTTTTTTATTTTTTTTTTTCCTTCTCAGTATCTAAACCCAGGTTTAAGGTAATTTAGGCAAAGCTCATTCTGTTGAGTCAGTTATGCAACTTCAATTTGAACTGATTCGATAGTTATTTCCTGAAGGTTTTATGCAAGTCTCACCCAGTGGAGTTTGCATCATATTTCCATTACTGCCACTCGTTGACATTTGATCAGCGGCCTGATTATGGATTCCTGAAACGTCTGTTCCGCGAGTTGTTCACTCGTGAAGGTATGATTGACAACGTCTAGATGTTGATAATATATAGGAGTACACATTTATGGAGGCTGTTTGAAAGTTGAAAAATCCATGCCAATGGCCCTTTCCGGCTAGATGTAGAGTTGAAGAAAGCAATACCAAAAACCAGTCCCCGAACAATTTAGGTTCAGCAATTAAGCATGTGTTTGGTAGGAAGGAAGAATGGGAAGAATAAAGGAGGGTTAAAAAGTGGAATGATGGATGAACTTTCCTTGATATGGTAATAGAAAAACGAAGAGGGGGCCTGCTTCTGCTTCCCAATAGTGGAGGAAAGGGTTCCCTACCCTTTTCACATTTTTACTAAAGACACAATGGTAATGCAAAATGCCTTTTCTTTTTCATTTCCCTCGCTGCACAACCAAGCAAAAGAGGGAAAGTCTCCTTCTGGTAATACTTCAACCTTCCTACCTTCACTTCCTATTTTTCATTTCTCATACCGAACGGAGCATTATGGAAATATTTATCTTTATGCTGCTGCCTTGTTTCATGAGTTTCTATCCACAATGTTAGCTGATGCAAAAAAAAAAAAAACAAAAACTGCCAACACACCAAAAAAAAAAAAAAACTGCCAACACACCAACCCAACCCCCCCCCCCCCCCCCCCCCCCCCCTCTGTTACACCTAGGTATTAGCTACATTTCTTTAGATTGGTAGCAAATTTTGGTTTATGTGATCTGCTTAGTGTATGTTAAACGAAAATATTTTTTGTTGACCGTGCCTAAGGTAAGTCCTTCTATATGTAACAGCAAACACAAAAACTTAAATATTGATTTGTACTTTGTTTCTTATTTTATCTATTTATATATTTGTTCTTTCAAAATATTTTTTGTATTGTCCTGTTGCTTATATTTCTGTTTACCTAAAATTGATGGGACAAATTCAATTTTATAGTGTTCTGCTCGGTTGTTCTTATATATCCAGACAAACTACCTACTAATATTTTATTTCGTGTCAGGATATGAATTTGATTATGTATTTGATTGGACCATCCTGAAGTACCAACAGGCACAAAAGAGTAAACCTCAGCCACTATTATCTGTTAGTATTCTCGCTACTTTGTTTCTTGTTTTCTTCCCCAATGAATCACCATTAAGATTGCATGGATTTGATGATACCCGATGTTACTGAAGTGATTTTTAGCTGTGAAGCTTGCTACAATACTTCTTTCTTTACTGCATGAATTGCAATTCCATAAAATTTCAAGTATTGAAGTTGCTCATATGAAAATGAAATTTTGATATCATCTTTCACACATCCAACAAGATTCAATACTCAAATTTACAGCCAGTTCCTGGAGAGAGCAGCAGTCGGGTAATGCCAGTGGATGTGGACAAGCATCAAGGTTAGATCTTGCTAGCGCACTCACACATCTAATGAGAAAAAGTTATCTTTTTAGTTGCCTATCTTGCTTCACATATCTTCCAGAAACGGCCTGTTAGAAGGAATTTGTTACCCTTTTTATTTGTACAGTTTACACTGCTGAATCAAATCAATCAGAACAAAAACGCGAGTTACCATAATAGTTTTCCAATTTGCTAAAGTGGTCATGCTCAATGTTAAGCTGATATGTCAATAGAACCATTGATCTTTTATGGGATACTAACCTCTGATTATAATTAACCACGAATGAGTATCACGAGTTGTTCATTTTACTGTCAGTGGGTAACAATGCTTCCTATACTGCTGAAGTAAAAGAACGCATGAGGTCAAGCAATGCCGCCAGTCCTGGCATTCGCGTGCAATTTAAATCACCAATTGACAGGAACTTGAGCTCTGACAATCACCGTGAGAGACACGTAAGTCATTTCATCTCTTTTTTGTTTTGTTTGCAAATATGTAACATTTGTTGCCATATTGCTAGTATTGACTATGTTGTGAAAAAATTCTGGGCAATTTTTACTGCCATTTGCATCATATTGTATACTGCAAAGCAAATACAATGCATATTGCCAGTCGTCTCAGTCCTGGCATTTGCATAGCTCATTATTGCTGTTATCATTCAGTTGAAAATGGACCACTGATAGTTCAATGTTACATTTTCATAGATCCTGAGCAGTGAACACATCCCATCCACTTCATTTCCTCTTGTTGGGGTCTCCAAGAGAAATGCCCCAAAACCTGTATTACCCGCTGAAACCACGAACTCCAGCCATGGGCATGGCGACAAAGTTGGTCCTTCAGGCAGCTGGATTTCATCCCTGCACCGTATTTCTTCTGCCAAGTGATTGATTTGGTAATATTATCTGGTTCATTCTTGAGTGGATTATATTTATTGCGGCTAAACTGCTACCTTTAAGGAGTTTTACTTGATTACTTATTCCTCATTTTTATGTTTTCAGCTATAGATTTGGAAAAGATATTTGGATATATCTACAGAGGTGCAAACATACCATAAATTTAAGTAGCTATCATTCCTCTCGGGGTGTCAACTTGCATACTATAAGTTCAAGGTGATTACAAGCACATGGGATGATCCTTGAATATACTGCTCAGATATTGGTTGACATGACCTAGGGATGCATCTCTGGTGGAGCAAACAAGCTGTGAATATGTATCGCAACATTTGTCTATAGGTGGCAGCTCGTTAATATATTTTTCTTAAGGTGACTAAAAATACATTGGTTGATTGAATACAGACTACTCAAGAGTTTGGATCCTCTTCTGTAAATAGATGTCACAATCACAGCAACTTGTGTTTTACAGTTCTTTGTAACATGAATGATGCGTGTAAGTGTTTTCCCCAAAATTTTCTATCAACAGATTCTACAGTTCACTTTAGTTCTTGCAAAGGTTGTTGATATTGTTTGTTACTTTATTGATTACTGGTTATTAGTCATTTCTGTGTAACCTTATTGCTTTATATGCCTTTGGATCAGACACTGAATATGTCAAGAACATTTTACACTCATGGAACACTGAATTTATGTTTATAGAACAACTTATATGGAAGTCCCTTGGGCAGAAGAATGACATGTTTGTGCATGAATTCCTATCTATGAAAGCTATAACTGAGAAATATATACGATTGATGTGTTTTGCTCTATTTCTTCTTCTTCTTTTCACTGATGATTTGCTTCCATACATGTAGCTGGAAAAGGCTTTGAGAGTTGAGTTGAGTTATTGCTCCCGTGCGTCCAAACTCCTTCCATTTCAGGGAATGCTATATGAGATTTTCCATATGAACTGATGGGGCCATATGAACATTTATTATGATAATCAAACTTCACATAAAGCAAAAATTGTGGCTCACAAGAGCTTTCGAAATTAAGATCATGGAGATACTAAAGGTATAGCCTTAGCAGGTGCATACTCTTCACTATTTGCTGGCATCCATTTGAGAAATCATCCTAGAAGGCCAAAATACTCGGATTTTGGTTTTATTTTTGAATTAGATATCAGTCATAATTTCATTTTTATTTCTTTCTATGATTGCTTATGGTTGCATACTTAATGAAAATGAATGTGGACAAATTTCTACCTCTACATATTGGAGTTACCATATTTACCAAACAAAAGAGTGGCTTAGTTCTCCTTTATAAAGAATTTTGCATGGTTTTCTTGTTTTGTTGTTCTTGCAGATTTATTTATCTTACTTTTGTTAGCTGATGTTGGTATTATAAATAGAAGTGCTTATTGTTATAAATTATCTGTTTATAGAAAATCCTAGATTTGTTTCAGGTTTCCCCAAACAACTTTGAAACTCTTCTGAGTTGTTTTGTTGTGCTCTTTATCTTTACTATGTTTATGATTTCTCAAGTTGTCGTGTGCTTATTAAAAAAAAAATTAACACCTAACTAGTTCTCTCAATTAGCATTGACTACTAAGTAGGATTGCATGTAATTATTACAGGTTAGGTCTTTCATTTGACAACCATGACTCGTCCCTGCAATTATTTGTCTAATATCAAAACCTCTGAAAACATGTAGCATGTCAGTTTTCATACTTCCTAATTTGCAGGATTTCTTCTTTTCCTTAGGATGCTGTCACGAGGGTGAAATGAATCAGGGGAATACCAAGTAGCATACGACGATGGTAGTGAAGATCATGGGAC
Source organism: Cornus florida (assembly GCF_030987335.1). Taxonomy (NCBI): domain Eukaryota; kingdom Viridiplantae; phylum Streptophyta; class Magnoliopsida; order Cornales; family Cornaceae; genus Cornus; species Cornus florida. Next base: position 111,716,319 of record NW_026775580.1, on the reverse strand, counting down.
AAATGACTATGTCTCCTTCTACTTCTGCTTCAGGGGAAGGTTGGCGTACTACTGCATAGGGGACAGGTGAAAAGGGATTATGGATTGTTCAGGAGGTGACAGAAAAGCTAATTTTCCACCTTAGATTTGAGAAGATATTATGAATTGGTTATTTTTCACCAGGGAAAACATAATGTGTGATTTCGCAGCCATGATGCTTTGAAATCAAGTATCTAAAAACAAAAGCAGACTTGCTGGTAATGCTTGAAAATCCATGCCAGCAATACCTGCTGCTCTTATAGCTTAATTGGTTGCTCATGTGGCATTCGGATCCAGCAGCTTGTGAAGCTGTGTAAGGCAGAAGCCTAGGGATGAGAATGCTGAAAAGCCAAGGCAGTAATAATTGTTGCTCACTCAAAATGGTTTGTGTCTGTTCTTATTTGCATCAAGCAGCTGGCAAAACTGATGGACAGAGAGGGAGGTTTAGGGTTCAGTTAGCTTCTTATTTTTTGCGGCTTGAAATGACATCCGGCTTGAAGTCATAAGAAGTCCAACGCAAAAGTTGGATTTCAATTTGGATGCCACTGAAAAGCCGAGTGTGCCAATCCATAGCTTTTCAAGACATGGCATGACCCCTCTTGCCTATGTCTTGCCTTGGGACAACTATTGAGGGGCTAACACTTGGTCCACTTGGGGAAACTATAATATCTATCTTGCTTTCTTTTCATTGTAGCAATGCCATTTTTCTCTATAGAGGTCTTCGGAATAAGCTGCCAGGTATAGCTCTGTATCTGTTACCTAATTGAGGACCAATAACATCATCATACTTTTCAGTAATGTGGCAAATATAATTGCACATTTTTTATTTTTTTGGACATTTGTTCTCCGGATATAAGTTTTGGTTTGATTGTTGATTTGTATGACATTAGAGTTAATTCTTGCTTTGATACCATAAGGTTTTACTTTAAAGCTATCAGGGATGCATTTGTCATGGAACTCCAACTATTCTCTTGGGGCCCTCTTATAAGATAAATTGTTTATCTGAGAATTTTTATGACCCACTCTGTTGTTTGTTGACCTTTCAGGTTCACTCTTTTTGAACCTAGGCAAGTGACACTGATTGCTGTGTTTTAATGGTGTTGTAGAATTGGTGTCTTTTGTGATATCAGCACTGCCTCTGGATGGAGACCTCAAGTAGATGTGGCCAGTATTAAGGCTTTTTACTGTGTTTTTCTCTGAATGAGATTCGTCCTTTCTTTCTCAAGCACATATTTCACCACATACTTTATATGATCAAGGCTGGTGATATGGATATTGGTTTTGCAATAGTTGACAGAAGATGACTAAATCAGATTCACCACTAGTATAGATCAGTTTCTATCGCGCTCTCTGAACTTTGTGTAACGAGATCCTGATGATCTCTCTACGTTTATGCTCCATTGCTTAAGGGTCAATTGAGTTTTCGAGGTGACAGTCAAAAAATTTCTTATAATTATCAGGTGCTTAAATCATATGATGGATATTGAAGTGCATAACTTCTCGGAGGACGAGCCATAACCAAACTGTAATATTGCATTTGGAAGAACTGAAAGTTTTAAATTTTAAAAGAGCATTTACAATGGTCTTGGGTTGCTGTATGGCGAGATTATGAGAAGTCAAAGGCCAACCATCCTTCATGCTAGCACGAGCATATCATTCTTGGCTTAAACCAAGAACACCAATTTGGTTATGAATAAGTATATTTATGAATTAGGGGTGCAAGTTGGGCAGGTTCAAACCGACCCAATCCGAACCCAGGCTGAAATTTTTGGGCTGGGCTTTTAATTTTACAAATTTGGACTGGAATTGGGGCAAAATTTCTAGCCCGAGTCCACTTCGGGTTGGGCTCGGGTTTGCACCTTTCTAACCCGAACCCAATTTAGTTAGGTTTTTTTTTTTTTTTTTGCCCCTTTTCTTTTCACGGAAGGTATGTTTTATCTTTTAACCTAAAACTCTCTCTATACCTCTTTGGAATCCAACATCGCTTATAAGGAATTGCAATGTAAGCCTAGCACTCCCGAGAGCTCTTCGGGTTCGGTTTAGCCCAACCTGTTCCAACACCAGGTTATGTTTAGGTTGGCCCGACCTGACCTGGCCTGGGGTTGGTGTCGGGTTTGTATCGGGTTGGGCAGCCCAACTTACACACCTTATTGAATACAATATAATTCTATACATATACATATATATATATATAGACACAGAGCTGGAGTGATATATTGTTCTTGGCTTGATGCTGTATGAGTATAGTCGAGCATCCTTCTTACGAACTTATTTCACATACTTTGAGAAAAAATTAATTGCGCCCGTTGTAGTGATGACATGCATCACTACTTATTAAATACTGACACGTAATGATAGGACCCAATAAAAAAAGCATTTTTACTTATGTGACATGATACAATTGGTTAATAACACAGATAATGAAGTATTAAAGGTGCAAGAAAGTCATTCTCACATACTACAAACAGAAAATTGGGTTTAGGGTTCTATGACACCGTGTGTTACTAGATGAGCTCGGCTTGAAATATAAAACCTGCCTTGGAAAACCTCGTGTGACCCGTGTATTACTAATCCGGTCCTCGACATGTTTGTTGTTATAATTTGGATATGAGCTTGATGTAAGAATATAGATCGGATCTTGGCATTGCAATAATTTCTCAAGGACTAGTGCACAGAAACAAACCGAAATGGCCACGAGTTCATTCGGGAGCCTTAAGATGTAATGGGGAACCAAAAATGAGTCAGTTGCCTCTGCCGTCTACTCCTTTTGGAGAAGTGATTTGTTCTTTGTACCAGTTGGGCTATTGTCCATTTGGTTGTTATCATTCTTTATAATTCTAACTACATTCCAACATATTATTATGAAATGTTAAAGAGCCATTTTCATCAAATCTAGAATATAACAAAAGATTGTTTTGATGGTTATTTAAAACTAAATTATCACATACAAGCAGTTAGACTTGAGATGGTGAATTAAGTTAGCCAACACGAGAACACAATCAAATTAATGTGCTTGTATGTGACAATTTCGTTTGACGAGTCATTGGTTATGTCCGATCAATGAAAATACACCATTTTATGAAATTGGTCTTATTTATTTTTAAAAACTGCTCTCAATTAATTATTACGATAATTTTTATTAGTTGGACACACCAATTATCCCTTTGAGGAGCCCGAGGACGTGCCCCTCAAACCAACAATGCTTAGGCGGTGGATTCTCAATATCATATTCCTATATATCACCGTTTTATCATTTCTTTTTAGACAAAACCAAATTTAACCTTACTGGTTCCTCGGCAAAAACAATAGAGCAGCCAGACAACTTAAATTTCACACATTTAAATAGAAGATGGAACTGATGACAAATGCAACAAATTGATTGGAGGAAAAATAATATACCATCAAATGTAAGTTGTTACATATGTTTCCCTTTAAAATGAAGGCTACGTCTGGTGGGTGACAAAAAAGTAGTGAAAACCAAATTGGAAGGCCCTAAGAATCATTGTTCTTGCAATAAACTAGATCTGCCCTCCATCAACCAAAAAAACCCACAGTTCCAACGGGAGAAAACTGTATGCTTTCTTCAAAATTCAGGAATTGGATTCCTTTTCTTGTTCCAGGTATCAAGCTTATATCAACTTCATTCAGCTTGTCTTATCTATATTCACACAACGTACCTTAATAATCTTACAATCTCATACACAGCCTCGCCCAACTGCCAAAATGAATCATTTCCAGAATGCCAAAATAGGCCTGTCAAATCCAGTATTGCTACCTGATAAGCTGGAAGTGATGTCTTCTACCTTTCTAAATCCAATCTGCAACCACGTCAAATATCAGCATCAGATTATTTTTATCAAATGGAAATCATAATGTTCACCCCCCAATTATGGAAAAAAAAAAAAAAAAAGAAAGAAGAAGAAGAAGAGAGTCCTATATGATTGTTTAGGGTTTCAGTATCATTTAGGGTTTCAGTATCAAACTTGGAACCAAACAAGATAGGTATGACATACCTTATCCATAAGTATCTCCTGAAAATCTTCCGGAAAGATCTTAATATTTTGATAATTACTTGCTGCTGTCTGCAGAAAAGTAGAAAAACATTGCTTCAGGCAACTGTAGACCCATTCCGACCCCAACCCCTACCCTCAATAGATGCATCAAGTTTAACGTCCTTTTGGACAAACATAATTTGATTCTTTATTTTATGTTTTTTTTTTATTTTTTATGAGAACACATTATTTAATTCATAGCAAAAATAAAAGAAACGCAATAACAAATTATATACCTCTGACACACGACGGTTTTTGCTATATGAATTCCATGGCTGGGGTTCCAAAATAAGAATGCCACCCTGCTCAAAATGAAGATCATAATTTAGACATAAATAGTTCAGAAAAGGAGCATATACACAAGAAAGGCACCAACAGTGTTTAAATACCAGAATCCATCATAGAATAAAGTTTCCATCCTTAGATGATAATTTTAAAATGCAAAGAAATACCGGATATAAGTTTATAACAAATACCTGTTGAAGAAGTCTCCAAATATTTGCAAATAAGGTAATCAACCCATCATCACCCCAGTTCAGATGGATCCATTTTGTTACACTTAAACTGCAAAGTAAGAAACAGATCCAATTAAGTATATAACACAATACTGTGTATAATGATGCCTTCTGAGGTTATTTTTACATAGATCAGGCTTTTCACTAATACATAGAAAAGCAATTGATAAAGGCTAAACTGCTAAAGTTAGTTTCTGTTCCATGAATACCTGCAGAACGCCTAGTGCATAAAAAGCGCACACAAACACACACACACACAGATCCAATTCAACATTAATTTTATTTCAAATAAGCAGAACAGAATAAGATCATTACAAGATCCCAGTGACAGAAAAATAAGCAGAACAGAACATCAATTCCATGCAACCAAACATAGCATGATTGTTTTGTCACTATCATGGACAATTGGACATTATATTGGAAAAAACCATGACTGTCATATATATCACTATCACTTATTTATTTCTTTACTATTTTTGTTTTGAATGGAATTCTATTTTGAAGTTCAATAAATGTCATTCAGATATTACTTATGAATTAATGACTTAAAAAAAGATTTTCAATATTGTCAACTTTCCATAACAACAAGGCACTCTAATTCCATCTTAAGTGAACAAAAGTGATAAAATTGCAAGAACGAACTTACCAAAGTATTGTATCATAGCACTTATTCTCTGGTGATCGCCAACTTCGAACAAAATTTCCTTTCTCGAAAGATATTATGTCAAACAGATCTCTTCCCTGCAAAGGAGAACAATCCCCGGAAGTCTCCCTTGTCGCCTCAGTCAGCGGTTTTGTTACACTTTGCTTTAAACCATTTGCTCCCTTTTCATCTTTCAACTTGGAAATCTTTGGAGGCATCTTACGAGTGGTCATCATCACAGTTTTCCTGAGGTTCCAACGTGCATCCTCAATTCGATCTGGAAGATAAAGAAATTAGTTTCTTGAAGTACATCACCAATACCACGTATTGTTTAATTTCAACCCAACAGTGTGATCTTCACTTTCTAAAACCTATCATATTTTTAATACAAGATTTTAAGTATTATTCACTTCCATCCAAGAAAATGTAGCATAAGACATGCAAGTATTTCTTTGAAAGAAGTAATTTGACCAAATTTAACAAACTTACAAGCACTTTAAAAAATGCTTAATCCAGAACTTAAAAAAATGTGTAATCCAGCACAACAGATTGAACGTAGAAGGCTAACAAGACTACAAGAGAATAAGAGATTAAATTTGTTATTTACTACTACCCAGCATTGAACTCTTGACACCCCTATCCAGTCATCACCAATACAAAACCTACCTCCTAAGCTTTTCCCCTCTGGTTTTGTTTGCCAAAAGCTGGTTTGCTAAATTAAGACAGCGTAGCATAAATTAAGTGAAAATTTTGTCAATTCTCCAGTTCATCCAAGGCAGTGTTTTCACTACTGTTTTTACATTATCAGTTTATATTTTTACTAACAATTCAAGACGAATCTGTAAGAACATCTCAATCATAAGATCTCATTCCTTTTCTTTTTGTTCTTTTTTTTCCATTCTAAAACCGAATAAAAAGCAACAGTCAATATTCAAAATGCAATAGCCCAATCTACCCTAGCACAAAAGAACAGTTAAGTTGGGCATCTTGCGTGCATCAGCATATGCTCAAATTAGAAGTTGGGTCCAAGTCAAAATCCAAACAGTCTTATGGACTTTCAACTGTAAACAGCTATGTGAATGAAGGGACGGCAACAGGGCGGATTTGGCTGAACCCTACTCCGTCCCGTTAGTAAATCCATTATGCCAACTCCACCCCTACTATGTTTTGTAATTAGTATACCATCCCCGCCCCTACTCCGGCAAACAAATTACCGACTCCTCACTGTGTACTCCGTTTAACAGCAGGGTGGGTTGGGTTATGCCAATTTTATTATTTAGTAAAAAAAAAAAAAAAAACTAGCCCAATGTGCTCAAATTGGGCTGATAAATAAGCTAGCCCAGCTTTTAAATTACTAAATAACACTTCTAGCAAAGTAACAAGTCTCTTAAAAATATTATTTATATATATATAAAGAAGATAAATATATATAATATTTAAAGATAAATATATAATCGGGGCAGTTTCATCACTAAATCCACCCCCGCCCCAAACTTGCTTCAGTTTTCAATTATTTTACCATACCTGCCCCAAACCCATTTAGGGGGCTACCAAATCCGCCCCACTAGGGGTAGGGCGGCAACCCACCAGGTTGGAGGAAATTGCCATCCCTTATGTTGGGTCCAAGTTAAAATCCACACATTCTTATGGACTTTCAACTTTAAACGGCTATGTGAATGAAGCCAGACGACTAGGGAGGTTAATGGATTGGATTTGGGATGAAATCACCTGGCCTGAGATGAAAACAAAATCCCAAAATGCAATCTGAACCTGATGCTGGGTGAGACGGGGCATGAAAGTAATATATATATTGGAGGATTTTCATATCTGGTCATCCACAACTGTTTTATTTTATTTTATTTTTTAATGGCCATGTGATACCATGAGAATAATCATACTATATGACAAAAGGCCGAATATAAAGCAAGCCATGATACCAAAACAATATTTCAGTTTTCTAATTTAATTCCCATGTCGCATGATGAGAAAGATACCCTATCAAGAATCCCCGCAACCAGGGAAGAAGATACTGTGGTGACAATCTATAGAAGCTTAATAGAACTCCAATCTTCTCCCAATAGATTTGGGACAAAGAACATTTCATTCAGGTGATGTTGCTCCCATGTATACACAGCCTTTTCTTCAGGCCAGGACAGGTGATAAGCGCTAAATATTGCACATTCGAGCCCTTAGATTTGCATATTTTAATACCTTAGTAATGTTTATTTCATATTACTTATGATATTTTCTTTATTTTTGTTATTTTTAGGTAATCTCCAGAAATTCAGTCAATTCCGTTACTTGTAGGGTCTTTAAGTTCAATCTACAGATGGAGACCGCAAGAGCTACAGTATCTAAGGTGACCCAATGGCTAAGATCATTCATGGATGATTCTAGAAGACTTTTAAAGGAGTTTCCAGCAGGCCAAATTCGTTCTGGGTCATTATATGAAGAAAATATAGCTTTCCCATTCCAACAAGGAAACAACTTAAGCAAAAAATTCTGGACCCGCTTCAGTGTTTTGGGCATAACTTTTTACCCGAAACTCGGAATTAGGCAAACTCAGCGGCTTTGGAAAGAAGACTCAAAGCCCGTCGTTTTTGTGTCTAATAGCAATTTCGAGATTCGTATTCCAAACAGGTCAAAACAGCGTTACAAACTGACGAAAATTTAGAAGACTATTTGAGCTTCTTTCTTTTGCTGGCCTTTTCTATTTCCCTTCTCTAGGAGGAAAGCCTACAACATATAGATATAAAAGGGAGATGTCTAGCAGAAAAAGGGGAAAAAAGACACGAGAGATTATATTGGCGGCTTAGAGCAATATTCCTTATTCCGTGCTCGGAGCTAGTGTTAATCTTATTCTTACTCGGTTTACTTGTAATTGGGCTTGGGAGAGCTTAAATCCACGTCGATTGAGCTACAACTTGATGATCATTCCATAAAGCAACCACGTGGGATAATTGAAGATGTTCTCATTAAATTGGACAAGTTCTACTTTCCAGTAGACTTTCTTGTTCTTGATACATACCCTGTCCATGATCCCAAAAGATGTATTCCCGTGATCCTCGGTCATCCATCCTTAGCTACAGCGAATGCTTGCATTAACTGTAGGACCGGGGTTATGGATATTTCTTTTGGAAACATGAAAGTTAAATTGAATATCTTCAATGCCACTCGATGTCATTGATAATTTAGTCCCGGTTTTTCCATCGAGAGAACCTCTTCCTTTGATTTCGAGTGCTCCATCCATTCCTTCTTGTGAGTTTACTCACAAGCTTAAACCTAAGCCATCACCGAATAAGCTCAAGTATTTTTTCTTGGGTCCCAATGAAACTCCCCCAGTTCCCATTGCTTCAAGCCCAAATCCCCCAAGGAGTAGTCGAGTGGCATTCCGTGTAGCTATAGACGTTAAATTTAGCCCTTTAGGGGGATACATGTCTCCTTTGTATTGGTAGGAATTAGGTTTTCGTTTTTGTTTTACTTTTATTTTGTTTTCATACTTTCTTGTCTCAGAAAAAAAAAAATAAATAACTTAGCATTGAAAATTAGGTTGGATCATAGAAAAATGGTTGTATTCATTTTTATTTTTATTTTTATTTTTATTTTTCTATTTCTTATTTTATTTTACTTTTATTTTATTTTCCTTTTTGTAGGTCAGATTAGGTTTATTTTTATTCATTTTATTTTGTTTAGCAGGTTAGTTTTAGTTTTTAGGCTAATTTTTAGATTAGGTTAGTTTTATTTTTATTTTTACTTTGTATTTTTTATTTATTTATGTATTTTAGTTTTCTTTTTGTAGGATAGATTATCTTTTTATTTGTTTTTAGGGTAGCTTTTTTTTATTTTGCTTTTATTTTTCTTTTTGTAGATTAGGTTAGTTTTAGTTTCTAGGTTAATTTTTTTATTAGGTTATTTTTATTTTTACTTTTAGTATTTTTTAGTTTTAGTTTAGTTTTCTTTTTGTAGGTGATATTATATTCTTTTTGTTGTTGTTTTTAGTTTAGTTTTTATCTTACTGTATTTTATTTTATTTAATATATATATATATATATTTATTTATTTATTTATTTTTATAGATTAGGTTTCTTGTCTTAAAAAATAAATAAATAAAATGGGCGTTCGAATGCCCACTGTCAGTGTTCAAGCGTGGGCAACTGGGAGGTAAAGAAAGAGAAGAATAGAGAGCTATAAAAATTGGGGGTCCGAAGTTCGAACTTCCCAAAGGATTGTTCCCAAACCAGGTACCTGGCGTTCGAACACTACAATTGGAATTTTCACGTCAATTTCAAAACTAAGAGGGCTTTACAATAGACCTCCGAAGTTTGAACGCACACTTATTGCGTTCAAACGCCCCAATCTCTTGCTGTGCGCCACTGCTATTTTGTCTCCTGTTCCAATCCGGATTCCTCCTCTGTTTCTAACATACTCTCTCTCATATATTTCTCACATGACACAACTATCTTCGTCAGTCCCTCGATCAACTTCTTCGTCACCGCCGTCCACCATCGCGACCCCTATTTCCTTCTTTTTTCTTCCTCCGGCGAACTGGGCGTGGTCTCCTCCTGGTTTCCAGTTTGGTTTTTTTTTTTCCGGCCAAGGTCGGGTCGCTGTCGTCCTTCGCTTTGGGGTATCAATGTTGGGGTAGCGGTCTTCCCGCAGGCGGTTTGCGTTGCCATCGTGTGTGGATTGTGGGTGTGGGACGGCGAGTTGTATTCGTTTCCGACCACGGTTTGAGGGTCGCTGTCTCGCGTCGCTTGTGGTATCGGTGGCAGCCATCCTTGCCGAGTTTGGGTGCGATTTGCAGGCTGGTGTTGTTGCCAAATTTGTGCTTGGGTTGTTGAATTTGTAGGGGTTGATTGTAGGTTGTTTGGGATTGTATAATTTGGTTAGGGTTGTGTTTGGGTTTATTTTGATTGTTGATTACAGAAGTGAGAGGAGGGGGGGGGGGGGGGGGGGGGGGGTACTTGCATATCTTGTGGTTTCTGTGGACACTGGCCGAATTGGGTTGCTTGGGTTGTTGATTTTGCTTGCTTGGGTTGTAGAAGTTGGGTTGTGTTTTGCTTGCAAGGGTGTGGGGGTTTATTTGTTTTTTGATTGGGTTTTATTATTGTTGAGATTGTGGATACAGCTTGTGCTTGTGTGTAGTGGATATTATTTTTTAAAAAAAGAAAAGGCCGGGGGGGGGGGGGGGGGGGGGGGGGGGGGGGGGGGGGTTGGTGTGTTTTGCAAATTGGGTTTCTATAAGTTGCCTACAAAGTGTTGAAAACAAATTCTTCAACCAATTTCCTGCACTTAAATATTTCATTATGACTCGTCCTTCGGCTTCCAAGCACACTAGACCCTCTAAAGATAATCCCAAAGCTGAGTGGCGCAACAAAATTCTGGATTTAGAGACCACCTTTGATATAGAGGGAACGTATGACATAACTAAATGGGCAGTGTTAGAATTTGAAAGGAGGCATTTGTCCAGTCTTGAAGAGGTCGCCTATCCTCATATATTTTTGAGCACTTGCTCATAATGTGATTATCTTGTGGTGTTGAAATTCTTTTTTGGCTCCTATATTTTTGCTCTCCATATTTAATTATAATTGTTGTTGTGCTCTCTCTCTTACCTCAGAGGAACATGTTTAGTCTCACTTGTGGTGCCGAGTTGTTTATTTTGGTAGGTTTTGGGATTCAAGTTTAGGAGTGCCCAACTATTTCATTACTTGTCCGGTTTAATTTCACTAATTCCCCTCAGTATTTTGGAAATATTGTTCTCTCTCTTATTTTTCTTTGTTCTCATTGCACATTGTGGACAATGTGCAGTTCAAGTTTGAGAGTAAGGCAATTTAATTGCATTTTTTGTTTTTTTTTATAAGTAAAAATAACATTAAAAAAGGTGTTCAAAAAGGGAACACGTCCCAATTACAAAAGAGGAACCGGGACTAAGGCCCCAAAGAATCCAAGAAAGTAATTAAATCATCAGAAGAAGAACAAAAACTCCCCTTCACATAATTGAAGAGAGAACGAAAAATGTAAAGTTTGACCATTGCCATGGGCGACTCTTCCCTTCGAATATTCTGTTATTTCTCTCCTTCCAAATGCACCACCATACACAATGTGGTACAATTCTCCAGAAATCGCGAACATCTCTTCTCACTCGACAACCTCTCCAAACATGAATTAATTCCTTAGTAGATCGTGGCATAACCCAACACATGCCAAACAACCCAACAATAAGATTCCAGCAATCGTTTGCCACCACAGGGCAATGCAAAAGGAGGTGATTAACGGACTCCTCATCATCCTTGCAAAGACAACATCGATTAACGACACAATTGCCCATTTTCCTCAAGTCATCAATTGTCAGAATCTTTCCCCACACAGTGGTCCAAACAAAGAAAGCCACCCTAGTTGGAGCCAAAGACCGCCAAATAGTTTTCCATGGGAAGTCTCGATTAACAAAATTAGACAAACATAAGAACAAGGATCTAACTTCGAAGCGACCATGGGAAGAAGGAGCCCAAATTAAAACATCATTACCTCTACCAACGCCCTCCTGCCGATACAGAAGATCCAGAAAAACACATACCTCGTCCATCTCCCAATTCTAAAAGAGCGCCGAAAATGCACATCCCACGTAATCCCGCTGCTATCAAGTCGATAACAGTCAACTACGTAGGCGTATTTATCAACAGCAATAATGAATAATCTAGGAAATGTACGAGAAAGTGGTTGATCCCCACACCGAATGCAACGACCATCACGGAGTTTGAATCTGATATGAGCCGAAAAAACATCCCATCCCTTCCGAATAGCCTTCCACATCCCTACTCCTCCCACCAGGGTAACCGGACGTGTAGACCAACCTCCAGCCTCTTCCCCAAACCGACAAGAGACTAACCTACGCCATGGACGATGTCTTTCCCTCCCATATCTCCATAACCATTTACCCAGGAGAGCGTGATTGAAAGGAACTAAACGTCTTATTCCAAGTCCACCCAATTTCACAGGCTTACAAACTTCCTCCTATCTGACAAGGTGGTACTTGAACTCATCGCCCTTTCCTCCCCAAAGGAAATCCCTTTGAATTTTTTCAATCCTATCTGCAACGGAACAAGGGATTTTGGAACATAGAAAGAAAATAAGTGGGCAAACTCGATAACGTACTCTTAATAAGAGTAACTTTACCCCCTTTTGACAAGTATTGCTTCTTCCATCCTGCCGATCTCTTCGCATACCTGTCAATCACGGAATCCCAACTACCCACTAACTTTGAAGAGACCCCTAGGGGCAAGCCCAAATAAGGAATAGGGAATGAGCTCACCCTGCATCCAAGTACTGCAGCTAAAGAGGAAATATCCTGAACATTCCCTATTGGGACAAGCACACTCTTAGCCACATTAACCTTTAGCCCAGAAACTGCCTGAAAACAAGTCAATACACACCTCAAGTATCAAAGTTGAGACACATCAGCATCACAGAAACCAGGGTATCATCTGCAAAGAGTAAATGAGAAATCTCCATCTGATGGACTGAATCTCTGCCCACCCTGAATCCCTTTATAAAACCAAGGTCCTCTACCCTGCGCATAAGTCTACTTAACCCCTCCATAACAACAAGAAAAAGGAAAGATGACAAAGGATCACCTTGTCTTATACCCCGAGAGCAACCAAAGAAACCAGCGGGAGAACCATTCACAAGAATTGAAAACTTGACAGACGAAAGACAAGTCTCAATCCACTTCCTCCATTTGCTTCCAAACCCCATTCTTTGTAACAAATAGAGTAGGAAATTCCAATTCACATGACCATATGCTTTCTCAATATCAAGTTTGCATAAAACTCCAGAAATACCACTCCGCATTCTGGAGTCCACACATTCGCCAGCAATAAGAACTGAATCAAGAATTTGTTGTCCACCAACAAAAGCATTCTGGGAATCCAAAATAATCCCATCCATTACTTCCCTCATCCTTAAAGCAAACACCTTAGCAATAAGTTTGTAAATACAGCCCACCAAACTGATAGGACGAAAATCCTTTATATTTGAAGCGCCTCCCTTTTTTGGAATAAGGGCAATGAATGAAGCATTAAACGACTTCTCAAAGACGCCAAAAGAATGAAACTCTTGAAAAGTACCCATTACCTCATTTCTTACAACTGCCCAACTTTCCATCAAAAATCGCATGGTAAAGTCATCAGGTCCCGGAGTTTTGTCTCCATTACAATTTGATAAAGCTTTAAGAACTTCTTCTTCAGTGAAAATATTCTCAATGCTATCTCTATCAAACTCAGAAATAGCCTCAAAATGGAGACCATCAAGTTTGGGCCTCCAAACTTAAGGCTCGATATAAAGCTTCTGATAAATGGAAGCAATACCGTTACGCACCTATTCCTCTCTCCACAATTCCTTACCATCTACCTAAATTCTTCCTATATGATTACTCCTCCTATGAGCGTTAGCTAACTGGTGGAAGAATTTTGTGTTCCGATCACCTTCCTTTAGCCAAAGAGCCAGAGATTTTTATCGCCGCGAGATCTCCTCCATACTAGCAATCTCAGCAAAAACCGCCTAACAAGAGACTCTCCTGGAACGTAGAAATTCCACATCCCCTCCTGCCTCCTCAAGATGATCAATCTCAAAAAAATCAGCAAGTACTCTATTCTTCCTCCATTCCAAATTCCCAAAGACATCCTTGTTCCACTACTTAAGAGCTAATTTGAGAGCCCTTAACTTCTTTGCAATTGCGAAACTGGGCGATCCTGAAATAATAACGTCCTCCCACCAAGATCTGACTTTTCCTTGGAAGTCTTCCGCTCGCAACCACATATTCTCAAATCTAAACGGGGATCTTTAAGAACATAAACCGCCACAATCCAAGACCAAAGGAACATGATCAAAGGTGACCCTTTCTAACACAGCTTGAACAACATCCGGGAATTTCTCTTCCCAATCCCCAGAAATTAAAATCTGTCCAGTCTTGAAAGAGTGATTGGATCCCTACCATTTGACCAAGTATAAGTTGCACCTTCCATTGGTAAACCAACAAGAAGATGTTCGTCAATAAAATCATAAAATTGATCCATTTCCAAAGATCTTCTCCCCCCTGTAGACCTCTCTGACGGGGACCTAACAAAATTGAAATCCCCTCCCAGGCACCAAAGAAAAGACCACAATCCTTGGACATGGCAAAGCTGCTCCCAAAAGATAGGTCCTCATCATCAACAACCTATCCATTGACTCCGGTAAAAACCCATTTGAAGTTGTCCTCTTCCATCATAAGTGCACAAGATACTGGAAATCTCCCCATCCAGACATCCGTTCGAGTTAACCACCTACTATCCCACATGACTAATATCCCACCCGAAGAACCTATAGCATTCAAGGCCTCCCATTCCACAAACAATCCTCCCCACAAACTCTTAACCACCCTGTCTGTAATGGATGCCAATTTGGTTTCTTGTAAGCAAACAAGCTGGGCACCCCACTTCCTTAAAGCTACCTTCACCACCCTTCTCTTGTTCGGATCATTAAGACCATGAACATTCCATGTAATTATTCATAGCTTCATTGTAAACCAGATAAAATAATCTCCCCTCCACCCTTCCTAAGACTCCTGCTCCTGGTTCTTCCCATTTCCTTCGCCAGTCCTCCTTTCCCTTCGTAGTTAACTTCAGAAATGAGATTCTGCTCCTTTCCTAGATGATAAAGGCTTCGTGTTCATAACTTCATTGGTCACTGCAACCTCTCTCCCTTCCATAATTGCTTGAAGGATAGACAATGTCTGATCATCATTACCTTCTGAAGAGACTCCCAAAAGCTCACTAGTGACTCCAATATTGTCAACTACCAAATCTTTCCCCATGTCAACAACCTGTTCGTCAGGTCTCACCGTAGCCAGTGGTACCTCCTATAGGATTTCAGAACCATTCTCCACCCAAGGTGTAAGCTCATTGGAGCAAACCTGTTGGATGGAACCCAAATCATCACACACCTCCTCTTCCATCTCCCTGTCATTCTCATAAAAAGAATCAAATTTTGTAACAAAATCAGTCTCGTCAGTCCCTGTGTAAGGAAGGCAGTTAAGACCTTTCAGAGCAACATTTAAACAACGCTCTTCGAGCAAGGCTACGGCCTCTTCATTGGACAGCTGGAAATGCAGGTCTTTGCCCACACAGACTGTAACCCCTTCAGATAATTTCTTAACTGCACAATCTGCAATTTTCAGCTGCCTAGAAACACCAGACTCACTATCCTACAGTCCTTCCGTATTCAACCCATGCGAAGAATCAGTTCCATTGTTCATAACAGTCAACTCGCATCCCTTCTCTAATTCCGGCACAACACTAGCACTCCTCAACACACAAGAAGGGGTAGAAGAAGAGGATGGAACATTAAAATTCTAAGGATGTGAAACTGATGGCGTACCTGGAACAGTAGTAGAAGTCCACTTCTGCTTCTCTTTTCGAGACCATCTAACTCCGTGATGATTTCTGTTAAAGTCCCGAGACGAAAACCTGACAATTCTTCCTTTCGGCTGAAGAGTATCAGGGAGAGATAAAGATAAGATATCTGCACAACGTTGAGAATGACGAGAACCCATCTCAATAGGACCTCCACTAGTCGCTGCAGCAAATAAGTTCATCCATTTTCTCTTCTCCGGAGAATTTCAGAAGATTGCAGAGGTATCATCAGAATGACGCCTCTGTGAGTGACTAGCTCCTTTAGAAAAAGGTGGGCTGGGCTTGGAATTGATAAAAGAAACTAACATTTTATTTTTGGGCCCCCTCAATACCTTTCTCTTCAGGTTACTCATTATTGGTCCATAACTTGAATTGGCGATGAACTGTGGGCTAGGTTTGTTCTTAAAAGAAAGAGGCCCCCGACGAACAGCCCTCTGCAACTCCTGTGGGCCAGGGTGAGCAAGCAGCCCATTAGACAAGATAGGCCCGTAACCCGCTTCAGATCCGCGCTTAGGCCCATCAGAATCCGCAGCATTAAAGACTCCCTTAAAGCCTCGATCTCTGCCACGTGGTTGGTATCCGTTAGCGCGGATATTACGAGGGAACGTAAGGCGGTGACTAAGGGCTTGATTGATGGCCCCTCTACGCACTTCTGGCCCGTGAATAGGCAGTCGCCTCTTTCCTTCGACGCCATAGAAGATCTGTGCATTCCGGCGACTACCTCCAGTTGCAGCAGCTAGGATATGTGACTCCCCAACGCCATAGTAAGATTTCGAAAGGATACGAGGTGTTATTTCCTCTATCAAGTTGAACATATAAGCCACTCGTTGGTCCTCAACAAAAATGTACTCTGGCATCACTTTTCCGGCGGAAACATAGAGGAGAATTCGCTATCCACACGCCGAGACATCCGCCTCAACACCTCGGAATCCACCACATAAGTTCCCAATTGCTTCAAATAACTTGTTGCACCAGAGATGGAGAAGCAAACCAAACAGGATCACCCTTCGTATTACTCGTTCTTTTACAGCAGAACAGCCGGCGGCGAAGTACCAAATGTCGATGGATAATAAGGCGTCGCCCCATCTTTTCCTCCCTTCATCCAACACCCTTAAGGCCTCAGTCTCCAATGGAAACCTGAACAGGACTAGATCATCGGGTAAAGGAGACACTTTCACCCCACATGAAACCTTCCAAGTTTCGACGCCCACGCCTCAATCCCTTCAAGACACCCCACGGCTCTGTCGAAGCGACCTACTAGGTATGATCGCAGTACAAATTCACGCTCCTGGGGCAATTTTAAAAATTTTTGTGAGCTTGAATGCTATTGATAAAGAGTATAGCAATGATTTTGCTTCTATGGAAATTAAGAGTTGTATTGCATATCATGTCAAATTTGGGTGAATTATTGTTCATGTACGATTGATTGGTATTTTTGGGTAGTTTTGAATTTTTAATTCAGGTTTTTGGCATATGTGGTCCACATCATTATTCAGTTTAGCTATTGATAAGGGTAATTAATCTCTAGTGTACTTCACTTCTCACATATGCACGCTAGTATCTTTTGTGGGGTATAAGCCTAACCTTGTGTAATATATTTCATGTGTCAATTACGAGTTAGTACCTTGAAAAGTGGATGTCCTAGGCATAATGATAGAAAAAGATGCATAATTAGTTATCGCCTTTCACCAAGTAACCAAGCCTCTTGCCTCAGTAAGCAGTGAGTGTTTGCGTCAAAAATTGGAGGGTTAGGAAAAAATAAAAGAGTTGGTAATGCTAGTTTAGGTTCAAAGCCTAGTTGACTTGAGTTAATAAGCTCTTTGGGTGTCTTTACACCTAATGCCCTAAACCCACCTAGTTTTGGAGCCACTGGCTTAAACCTCGCTACATGGGCCATCTAGAGAGCTTAAAGGACTTGAACATTGCATAGCTTGCCATCTTTGAAAAAAAAATTTGAAAAATGAAACAAATTTGCATGCATAAGTATAGTCATGAATTCATGTTTTGGGTACTCTAACTTGGAAAGGAATATTAATGAGTTGAAACTATTGTGATGTGTAATATAAGAATAAAAGGGTAAAACACATAATTGGATGCTAGTTCACTTCTAAAGGAAGCGAGTGATCACTATTGGGAATATGTTGAATTGAACTTCGTGTGGGGACCATAGTGTTAGTTCGTGTAATTGAAGGTTTGGGATTGCTTGGGAATATTAATTTTTCTTATACTTGACATGATAGCTAACTTGATAATGATGTATATGCAATCTTTTCTGATTCCATAGAAGTAATTGTACTAAGTGCAAATTTGTGCACAATTTTGGATGTTTATGGGTATCATCTCTGGAAACCCTGATGAAACTACAACTCGTCCACTAGGGGTTTAAAGGCTTGTTGCATATGCTAAATGCAATCGTTTCTCCCACAAAAGAAGAAGTTATCTTACTTGCTTTATTTTAATTTTTGTTGTATATTGCTAAGGGACTGGCAGTATGTAAGTTTAGGGGTGTGATAAGTGCTGAATGTTGCACATTCGAGCCCTTAGATTTGCACATTTTAATACCTTAGTAATGTTTATTTCATATTACTTATGATATTTTCTTAATTTTTGTTATTTTTAAGTAATCTCAAAAAATTCAGTCAATTCCGTTGCTCAAGTCCAATCGACGGATGGAGACCGCAAAAGCTAGAGTATCCAAGGTGAACCAATGGCTAAGATCATTCAAGGATAATTCGTTCTGGGTCATTGTATGAAGAAAATATAGCTTTCCTATTCCAACAAGGAAACAACTTGAGCAGAAAATACTGGACCCACTTCACTATTTTGGGCATAACTTTTTACCCGAAACTCGGAATTGGGCAAACTCATCGGCTCTGGAAAGAAGACTCAAAGCCCGCTGTTTTTGTGTCTAATAGCAATTTCGAGATTCGTAATGCAAACAGGTCAAAACAGCGTTACAAACTGACGAAAATTTAAAAGATTGTTTGGGCTTTTTTCTTTTGCTGGGCCTTTTCTATTTCCCTTCTCTAGGAGGAAAGCCTACAATATGATATAAAAGGGAAATGTCCAGCAGAAAAAGGGAAAAAAAGACACAAAAGATTATATTGGCGGCTTTAAGCAATATTCCATTGTTGAAGCTTGAAGAAGGTGATCCTGGTCAAAGTTGCAATCCATGTAGATGGCGTTCATCGCACCATTGAAGATTTCTACCTTCTCCGTGAGTAGCTAAATCATCTCTTAGGGAATTGATGTAACCCTAGCCAAGTAACATGATTTAATTATTTGTATTTTTGGGGATTTTTATATACATGTGTATTGAGTGCATAATTGTAAGAATTGCATTAGTTGCACTAATGTAATTGGATTTTTAAAGTTTATAATCAATTTCAATGGAATTCTTTTCTTGTCTTAGAAATTAATTGTGTTTTAATTGAACCCAAATCATTCCTATTTTCTGTGATTATTTGAATGATAATTATGCAATGGTTTTAATTGCTTGCACAAATAAGTATTTTGATAGTTCATGCTTAAGGAAGACGGGTTGTACTACACTTTAGATTAGAGTAGTTAGGTAGACCATTCGTGCAAACCGAAGATGAGCTATACTTAATAATTGATTGTGTAAATCTTCTTGACGAGATCATTGTGTGCTTGTAGCTACATGACTCATAAAATACACATGATGATAATTTTCCTAAATTTATGATAATTGACCATGATTATGAGGCTAGTGGTGAAATCAATCCCCCAAGTCCCTTTCTCTTGGAAAACTCTTACCATTTCATTTAGTTTTAGTATTACTTTTGGTTTCAGCAATTTAGAAATAGCAAAATCACAAAATCATCTCTCGGTTGAATTAAATTAGGATTAATTTTACATTTAACAATTCCATCATAGTCCTTGAAGTTCGACACCCTCAATATAGCCCTATCCTACAAGGATTCATACTATTGCGGGTGGTTTTATCATTGAAGAAAACACACATCAACGAGGCAGGTTGTGGTTATCTCAACCCCACCACAAACTCAGACTCAGGTGGTTATTATTATGTACACCCCACTCCTCCCTTGAAGTTTGGTAACTGCCTGTATTAGGATGAGACGGGTGGATAACCTATATGTCAAGTCAAACTGGCTTTCTACAAATGCCTAATGGAAGAGTATGTAAAATATGAACCAGCCAAGATTAATTCATGGTCGTGGTATCGCTGTCAAACAATCTACATTTAAGGAAACATTTTTTTTTTATGAGTAGAGATGTAGGAATAGAAAGCGTTCAAACGGGCAAAAGCTACACAAGGCCTAATAGGGTCCTAAACTCTCAGAGAGTCCAACCACCTATCTCCCCCATAGATTTACAATTTCTCCTATAACATTCAATTCATAAGCACCTCCAAACACACAAGGGCGGTGCCCTTCAAAAATCACGAGCTTGGGCACCCACTATACGCCCTCACAATGCCACTGGGCAGTGCAACAAAAGATGATCAATAGTCTCATCTCTCTTACACATGCAGCACCAATTGATGACCAGCGTTAGGATCCTCCCCAAAACAGCAGTCCACACAAAAAAGAACTACCTTAAGGAGGACCTTGGAACGCCAAACAACCTTCCACGAGAACACGGGTCCTAGATCCGGACATTAAAGCATCCCGTAGATGAGGGAACCCAAATCCGGGAATCCAATCCACTGCCCATGACCTAGAACCTCTAAGAGCGCAAGAACATCCTCCAACTCCCAATCCTGAAAATGCCTCAAGAATCAAACATCCCAAATCGTCCTTCCGCTATCGAGCCGATAGCAGTCGGCAACCATGGCGTGTCTATCCGATGCTATCCTAAAAAGTCTAGGATAAGAGCGAGCCAAAGGACGGTCACCACACTCACCACACCAAATATCATTAAGGAAACAATCATTGTGAAATAAATCATGTGCAAGAATTACATTTTATGCAGAAGAATTGTAAGAATAATTTAAATTATTAACATTTCAAATTTTAGAATTTTTTTCCAACATCTGACCATGACATATTAAGAAGCAAAAGAGTAAAGTGCAATATTCCAAATTATGGCAAAAGAAACTAAATTTCTACCAAAAATCTTACCGCCATCAATGTCGATTCCAAGGATGCTCTGGCAAAAAAACTTTTCCGCTGTACATGGAAAAAAGAAAAAGAAAGAAAAAGGGGAAACTACAATTAGTGTCATATGAAAAATGTGCCAAGACCCGCGAATTTCCCACAACGCACAAAAGTTAGGTGAAATTGATTCACGAAAATAAACATAATAGAAGTGGAACAAATAATAATGTTAACAACAACAATAATAGCAACTTGTGATATGTGCTTTAAACATTTTTTAAGTTTCCAAACAATAGTTCAAATGTCATACAATTTTTATAAAAAATTAATAATTGGTCTCATCACTCCATTTCCAAATCTTATGACATATATTTTATTCGTTGCAAGTGAGGAAGAAGGGGAAAAAAAGGAATTATTAATTTCGTTGCATCATATCTTCTTGTCATTACCAATAACAAAGAAAAATATGTCAATAGCAAGGTCATACCTTCTCTTGCTATTCACATTATACAATCAAAATTGATTTGCAAGAACTAGAGTGAAGTACACCATAACATTTAGATATCTAAAGAATTTTGAAGAATCCTTATAATGCAACAATTGCAAAAAGGCATCCAAAAGCTGTTTCCACAACAAAGAAATTTATAAGGGAGATTAAGTTTATAACGAGGCTTGATCAAAATAAAATAAAATAAATTTGGTATTGCTGAATTTGGGACGCAAACATACTGCATGCACAACCTCTCACGTACAACATTGGGAAGAAAAAATAAAAGTTCCCTGTTCAAGTGAAATTTCTGTACTTAATGGTTTAAGAAGGCATAATCTGATTTCAGTTAAAGAGGGAGAGACAGAGAACTGATACTGAATTTTTACAATCTATACTGTTTTGCCCTTTTGCTTTCTATAATGATATTCTCCATAGGATTTCATTTCCTGTATTTCATTATCAATTTCCATAGGATTTCATTTTTATCATTGCAATATCAGACCAGTGTGATTTTAATTTTGCCCTCTTAATTTAGGGGAAATTTTTATACTAGAACAAAACTAAGGATAGACGATGAAGCATAATAAATGAGAATGAAAGATGCAACTCTATTAGTGAAATCAACACTCCACTCAATAATTAATTACCAATAGCGATTGTTATCGATCCATTATTGCATCCAATGTCTAGACAATCCTTGCCTTCAAAAAATTCCTTTCTAAAAACCTTTAACCTAGGATCTTCCTTCAAGTCCTGACCAACCTGAAATTTCAAGACACCAGTAAAAATTAATCCCCCATAAAATTAACACATACTTAGAAAAAGAAATTTGAAGTTAAGTGAGTTCTGAATGCGAAGGACGAATTTATATATATATATATATATATATATATAACTCAGTTCCAACATGGAAAAAAATACACCAATCCCAAATTATGTCAAAATTTATCCTGAAGATTTACTTACAAACTTAGACAAGTATCCAAAAACACTTTTATACACATGAACAAATATACTAATATATATTAGATATTTTCAGAAAGGAGTAGGAGAAGAAAAACTTACACGATAACCATAGTAGTTTCTGTAATTGCCGAAAATAGCGACCTCTTTTCGTTTTCTCTTCTGAACTGATCGTTGACTTGTCGATTCGTGCTCTCCGTTGTTGTTCTTGTTGTTGTCTCCATCGTCGTACATTTTAGGGGCTTCAGTTTCTTTTATCCTACTGACAATTAAAGCTTGATGAGTGAAAAAAAAGCTCACAAGTGTATGTGAGAGAGGATGAAAGGGTTTATTGAATGAGGCATTAGGGTTTAGAAGCTTCGTGGGCCTTTGTATTCTCTGATGTGAATGCGTTCCGAAACAAACTTATAGGGAAACCGTTCTGTTAAGTTTTCAACAAACAGTGAAAATAAATAAATAATAAAATAATAAATTCAACAAATAGAGAAAATTAAAATAATGCAAAAATTAAAATAAAATAAAAAATTTGCCTGATAACTTTTTCTTTTTTTTAAAATATTTATACGGAGTAAATGATTTTTCTTCAAAAACAAATAGTTCTCTTTTCATATTGGTCCTTATTTTTTCGGTAAATTATACCGACTCCCTCAAGGTTTTGTTAATATTCATTAATCTCCTGTTTTGCTTGTCAAATTACACTTAGTTTCCCATTAGACTTGTCGGGTTTGTAATTACATTTCTGCCCTCATATGTATTGTATTTTCTTACAATAAACATGTCTTCCAAGGATACAATTGAAATTTGAAAATAAAATTTCCTAACATTAGCATTTTTTGTATTAACGAATAAGAGATATGTATTATTTACATACAAATATTTACGAAGATAAGTGTAATTTGAGAGATGAAGGGAAGTCAATGTATATTAACAAAATTTTAAGGTATGTCAGTGTAATTTATCTTCTCTTTTTTTAGCATTGGAGGAGGTGGAAGAAAAATAATAGATAAAAGGTAAGACAGCTATAGCGTATTTAATACGGAGTACTGTATAATTTAAAAATATCAAGAGAAAATGAACAAAAAATAGAGACATGAATGGTGATATTTATTTTTTCGACTAGTATTAAATAAATCATAATCTCCTATGATAAAAGATTCAATAAATTATCTTCTTTTTTTTATTTTTTTTTTTGCTTGCAATATTTGCACTAATGTTTGTTTGGTAGAAAGGAAGGAAGAAGGGTGGAGGAAAGATAAAGAAGAAGAAATAATTTTCCTACATTTGGTAGAGAGAAGGCAAGGAGAGGAGAACAATTCCATCACATATTCTCATCCCTCCAAATATGAATACAAGGCAAGAAGGAAGAATGGCAAGGTTATTATAAAAGTTTTTAAATTAGTTTTTAAATTATAAACTTTCCTTATAATTAACATTCTCTCTTCCCTGATCTCCTAACAAACAAAATAAGATATTATCTCATTCTTTTTTCTTACATCAAACCAAAGAAAAAGAGGAAATGATATAATATCTTTCCTAGAAATATTTCATTCCTGGCCAAGCGGTACCAAGCCCCTACCTCCCAAAGGAAAGTCGGGGGTTCAAGAGACATGTGTGTGTGAGTACCAATTAAGAAAAAGAATTGTCTCATTCATCTCCTCTTCTCTCCCTTCTCTCTCTCCATATAATTTATAATAAGAAGCAAATTAGGCCCTCCTCCAATAAACTTTGCCCTAAAATATGGTCCAATGATCGATCAAATTTTGCTACATTGTTTTTAACTCTTCTCTTCAAGATTTTCCCAACAGCTTTGAGTTATCCAATATATTTCGCAAGTGCTTAACAATTACTTGACCTAAAATTCGACTGCAAGAGAATTTGGTACATTAGCAAAAAAATTCAACAGAATTCAGGTGAAAATTTGTCGAAAGATAGATATTCAGATGTAAAAAGATAGATATTCAGACGTAAAAAGAGAGATATTCAGATGTAGAAACAACTAGACACTGTTTTCTGGCAACCAAAATACAGCCATGAAGAGAATGAGAGCCTATATGTTTCTCCAAACGGCCTCTTAAACTGCAATCTCCTACGATGACAATACCTTATCATTAAAATCTATACCTGTAGATCAATGTATGGTTTCTTGCCCCAAATAAGAACAAATTACTATAAAAAATTAATGTAGAAAATGCATACAACATGGAAAAGGTTCCCTGTAGCTAGTTAAACCTTTTTTTCATTTCTTTTGCTTTAGGATGTCATTGTTGGGAAGAAATGTTTCCATGGAAACAAATGGAGCAAGAAAATAAATAAATAAACAGATAAATACATCTCAGCCTTTCTACAATGCAGTCCAGCTATGACAAGAAGCTTATTACGCTGGTTACTGCAATAGTCATTGTACTTTTATCTACAAAAATGGGATTTAGTACATTCTCTGATGAGGACTACTCGAAATAATCGGATTGATCACCAATGAAGCTTTAATTGATCAACCGTCAAAAGTCTCTGCGCAGGCTCCATTGTTGCAAGCTTGGTATCAATGACTTTCCAAAATTCACTCCAACTCCTTCAGGAAATCAATATTATCAACAAAAACCTGCAGGAATTGAAAATGAGAATATACCAAATCAGTGGATCATACAAGTATGGCCATTCGAAATCAAAAACTGCTTAAGTCGATATAAATTTAGAACACAAATTCTTAGATCACAAAGTGCATTTGGTACCAACAACTTTTGCATCTTTGACTGGCACTGACCAACTGTGACAGTGTCAATAGTAGCACACTATTTTATGCCTATATTACTGCCATAAGACATGGTTTTCGTTAGTCCTAAACTAAATCATATCTCCATAGTTGCTACTGAATGCAAAGATGGTCCATAGAACTTGCACCAAACCACATCACAGCAGTAACCCCCAGTATTCCGGACAAACAACCCCTTGCCTTGATACAATATTTTTTTATCAAAGATTGCATTTGCAAATTGCAATATGCCAATATAGTGCCGTTTCTATAGCCAACAACTATTAGCAGTTGAGCTGGTCACCTGCCTTGACTTATTATATTATGGAACACAATAAACCAATAACAACACACAGGGAACCGTTTGCTTCTAGACCTCCTGTTTACCATAGAAAAAGAACCAACTCATAAGCCAGTCTTGCCATGAAGATTGTTTCTCAAGCTTGCAGTAAAACAGAATCTAGTGCAATTTATAAATCACTACAGGCAGAAGAAAAAAAAAAAAAACCTTCCCTTTATAAATCAGGATAAAATCCTGCAACTGTTTTATGTGGAAGTATAAGAATATATATATATATATATATATATAAATATATATATATATATATATATATTTATATATATATATATTTATATATTTAGGGATTCAATCCCACATAGTTCTCCATGGTTGGTAGTACTTGTCCCCCAAAAGCAATTTCGCAAGCCAAGTTAAAGATTCATATGGTTGGTTTCACAAGCCCAGGCCACAGTTATCTTCAGCACATATGTGATGCAACTTCCCTTTACAAGGGAGTTTAGGTTTTCACCAATGTTTTCAACCCCAATGTTACCAAGACAGTTTAACAAAGTTGTGCCAGATCCAATGCTCTTTCTTTGGATCGGGTGATTCAATCCAAAATCAGTAAGACCCAAAAAATATACACAGTTAATTGGTTGATCCAACTGGACAGTTTGATCATAGAATTATATGACTTAAAAACAACAAAATTATGAGGATCATTGGTTGATCAAACGGGTCACCCAGTTTGATCGAAGAGTTATATGATTTTAACATTCAAAATTTATGAGGATTATTAATTCACGAAAATTAGTGACAATCTTAAGCATGGAAGAAAAAAACAATAGGAGTTCCATCCATAATTGTTGAACTCCCTATGCTATAGGTATATGTCTCATTTATATAGAACCTTTTTTAAAAAATTGGGTTTTAGTGGTTTGCTATTCTCCTAATTGCATGACTTCCATTATTTGGACAGATTCTTATACTTCAATAGATTTCATATTTTCTTCCATATCTAGACTAACAATTAGGCTGCTTAGAGCATCCCAATGGCCTCTCAAATGGGCTTGAACTCAAAATACAGCAAGTGGATGAAAATAAGGCACTCCAATGACCTCTCAAAAGGCCTCTCATGTTTTGAGATTCTCAAATGTATTCTCAAATATAGCAGCAGCTCTCAAATGGCCTCTCAAACTCAAACTATAGCAAGTGGATGAGCATAGGCACTCCAATGCACTCTCTCAAAAGACCTCTCATGCTTTGAGATTGTCAAAAGTTGCTAAAATGAAAATAAGGCACTCCAATGGGCTCTCAAAACATGGAATGATTGTTGTGTCAAAAAATAGCATTTTGGATGAAATACACCATTGGAGCATAATTGCAAAAATATAGCATTTTGACATTGTAGCTCCTCTCAAAATATAGATTTGACATGGAAATATAGCATTTTGCATTGGAGATGCTCTTACCTATCCTTATGAATCATAAATAAACATCAATTATTGCCACCATCACTTAAATGACCCAATAGGCATAGTTTACCTATTCTTATGTATCAATTAATGACCCAAATTCCATGCACTGTTGCTGATAGGATCGAAAAAATTCAAAAGGATTTTTGGGGTGGAAGAGGTGATGAATTTAAGTATCACCTTGTCAATTGGGAACAAGTTTGCAAGCCAATGAAGTTTGGTGGTCTTGGTATCAGAAGACTGGTCCCTTTTAACCAAGCTCTTTTGGGTAAATGGCTGTGGAGGTATGGAAGGGAAAGGCATCGCCCGTGGCGACGGTTAGTTTCATGCCGATATGGGGAAGAGAGTGGTGGTTGGTCTACTCGTCCGGTTTCTCTAGTGGGAGGAGTTGGGGCGTCGAAATTCATAAGGAAGGGATGGGATGCTTTTTCTACTCATATCAGATTCAAAGTTCGTGATGGCAGATGTGTACGCTTTTGGGAGGATCTTTGGTGTGGAGACTAGCCTTTATCTCATTTATTTCCCAAGTTATACAGTATTGCAGTTGATAGACTTGCCTACGTAGCCAACTGTTATCAACTTGATAGTAGAAGGATTACGTGGGACATGCAATTTCGACGCTCTTTTCAGGATTGGGAGGTGGATGACGTATGTGTTTTCATGGATTTGTTGTATCGACAGGAGGCAGTTGGCAGAGGTAGTGATGTTATGACATGGATTCCCTCTTCCCATGGTCGCTTTGAAGTTAGTTCCTTATTCTTATGTCTTTCTGATTTCGTTATTGTTGATTTTCCATGGAAGCCTATTTAGCGTTCTATAGCTCTAACTAGAGTGGCATTCTTTGTTTGGACCGTTGTTTGGGGTAAGATCCTTACGATTGATAATATAAGGAAAAGGGGCAATTGTCTTGTTAATTGGTGTTGTTTGTGCAAACAAGATAGTGAGTCAGTTGCTCACATTCTCATGCATTGTCCTATAGCGAGGGATTGTTGGAATCTTATCTTTTGTCTGTTTGATATGCATTGGGTTATGCCTTGTTATCCTAAGGATTTGATTTGTATATTGAGAGGATGCCGTGTGAGTAGCATTGTTCGCGATTATTGGAGAGTTGTACTACATTGTGTTTGGTGGTGCATTTGAAAGGAAAGGAATAGTAGAATGTTCGAAGGGAAAGAAACTTCACATCATATGCTCTCTTTTCAATTATGTGAAGAGGAAGTCCTGTTCTTCTACCGAAGATTTAATTACTTTTTTGGCTTCTTTGGGATCTTAATCCCTAGTTCCACTTTTGCATAAGGGATGCGTTCCCCTCTTGAACGCCTTTTTTATTTCAATTATTACTTATCAAAAAAAAAATTAATGACCCAATTAGGTTATAGACTAATGCATTCACTTGACCAGATCATTGGCAAAATCAGTTTTCAAGAAAATGATTTTCACGTATACAACATCTTGTCATATATCAGTATATATAAAGATTAAAGACAACAAAATTAATTGAATTTTTTAGAATCCGGGATTGAAAAGTTAGATTAGATACCTTGTAGATATTAAAACAAAAAGAAAACAATCAAAGGCCAAAGCAAGTATGTTGTCTCCTAAGATTATAAGATTATTCATCCATAAAGCAGTTTCTGCTCTCAGGAAAAAACATGATAACATAGAATCTTTTAGAGCCATACCGTTTTCCAACTATCAGGATCTACACATGCAGTAATCTTGGTGCTGATACCAGGTAAGGGTCCAGGTTCTCGGGTAATCTTCCCACCATAGAGCTTAATTGCTTCCGCAGTTTTATAGACATCATCTGTGCCTATTGCTATCTGTTAAGAAGCAATATAAATCAGTCACCTTATTTGGTCCCTCAAGAAGGCCCGTTGTGGTTCAAAACCAATATATTGTTCCATAAAGTAATGTGTACAGACTACAGATTGAGGGGAAAGGAAAAGGAGGAAATTTACCTGAGCATAACCATTTCCTTTGTCATACTCAGTGACCCCATAGTTGTAAGTCAACTCCAGCACAACATTTTTATCTTCAGGGCCGTAGCCCATCATTGCTATCGTATACTGAAAAAGGACCACAAGATTACATCAGCGCAACAGATGCACAAACCTATCACCTGCCTTTAAAAAAAAATTTAAAAAAAAAGCTCCCATGACAGAACTTCAATGATCATAATAGGCATAGAGAAACTTACGGTTCTAGAAAATCTGTGGCAGAAGGAATTAACCTTATACTCAGGAAAATGTCAAATTACCTTGTATTCAGGGTTGTCTCGTTTTCGAAGAAGCTCCATGCCAAAAGCCTAAATGACAACAGGAAAGAAGGATGGATTCAGAGCTTTATACAAGATGTACAACAGTATAAGCAAAAGTAAACAACAAATGAGCAATGAAAGCTGTAAATCATGCGAGATATAGCAATGGCACCATAATTATGTTGACAAGTATAGCATTTACCATCTTGCTGGAGCAATTCTCACCTTCTCATAAAAATTTATAGAACGATCAAGATCACCAACTCGAAGCATCAATTGACACAGTGGCTCAGGGGTAGGTCCTCTTTCCAGAAGTTCAAACTTATAACCATCGGGATCTTCAACAAACGCAATTACTGTACTGCCACCTTTGACAGGACCGGGTTCCCGGGTGACTTTGCCGCCCTTGGCCTTTATGAGATCCACGGTCTTTGCAACCTATACAACCACAAAGTTTGTTACAGTGTCATGATTACAGGGTGAGAAATGTGATGAAGTGCGTGCTAATGTCCAAAAGGATAGTTACATGGCCAAAAAAAATATGCATTCAGATTAATCTATGCCACAAAGAAAAAGGGAAACAGACACAACATCAAACTGGGCACAGAGGAGAAGAATTACAAGTCCATTAAAAATTGATTTATTATTTTCGAGTCTAAGAATCAAAAGTCCCCCAACAAAAAATATAAATAAATAATAATAATAAATTATTATTATTTTTCTTTTTTTCTTTTTTAAAAAAGTGTCTTTTCCCAACTACTCGGGGTTGGGGGCAGCTATTTTTGCATTCTGCTCTACTAAGACCATAGCCTCTGTTAAACCCCACGTCATGTCTTTGTTCTCTAGCTCAACCATGTTAATTTTTGTATTCCACCTTCCCCTAGCATTACCCTTATTGTATGCAGACACTAATGAGCCACGTGGTATACACACTTATCGTAGGCATAGAGGATATATTTTTTTTTTTCCTGTAAGTAGGCATAGAGGACAATTTAAGGATTTATTTTATATTTTATACTTTATTTTACTTATTTCTTTAGCCAATTTTTTTTTTTTTGGCTTACTGATGAACTAGCTGACCACAAAACTGGGCCAAGTTTGGTCTAGTTCTAGACCTAGGTTAGTCATATGCTTGTATCCAAACACGGGAAATATGAAGCTATGTTTATAAACCTAGGCCCTCTTCAAATCACACATCAGTGTACTCAAGGCTTCTGAACGTCCAAACAAGGTAAATATTTCTTTTGGGTTTTATTTTCAGTAGTAGAGTTTAATTAGGGTACTACGTTGATGCTTTATATATGTGGCTTGCGACATTGAGTATAGACACTTTTGATCATTATTGACTATTGATTACACAGATTACACAGAAATTCTTCTTCTTCTCTCTCATTCCGCATCACCATTTCACTCAACCTAATTAGTGCACTTGTTGGTCTTCATTGCACATGTCCTAATCATCTTAATTGATTTTATCTCATTGTATCTCCAACGGGTGCTACTTCAACCATCACACGAGTCAAATTTACACATATATAACCAAAAACTTATATGAAAAATAATGAACTTGTGAGTCACAAGGTGAAATGGGGTCATTGTATTGATCTACTACAATTAGAGAATACATGCACCAACAAGAAGAATTTCAACTGAGACTTACATCCTCAACTGCAATACCAAAATGGCCAAAACCAGATCCAATATCATACTTGTCAACTCCATAATCTGCAAATGGAAGAAATAAATAAATAAAGTAAAATGCATATTTGAGTATTATAGAGGAAACTCCATACAAGATTCTAAGAAATGGTATTCATATCAAGAATTTCTCAAATGACTTACTGTAAGTGAGTTCAATAACAAAGTGAGAATCTTCTGGACCATATCCAAGAAATGCATTTGTGTATCTCTCCTCTGGTATGTCACGTTTCCGCAGAAGCTTCATCCCAAGGCACTCCGTGTAAAATCTGCAGCCATCAATCAGAATCTAATCAAAACATGATCGCCATTGAAAAGAATAACACATTCCAATAAGACAAAGCAGATCATAGTGTATTGAGGAAATGTACTTTATTGTCCTCTCCAAATCCCCAACACGGTAAACAACATGGAGCATTCTTCTCTTGTCCTTTTTGACCCACTCTAGGGCATTTTCTTGGGTAGTGGCAGTGCTTGCATGTGCAATGTTTCCAGCTGTGCCGACTGACATTCCATGTCCCTCTCCTCTTAACAACTTAGAAGCCTTTAGGCCAAAAAACTGTGACTGTGGGACCGCTGGATAAATATAATAAAAAAGAACGTGTGGTAAAATTAAACAATGTATCCATCTTATGAATCCACCACTATTTTAAAATTCCAAAGCAAGAGGTCAGACCCTAGGACATCCATATACATGAGATTTATTCAGTTATACCTCATCCTTTGATTATTACACCTCGAAACTAGAATCTTAAAACTAACAAAATTTTATTCTTACTCGAGAATCAATCAAGATAAAAGCATAAAACACAAATGACTTGACCATCGGCAATTTGAGCTTAGTATTTCTTTGGTTATTGGTTCAAGAACAATTAACCCTAATCAAGCATGATTACTGTAGTTTTAATTGAGCTCAAGTTCATCCAAAAGCCTAGCCAACTGTGCTCATCAACCTAGTTGAGAATATTAGATTGGAACATAAAGCACAGTAGCTCTAACATTTCAAATTGATGCCGTAGAATGCCCGGAGAGTTGGTGGAACTCGATTACTAGACTTGCTATATGTATATTATTTGGAAAAAGAATAGCTAACAATCAACAAAACTTCTCAATTAGCACTTGAAGGACTCATGTAATTCTTTACTAAATTTATCTTACACCCAACCAATTTCTAAAGCATTTATCATTCAGCGAATCTGTTAATAG
This sequence comes from Cornus florida, assembly GCF_030987335.1. Classification (NCBI taxonomy): domain Eukaryota; kingdom Viridiplantae; phylum Streptophyta; class Magnoliopsida; order Cornales; family Cornaceae; genus Cornus; species Cornus florida. The sequence goes on along the minus strand of NW_026775580.1, from coordinate 111,684,441 downwards.
GTTGTGTTATTGTATTTGGCAGAAACATTATTAACTAGAAAATATGATTATCTGAATTCAGCTTCAAGTCCAAAGCTCAAAACTCAAGGCTTTCTTATTTAGGAAGATGAACATACTTACTGAACTGAAAGCTCGAGCGAGATGAAAGTCGCGTAGTGTAAGGTGAATCTCAAGTGTAAAATTTGCAGCTCATGTTTTTCAAACTTTGAACCAAGTGCAAAGTGAGATAAAGATAACACAGTGGACCAGTTCAACTTCAATGGCATGCCCAAATACACACTTAATTAGCATCACCAATTTTAGCTCTTGAAATGATAGATAAATATCAGTTACACTGGGATATAAACTGATCAAGAACAAAAATGGGAAAGAAGGGGAAAAAAAAAAAAAAAAAGAGCTGAAACCCCAACACCCGGCTAATTGGCAGTGCTTGGAGAGGTGGACTAGATACAGATATACCATTTTCCATTCTTTTGCACAAAAACTAAAAGGATATCTATGTCTGGAGTGCAAGTAAGCTTTAGGAGAATGTTGAGGGAGCTTTGTTCTATTACATTTGAGAAAATAACAGTAACTCTACTATTCTTCAACAGAATCTATACTGTACAAGACTAACCGATCACTACTAAAATCAATATCACATTTTAACAAAATACACAATTTTTAAAAGCTTCCATGAAAAAAAATACCTAAAAGGTTATTTGATTATCAAAGTAATTGCAGTGATTTTGTAAACAATTTCGCTTGTTCTATACGAAAAATAAAACAGTAATTATACAATTATCAAACTAACCAGACCTGACTCGAAGACCAAATTTTTCAAAGCAACAGATCTTCGCCCCTACCCCAAAAAGAAACTTAATATATATAATGAAACAAAAGAATCTCTAAAACCTGGTAATGAAGGTATTTGAGGAGAAACTAAAGATTTGCACAATAAAAAACAAAATTTCAGTTAATTGGAATGTAGTGGCTTCAAAATAACATCAGATTTGGATGAATATGAGTCCCGTAAAATAATCCCTCCTAAAATTGGCAAAATTCGTATAGAGAGTATTCCTGAACTCTATCTAATAAAAACAATAAAAGTGAATTTCATGTCCTTTCGCTTCTTAAATCACCTTTCTTACAGAATTTGGGTCCAAGTATATAAATGTATAATTTCCCTGTTTAAAGCTTGTTAACAGCGAATTGTACATCGGAAGAGTAAGTATAAAATTCTAGGGTTTAAAGACTATTTGAGTATTGATATGAATGAACAGAGTCTAACCACTGCCGATATGAGAGAAACTGTAATTATACAATTATCAAACTAACCAGACCTGACTCGAAAACCAAAATTTTCAAAGCAACAGATCTTCGCCCCTACCCCAAAAAGAAACTTAGTATATATAATGAAACAAAAGAATCTCTAAAACCTGGTAATGAAGGTATTTGAGGAGAAACTAAAGATTTGCACAATAAAAAACAAAATTTCAGTTAATTGGAATGTAGTGGCTTCAAAATAACATCAGATTTGGATGAATATGAGTCCCATAAAATAATCCCTCCTAAAATTGGCAAAATTCGTATAGAGAGAATTCCTGAACTCTATCTAATAAAAACAATAAAAATGAATTTCATGTCCTTTCGCTTCTTAAATCACCTTTCTTACAGAATTTGGGTCCATATATATAAATGTATAATTTCCCTGTTTAAAGCTTGTTAGCAGCGAATTGTACATCGGAAGAGTAAGTATAAAATTCTAGGGTTTAAAGACTATTTGAGTATTGATATGAATGAGCAGAGTCTTACCACTGCCGAGATGAGAGAAACTGATCCTCCGAGAGGGGCTACACGAGGAGAGAGAAACACCCAAGCGAGAGATACCTGAAAATCTGAAAGAGGAGAGAGGACGAATGGACGACGCCATAGGTATAATCCTCACCATCTATCGCCACTATACACTCACTTTTCTATCTCTATGTATGTTTATATATATCTATCGATGATATATGTGTAGAGAGAGAAGGACTCCTGGTTCCGACAAACTTCCACCCTGTTCTTAATCGAATGAGAATAAAGAGGGTTGGGTTTTGATTTGATACCAAAAGCTTTGAGAAGCAGTGAAATGAATTTAGCTGAAGAGGTTCTTTGATTCCGATGCCGTACGATTGAAGAGCGTCACGAGTGTTCACTTTACGCCTGTTTGGTTTTCAGGTTTATGATATCCGTACAGCGGTTAGGATTTCATGGCATTCAAGATATTGGATTTGTTTGACACCACATATTTTCACATATTCAAGATATGGGCCTGTTTGGGGAGCTTCCTGCACCCCCAAAACGGGTTTCCAAACAAAAGAAGTCCTTTTATGAAAAAAAAAAAATGACCGTTTGGGGACTTTTTTAAAATTATCTCACTTTGAAAGCTCGTTTAACCAAAGCTACCTAGAGTTGCTTTCTGAAACATCTTCCCACAAAACTAGGAATTACCCAATCTGTCAGGAAGAGTTTGGGTTGGGGGTTTACAGGGTGTTATTATACATTTTGAACAAGACATATATTTTGTTTAATTCCCAATCTGTCTCATTTAGTTTTAAATATATCTATATAAATAAATTTATTTGATATATAAGTTTTTGTTCTTTTCTCTATGCTGTAGATTTGTAAATTCAGAGTTATAGTAATTTTTATTATTATTGATGTTTAACATTTGTTTATATTTTAAAATATTATATTTAATTTGTTTAAAATTAAATTTAAGTATTTAAATTATGCACTCCACCAATTGTAAACGAGACGGGTTGGGTTTTGGAAAATAATTTTGTTACATAGAACGGGTTTGGAATAGGTTTTTCTATCTCAGCCCTTGATGAAAATTTATTCACAATTTCAAACATCAATACTGTAATAGGCCCAAAGAGTTAGGTTTTACCGTTTTAGCCTGCCACATCAGCCCCATCCAAGTTTCATTCCGAGGCTGCATTTGGGCCAATTTAAAAGCTCGAGATACATTACAAATTTGAAGGGGTTCACATTCAAGGGCTAGTTTTGACATTATAAATAGATAGGCCCATGATTGGGCCAATCTGTTCTTCTTTTTTTTTTTTTTTTGTCATATATATGGAGTTGCATTAATTCATCATCTTTGCTGTTTTGGAAGGGTTTCACAACCATTTTCTTTTTTGAGCTTTAGGCAGTGTTTGGAGGTTTAGATTTGGACAAGGCAAAAATACTCAGATTGACCCAACTGCATGTGATCTCCAGACATCGATCATTACCTTTTTTTTCTTCATATATATGAAGATACATTGCATCTATCATAAGAAGAAATAAGGCTAGCTATGCTTTTTCCCTTTGAGCATGTGACTGGTTTTGTCTACTTAGAGGATAATATAGACAGCCTATTACATTCTCAGAACCCAAAAAAGATTTTAACCATTTTTGTTGAATTTCATTTCATTCTCTTGTTCAAAATGTGCTCTGCAAATTAATTGATTTCCATCAAAATAATAATAATAATAATAATAATAATTTGCTCCAACTGATGAAATATTCAAAATGCAACTTATGCATGTTATTTCAATTTTTCATACGTTACAGCATAATCATTTTATATGAAGACTTGAAATCACAGTGGTGCAGATATTATGGCACTAAGCACCCCACGAGATGGAGTCCATGTCATCCCAAATCTTATAATGAATAATGAAATTAATTAATTAATTAAAAATGAACCTGTTTAAAAATTCTCTCCATTTGAACTTCGATATCACTCTTTTGAAAGCCCAAACCTCTAAATATATAAAATTTAATTTATAGATAAAAAGGTTATTCAGCCGGTATAAAAGAAAAATAACAAAAATCTTGATCTATTTTATAGATGTACATTTATTATATACTTGAAAATATATTAATAGGAGTCTACTAAAACTATACATAAAGATTGTTCGGAGATGGGTCCAATTATTATTGTGAATTTTTTTTTTTTTTCCTACTTTTATCATGATAAATAACTTCTACAATGATTTCAAAAATAATTAAACCTCCAACTGTTTACTCTAAAAAAACGGGTAAGACATTACTAGACTGGTTCCTTTATTATTTCTTTGAGATGGTGGAAAGAGTTTCAACTGTGATCTTCTAGATGGTCCAAATTAAAAGATGAAGCTCATTTTAGGTTGGAAATGGTGAGCTAAAGGCACTGAGGTGGTCCAATAAAGTTAACCTTGTGATTGCATCTGATGTGAAATCCACCCACCTACATCTATTTCTAATGGGTAGGTGGCATGAAGGTACTCCAGGCCGCAAGCCAACCAAATTTGATTCTTATTTCTTCTACATCCGTTGCGCGTACCCTCACGAGCTTGAAATTTTTCCTTCGTTTTTTTTAAAATAAATTAGTTCAACTAATATTTCCTCTTGGACTGTTGACATATTTTGTTTTATACCAGTCCTTATATATTTTTTTATTATGATAAAGTACAATGACATCCCTTAAAATTTGTCATAAGGACAGATATATATCAATAACACCAAGTTTGAAAAAATTGACAAAGACACCTCCTATAGCCACCTGCCACATACAACACATGCCGAAAAGTTCGCTGGAGAAGGCGCATGAGATTTACGCGCATAATTTCAGGCGGCGCGTGCGAGTGTGTGCGGCCTCTTTTGGGATGTTCTTGCAGCAGTGTGTTCGTTTTGGTCTTGTGGACCTTCTTCTATAATCAAAATGTGATTTTTATCAAGTTTATTTATGCGTTGTTGGTTTGGGTGCTCTATTTTGCACTTATTCCTCGCTCTGATACCACTGTTGGTGGCAGAGATCACTCACAAATCACTTATGGTGATTAGTATAACCCACAGGCTTACATAAGAGAGAGAAACAAACATTCAATTTATTGGAAATAACTCAAAAACAAATACAGAAGAGATTTCTCTCTCTTTTTCTCTGTACCTTTCTTTCTTCTCTTCTCTATATCTAAACAACATATTATGCAATCTATTTATAGGCTTCAAATCCGCGTCCAAAAACATGTAGCAGCTGTCAGGTTGAATTCCACCGGACGATTACTTCACGACACCTTCTATGGTCGGTGGTATTTGTTTCCAGAAGCCTCATGTTGCTTCTTGCAACTTATAGGTTCTTATGGCTTCTAAAGATAATCAAGTTCAATTTCAACAAGAGTGACCAACATGGATGACTCATTTTTGTCATAACACAACCACGCTTGGGTTGCCGGGATAACGAAGAACCAGGTTATCTCACGGCGACACCTGGTGGTCAGAACGTAGCAGGGACCATACAAGTCGCTGCAGGTTGCTTCGGGTGGGGGTTTGTAGCGACACAAAGGCTTGAGAGAGGACAACGACCATTGGGTCACCGTCAATAATGGATTCCAAGTCACCGCAAGTGACATTGGTGAAGGAGAAGAAAGTAGCGACTACGGCGACCTAATGGTGGCCATTAAAGAATCAACATGGGGCTACCCACTTTTTCCATAACGCGACCACACTTGGGTTGCTGGGAAAAAGAAGAAACCAAGTCGCTGTGAGACGACCTAGTGATCGGAGTGTAGCAACAACTATACATGTAACGACCCAAATTCGGGGAATTCAGATTTCTAACCGGGTCTTAACCCAACCCGAGGACATTAAGGGCAAAATGGTCATTATGAACCTTAATATATGTTAGAAGTCATAACAATGGTGTACCAATCATGTTTAACCAAAACGGATCATGAAAGAATGATGACCTCGACTTCGGGCTTACCCTAGGCCATTATGGTTGACAAGGGTAAAATGGTCATTTCTTATCAAAATCATGGAATGAGGCCTACACCATTCGAAAAATGGCTAAAAAATATGCAAGTTAGACTAAAAAATGACCCTATTCGATTTTAAAACGAAGAAATTATGGGCATTTGAAGTTTGGATTAACATAAGTATAGGACCAAACCCCTTTGTGTTCAAGCACAATCCATTTATGCTCGAGCTCAACATTGTACTCAAGCATAAACCACCCTGCATCAGACAGTCCTCGGCAAGGGCCCTGTGCTTGAGCACTGACCTGAAAAATGGCCAAATACTTCTACAAAACTATGGTATTGGTCAAGCAAGTTGTTTGGGCACTTAGATGTATTCTCATGGTTCAAAATTATTCCGAAATATAGTCATACACTTGATACATCGATGAATGAAATTTATACATCAACATTAAATCTTCAATCCAAACTTTTATAGAGTTAAATAGGCATCTTTGGCATTCTAACTTATAATAATGCTAAAATGATCACCATTTATCATTCTCATGCCCCATTACATACAAAAATAGTCCCCAAAGTGTATAGATATGAGTCATGACTTTCAAACTTATTAAATTGAAAATGGTCCAATTAAGTACAAGTTACAAATTTAGACCATTACTGTCGAACTTACAATACTTTACAATAATTTACGTCATCTATGCATTTGATACAAAAGAATAATAAAAGTAAATTTCCATCAACCCTAACTATGTTCGCGAGGGTCCGTCATCTACCACGACTCCGTAATAAACTAAAAAATGTTAATGGAAGGGGTGAGCACAGAGACTCGGTAGAAGACACCAATTTTGGACTCCCTTAAGCCATACATCACGCATTGGGAATAAGAAGAAACCGAAATCATACTTGGGGATTTTATAGCATTTAATTCACAAAATCAATCTCATCATCCATAGTTACACTTTTCAATGCAATATGTATAAAATGCAATGCCATGCACCCTATCCCCAACTTTGGTCTCCACCAACCCTAGCTCACACCGAAAATTGCTAACCGACTTTTATCGAGGCAAGATTGATTAGCTATCTCTGGTTTCTAAACCGATGATCATTTGGGGCCTATTAATCAACTTTACGCATCCTAAACCGACACGCGCTCCCTCTAGGTCAAATTAGTACCGAACTTGTGAAATCCGGTTCACTTCGAAATTCATCTTTCCCGTCTATTCTAAGATAGCCTACTTATCATTCTTTTTCACTCTCCTCGTCGTTCTAAAATGGTCCAACACACTTCTAACTCAATTTCCCCACTATACCGTGCATATGAATCAACTTCTTCAATTTCACTTCAATTTCATTATTACACTAATAATAGCATAAAACATAGCATTCTTTACAATAATACACAATTATGACATTTCTCACAGAACAATTACAAGCATGTTTAAAATAGATTTCATTTCATCATCAACATGCTAACATTTTAATAGCTTAGGAACATCATACTTCACACTTAGCACATAAAGCACATTAGGAACATCATGTTTCGCACTTAGCACATAAAGGACATTAAATTACTCCATATAAGCATACTCCCATATCATCATCTTCAATTTTCATAAAATCATATAATCACATAACTTACCTTTAACATAGAATAAGTAAGAAATCAAGAGGAAATTATTCAACAAAATGCAAAGCTTTGAAGTATTATAAATCTCTACCTTAAAATTGATAGCCAACATAAGCCCTTAGCAACCCTAGATTTCGAAATCTCCTTTAAACCTTGCAATATGGGTGTCAAAAGATGGTCATCTCCAAGCTCTTCCACCTTCTCTCGTATGGCTTCTGCAAATTCTCACTCCAAATGCCTCTAATCCAAGTTTTTAACATAAAGGACATACATGTGTATAGATATAAAGAGAGAAAGAGGTGAACTAGAGAGAGAAAGAGGATATTGGCCGAAATGGGGAGGAATGAGGGCTTGGCCTTGTCTTGCATTTGCTTCCTTAGTCCACAATATACCAAGTGTCAACATTTTAGTGAATCACTAACTTATGGTTAAGTTACCATCATGTCTTTATCCTTTCATTGCAATGCCATCACTATCCCCAAAATATATCCTATAATATATAGATATAGGTGTATGTATGTATGTGCAAAAAGACGACAATGCCCTTCAATACAAATGGCTAAACTGAGAGAAGTTCCCGAGCCCCAAAATCGTTCCGACTTTCAAAAAATTATAAAAATAATCACGTCACCTCTAAATGACTTAACATTAATAGAAATGTATTTCTAAAACCCTCAACTCAAAAAATGGTTGAAACAGCTTTCTGGGCCCGCGTGGTACGAAAAACGAGGCATAGAGAATAAATAAATTCAAAATTAAAAAAAAGTCCAGAAAAATCTGGGACATTACAATACAGGTCGCTGTAGTTACTTTCGGTAGGAACTTGGGTCGTTAACAGCGACCCAAAAGCTTGAGAAAGGACGACGACCATTGGGTCTCTATCAAGAATGGATTCCGGGTCATCGCCGGTGACGTGGGTGAAGGAGAAAAAGGCAGTGACCTTCACGGTTGCTGCCGACTTTAATTAGAGCAGCAGGTTTCTGCGACCTAAAGGAGAAGAAGGCAACGTTAAATAGAGCAGCAGGTCACTGCTATAAATAGAGACCGTACGCTACTCCAACGATTACGTTGGTGATGAAGACATTAACAGTAACCAATTTGGTCGCTGCCAGTTATTTCAGTCTTCGCTTGTAACAAGGAATAGGGATGGCAACGGGGGTGGGTTTGGGCGGGTGTACTCTCCCCCGTCCCCACAACCGTTTAAAAACCCCGCCCCCGTCCCTACCCAAAACCGCAAAAACGGAGGAACTTTTCACCCCATCCTCGTAACCGTTTAACTTTTTACCCCGCGGGTACCCACCCCGCCCCGTTTAAAACTATAATTTATTTATTGTTGAAATAAATTTACTCTTTTTTTTCCCCTACATCTTCAATTCTTCACCATTGCAACTTAATATATAGTGATAAATATATATACTATTGAAATAAAGGTATTTAAGTAATTTGCCTATCTAAATGGGGCGGGCGGTGCAGGGGGACCTCCCCCTGCCCCCGCACCAAACCTGCTCGGGTTTTTATTACATGAAACCATCCCCGCCCATATAAGCAAAACGGTCCCCCAAAACCGTCAAAAACGGGGTGGGGCGAGGTGGTAACCGCGGGGGCGGGTCAAATTGCCATCCCTAACAAGGAAGTAGAAGATGGTTGTGAAGAAGAATAAGATAAGCGACTTACTGTTGTGCAGTTTCGAGCTCTTTGAAACTCATCGTTTTGAAGTTTATCGAAACTGTAACTAAGCTCAATTGGCTTTCTTTCAAATCTTCAATGTTGGGTCTTCAATCATGTTAACATTCAGACTATTCAGTACACAAAACCAAGCTTAAAACGCGCTCTCTATATTATTCGCCGATGCTTTTTTGGTGGAAGTCACTGAAGTTTTTCCATTGGGTCTTGATACATCGGTGATGATATATTAATGAAACTCACGGTCTGAATTGTAGCATGCTGTTTTTCTGAAGTTGGGTAGTTGAATAAGAAGTTATTGGCGGTCTACTATGGTGTCGGAACTGTTGCAGCTATCACTAGGTAGGATCATCGGACTGATATGGGTTTCACCAAACCTTGGAGCTCGTCGGACTGATATGGGTTTCACCAAAACTTAGAGTTCTCTGGAACTGGAGTGGGTTTCACCAAAGCTATCACTGTTAAGTGAAGGTTGTAAATGTCTTTTTACTTATTTTAAGGGTAAATTGGGCATTTTCAGTAAATTTATTCATGACATCAGCAAAAAAGGTCTTTGACCTTGTTTAACCTTTACATAAGGGGGGAAATTAATGCGAACCATAAAAAGTAAAAGGCCCTAATTGAAGATTTGCAAATGTGGAGGGCCTCCTTGAAATATTGACAAATCACAGGGGGTCTAAATGAATTAAACCCTTAAACTTATATTACTTGTCATTTTTGTTGCAATAAAAATTAATTATGTGCATAATCTTATAAAAGTTTCATTCAACCATGTATAAAAACACAATTATTGCTCATGGGACTACAATCTTTAAAATGAAGGTTTTATTTTTTTATTTATCAGCAAGAAACATACACTCATTTTGTTTCTTTGTAGACTTGAACTCTCATCATTCACTTTGAAAAATATATGAGATATTATTAGGCTACAAGACCTTTGATATTTAAAATGTAAGTTTCGAATACAAGAAAATTCACTCTCTACAAAATATTAAGTTTATACTCAATATGATGATATTTAAAATGTAAGTTTCGAATACAAGAAAATTTACTCTCTACAAAATATGATCTCATCATTGTTGATTAATTTTTTATTTTAATTATTTAATTTAATGCACAATGGCTTGATTTGCATATTTATCTTAACTTAGGCTTAAAGCCATGCACAACTGCTTAAGCTTTTTATTAAACTCACTCTCCCATGTGACTAGTGACTACATATAAATAACGCATGATTAAAAGATAAATAAGTAAATAACTGGGTCATGCTTCATTGTGGTTAATGCACGATTTAAATAATTAATTGGAGCCCCATATCTCTTTAACCCCTTCGTCTTCTTTATCACTCTGCCTCCCTGCTCCTTTCCATGGGAGTGGGGAGATGATGGCCGTCTCCCACAGTTGCAATAAACTCTGCGTTTTTTAATAAGTACGCTCCGTGGATGTTTTTTTTATGCCGTTTTTTTTTTTTTTTTTTTGGGCTAGAGCTGTTCATGTTCGATTTGTTTTCGGATGACATGGGTGGATCTGTTGTTTCCTCCGATTAGATATCTGGTTTAGGTCGGTTTTGGTTTTCCTTGTCATGATTTAATCTTTTTCCACTTGATTTGATTTTGTGCGGGGTTTCTTGTGTGTCAGAGCGCATTGTAGTTGTAACTTTGGAACGATTGCCGTGCTGATGGCCAGATCTTTCGGTCTCTCTAGTTTGCTGCGCTCTTCCATGGTGGTTCCGTTTGCAGAGTATTGGACTCTGTTTCCTCCACAAAATCTGGAACCTGTTCTTTATTTATTTGCTTTACTTCAAGATTTGTATGTCTTTTCTGATTTGACTTTATGCCTCTATATTATTATATTGGCTTTTGGGCTTAGTGCCTTGAATGACAAAAAAAAAAAAAAAAAAAAGAAAAAAAAGAAAAAAAAGAAAAAGAAAAAAACCATTAATTATTAATTTTTTTTTTTGAAGTGAGGTCCACTTCTGAGTTATGTTATAATGGCTGAGTGTGGGTGGCATTTTCAATTCAAAGTGGTTCCTTTCGCGTTGGGTATACATCTGTACATTCATGGAAGGTGTAGCGGATAAAAAATGTAAAGAATGATTGTGTGTGTGTGAGAGAGATTAGTATTAGGGATATATACATGTGTGCGCGTGTGTGTGAGAGAGAGAGCCTATGGCGCGTTTGTTTTGGAAAAAGGAACATATCACTTTCATTGGATAAGTTTCAACTTTGCTAGGAGGGGCACGGTAAATACGAGTAAAACTTGAGCCAATCTCAGAAGAAGTTTAGAGCATTACAGAAGATAAAAACATGTGGTAGAAATCAAAAGTAATGGACCATTTTAATTTCAATTTTAATCAGTTGGATATGCATAGTATTTTCACAGTTTAATTGAACTTCCTCATATTGGGTCATAAATACAGTCCAGGCAGTGAATATATTAGATGTTTTCTTTCGTTTTTTAGCTATTATAGACTATAGTTGGTGATTTTATTAAATTAGAGCGTAGATTTGATCAAATAACCAATTAAGTTCCATGACTAAAGCAAAAAAGTTGGACAGTTAGAAAATATTATTAAAGCCAGCTTGTGATGACATAATGGGGTTTCTAAATAAAAAAAAATGATTTCTATATCTATTTGCATAATCGGATTAACACAACACCTTCAAAGACTAAAAGTAAAAAAGCGAGAAATGTTAATTATGCCTACTGTATTAATGAAATGATATCACTAGCTTATTATATAAATATAAAAAGTAGTAAGTTGGCTTGTTAAAAGAGTTATTGTTTTTTTTTAAATTTTCTTCTCCTATAATTTAATCATTTAATGATAAAAAGAGATTTTGTTACAATTATTTTAATTTATTTTTAAAATTTAATTTTTTATTACTAATTTGTCCCCATATAAATTTTTTAGCTCCATATTAAACTTTCAAGTTTTAAAATCTTCAAACAAGTCCAAGCCAAACTTATCAAAACTCAAGAAGTATGCAACTGCAGTTGGATTTGTAAGTTACACGAGTTACTTCACTTAGTTACGCAACTCTATATATAAAGAGTATACAACTTGTGAACGGAAGCGCGTGGGAAATAGGGCGCGTTGGGGAATGTCGTCGCCACAAAAAGGCTGAGGCCCTCCCTTTCTTCCACACATGCACTGACACATCTTCCCCCCTGAAGCCTTTAATTTACGCCTACAAATCACCTAACACAGACCAACGCGTCTCTTTCCTCTATCTCTACACTACGCGCTCGGCTCACCACATCACCACCCCTCTTCCTTTACTCCGATCAGTCACCGGCGGTCACTCTCAGTGCCACCCAGTAGCCGAAGAAGACGACGCCACTGAATGCATTCCGAGTAAACCACTTTATATATCTGCAACTGGGCAAGGTCTATGTCGTTTCTTACTTTCGGGTAATTCCATTAGTAGTCTCCAGATCCACAACCCCAAGTACGCTCTCAACATCTTCATCATCTTTCTTGCGAATCATTGCTTGTATAGAATGTTTAGTTGTGGGTTGTTCTTATATGTGTGTGTTTCTTTTAACTACTATGCTTTCTGGAAGTATTAGAATGTAATTGCAAATGTATTAGTTCAAATCTTTTTTTTTTTTTGGGTCGTAATGTTGATTTTCTTGAATTCCAATTCTGGGCTTGGCTGGTTTTGTCTAACTTGTAGAAGTAGTTCTTGAAAGTTGAAGTTTACTTGGTGATGTGACCAGATGAGGTTTTATTGGAATCTGACGAGTTCCTCTGGCATTTTTTTCAAATTCGGTGTGATTCTCTTGAATTTGAAATTTAGAAAATTCCCCATAATGGGAACCATTTTTGTAATTTTTGGTGGAATTCTTGGACTGGGGTTATTATTATTGAAGCAGCGTTGTTATTATTGAAGCAGAGTACGTGATCGGGTTTTGTGGATTGTGCTGTTCACAGATTCAACCAATTGTTGACGCTGAACCTTATGAAGCTTTTGGCTGTTCTGTTATCTGGGCTAAATTCACTTTGCTCGTCCTGGTAATGGGTTGTGTTTATTCAAGGGCCTGTATTGGTGATGTTTGTACACCTAGAGACAGGTTTAAAGGAAATGAAAATGCAAGAGAAGCTGAGATTGGTGTTTTCTCACCTGCTTCTTCAGATGGGGAAGAAGGGGAAATTAGAGATCAATTGAATGCACTAAGCGGAACTAGGGATTCTGAAGTGGGTATTACTAGACTTTCTAGGGTTTCAGGACAGTTTCTACCTCCTGATGGGTCGAGAACCATTAAGGTTCCTTCTGGGAACTACGAATTGCGATACTCGTTCCTATCTCAGAGAGGGTATTACCCTGATGCCCTTGATAAAGCTAACCAAGATAGTTTTTGCATTCACACTCCATTTGGGACAAACCCTGATGACCATTTTTTCGGGGTCTTTGATGGGCATGGAGAATTCGGGGCGCAATGCTCACAGTTTGTCAAGCGGAAGTTGTGTGAAAATCTGCTTCGAAATAGTCGATTTCATATGGATGCTGTCGAGGCATGTCATGCTGCTTTCTTGACTACAAATTCGCAGTTGCATGCTGATACTTTGGATGATAGCATGAGTGGAACAACTTCAATTACGATATTGGTTCGGGGTCGAACGCTCTATATTGCTAATTCTGGTGATTCTAGGGCTGTTATAGCTGAGAGGAGAGGAAAGGATATTGTGGCTGTTGACTTATCAATAGATCAAACTCCATTTCGATCTGATGAACTTGAACGTGTTAAACGATGTGGAGCAAGAGTTCTCACTTTAGACCAGATTGAAGGGCTAAAGAACCCAGATGTACAGTGTTGGGGCACTGAAGAAGGTGATGATGGTGATCCTCCTAGACTATGGGTACAAAATGGGATGTATCCTGGTACGGCTTTTACAAGAAGTATAGGTGACTCTGTTGCTGAGACAATTGGTGTTGTTGCAAACCCTGAAATTGTTGTTTTGGAGCTCTCGCCAGGTCATCCTTTCTTTGTGCTTGCCAGTGATGGGGTGTTCGAGTTCCTCTCTAGCCAAATGGTGATTGACATGGTGAGCAAAACTTCTTTTATCTCGTTTTAGGTTAAATGCATAATCTATGTGGAATTTAAGTTACTAAACCATTTGCAATTGGAAACTGATGGTTCAGGTGATTTTTAGCTTGACGAATGCCTAAGATTGTATACTGATACTCGTTTATGGTGCATAGTTTGAGTTTTGATATGGCCACACATTAACATCAACTCTACAGTACAAGATATTAAAAGAACTGCTTAGGCTTTCTTTGAGTCATGTTTCTTGTCCTGGGAATTGGGTGTTTTGCCACGGCTCCTGACTTGGGATTATAAATTCAACAACCAGCATCAAATATTAAATAATATGATCGTTTCCATTAAAGTGAGTGTTATCATTACTTAAAATCTAAACTTAGAAATCTTTTTTAAAACGTCTGAAATAGGAATAAGTTCGTCTGCAGGAAGTTGGAGGTATCAGTAATTGGGCTCAAAATGAAAGATCAGTAATCAGGATGAAAAATACATGGTTTAAATTTAAGGTGGTGTGAGGACGAGGTGATGATTAGAAAGAACACAAGCACATACAGTGAGAAAAGACATGTTGATGCATTAATGAAACCACAACCCTAGATAGAATGCAATGTTAAACTACAGTATCCATGTACTCCACATTAAATGTAATGGATGAAGCCTTTTTGTGGTAAGTTCTGGATAAGTCTTTAGTGGGATTAAATTATATTATGTAGAATGTTTTTTTAGTAAAAGTCGAAGTATGATTTACGCTTATTTTCTCCGCTTCAATAGACCAATTGATTGAAGAGCAAGATTATGAGGTTTGCTTATAAAATACGAAATAGAATGAGTGATGTGGATAAACGCTACTGGAGTGTTGTGTGATCACCAGATGATGGCTGCAAGTCTAATGATTTCACATCAAATACTTATGTCCAACGGACAAGGACAATGTTTTAGTTCTTTTTATTATTATTTTTCGCTTTGCACATACTTGGGTCATGAACCATTTAATCGTGGGTTTCTGTTTTATATTAGAGAGTCACGTGCATGTAAAGAATAAGATTTTAGGATTATTTTTCTTTGCATGCACATGGTTGAGTTGGGAATCATTTTATGTGGGTCATTTTCTTTTTAACAGCAGCATCTATGGAAAAAATAATATTCTTTTAAATTTTAAAAATCTAAAATTGTTTGATATCAGCCAAAGTATCCAGATTATGGTCAAAACTTTCTTCAAATTATTTTTAATAAATGAGTTTTTATCTGCTTTTGTTCATACCATTTTGGTCCCAAACAAGCAAAATTTTTGCACATCTTGATAACTTTTTATGGCTTGACTTATGAATTTTAAGACAAAGATGGTGGTCCAAAGGATGTGTTATGTTATATACTTAGCCGGTCTCTGAAAAATGAAGTCAATTCTCATTGATAGTGTCCAGGCTTTGAGTCTAGGTTTTTCACGCGCTGTACAAAAAGCTATATGGCCTCCACTTGCACAAACCAGACCCTATTTATTTTGGCCGACTATAATATGCTGTCATATATATATATATATATATATTTGTAAATAAAAAAATTCATTTGGAAACACAAAAGGAGGTGTGTGAATGCACGCATGATGTATATAAATTATTGGGGACATTACCCAATATGTGACCTACCTGCACGGTGTTGGGGAGGGAAGAATGGGGCCACATCTTCTTGTGAAAAAAAGGAATGGGGACAAATCTAACATTTGGTGTTATTTTGCATGAAGTGGCTGCTTTCATGTTTGTACCTGTGTTCTAATGCTTGTCAAGCCTCACCGTCGCCCTAATAATTAAAATTGAAACACATGGTGGATCAAAAGAAGGGTACACGTGAGGGGGCGTGTTAGAGGATTTAACTATTAAAGTTACAATCTCTCTAATAGCTTAAGCTTTTTAGAGTAGATGGTTGTTAACAGTGGTATTACATATGATATGTTCACAATTCTAGGCGGAAGCTAAGGCTGCAGATATAGAGAGAGAGAGAGAGAGAGCCGCGACTCCG
Source organism: Cornus florida (assembly GCF_030987335.1). Taxonomy (NCBI): domain Eukaryota; kingdom Viridiplantae; phylum Streptophyta; class Magnoliopsida; order Cornales; family Cornaceae; genus Cornus; species Cornus florida. Next base: position 111,668,320 of record NW_026775580.1, on the reverse strand, counting down.
CAAGGTGGGTCCAAGGTGATGGTTTCAAGGTTCAAAAGCTTTATTGGTTTTAGGTTTCTTTTAAGAAGAGTAAGTGTTGTTAGGCAGGGGTCGTCTACCCTCTTAAATCTCAGTCAAGACCTATTTTTGATTGTGAAGGTAAACCAATGCCCAAGTTGATGGATGAAGAGGGGATGAATAGTGACATCTGACCTTTCTACAGCTCGATGGAATAACATTGTGGATCCTTGGTTGCTAGCTCGAGACATGGTAGAATAGGTATGGCTACAATTATAATTATTGTAGAGGTGAGGTATTATGGTCCAATGCGATATAAAGCTATTTAATGAAGCATGATGATCATTAAGGCTCCATTTGTTTGAGCGTAAAATATTTTCCTTGTAAAATGTTTTTTATGTAGCACTTTTTCATGAAGAATGTTATATTTATTTTTTATTTTCCAGTGTTTGACAAAGGTTTTGAAAATATTTTTGGTGTCTGATTTCTAAAAGTATTTTTGAATTAAAATTAAAATTCTTATTTGAGTCATTGATTATTCAATTTTTCTCTTACAATCAATTGGTCCAATTATTTTTATACCAATAATAATTATTATTTGACAATAAATATAAAAAAAATAATCAATTGATTTTTGAAAAAAAATGATCAGGAAACCAAAACATGTCTCTCTATCATCGAATGCAACAGTGAGTTTTTTTTTTTTTCCTCCACTTTGCGTATCACTTTTAAAGGTTTTAGAAAGTACCACTACATGTCAATCACTAAGCCAATAAAGATGACAAAAAAAATATAATAATAAAAGCCAATTGAAGAAACAAAAAATAGGACATTGTATGATTGTTGTTAAAGAAGAGATTGGCCTCGTGCCTCTCACCCCACAATAAGTATTGGGTTTATTGGCTCTTCTCTTAACAGTTGTTTTGCTTCTGGTCACTATAGCTTATGTAAAAGGGTTCCTCTCTTTCTCTCTCTAAAAACTCTCTTTATTAAAGGGCTCCTCTCTTTCTTTATCTAGACACCCTCTTTCTCTCTCTAAACTCTCTCTCTAGACTGCTTTTGGTCCACTATGTAACTCTTCCATGTACTTGATTGACGTTTTCGATGCCATATGCTTTGTTGAGGAGATCAAGAGTGAAATTGATAGGCTCGGAAAACGACTTTCGGATGATTAATTGGTAAGTTGTTTTGGTTAAGTTTTGGAAAATTATTTTCCTTTGTAAAAGATTTTTTTTGAATTTGGGACTACCAAACACCGGAAAACACAGAAAATATTTTACGCTCAAACAAATGGAGCCTAAATGCAGTAAAATGGTACAAAAATTGGTACTGATGTCATATTGGGAACATGTCATTTCGGGAATCAGTGATCTTGTCTCCTCTAGAATCAGGTTGAGGTAACTAGAGGTCTTAAGGAGGGACTCCCTCAGCAGGCCCTTGGTGTTTTCAATCACCTAGTCAAATACTTGTTACGATCCCACGGCACACATGAGCCCACAGTGGGCCATAATCCTGTTACGGTACCAGATCGAACTCTTGACCTATGCCTCACAACTGCTACCAGAAGCCAATGGGTCCAAGTGGGTTCATAATCGTTTTGCCAAGCACCAGACCTGTAGCTTTTAAGTCTTACTCTTAACTTAGTTGTACACGAGGTGCGTCAAGGTATTCTGTCATCAACAAGACTCATCTTTAGAGAGGAGATTGTCGTGATTATCTTTTAGAGGGCCTGTAGTGAAGGCAGCAGCCTAGCAGGTGCAGGACTTATTAAAGGAGAAGCAGTATTCGCTACAAGGTGTATACGACGATAGAGGTCTTGCCATGTCTTATGCCGCAGTAAAGCTTATATGAGGAGAAGAGGAAAGCTTTTGGTGGGGTGGGGGGAGGGGGAGGGGAGGGGAGGGGAGGGGACATATGGGGAAGGTTCCATGAGGTGCTCGTGGCTTGTGAGCAACTCTTCACTTGAAATGAGTTATAATAAATTTCTGATCCTACAGCCAGCAGGAGAACCCTGCAGAGGGTGTCATTCAATTGAACATTAGTCACTTCATCATAAATAACTGTTAAATAATGAAGAAGTGACCAGAATGAGGAAGGGGGTTGTCAGGGTTAGCCCTTCTACAGTCCTCCTGCTCGACTGGTGGTCAAGGTGTATATAAGGGAGATGGTGCCAGGTAAGCTTCCACGTCAACAGTGCATTTTAGGATAATATCATTAACTTTGATGCTGTGTTTAGCTCATAAATCGTGCTCACAAATAGAAGAAAAAAATTTCCATTGGTTCCCAATTACCTAATTTCATATTAGTAGAGAGTTTGGTTGATTCTGCTTTTGGAGAATTCATTTATTTACTCACCAAATTTCTCCATTCCTTGCATCCTCAACTAGAGGAAACGTTACTGCCAAACGCATGTGTTCTTTATTCTTCTCTGCTAATCATCAGTTGCTAATTCTGCTACTTATTCACAGGTTGCAAAACATAAGGATCCTCGTGATGCTTGCGCTGCAATTGTTGCGGAATCTTATCGACTTTGGCTACAATATGAAACTCGTACAGATGACATTACTGTAATAGTTGTGCATATTAATGGGCTAACTGATGTAAGAGTACTTGTTATCCACAATCTATTAGACTTGACATTCTTACTTATTCTGCTTCGTGCTTTCACACTCTTTTTGATTTTTTGATAGTTTAATTGACAATTTTTTCTTTGTGCCAGACCACTGTTGATCAATCAACAAGTCCTGGTGCACTTTTAAGACCCCCTCTCCCTCAAGTTGTAGAGGTGACAGGATCAGAGTCTCCTTCTACCATAAGCTGGAATTCTAGGAACCAACGTGCAAGGCATGATTTATCACGGGCTCGTCTTCGTGCCATCGAGAGTTCTTTAGAGAAAGGGCAAATCTGGGTTGCTCCATCTTCGGGCCACAGGAAGACCTGGGAAGAGGAAGTAAATTTTTTTTTTTTTCCCTACAATTTATTGCCTTGTGTTAAGCACAAATTTACTAAAGAGATTTTGTTTTATTTTTCTCCCTTTTTTGTAGTGGTTCCTTACTCTGAACCTTTATTGTTACAGGCACACATTGAGCGGGCATTGCATGATCATTTTCTTTTCAGAAAACTAACTGATTCTCAGTGTCATGTCTTGTTGGATTGCATGCAAAGAGTTGAGGTTCAACCAGGAGACATTGTGGTGAAACAGGTTGGTTATTTATAGATTTTACTTTTCATTTTTTCAACATTGTCACCCATAGTGTGGACGTTAAGGAAATCCTCATTACAAGGACTTCATATCTTTACTGATTTGGCAAAGGCAATTACAGATTTAAATGATGGAAGTTACTTTGATTTGAAATTGAAGGACGAGATAATGGTCATGTGAGTCATTACAAATCATAAGATCAGTTGCGGAGCTAGAAATTTTAGGTTTGAGGGGCCGAATTTGAACTATGTATCTAAAGTTAAAAATTTTTATAAATCAATTATAATATAATTTTGTTTAAGTATTAGTCGTGGTACATATACTTTGAGAAAATCCAAAAATGAGAAAAATACAACTTAATAAAGATGGAAAACTAATATGAGAAAGAAAAATAAAGAAAGAAACGATAAGTTATAATTAAAAATAGAATCAATTTTCCATTATCAATTGTTTCTGTCTTTCAAAATTCTAATTTTTGGAAGAAAAAAATTGGATACTTTGATTCCACTTGGAAAAGATATACCTAGAAAAAATGATCTTTATAATTCTTTAATGAACCAAAATCTCTCAAGTTTAAATTAAACAAGACTATCAGTTTAGTAACTTATTCAAATAGTTATAGAATTTGTCATATTAGCATATATGATATTATTGTTGTCATTGACATTCTCACAATACTTTAGTTTATCTTCCTTCCCAATATTCCTAGGGCTCGCCAATAAAGATTGAATTCTAGATATTTTTCTTGTAAACACCATTTTATACAAAAATGTTTTGAAAAGAAATGCTTCATGCATTTTTATTAAACAAAAGAGAACATTAGTGATTTTTCTCCTTTTGTTTCTCTATTGAATTAATATTATAGATACTGTACTTGCGTATGTTTAATTAAAACAATAATGTGTTACGGCAATGACTAATAATAATGAACTTAAATTTTCGTTTCACAATATTTGAGCTTTCAAAAATATAGTTAAAAGGTTCCTAGTTGAAAATTTCTTAAATTTTACGGAGACGCAAACTAAATTTATTTTCTGTAATAACCTCACCCTACTCGGACACAATATTGTCCGCTTTTGACTCCCTTGGACCAGAGACTTCCTAGGAGGTCACCCATCTTGGTACTACTCCAGAGTAAGCACGCTTACCATCACAATTTTAAAACGCGTTGTGTCATGGAAGGGTGTTGAACCTTATATATAGCACTTCAGTCTTCACCTTCCCCAGGTGATGTGGGATTATGAAACCTTGTAGTTTGCTAGTGTGGTAGCTCGTCCAATGTCTCGCATCCGCCCACAAAGGTCGTCACAATTACACTCGGTGGGGGCCCAACATCCTCGTTGGCCACACTTTCGGTTGGGCTCCGGCTCTGATACCATTTGTAACAAACCTCACCCTACCCAGGTACAATATTGTCCGCTTTTGGCTCCCCTATGACTTCCCAAGACGTCACCCATCCTGGTACTACTCCAGAGTAAGCACGCTTAACTTTGGAGTTCTGATAGGTTCATGGTCATCACGGCTTTAAAACGCGTTGTCATAGAAAGGCGTTGAACCTTATATATAGCAATTCATCTTCTCCAGGCGATGTGGAATCATGACACCCTGTAGTCTGCCAGTGTGGTGGTAGTTCGTCCAGTGTCTCGCACCCACCCACAAAGGTCGTCACATTTTCAAACTCTCGATTTTGAGGCCGATTTTCAAACTCTGTATTTTGGGTCAATATATAAGTGGTTTGAAAATTTTTCGGGGGGCCTTCGAAAATTTTAATGTATTTTATGGACAATATTTACTAATTAATTGTTATGTAGGGGTACTAATAAAAATTCAAAAAATTTTGGGGGCCCATCCCAACCCTAACTCCGCCCCTGCATAAGATGCTGACATGCCAATCAGGTTACCTGATAAAGAAATATCAATAATGTATATCAATTCCAAGTGTTGTGGCTGTGATAACGTTTAAGCAGTTGAAGGAAAATAATCCAATTACAGTCTTATTGCTTGGTCCAGCAGTCTGAAATTTGTGATTAAGACAAGTATTTATATGTGAGTTATGATTACTGGGGATTAGAAAGCTGTATGTGCACTCTTCGTGTATGATTGGTAGTGGGAACTTTTATGCATGAAGCATTTGCATATTGTAATCCTCTGCATAACAAACTCATATTCGAAACTGGAAGCTGCAGATGGAATGGTATTTTTCCTGTGAAAATTTCTATTTTCTTGTGAATAAACTTGGAGCACACAGGTGTGATTCAATCTGAAGTTATTCATTTACTCTGCTGTAATCCAGCTAAAAATGTGTGCAGGTTTCAAATACAAGAGACTGAGGAAAATTTTCTTCTTGAAATAAAATTTAAGTGGAGTTTGAAGTCATAATAATGAATATCCTTATTTTGCAGGGTGGTGAGGGTGACTGTTTTTATGTTGTTGGCAGTGGAGAATTTGAGGTCTTCGCAACACAGGTTACCATTTTTGTTGTTTTATTCAACTTTTATATTTACCAACCTACCTGAAGGCTTCAGCTGCTTTTAATAGATCCATAAGTCTGAAATGTTACACAAATTCCATTCGCAGCTATACTTCGTTACACGATAATTATCTTCTTATTTCTTTTGGATTGTCATTTGGATTCTGGATCAAGAGTTTTTCAGTTTAAACATTCAAAGTTATTCTAATAAGGTTCTTCAGATTTGATGTTAACAAGATACTATGAATAGCAGGAGGAAAAGAATGGAGAGGTGCCCAGGGTTTTACAACGATACACGGCCGAAAAATTATCATCGTTTGGGGAGCTGGCATTAATGTAAGAAATATCTTTCTACTATTGTAATTCTCCCCATTCTAAACTAAAAATTCAAAATCACATTCTCTTGACGATGTAAGATTGATTCTTCTCAAGTTTCAACAAGTTGACTTTAAGTTTTCCTTATTGAGAGCTAGAAAATATGTCCAAAAGGTTCAGAATAATCTGAATTCTAAAACATATTTGCAAAGACTTACCGAGCATAACTTTATATAGCGTGTTCACAGTTGTAACTGTTACTTTGGTAATATACGTAGATTTAAAATTCAATTTTCTGAGAAACATGGTGCATTTGATTGACATAAAAAGAACCGATTTAGCGTGGGTTATTTAATGTAGCTAGTAATAAACATTATATATATATATATCTATATATATATATATATATATATATATATATATATCAATCAATGAGTTATATCACACACAATTATGAAGGGCCCTTAAGGATGAGTTGAAGGAGGGGAAGAGACAGACAGACCCAAGGGATTAATGGGGAAGACAGGAAAATGTGCCGTGGCAGGGATTTAAGTGTCTGTAAGTTTAGGTATTTTCTTAGAGTTCTTGGCCTCCTCCTTTAATGCTCCAGGCTGACATTAATTATAACATCCGAGGACCCAGTCTTTACCCAAAGGTTTGAACCTTTGTCGGGTATTCCTCAGTGGTTCAGGAATTTAAGCCATCATTGCTTTAGCTATCCTCGTGCAGGGCTGCTCGATCAAATTGTTCTTTTTTCATCAGGATTCGTATGAGTGCATTAGATGGCGGGGATTGAGCATTTAATGCAGTCAGCATTGATTGGTCTCTCATCCTCCATTCCAAGATCCTAAGTATTCCATGTATTGTTGTTTCATACCTTTTGTCCTTAACAGTTAGTTATCCTTGAGGGGAGAATTGGCTATACCTCGAGGTTCTAATGGCCCTGAGAGAAAGTCTTAGGCTTTTGGACTCGAGGGTTGCCCCTTGAAGTTTTGACGAATCTAAGAGTGTCTCAGGGTTTTGGAGTCGAGGGTTGCCTCTTGAGGTTTTGGTGAACCTTAGACAGTGTCTCTAGGTTTTTTACTCGAGGGTTGCCTCTTGGGGCTTTGGTGGACATAGGAGAGTGTGTAAGGGTTTTGGACTCAAGGTTATTCCTCGAGGCTTTGGTGGATCCGAGAGAGTGTCAAGGTTTTGGACTCGAGGGTTGCCCTTTGAGGTTTTGATGGTGCAAACGTGGTTGGTGTTTGATTGTAATACTGAATTGACAGTTATTGTTTCGACTTATTAGACTCCTGGGACATGCCACGTGTGCAGCATGTACATAACACCACATTTAGTATCAGTATTTCTTATTAGCCATGGTAGTATTGTTCTTACTGTTCATGGTTTCTGTGGATGCAATGCATTCAGGTATAATAAACCACTCCAGGCTTCTGTTCGCGCTGTGACAAATGGAACTCTTTGGGCCTTGAAAAGAGAAGATTTTCGTGGAATTCTTATGTCGGAGTTTTCAAATTTGTCATCACTGAAGGTGCTTCGGTCGGTGGATCTTCTGTCAAGGTTAACAATCTTACAGCTGAGTCACATTGCAGATTCTCTTTCTGAAGTTTCTTTTTCTGATGGGCAGACAATAATTGAACAGGTAAAATTGCTCTTTACAAAGAAAATACTTCATTTATTATGAATTCCTTTTCTTACATTGCTCTGTTGTGTTTTCAGAATGAGACTCTCATGGGGTTGTACATTATCCAGAAGGGTCAAGTTAGAATTACTTTCAATGAAGAAGTAGTTAATAGTCATAATGTCTGCAGCCTTGTACCTGACAGTGAAAAGCAGGATGATGATATGCAGAACAACAAAGAGCTCTCAGTGGAGAAGGCTGAAGGAAGCTATTTTGGAGAGTGGAGACTTCTTGGTGAGCATATTAGCTCGTTAAATGCAGTTGCTGTTGGCGATGTGGTATGTGCTGTTCTAACGAAGGAAAAGTTTGACTCGGTTGTTGGTCCTTTGGCAAAGCTTTCGCAGGATGATCACAAGTATGTACCAATCTTATGTAGGGAATCTTTACATCCAACAATGAGTGTTGGCAAAAAGTGGGTGTGTGTGTGTGTTTCTTGCCTCGGAAAAAAAAAAAATTACAATGAGTGTTGGCAAATGCGCAACTTTGGAACTAGGAATGAAAAATGCTGGCATTATTTTAGTTTTACTTAAGTTTAATAGCTGCAACCGGAAAAACAGAACCCTGATTCTACAAATTAATATTATCTAGGTCAAGGGACTATTCTCTCAGTTCTCTGGAGAAATCTATCAAAAGTATTGATCCTTCAACTCTTGCAAAAATCAAGCTCTCTGATTTGGTAAGGATTACTGAGTCTTCCTCAATGTATATGACAATGAACTTTAGCGAAGAGACTGACACCTGACTTTATTACTCGTATGCCTGTCTAGGAGTGGAGAAAGTGTTTCTATTCCACTGACTGCAGTGAGGTCGGGCTTGTACTTCTGAGAGACTCAGGTTGGTTTTAATGCTATATAATGATAGTTTATATTCCCAAAGACACATGCTTTGATTTAGCTGGCTTTTTAGGTTGATAGTTTATACTTGCATGGAAATCTGCTGATCGATATGAGCTGCTGTATAATATTTATGAGACAATACATTCTTCATTGCATGCATAATTCAAGTACTGGTATGATGTTTATGTAACTTTTTTTTTACAAAAAAAAAAAAAAGGAGTACTGATATGATGCTTTTTTGTCTTTTTCTGCTATTAGAAAATTTTCTTAGCTTGAAAAGGTTTTCAAAGCAGAATATCAAAAGGCTTGGGAAGGAAGCACAAGTTTTAAAAGAGAAGAAACTGATGAAGAGTTTAAGCCCTTCGGCCAGTGTGCCACAAGTTCTATGCACCTGTGCTGATCAAACACATGCTGGGATACTGCTAAATACAAGCCTTGCTTGCCCAGTTGCTTCAATACTTCATTTGCCACTTGATGAACCATCTGCACGGTTTTGTGCTGCCTCTGTTGTTTCTGCCTTAGAAGATTTGCACAAGGTTTGATGCCTATGTTTGATCTTTTAATTAAGTCCTGAATCTTTTGCACATTCTTATTGGTTTCTTAATTTCTGCTCTTATCCTGTTTTATTTGAATTCCAGAATGGTGTTCTATACAGAGGTGTGTCTCCAGATGTCCTAATGTTCGATCAGACAGGACATATACAGGTTGGTGACATAATATATATATATATATATATATTTTTGCTGTACTCTTTCGTTTCTGTGCTTGCATTATGTAAATTAACATGAATTTTTCCTTTTTTTTACCAGCGGCAAAGGGCAAATCAAATGGTTTTATGCTTAATAATTTTTATTGTCTTACTGTTTCGTAGCTAGTGGACTTTAGATTTGGGAAGGAGTTATGCGGTGAAAGAACATTTACAATATGTGGAATGGCAGACTCTTTATCACCTGAGATAATCCAGGGAAAAGGCCACGGTCTTCCTGCTGACTGGTAAAATGCCACATGTATACCTCTGAGGGGTTTATCCTGAAATTATGAATATTATTATATTTCATAGTGGCGTTAAAAGTAACAATATTATCAATAAAAAAATAAAAAAAGAGCAGCCAGTTTTTTATTTCTTTTTTTAGAGGAAGAAAATCTAGTAGTAGCTGTTGCGAGTGAGAGCTCAAGAAAGTCTAACCAATATTTTCCAAGGCTGTGGTTATGTATTTATTTATGGGTCACTAATACTGCTTTATGATAAAAATTAGATCTGTAAAATGGAGAACAATGGTAGGATATGTATGTATAATTTTCAGATAAGAATGTTAAGAAATGTTTTGAAGAAAATGTTTACGCACATGAAAGCTCTTTGAAAAACTTATATAAAGAATTTTGTTAATCACTCAATTATAACAAGAAGACTTTAAGTTGAAATTTAAGAGGCGTACTGACATGTATTCTTGATACTTGAATAATATACCAGTGTAACATACCAAAAATATAGAAACTCTTTTTAAATCCGATTGAGTTACTAAGCAGCTTAAGATTGGAAATTTTCATCTTGATTAAAAGGCCATGGCTGCCCCTTGTCTAGCTTAGCTATGTAGAGAATGATATGACTGATCAAAATACAATGATACAAGTCACACCTCTATTTAAACTATTCCTATCTGATATAGACCTTCCCAAAACATAATTACTTGACCATCTTAACCATAAAAAATGTTGTGTTGCCCTCCCCAATGTTTTAGCATGCACTTTTCATAAACAAAAGCCTCAACTCATCAATGTCATCACCACCATTCTTGGTGATGGGACATTGAGACTGAATTATATTCCTCTCCTGCTGACGTGTGACAAATGAAACTCTTCTGTACATATGCCTCAAAATGTGCCTATATTACGCTCTGGGCTATTATCATGAACTTCCCCTGCATTCTTTTGTGGATCAAATCAAATTCCTCCCTATACAAATTGTCCAACTTCTCATTTTTCCTCTAATTTTACCTTATTTACCTTTTTGCCAATTGATGTTGAATTCCGTTGTCCTTACTATTAGATACTAATTTACTGTTGCCTTTGTCAAACTGACTCGGGTTTTTCCATGTATCAGTTATGATGTCCCAAAATAGCAATCTTTTCTCTAATAATTATTGATTGTAATAGACACTGAATTAATTAATTAATAGAATTAATAATTACTAAAATTTTGCCATTTAGGAACTTATGACAAGTCAATAACTTTTCTGACCTAAAAAAAAGATGGAGCATATCCTTTTTGATAATATTTCTAACAACATTGCTGCATGACATATCTCATGTCAATAAAGGAATATCTAATCCTAATATTCCTTAAAAGTTCATTACTAACTTGTACTCCAGTGAGAGAGACAATTCATGTCATATATGAGAATATTATTAAAATATGTCTCTATATATTTTATATTTTAATAATCAATACTAATATAGGAAGTTTCTCAAATGAACTACTAATTAATCAGTATAAAAAATAATTAATTATCATCCATGGAATCAAGTTGGTTCCTGGATATCTATTAGTTAGAGAACACAGAGTTGCGTATTATCTGTGCTATAGAGAGATTCTTCGAGATTTCGGCAATTTATCTGCAATTCGTACATGCAGTTCATGGTTTTGCTCTCTCTCCCTCTCTCAAAACTGTTTGCAGGGCCTCAAACTTGTTAGTGGAAACTGTGCAGGTGGGCATTGGGAGTCCTGATCTATTTCATGCTACAAGGTGAAATGCCATTTGGGTCATGGAGAGAAAGTGAGCTTGACACTTTCGCAAAGATTGTGAGGGGACAGCTTACTCTGCCAGAGACTTTCAGCCCTGAAGCTGTTGATCTCATCACCAAGGTACAACTAGAACTTTTAGTTCATCCCTTCATTCATTATATCTTTCCTTAAGAGTTTATTTTATTATTTGACAAATGAATTCATTCAGTTTCTTGAAGTTGATGAAAGCACAAGACTTGGAAGCCAAGGTGCTGACTCTGTGAAAAGTCATCCATGGTTTCATGGCATTGATTGGAAAAGGATCGCGGATGGTAGCTTTCCTGTTCCTCATGAGATAATTTCTCGTATAACTCAACATTTGGAAAATCATTCCGACGACCTCACTGCTACTCTACTTTCCCCACCACGTGACTTAGAAGAACTCAATACTCCAGAATGGCTTGAAGACTGGTAAAATAATACGTCCCTAAGATGGATTTTTGATTCATAAACCTTTTTGGAGTGGAGTTCTTTCTCCCCTAGCATGATTGATTCATGGTGCATTTGAAGTTATGAGCTTACAAATTCAATGGAGAAAGACAAGCCCCTTCTGGGACCTGATTTTTATTTGATAGCCGTGGAGAAGAAATTTTTCCTTTAAAAGCTTTCACGTACTTGGCCGCGTAGGAAGCTCAACAGAGAGGCTGTGAATAGAATTTCTTTTTTAAAAAATATTTTTTGTTCTCACCCACTCCTGTAAATATGTATTTTTGTAAATGAATGAGCTATGCCTCTTTTTTTTTTTTTTTCCTTCTAAAAATGAAATTCTGGTTCTTTATCAATCATATGTAATGGTTGTTGATGGTGACCAAATTGATTTGGTTACTGTATTTTGTTGTATTGTTGATGTCATAGATATACAGCATTTATTTGTTAGTTTGGACATTGATCATTAAATAAATAAATAACGTTCAGTAGTTGGGATTGAAATGCATGAAATATCCTTATGTTATATTTATTTATATATGTATTTATAAGACTAAGAATGTACATCATCATCATCCCAATTCCTTCATTTTCTTGTCCATAGGGTGAGTTGTTAGGAGAACTTGTACCCACTGATGTGGTTGGACTACGCTTGCATTTATAAGGATAATGACGTTTGCTTGCCTTAGCCCTTGGTGTATATACACCTTTGAGAAGTAATTCTATGATTATAAATTGTGAATAAAACAGAAAGGTACCTAGAGATAATCAGACGGCTAACAATTGTTTCTTCTGTTTTATATATATGTTTACGCACACACGCACATATCGCACAGGTGATGGGTTGCAATGACATCAATTCTTGTGTTCTTTACTCAAAAGTTTTTGGTCCAACAACCTGTGAATGTCAAAACCCATTAATCAGCCTTTTTTTTTTTGATGAAACTGTTCTCTGTCTTCTTATTCAGTTCATAGTTTCTAGATTGCAAGTGGGCTTAATTGAACTTTGTATATAGTCACATCCATTTTACAACAATCAATTTCTTTCGTAATGAGGTAGTACCTTTTGGAGCTTATGATGTAAGACGTTTTGTACGATGATGTGATGAAACTTAATGGGGAACATGCATCTATGTCCTCTTGCATTAAAAAGAACCCAAACTCGTCACCAAAGATTGTTTATATATATATATATATATATATATATTTATTTACTCCGTATTATTTATTATGCTAAACTCAAAATAATAGAGGAACCCTTCTAGTCTCATAAAGAGAAGGCAATGAGCTTGTCTCACCTCAATTGTCAAATTGAGAATGCTGTGAAGGCACATGCGAGTTTACAATTAGGGTACCATCATGATATATATATATATATATATATATATTTATATATATTTCTACACTCTTGTCATTCAACAATTTGTAGGTAGGGCTACTTGATATGTGCAACAGAAATTCTATTTCAAATGTGAATGTGGGAGCACTTTAAGCTCTCATTATTCTCCCTTTCATAAAATCGTAATTATATATACAGAAATTTCTTTCTTAGTATTATGTCATAGCAAAATTAAATATAAATCCATATTTCTCTCTCTCTTTTGTATTTATTTATTTTAAAAAAAGGTCTTTTAATAGGAGGACCCCCACTTATACCACTTATACCAGCCTCGTGACATTAATGAAATTTAAGTTGCAAACTTGTACAGTGGAGGGGATTTAAACTCACAGTTGAGATTCAGTACTCATGAAAAATTTATTTTTTCAAGTAAAAAAGAATGGGGAAGTTTAACCTACTATGTACTTTTTGATATGTCCAAAATGGTGTTGGCGATCTCATTCAAATTTGCAGTAAAGTTATAATAAGGTGCACCGTATAGCAATTATTTATATATAAAAAATTCGCACATCCGAACTTCAACCCACAGACTTTATAGTATTTATGAATTCTCTTTATTTATTTTTTATTTTTATTTTTTTATATATATACTTTTGATCAGGAATAAGTAATGAAATTTTTTATAGTATATTAAACGTTTCATTTAAACTTCTACATTATTTCCCTTTTGATGATCAAATTGGATCTTTACTTTTGATTTGCTCGTGTCACTTTATTTTAAGATATTTTGATATTTTTTTATAATTTGTACAGTCTGCTAAAATAATCTATGAATGTTGTATATGCGATTTTTCATACTCAAAATATGTTAATTTAACGTGACAATTCCAACCACATAAAAGAAAAGGAAAAGCTCGTTATAGACTTATTTTAATATTTTTACAGTTTACATTTAGGGATTTCTTTTAAAAGAAAAAAAAGTTATACACGAAAGCATAGTCCAGTATTTGCTTATGATATACTGAAATGTACACATGCATATATATATATATAGAGAGAGAGAGAGAGACAGAGAGAGAGAGAGGGCTTATTATCTTATTAAGGTTACAGTTTACACGAAATCAATTATTTGGTAATGGTAGTAGATTAAAAAACACGATTAGAGAGAAGCATTTAAAAACGCTGAACACGATACCTGAAAGGACCATTGATGGATCCCTTGAGTGAGGACAAAAAAGATGAATCATCTCTTACGTCAAAGGCCATGGTCGAAGAATTATATAAGTAACGCAACAGCAACTCTGGAAAACATGAAAATAATTAAATTGATCATGACATAGGAGGATTAATTATGAACATATTTATATGTAGTACAACAATAGGTGTATATATTATAATTATATACAACATTTGTTGACTAGACCTCAATACAAAGAATATATTGGAAGTAATTTGGAATCATACATCCTTTGTAATTGAGGAAAATTAAAAGATATACATTGTTTTACAGAATAGTATGAAAATATTATATATTATATATATAATATAGAAGTCAAAAGTATGAGAAATACCAACAATTCAAATGACAATATGTTGGCCCCACTATCAAGAGTCAAAACTACAAACTTACAGAAAAGAACATCCTAAACATGCTTATGAAGATAATGTTTCTTGAAGTACATTGAGCCTAAGAAGTTGCATTATCTATATATATATATATATAAATATTTTATTAATGAAAAGAGATTCTCACAACTTGATTCATTGGGTCTCCAACTTGGAGAATCCCTAAGGAAATAACTTGCTTGATTCGTGGAACCAGGGTTGCTGGCAGACAGCTTCTCTTTTTCAAGTCCCATTGTTCATTATGTCTTATATATATATATATATATATAGTGGTTGTTTGAGGATTAAAAAAAAAAAAAAAATTGGTATGACCATAAAGGTATGCATTCTTATTAAGGAACTAAATCTTCAATGTAACAGACAAGAATTAAGGGGAAAAAAAATGAATGAAATGTGAGGATTTATGTATGAAACAGATTTAATGCTTCTTATAGATCTACTAGTATTTAAATAAAGAAAACATGATCAACTGAGAAACATGTTATCAACAGTGAAATCATGAAATCAATAAATGAAAAGTATATATTATGCTGCTCTTCAGGGTAATTAAAAAACCTAAGTTTTCCATGAATTTATAGGCTACTGCTATTGCTGTGAATGTGATGAGTATTCTGATCAGAAGCTAGCTTCAAATTCTGCATAGATGGTTTATACATTCATAGACAACTGTCCTGTGTTTTGAGACTGTTGATTCCTTTTTTCTCTATTAGCAAACCATTGAACTGTTCTTCGTGCAATCGGCAACCAAAGCCTCCTCAATCTTTCCTCCTTGACATTATTTTCAGACAGAGAAGAAGGCTCTCTAACACCATTTCTCATGGTGGATTCAGTGAATCTTGGATGAACTGTTATCTCCGACATCGACCTTTTCTGATTGGGATTTACAATTCTTGATGGTTGACTTGGATTGATATAATTGGACTCTGAAGTATTAGGAAGTCCTCCTAAAAATGACAATGAATCACTCTGGTTGATCATACTCACCTTGCTTTCAAACACTCTCTTCCTCTCCATCTCTTCCTTAATCTTCATAACATGACCATCTTCAATCACTCTCGCGGTTGGTAATTGCTGATCATTGTTCGAGTCCAAAGAAGAGAATCTATTGCTTGACATAGCATTAAGCATCTCCGAATTCAAGAACATGAGATCAGAAGAACTCACACTGCTCCATCTGTTCTTCAGGACAACATCAGACAATATGATCTTGTGATTCAACTTGTGCAGGGCCTTTTGGTTGCTGTCATCACTAGTATCACAATTTTCTTGGATCAGCAATTCTTCCTCTTTCTTACCCTTTTCGAATCTCCTAAAACTGCTTCCAATGCTAAATCTTGAAGAACCGCGATGATGATCTTCCTCTCTCTCCACAAAAAGCTCCAAATTTGAGTCCTCGCGCAGCGAAGACTGGTCCCACAAGTACCTCAAACTACTCGAATATGTCAAGAATGTAAGGTCGTCAGCACTGACCTTTCGCCTGCACAGAGGACAGCTCGAGTGTTTCTCTAGCCACTGATCAACACAATCAATGTGAAATGCGTGTTTGCATTTGGGCAGTAACCGAAGAATTTCAAAATCTTCAAACTTTGAAAGACAGACTGCACATTCAAGTCCTTCCCTTGACCCTCTAAGGGAAGAGAATCTAAAGAAAGGAAGTGACTCAATCACAGCTTTATCGATTCCAGACAATTGAGACCTTGATCGAACAAGTCCGCCTTGATTTTGTGTATGAACATATGATGCCCTGTGACACAACTTTGCATAGACGAGGAGTGTGAATGTAATTGAAAACATGATGGCAAGGATACCAATCACAACAGCAAGGCTTGGTTGAAAATTGGATACAGCATCTTGGGAATCAGGGGAATCTTCGGATTGTGCTTCAACTTGGAAGAACATAAAGAAGATGGAAAAAATGAACATACCCAATTGATCCATGGCAGGATTGGAGTTCAGAAAATTGTCCGGGGATTCTAAATTCTCTCCGGTGAGCGGGCTGCCGGAAAATGTGTATTATGTGTGCAGAAGGAGGCTCTTAAAGTTTATAAAGGCTAACTTGAGATGAGGTTTGTTATGTATGACTCTTTTAATAAGCCTCCCCCTGGTTTCTGCATAGGTAGTTCTTGTGTGTTCCCAATTTGAGAAATTATTTTAATTTTGTAGTGGGAAGTTTTTAAATTTGATGTTCAACAGTGATAGACAGGTGGTGAGGCTTATAATTTTGTATACATATTTAACTTCTAATTTGGTAGGCAATACAGAGGGTTTTGGTATAAAAAAGGAATAAAATTATATAAACATTTTAACTACTACTAAATTAGAAGAAGTTGAAACATGAGATAAATTGACTTGTTCTAAGCAGTATAAAATCTCATATAATATATATATATATATATATATATATATATATATATATATTGGGAAGATTATGGATAGTAATTAAGAGTTAATATCAGTTACATCACAAGCCTCTTAAAATAGAAAGAAAGTCAAATTGTGCATTCTAATCTAATAATTACCTGTCGAACAATCTTGTCAATTGACATTATCCGAAAATGAAATTAAAAATCAGGTAATAATTATACTCAAAACCCCGGAGATAAAAATCTGATTTTTTTAGTGGATAATTATCTACTGAGTTATTCTTAAAAAGGAACAGTAAACTATGGTCCAACTTGTGTCTGAAGCATTAATGTGTTCATACTCATACTCGTCTGGCAAAACCAAGTTGTAAGGAATAAACACAAACACTAATAGTTTTTCCTAAGCTTGCACATGGAGGATAATGGACAGAAGGGAAATTCCTCTAATTAATTTAGAATACAAGCATAACAAGCAGTACATTCTTGCTGTCTACAAAATCTCACCGCTGTCGCCCGGTCTATGTGAAATTTGTTACGTCCAAGGATGCTAAGATTTAATTCTAACACTTTTGTTGCTGTAATACAAAATCTGGGTAAAGCATACTTTATTAGTTCTCATCAAACCCCTTTAACATTCAAAACACAATGATATGTTATGCACAAAAATACCATTACACATCATCAAGATCAAATATAAGAACAGATGAACACTGAAAACGCAGAATTGAAAATTACAATATGCCTTTTAAGTACATCATTCACATTGGACACCATGTAAAAATGCAGGGATCTATCGAAAATGACTAGTAATCATCCTTGCGGCTGCATTAATTCTTACCCACCACGCACAAATTCATATTTCCATTTAACCACCTTCTTACAATGACGGAGTTTGAAAGTAGCTCTATACTGTATAAAATAAAAATAATAAAGGAGAGACATGTCTTAGAGAGCTACTATTGAAAAGATATGAAGCTTAATATATATAATTGACAAAGGAATGATTGCTGTAAGGTTATTACATACAACTGCTTTTTCAATTGCAGCAGGAAAGGGAACTGACAGAAGGGAAATTAAACATCTAATCCTGTTGAGTGAGACATTCGAGGAGAAACCCAACATGTGGTATACAAAACCATAAGAAGGACTTCTTCATCACATCAGATGTTAATATTTATTAGCCTGGTTCATAAAACTAATGCATTAGCTTTGAGTTGAGGCAGAAGGATTGCTGCTTGGAAATGACACCAAACCGGTGCCATTATCTGGATTTGTTTGTGCTTCACCAGCGTGCTGAACAAACTCTTCAGGGGACATGTGAGACCCATGGCAAGCACAAACAATCTTAATTTGGGTTGCGCTGTATCTGATAGTTACACCAGAAATTGTCCTACCATTTGGGCCAGGACCCGTTGTGGAAACCCATGGTAGATTCGGGTGGGAACCACATCCCCCAAATTTGAGGTCTGCGGCAATACCTGGCCTTATAGCTGGAAATTCAGATGGTTGGTCAGAAGGATCTTTGGCCCTGAAGATCATGCTGTTGCCATTCATAATATTTTGTTTTTGAGAAGAGGAACCTTCTTCAGTGGCATGCTGTTTCCCATCAATTTTAGCCTGTTCTAATGTCCTTCCATCGTAAGTTTCAGATAACTTGTGCACAACCACTGGCATGGCAGCTACATCCATAAGGTAAGAATTAAGTAAACAAATCTCATTTAAAATCATATCAGCAACATAAATACAGTGGAGAAAAATCATAATGGTATATGGCAAAAATAAGATCAGCAGTCAGAAATTGGTATAACAACTAATTTTTTTTTTTCCCAAGTAACAGTACAAAATACCCAATAAGGTAAACAACTAAAAACTATTCAAGAGGTCAATTATGGAAATCAAATAACTGTGTCTCATACACAACAATCTCCAATATTGAATTTTTTTTTTTTCACAGTGAAATCTTGAATCTGTTCCCAAAACGCATAATGTCTACATCTGAAGTATAACCCAGTTTCCTAGAACTTAACAAGATTTATTATACAGACCAATTTTACATCCTTGCCAGGTTATAATCATCAGAAGGAAATAAAGTGAATTGTCAAATCAACCAACAATCTAACAATTAAACTGTATCAATGAGAATCTCAGTGTGGAGCTGAGTCGAAGGATAATAGAATTGTATGGGAAATCAACCAAAATATCTCCATCTTTTATATATTCTAGCCATGTTAAAGCTCAACAAAAGATTATAAAAGAAAGACGAGAAAACGTTGGCATATCTTTAGCCCATCATTTTGTTTACCTGAGTTTGGTGGAATTCTGCCAGAAAAGGATGGGTGAACTTGTTGGGGATGAGAAACCAAACCCCAGGAATTATCCTTATCCAATGCCGGATGGTGACCAGGAGAATAGCTAAACATCAATGGTAAGTTTCCAGGTATCACAGGCTGGGTCCCTGGTCGATCACTATTTGCAGCAGCCATCATTTGCGTCATGCCAGATAATTGAAAGCCTGATGTGTTGGGTGCACCAACAGAGTTAGAATCCTTCAAAGGTATCGAGTAAGGAAAATTCATGATGTTTACAGATTGTGCTGGGTATGTAGCACCAGAGGGCATGTTCCCAAGTTTAAATTCCTTTTCTGATGAAACCTTATACCTCTTTTGCCCTTGTAATTCAACAAGGCTTGAACCAGTAACCACGTGAACCTCTTTTGTGACCTCAGATGAGACACCATTCCCAGTGTGTCTTTTGGAGCTATCATCATGGTGTGAAATTAGTCTTGAGGTTGAGCCCTCGACTTCAGAGTCTGCCACATCTTCATTATCAGCAGCTGAGCCATCATCTGTGGTTATGGAAATGTGCGACGTTATAGGCTTGTCGTGTAACTGACCATGATGAACTTCTCTGCCACGCTTTTTTTGATGGCTTATCTCATCAAACAAATTTTTAGGTTTGTTACCAGTCTCTGGCCTATTCTCTTCTTCAACTTCAGCAGATCTCTTACTGTTTGCAACCCAAAGCCCTCTACCATTCAAGCTTGCATAACCATCCACATCAACCACAGCTTTGGAAAGGTTATGAACGAAGTTGTCCTCCGGTTTTACTGGATCATTTCTCTGAGACCCAGTACCAGAGTCCTGTTTCTGGGTGCCACCGTGAAGAAAACTCTTGAAATCATCCACCACTTTGTTGCCTTCATCGCCTCCATCAGTCCTAGTATCTGTGGAGCTAACAGTTTTGCCTTTTGATTTGGCAGATGATCCACCACAAGATAGACCCAAACTAAGCTCAAGCCCATTCTCATCCTCCATTTTGATGGAACAAAATTATGCCAATATGATTTATGGAGAGACTCCTTTAACTACCTTCTCCATATGGCATACCGCCGTGATTGGTGACGTAAACACCGACGTTATTTAAGCAACCATTTTGTAAGAAAACACCTGACACAAAATCCATAATATTTTGGAGAACAAAAGAGGTAAGAACAATTACTTTCCTGCCAAAAAAATAACACCATGTTCCACACAATCAATTAAATGGCAGTCGTGTTTTTCAGCTATTAGGTTTAACAAAAATTAATTTTACACCAAACCAAATGTAATATCTAGGATTTAAACCAAACTTTGTTTCCTAGTCTCACTTGTTCATTAACTGCAGTGCGGTCCAGAGAAGTGGAGGATCTTAACTGAATAACAAGACTTTGACGCTCTTGGTTAAAATTTACCCTAATGGGATCCACGTGTTGTGACTTTCTACATAAAATGGCCCGGTCCACAATCATTAGTTTAACTAATCCACATATGTAAATAAGATACATTGCTCTATTGATTGAACTCAAAATTATCCCATCCAAATACTAACTCAATTTAATGTTAAACAAGCTCATAACCTTGGAACCTAACCAGAATGGCATAGCGTGGCTCTCTCAGAAAAACCCATGTATCTTAAAATTTTCTCAGTGAAGAAACTTAATTAACTCATTACTAATCCATTTAGAATCACCAGCATAATTAATTAGATCGGAGAACCATGTTAATGAAACTGCAAAAACTGAAAACCCACAAGGGTACATCCCATGTAATCAAAATCCCATGAACCCAACAAAATTAACATCTTTAATTAACTAAACAATTGAGAATTTAAATTATAGACAGATCAGACCACCAACAATTCATGCAAACATATCCAACAAATTAACAATACAGAAGAAAAAATATACATGTTCGATCGACAAGAAACATTAAGATTAAGTGACAAAAAACACCGTCCCGCCTCTCGATTGGAACGACAGATAAGCCCAGAAGATTCAAACAATTGTCAACCAAGAGAAAAACACCATATACAAAATGGAGAATATGATAGACAATAGAAATGAGAGAAATAGATAGAGTACATGAATACCTTAATTTTGGGAGGCCACCAAACCCTAGGTGAAAATCGAATGTAGAGAGAGATTCTGAAACAATGCGGAGGAAAGCACAGAATAGTGACAGTGGGGACCTGATGGTGGGAGTTGTTCAAATCCTCAATATTATTTACTTTTTCATTCAGCACGTGATTGTTATGTACTACAGTACCGGATTCATTTCTAATCCATCAATTTTTTTTATTGGACAAATTGCATAAAACTTTCCTTTATTTTTTATTTTTAGCAAATAAATAAATAAATAAATAAATAAAAATCTGCATAAAACCCAACTAACTAACTAACTAACTAACTAACTATCTAATTTGTTACCAATTGATAATGACAAAAATATCCCTTAATATAAATTTAAGAAAAATAATTATTTTAAATTTTAGATTTTTTTAATCTTTTAAAAATAGAACGTTAAGAAAGTTTAAAAATTACATATCATTAAAGTGATATTATAATGACAAAAATGCCTCTCAAGATAATTTAAAAAAAAAAATAGGTTTTCCTTTAAATAATTTTCATTTTAGCTTTTATTTTCTTTTTAAATTTATAAAAAAAAAGTTAAGAAAATTTTAAAAAGGTCCAAGGTATTTTCAATTTCATAATTTTTAACAACACTATGCCAATGAATTTATTTATTTATTTATTTTTTATATATTAAGGGGCACCATTTTCTCAAAATTTATATTAAAGGGCATTTTGTCATTATAATATTCCCTTGCAACATAATGAAAAATTATGGGGTTTTATGTCAAATTTTTTTCTTCAAAAGGGTTTTAGTAATTCTTACTAAAAATGAAAAGTAGAGGGAGTTTTCATGCAATTTACTATTTTTATTAGGACAAAAATCACAAACCCCACTTTATACAGTTGTGTACTACCAATATTGCTTGAAGCAAAAATATGAAAGTATATTTGATAAAAAGTGTTGTACGTTTGAAAAATTGAATAGCTAGTTACAAAAGTCATTTTAGAATTTTTTATTTATTAGTGCAGAAGCAAACAAAAACATCATTTTTATGTTTTCGTCGGAAGCGTAGTACACTAGCAAAAGCAAAAGACACGAAACAAAAGCATTAGCCGAGCAGCCATTTAACGTCTAATATTTCAAGTACATTTGTTTAGAAGAAAAGTTTAGGTCCGGTTTGCCGTATGGTAAGTATTTTTGCTTCGTGCTTTTGCCCATATCCTGCAGCGAAGCAAAAGTACAAAGAATGTTTGGTAATGCTTGTTGCCATAGCATGTTTGATAATGTTTGATGTCATTTGAATAGTAATGAAGCGCTTTAAAAAAAGAGACCAAAACAAGCACGATTTTTAAAAAAATAAATAAAACCTCTAAAAACATGTTTAACTAGTTCTTATGGTCGTTTGGTAATGTTTTTATTTATTGTTTCTTGTTTCTAAAAGGCCACAAAAATAGAAATTTTTGTTATTCACCAAACGTGACCACAACACTTTTCTTATTCACCTAACATGACCCCAATCTAAACTTTATCTTCATCAACAACAACTCCAAGGTGTGTCTTTCTCTTATTATTCACGCTCAATTGAAAGATTCTCTCTTCACCCCTTGTCTCTTTTGTGTTTGATAAAATCTTTTTTGTTGCATTGAAACCTTATAAATTGGGCCAAATTAAAACCCAAGAGAAAACTACTTGATTCATTATATATATATACATACATATATAGGTATATATATACATATATATATATATAGGTACCAGTATATGATAGTTTAATTAACTCTCAAGCACTCAATAATTTCTATTACATGTACGTGATTCCAAATAATTGTATAATAATTGTATTTTTCACTAAATGTTTAAATCAGGGGCGGAGTTAGAAATTAAATTCAGGGGGCATAGACTAAAAAGACAATAAATATAGATTTTATAAATTAGGAGACAAAGAATAAAAATTTCTTAAAATAATATGTCAATTAATGAGTAATTTAAGAAAGGAGTTTGATTCAAAAAGGAAAATTTGACTTTTTTAAAGGAAATTAAAAAAATTTAAAGAATAAAAAAGAAAAGAAACATAAAATTAAAGAGATAATTTTAGAAAATAAAAATTTTAGGGGAGCATTATATGAATTTTTTCATATACACATGTAAAAATATATAAATTTAGTATATATATTATAGTAAGTAGGGAAAGGCCAGGGGGCACGTGCCCCTGTGCAAACACTGACTCCCTGGTTCTAATGAAACTATATGAGTCAAGTTATATATATATATATATATATACTAGTAAAAGACATGTGCGATACACGTGATGAATGTTTTGTAATTTATTTTATTATTTGGTAAATTATTTTATAAAATAATTACCTATTTCACCTATTTTTTGGTTGTTTTAATAATGATTTGAAACTCTTTTATTTTAATTCATTTTATTTATAGAAACTCTTTTATTCTAATTCATTTCATATCAATTAATAAATATTTTTTTATATTAATAAATAAATACTAAAATTCTTTACACTTTTAATGATAGTATATATATAGATATATACGCTCACAAATATATATTTTATTTATAGATCCCCGCATATACAACGATATATATTTGTTTGTTAGTGTGTTATGTGTGTATTTATTTTACGTAGTCGAGGTGAGTTTTAGATAATTTGAAAATGGTGCTAGAGTTTGAGTTTTGCAAAGTAATAAATTCTTTTAGGTTTTATATTAATACAAATACTGAATTTTGAAATTGGTGGTAGAGTTTGAGTTTTGTAAATTACTAAATTAAATTAATAAATATTTTTTATATTAATAATTCTTGTCTAATTAGATTTTATTTTATTAAAAAAATTCATAATAAATAGATAATGTGACTGAGTTTTATAGAAAATAAAACAACTAATTAGTGGTAGATTTTATAGAAATTTTTTATTTTCTTTAAATATATTCTTGTTTAATATATTTTCTTTAATGAAAAAAAACTTATAACAAATAGATAAATAGGTAATCTGCGTTAGAGTTTTATAGAAAATCTTTTAAAAACAATTTTTATGCGAATTAATAATTCTTGTCTAATTAGATTATCTTTCATTAAAAAACACTCATAATAAAAAGTAATTTGTGGTAGAGTTTTAGAAAAATTACTAAATTTTTTATATGAATTAAAAAATATTTTTTATATTAATAATTTTTGTCTAATTAGATTTTCTTTTATTAAAAAACTCATAATAAATAAATAAAAGGTAATTTGTGTTAGAGTTTAATAGAAACTCTTTTAAAAACTCTTTTTATATCAATTAATAAATATTTTTAGATTGAAATTTTTTATTTAATTATATTTTCTTTTTTTAAAAAACTCAAAATAAATAGATAAATAGGTAATTTGTATTAGAGTTTTATTGAAACTTGTTTAAAACATTTTTTATTTCAATTAATAAATAAATTTTATATTAATAATACTAGTCTAATTAGATTTTCTTTTATTAAAAAAATCATAATAAATAAATAAACAGATAATTTGTGTTAGAGTTTTAGAAACTATTTTGTGTTAGAGTTTTAGAAACTATTCAAATATATCCTTTTTTACTGTGATAGAGTTTTATTGAAAATAATATAGGCAATTTGTGATAAAGTTTTTAAGAAAATAATTTAAATTTTTTTTTTTAAACATATCCTTATCTAATTAGATTTCATTTTATTAAGAAACTCATAATAAAAACTAATTTGTGGTAGAGTTTTCAAAAAATTATTTTATTTTATATATCAATTAATAAATAGTTTTTATATTAATAATTCTTGTCCAATTAGATTTTCTTTTATTAAAAAATTCATAATAATAAATCGATAAATAAGTTAATTTGAATTTTATTAGGTAGATTTTAGAGTTTTATAGAGTTTTTTTTTATTTAAAAAAACTCTCTTTTCATATCCATTAATAAATATTATTTATATAAATAAATAAATATTGAAACACTGAAACTTTTTGCACACATTAAATAATAATATAAATAAAAACTCTTTTTATATCAATTAATAAATATTTTTTATATAGATAAATAAATACTGAAAACTCTTTGGCAGAGTTTCTTAAATTAATAGGATGATGACATGTGTCCTCTCCTGATAATGACATAATCATAACTGCGGCTCGCTGGTTATATTGTAATAATTATCCATAAAAAATAACTATTCTTTTTATATTAATTAATAAATATTTTATTCGGATTGATTTTATTAGGTAATTTTTAGTGTTCTATAGAAAAATATTTTTATATCAATTAATAAATATTTTTTTATAAAAATAAATAAATACTATAATACTAAATGGGCCGGGCCGGTTATATTGTGATAATTATTTATACAAAATAACTATTCTTTTTATGTCAATTAATAAATATTTTATTGTTATTGATTTTATATTATTGTCTAATTAGATTTTATTTTATTAAAAAACTTATAATAAATAAATTAATGTGATATAGTTTTATAGAGAATAAAATAGCTAATTTGTGTTCAATTTATAGAAATTATTTTACTTTCTTTAAATATATTCTTGTCTAATTAGATTTTCATTTATTAAAACAACTCATAATAAATAGATAAATAAGTCATACGTGTTAGATTTTGTAGAAACTCTTTTTAAATTAATTAATAAATATTTTTTATATTAATAATTATTATCTAATTAAATTTCCTTTTGTTAAAAAAACTCATAATAAAAAGTAATTTGTGATAGAGTTTTAGAAAAATTATTTAATTTTTTATATCAATTAACAAATATTTTTTATATTAATAATTCTTATCTAATAAGATTTCATTTTATTAAAAACTCATAATAAATAGATAAATAAGTAATTTGTGTTAGAGTTTTATAAAAACTCTTTTAAAAATTATTTTTATATCAATTAATAATTTTTTTTATATTAATAATTCTTGTCTAATTACATTTTTTTTTCTTAAAAAACTCATAATAAATAGATAAATAGGTAATTTGTGTTAAAATTTTATAAAAACTCTTAAAATATATCCTTGTTTAATATGATAGAGTTTTATTGAAAATAAAATAGGTAATTTGTGGTTGAGTTTTATATAAATTATTTTATTTTATTTAAATATATCTTTGTCTAATTAGATTTTGTTTTAGAGAAATTATTTTGTTTTTTTATATCAAATAAAAAATATTTTTTATATTAATAATTCTTGTCTAATTAGATTGTTTTTTTATATTAAAAAACTCATAATAAATAGATAAATAGGTAATTTGTGTTAGAGTTTGATTGAAATCTTTTAAAAACTCTTTTTATATCAATTAATAGATATTTTTTTGTTTATATTTTGAAATAAATTTTAAAGAGTATTGTAGAAACTCTTTAAATATATCATTGTATAATGTGATAGAATTTTATTGAAAATAAAATAGGTAATATGTGGTAGAGTTTTATAGAAATTATTTTATTTTGTTTAAATATATCCTTATCTAATTAGATTTTATTTTATTAAAAAACTCATAATAAATGGTAATTTGTGGTGGAGTTTTAGAGAAATTATTTTATTTTATATATGAATTAATAAATATTTTTTATATAAATAATTATTGTCTAATTAGATTTTCTTTATTAAAAAACTAATAATAAATAGATAAATCAGTAATTCAAAGTCAATTCGAAATTAAGTCCAACCGAAAATCAAAAAACATTGAAACCCTACTCAAAATAATATATTAAGAATGAACCAAAAATAAAAAATAATAAAATTGAAAAAAATAACATATAAAAAAATTTTAGCAACAAATTCAATTCAAAATCAAATAAGACCAAAAATCAGAAGCATTGAAACGACTCAAAATAATATATTAATAGAAATTGGAGAAAAAAATTACAATCTAAAGTAAACTTTCAAAGAGTAAAATAAAAATAAAAACTAAAGAAAAAAAGAATAATGATTCTTTTGAAAAATAAAAAGTAAAGAAAAATAAATAAGAATAATGACTCAAAATAATAATAAATTATGAATGAACCAAAAATAAAAAAAAAAAAAAAAAAAAATAAAAGGAAAAAATATCACAATCCAAAGTAAACTTACCAAATCAACTACTTCTAAACATCAATTAGAAAGAGAAAAATTAAATAAAACAAATCAACTATTTCTAAACATCAATTAGAAAGAGAAAAATAAAAATAAAATAAGATAAAAAAAATACTAATAATGCTTCTAAAAAGGAAACCTAAAAAAGAAAAAAAATTTAACAATCTAACCTTCTCAATACAACAAATTAAGAATAACAAATTTTGGACCATCCAAAGTAAACTTACAAAGAGTAAAATAAAAATAAAAACTAAAGAAAAATGATACTTCTTAAAAAGGAAAAAAAAAAATACAATAATGACTCAAAATAATAATAAATTAAGAATGAACCAAAAATAATAAAATAAAAAAATGAACAAAAAAAAAATCAACCACTTCTAAATATTTATTAGAAATATCAATTTGAAAGAGAAAATAAAAATAAAACAAATCAACTACTTCTAAATATCAATTAGAAAGAAAAATAAATAAAAATAAAACAAAGGTAAAATAACATAATAATAATGCTAATAAAAAGAAAAAGTAAAGAAAAAAGAAGAATGATGCTTCTGAAAAAGAAAAAAAAATTACAATAATGACTTGAAATAATAATAAATTAAGAATGAACCATAAATAATATAGTAAAAAAATGAAAGAAAAAAAATAAACCACTTCTAAACATTTATTAGAAACATCAATTCGAAAGAGAAAACTAAAATAAAACAAATCAACTACTTCTAAACATCAATTAGAAAGAAAAAAATAAAAATAAAACAAAAGTAAAATAACATAATAATAATGCTTATAAAAAGAAAAAGTAAAGAAAAAACTTACAAGACCAATTATAAAGAGAAAAGAAAAAATATGCACACCATTAGCCTGATCTAATATATATATATATAGGTTATATGTGATAGAGTTTTATAAAAAATAAAATAGATAATTTGTTGTAGAGTTTTATAGAAAATAAAATAGCTAATTTGTGGTAAAGTTTTATAGAAATTATTTTATTTTTTTTAAATATATCCTTGTCTAATAGAAACTTTTTTTTATCAATTAATAAATATTTTTTATATTAACAAATAAATATTTTTTAAATTAAGAAATAAATACTGAAACACTGAAATTTTTTGCACATTTAATAATAGTATAGATATATGTATGAAAAAGATCCGGCCGAGAAGTGCTGGAACAAAGCCGGGGAAGTGGCCGGAACAAAGCAGGGAAATAGTTGATCAAAAAAAAAAAGAAAAACTGCAAAGCTCTGATATCATGCTAAATTTATGATGCAAAAATATAAGAACAGAGAGAAAGATGAAGAACACGAATATAATATATATGTATACATATATATATATATAATATATTTCAATAATATATATATATATATATATATATATATATATATATATATAATATTTAGGTTCTTATAATTTTGAATCATTAAAATGTAAATTTGTCAAGTTGACCAACAAATCTAAAAAGTTCTAATGAAATTATATGAGTCATATATATATATATATATAGGTTTATAACTCTAAATTTCATTAATAAACCAAACACGTAGGTCTTTATTTTTTATTTTCTCAAAATATATCACAATCAAGAAATAAGGCATAGCAACAAAGAGAAAGTAGTGTTACATAATTATATTGAAGACTTTCTTCATTAAAACATTTAATAATAATAGAAAGGAAAAAAAAAATCTGCCAATAGATTTGGGCGTCAAACTCACCAATGACTACCCAATAACTAAGACTTAAAAGTAAAAATAACTAAAGAAAATATATATATCTACTCCTCCTCCTCCTTTTGTTGCATGTAAAAAGAAGCTAGTTGATGCGTCTAGATGAAGATCGTCTTGATGAGGATGGTCTTGATGATGAAGATGGTGTTGATGATGGGGATGGGGATGGTGCTGATGATGAGAATGGTGTTGATGATGAGGATGGTGTTGGAAACGATTTGGGAACTATAACAAAGCAAGGATTATCTGTTTGGCGATGGCGAAACATCCAAACATTGAGAATAGCATAAGGCGTGAGTGTATGATCAAGTCTAAACTTTTTCCACCCCATTCCAATAAGAACAAGATACTTATCTGAAGCCCAAGACTTGAACGTCATTGGATACGCATTCCCCTCTTCATCATAAGTTGTCACTGCAATCCCTTTCTTCATATCGTTGTTCTCGCTCTGTTTCAGTAATGGCCTGATGAATCTATCAACAAATTCCTTTTTCAGAGATAGCCTGTTTTGATCATCACTCACATCGCTATGTTTCAATGTCTTCTCATAAGGCTTTTCAGTACATCTTCCAACAATACATATCAATTTCTCCACGGGTGGCAGTGAATAAACTTGGCTCTGACTTGACCCATTTTTTATAAATTCTTTTTTCATTCTCTCCAACTCTTTCAGGATGTCATCATCAAATTTTGTCTTCTTGATTTTGACAAGAATCATGGCCACTGCATTATCATCCTCGTCGCCTTCTGATTCTTCGCTACTGTTGTTGTATGCGCCCTTCTTTGCTTCTGAGTTTTCTTCCATGATTTTCTTCTGTTGAAAACACAAACAATATTAAATACAATAAACCAACATTCATGCCCCCCCAAAAAAAGAAAGATAAATAACAATAGAACTCTCAAAAAAAAATTAAAAAAAAAAATACCCTACTTACCAATCTGCCAAAATTAGGAAGAGAGCCGTTAATTTATAGAAATACTTTATGACTACACAATAAAATCTGAATGGAAAATTTACTTTGTTTTATGTTTTTGCCTTTCTAGAGAAAATTACTTACCAAATTAAGTTGAGCAAACCAATATGAGAACACAAATCAGTCAGGAAGATTGTATAGGCAGAGGAATATTAGCATAAAGTGCACGACCAAGCATGCTACTACAATGCTTGTTGATTAAATCAAAATTACTTCTTTTTTTCAAATTTCTACATTCAAATAAGGTTTATATAAAAGTCTCAACGAAATACCAAGCTTGTTTCTCCTATACAAATACTAATTAAGCTTGGTTCTGTCCTGGCCTCTCTCTTCTACTTAAAGTCACAAACTACTACTTGTGTTCTATTCAAACTAGAGTATGTGTGTATATAGATGTCTATTTTGAAAAATAGAACGATATTTAATTATTGCATTGTTTCCTCTAAAAATTACTAATTAACTCTTTTTAAGTTTGAATATGTATATAAAATCAAGTTTAAATATTTTTAAAACTTTAAGGGTATTTTATAAAAAGAAGTGAAATATGTTGTTTGAATTTTTTATTATTATTGTTATTGGACAAGTATTTTAGGACAACCCAAAAAAAAAAAATAAAAAAAAATTAGACAACTATCCCATTTAGGAATGACTATTTCCAATGTAGTAGGACTGTATAGGATCCTCTTCCAATTGAAAATTACTGGACTGTTTGGTTTGTAATTCTGAGAACAGTCTTCTGTTCAGAAAACTAAAAATAGAAAATTGTACCAAAAAAAAATTCTGCTTAGTTCGGTATTCTGAAAACTGTTCTATAAAAATTCAGTTGTAAAAAGATATTTTTAGATAAATGTCTTTTATAGTTATCTAAATTTTTTTTTTATATTCTCTAAATTTTTAAAAATTACTTTCAAAATTACAAATCAAACAGACCTACTAGTATTTTGATTGAAATTGATTTCAGAGATGGGGCAGTGGGATTGTTTTGTTGTGTTTTCATGCCCTCTTGGGTTTTTTTTCCTTTGGGCTTGTGCACAAATTTCAATGGCTCGACAGTAGGCATAGAGAGTAGACTTTCACCTAAAGATGATTTTTTTTCATAAATAATAGAGCCACTGTTTTCCATATTTGGATTAAAATAAACAGAAATTTTGCTAATTCATCCCAGGAACCCCTTGTACACTTGTGAAGCTCATTGAAGATACTGTGAGACATAAGATGGTTATCTTCAGGGCTGTGCCAATTACTGATATTAACAAAACATATTAAGCCCGCTTGGAAATTTTGTTTTCCTAGGCAATTGAACCATTTGGGATTTACCTGAGGCAATTTTCAATCCAGTCCATTGAATTTTCTCAGCTTACCTACCCAAAAATAATGATGAAAGGAAAATGCTAAACAATACAAAAATAACTTAAATTACATGACAGAAGACATGATAATTTTGTAATGAATGATGTGATAACTTATCTTTGTGTATTTTAAAAGGGATTTTATTTAGAAAATACATGATATGATTAAAAGAAGGACTTTGATCCTCTAAGTTATCCTAAGTAAAATTCACTACAGATTGACTTATGACATTTAAAACCTATCTACTATTTGTGTTAAGTTACGTCAACTAATTTAAAAAAAAATTTGAAATTTGCATCGTTTTGAGATAAGAAAAATTTACCAAAGTTTAAAAACCGTACCATTTTGAGATAAGAAAAATTTACCATACTATAATGATGTTAACGTCATTCTCTCTCCCTCGTAAAAAGATCGCTTCCTCTTTCTCCTCATTCCCACGATTGGGGAAATTTTTTGCTCCAAAATGAAATCTTGATTTTAAAATCAAAATTTAAGTAAAGCAACTATATATCATACTTGGCATAATTTAGTCCACCGAGTTATAAATTTATTTTATTTTATTTATTTATTTTATTTTATTATTATTTTTTTTTCTCAAGTGATTCAATTCCATAAAAGGTAATGAGCTATATTCAACAAGAGAAGGAATAACAATTGTAGGCAATAATAATTTCATATCTTTCGAAATTAAATTTAAACATCACGAATCTAGTATAAAAGAGAGTGAATCAGAGCTTTTAGGCCTCAAAAATAAGGAGAAAGAATATTCATTTTTGGCGCGAAATATTTCTCCAATGTGTGAACGACGTTAACGTCGTTAAAGTATGGTGAATTTTTTATTTTTTTTAGTTAACCCAGGGTATTCGGGATGACACAAACCCTTAGAGCCCCTCAACAAACCCGACTAATCGCCGATGACCCAGAAGGGCACCTCCCCACCCGAGCCGGGCAAGTTACTACAGAGACAGGGGAGGCTAGCCACAAAAAATACCCAGCAGGACTCGAACCCCGGACCTTGAGCTTGCTAAGCTCCAAAATCCATTGAGAAAACTGCTTGGCCATATCCGAAATGGACAAGTATGGTGAATTTTTCTTATCACGGTATATTTTTCAAACTTGGTACATTTTTCAAATTTTGGTAGATTTTTCTTGTCATTTTCAAACTTTCTTAAATATTACCTGTCAATTTGCAAAGAATTCGAGGATAATTTAAGTTGAATTGGATTTCATGATTTTTATCTTGAAAGACGTTGCATTTGATTTGTTATTGTAGTGTCACGGGTTTAGAGTTTCAGCACCACTCTAGCTGCTCCCGTGCGGCACCAAGACGTTATTTCTACTCTCACAAGTACTTGGTCAGCCTAATTCCCATGCACACCTTAACCAACACACTCCCCTCGTGCGCTTACCAGTGTTGTAGTGGCCCTCGCTCTCTCTTCACTTGGCTTGCACACTCACACACACTAAGACGCTTAAGTTGGCAAGGAAAGAACACTTCTATTACTTCAAAGAATGCTTTGTACAAGGCTACTTCAAAGAATGCTTTGTACAAGGCTAGCATTCAAACTCTCTACAAGGCTCTCAAGACTCACTCTAGGACTTGTTGCCTACAAAATGAAGTCCTACTCCTAGTTATAGGCATCACCATCCTTGATGGACGGCTAGGATGCATTCCAACCAACGGTGGAGATCGATTCTCTAGAATCTTCTCCCACCTTCTTCATACATCCATACATATCTACAAGTATCTACAATATTCTAGAACATTCCATACTACTCCACACAATTCTGGAAAACTCTAGAATATACTACACATATCCAGAATCTTCCACACAACTCTAGACAACTCCGGAAGACTCTAGAAACTCCACTCGCCATGCAGTTGCCATGCAGCATCCTTTTCAGGGTCTGCATGTCACCTGCGTAGCACAACCTCCATAGGCGGGGCGTGTGATACCCCTCGGATCCGAGACATGGGTTGATCAGGCCCAGGCCCAAACCCGAGGGAATATCAAACAATTAAAGTATTTTAAAACGAACACAGATGACAAAAAGAACAATAAAGATAGAAGAAAACTGCAAGAAATAATAATAATAAAATCCTCCATGTGTAACTGAAAATTGAAACTCCAATCCTTCAAAACTTCAAAGTTACAACTTGGGAATCCACTGATGGACCCCTAACTAAAAATTCAACTGAGACTGAAACTGAAAATAGATAATACTAGAAACATCGGGGGAAATCCTACGTAATCCGATGAAAGTGAGACTGTCCTTGACAAACACGATCGAGCTTTAAGGCTGGAACCGTCCTGTACCTGAAAAGAGTAATAAAGGAGTGGGTCAGACCCACGAGCAAGTTCTAATCTAACTGTAATCCATACAGTGACCCGATACGCAGATACACCGTAGACACCTCACAATATCTATCTAGTCCATACGTATAAATATATCCACACTAAGGGACATTCACTAGTCTATAATAGGGGTCTCAACCTGAATAGAAGGCAACATGCGAATACGCACCCAAAGGTGGGCATGAGTACCTAGACCTAACAGGGTACACCTCAACCTATTATAACCAGCTACGCATCCACTGCATATACGCACCCTAACCAACGAGTCTGAGACTCAAGCTCAACTCGTGGTACCATAAACATATATATAAAGTCCGTCCAAATCCAGGGTAAGCAGTTCAACTATTTATTAAACTGACCTACAATAAACCAACTAGTTAGTCACTCAACTTATTCAGTTGATATGACTTAACTACCATCCGTTAAACCAGGAAGTCATCCAACTTAGTTACAGCTGATCTGACTTAGTCACAATTAGGATTCGATATCTTACAATCCATTCCATTAATCCATTAGGTTAGGTCTTGGTGTTTAGAAGCTAAACCATCCTTAGTATGCCACCGTCCCATACCGGTGCATATAATCCTCCATATCAATGCCAATTACAATATAGAAATCACAATTTAGTAAATTACATTCCAAAACATTATCCAAATAATTGCAGGAAGATATTTGATGTTCTAGCAATTAAAAATCCAAACGATAATCCATATCATTGCAGAAAGTATTTACTATTTCAACAATTAGCCTCCAAAGCATGCATAGGTCAACTTCAATACATCAATGACCCTATAATGTATTTAGAACAATTTATAAACATATTAGATCCCACTGGAATGCTAAAAAATAAGCTTGAGCAATTAAGTCTTCTTCCATCCCTTAATCGTGTACAATGTGCATAAATTTTATACAGTTTGTTCCATTAATTTAGAGGTAAACTTTAATCAATTAAAAGTCCTATTAATACCCAAAGTTAACTTCTTAATCACTATGGCAAGTCCCAATATTTTTTTTTAAAACAGTTCAAACACACAACAGCTTCAAATAGTGCATTAAACACCTTCCGGAAGCAAACTGAGCGAGAACAGGTTATGAACAAAGGTGGAGCCGGCTCCAATTTTTATTGGAGCCTGCTCTACTTGGGTAGAGCCAGCTCTACACCTCCTAGAGCCGGCACTACACTAGGGGGGAGCCGGCTCCCTCCTCCATGGAGTCGGCTCTCTCCCTCTCTGAGAGCCGTCTGTCCGTCTGTGACTTCTGCGACCTTCTTCTTCAACGCCGGCCGCTTCCCATCCGTTTTATTTAGTTTTAGACTGTTCCCAAGGGTCCTAACTATGTCCAGTATAATCCCCATGGAGTGTTTACAACAGTTGAAATCAAAAACAAAAACTACAAGTTCCACAGACAAATCATGCTTAGGAAAACAACTACTGTAATGAACTTTAAAGAACCATCACCGAATTTATTCAAGGCAAAGATAAGGTTAAATTGACATATAAAAACATGCTTAATTCAATTATTGATCCATTAGAACCCTAGAGTATATCTAGGTGCACAGAACACAGGCCAACGGGAAGGAGGAAGAAAAGAACTTGCCTGAAGTTTTGGACTCAAAACTTGTCGCCGTCTTCCCAACTTCCGGTAACCACTGCAACACTGTCTAGCCTCCTAATACCTCTGCCCTTCCCTTCTCCTAGGTCCAACCCTGAAATCCCCATCGAATCCCAAACCAAACAAAATCTGTTCTCTCAAAACCTCACTCTGTATCTCTCTGTTTTTATGTTACGCGAGTAGAGTCTTTTTTTTTCCAATCCTTAATACCAAGAAGCATGTATATATATATAGGCATACAATCCCAAACCCTAATCCTTGTTTAATAGAGACAGAGCCCTCCTTGGCCCATAAACCGACCTATGATATATATATTGCCGGCTATAAACTGAAACCCTAATATAAATATATGTGTCCCATACAGTCTCGTGAAAACCAAATTAAACAAAACAAATAAATTTACCACTTAAATAATTAACTATAATTAAATAAATTAAATCAAAACAATTAACTCATATAATCAAATAAAATGCAGTTAAATTAAATTAAAACAATTAAATAATCAAATAATCAATTTACGAATTAAAACACTTAAACAATTA
Source organism: Cornus florida (assembly GCF_030987335.1). NCBI lineage: Eukaryota > Viridiplantae > Streptophyta > Magnoliopsida > Cornales > Cornaceae > Cornus > Cornus florida. The sequence goes on along the minus strand of NW_026775580.1, from coordinate 111,632,251 downwards.
AATAATCAATTTACGAATTAAAACACTTAAACAATTAAATAATCAAATTAATTCAACTAATCACACATAATCAAATAAAATGCAATTAACTACTAAATTAAAATCCCTGGGATATCTTTTTTAAAATTAGGGGTATTACATTCTTCCCCCCTAACAAAAGGAATTTCGTCCTCGGAATTCGCTCTTACCTTCTTCCAGTATTTCAGGAAACTGCGAGCGAATGACATCCTCCCGTTCCCAAGTAGACTCAGCCTCATTGTGATGACTCCACTGCACACGAACTAATGGGATAACCTTATTACGAAGGATTTGATCCCGACGGTCGACAATACGATACGGTGGCTCCAAATAAGTTGCATCCGGCTGCAACTCAATCTCCTCAACATCAATATGCTGATACCGATCCTCATCGCGCAGAAATTTCCGCAACATGGACACATGGAATACGTTGTGTACGCGGGCCAAATTATCCGGCAGTGCCAACCGATAAGCAACAGCTCCAACTCGATCCGTAATCATGAATGGACCGACAAACCACGGAGACAACTTCCTTTTCTTCCCAAAGCGCATAACACCCTTCATAGGAGATACTTTGAGAAGATCCTGATCCCCAACCTGAAACTCCAAAGCACGAGTGCGACGATCAACATAGCTCTTCTGCCTACTTTAGGCAGTACGCATGCGATCTCGAATAAGAGCAATCTTTTCAGAGGTATCCTTGATGAACTCAGGACCTAAGAATCGATTCTCTCCAACCTCCATCCAACAAACAGGTGATCGACACGGTCGACCGTATAACGCCTCAAAAGGTGTCATCCCAATAGTCTTCTGGAAACTATTGTTATAAGCAAACTCCACAAGTGACAAATATTCCTCCCAGTGGCCCTTGAAATCCAGAACACACGACCGAAGCATATCTTCCATAATCTGATTCACCCTCTCAGTCTGTCCGTCAGTCTGAGGATGATAAGCAGTACTAAGGTGTAACTCCGTACCTAAAGCCTGTTGAAAACTCTTCCAAAATCCAGATACAAAGCTCGAATCCCTGTCCGATATAATAGACAATGGAATGCCATGTAACTTCACAATCTCTGAAATGTAAAGCCTCGCCAACTGCTCCGAAGTGTAGTCAGTGCAAATACGCAAGAAATGAGCTGACTTGGTCAACCTATCCACAATGACCCATATGGAATTATGCCCCTTGAAAGAATTTGGCAACCCTTCCACAAAATCCATAGATATGCTCTCCCATTTCCACTCCGGAATTGGTAGTGACTGTAGAGCTCCTAGCGGCCTCTGATGATCAATCTTAACCATCTGACAAGTACTACACTGAGGAACAAAAAGAGCAATGTCCCTCTTCATACCTGCCCACCAAAACTGCCGTTTCATATCCTGATACATCTTATCGCCTCCTGGATGAACAGAGAACTCAGAGTGGTGAGTCTCAGTCATCACATCCTTCCTCAAATTATCAGCAGAAGGTACCACTAATCGTCCCTTGTACCTTAAACCTCCATCAGCCCCAATATAGTAGAATGGAACCTCTCCGGAAGCTATCTCTGTGACCTTGTCGACACATTGCTGATCAGTGAGTTGTGCTTGTAAAACCTTGCGAATGATGGAAGGTGTAACCACCATGCAAGCCATAAAAGCGTCTGACAACTCATCTACATTCTTCAAAGCATTTCACTCAGTAGTGAATAGAGCAGAAAGACTACCAATAGGTCGGCGACTGAGTGCATCCGCCACCACATTCGCTTTCCCTGGATGGTACTGTATAGAAAAATGATAGTCCTTTACAAACTCCAACCATCTGCGCTGTCTCATATTCAGCTCCCGCTGAGTGAACAAGTACTGCAGACTCTTGTGATCACTGAATAATCTAAAGGACTCACCCAACAGATAATGCCTCCAAATACGCAAGGCAAAAACCACTGCTGCCAACTCCAAATCATGTGTTGGATAATTAAGCTCATGAGGCTTAAGTTTCCGAGATCCATAAGAAATCGGTCGCTCCTCCTGCATCAATACACATCCAAAACCCTGCAATGAAGCATCCGTGTAAACAAGATACTCTATCCCGCTATGCGGAGTTGCCAGAACCGGTGCAGAAGTCAGCTTCCTTTTCAGCTCATCAAAAACTCGCTGACAGTGTTCATCCCACACGAACTGTGCACCCTTCTTGGTCAGATGAGTGAGTGGTCCTGCTATCTTGGAGAACCCCTGGATGAATCTCCTGTAATATCCTGCCAGACCTAGAAAACTTCGAATCTCAGTAGGTGATGTAGGCTGTCCCCACTCAACCACCGCTGAAACCTTGGCCGGATCCACTGCTATCCCCTTTTCTGACACCACGTGACCTAGAAATTTCACCTCCCGCTGCCAAAATTCACATTTCTCGAACTTGGCATATAACTGGTGCTCACGAAGCGTCTGCAAGACTATGCGAAGATGTCTAGCATGATCGTCCTCCAACCGAGAATAGATCAAGATGTCATCAATAAAGACAATAACAAATTGATCCAAATATGCCCGGAAGACTCTATTCATTAAGTCCATGAATACTGCAGATGCATTAGTCGTCCCAAACGGCATAACACGAAACTCATAAGAACCATATCTCGTGAGAAATGCTGTCTTAGGAACATCCTGCTCCTTAACCCTTAACTGATGATACCCAGAACGCAGATCAATCTTGGAGAAGTATGTGGCTCCCCTTAACTGATCAAACAAGTCATCAATCCTAGGCAAAGGATACTTGTTACGAATCGTAACCTTGTTCAGCTCCCTGTAATCTATACATAGACGAAGCGAACCATCCTTCTTCTTCACAAACAGAACTGGTGCTCCCCAAGGTGATGTACTCCTACGAACAAAACCCTGGCTGAGTAACTGCTGAATCTGATCCCTCAGTTCTCTCATCTCTACCGGTGCCATCCTATAGGGTGCTCTAGCAATAGGCACAGTGCCTGGAGCTAAGTCTATCACAAAATCAATCTTGCGACTAGATGGCAACCCTGGAATCTCCTGAAATACATCCTGGAAATCCTGTACAATTGGTATGTTATCCAATGACACAGTAATCCCCTCATTCTTTTCCTCCTCCACATGGAACAAATAGGTGCTACCACCTCCTTTAGAACGTGGCATAGCTACTACATACATATCCTGACCAGGTATGGTAAAAATAATAGATCTATCAAAACAATCAACTTGGGCATGGTAGTGAGACAACCAATCCATCCCAAGTATCACATCATAAGTGTGCATGTCCAGGACCAGTAGATTGGCTAGAAATCTGAGTCTGCCAATATCTAGTGTCACAGGCCCATCACTCTCATGTATAATAGCTGTATCACCCAATGGTGTAGAAATACCCTGAGGTCTAGTGCATACCCTCGTCCTCATCCCAGATAAAGCAACAAAAATCCTAGCTACAAATGAGTGTGTAACACCTGTATCAAATAAAACACGTCCATGTAAGCCATGAATAGTAAACTTACCCTCAATGGTTTGAGGTGCCTGAACATCCTGTGGCTTGGGGTTATACACCCTGCCATAATGCAACTGCTGTGGTGCCTGTCCCTGAGTTTGCGGCGGTGCCGGTAAAGCCGGATGTGTCTGTCCCTGAATCCGTGGAACCTGTGGAGCTGGTAGAGGCACTGGCGCCCTCTGTCCCTGCTGCACTTACTGTCCCTGTCCCTGTCCCTGTCCTGCTTTAGAACACTGCCTGGTGGTATGACCATACTCTCTACAAGTGTAACAACTACCCTGGAAAGTACCAAATGGCTTCCTCTGTCGGTTAACCTGTGGCTGACCCTGTCCTGCCTGTGGTCCCCCATTCTGTTGCCTCTGAATAGGTGCCCCATTCCGGTGAGCATCTGAACCACCTTTGTGCTTCTTCCAAGGCTCTTGTCCCTGGAACTTGCCTTTGTCATTCTGCCGGTGACCATTGCCATTCCCCTTTTCAGCTGACTGATTAGTAGAGTCTTTATCACCCCGCTTCTCACCACGAGCCTGTCTGATGTCCACAGTCAACTGATACTATTGTAGAGCGACGTCTACCACCTGAGCATAGGTAGTATAAGCTGGACTACCTGTAATAGCTCTCCTGATAGACCACATCAGTCCCTTGACGAAACTGTTACGCTTCTTCTCCTCTGTATCCACCTCCTCCGGTGCAAAGAGAGACAAGCGTGTGAATTGCTGCTCATACTACGCCACTGTCATGTTTCCCTGCTGCAGATTTAGAAACTCGGTCTTCATAGCTGCCCTGACTGTATAGGGAAAATATTTCTCCTCAAAGCGAGCACTGAACTCATCATAAGTCAATGTCATCCTCTCCTCTGGGGTGGTAACTGACTCCCACCACTGTAGTGCATCCCCAACTAGTTTGAAAGTAGCAAGCATCTGCTTTTGAACCTCCGTGCACTGAACCAAACGAGATGACGCTCAATGTCTTGTTTCCACTGGTGAGCTGCTCTCGCATCGGTGGAGCCTGAGAACACAGGTGGAGTCCCCTTTGTGAAAGAGCTCCTGACCTTTCCCCAAGAATCCGTCTGAACCACTGGTGCTGGTACAGGTGCCTGCTGAACCTGTGATTGGTTCCGGAGTGCAGCTGTTACCCCAGCCTCTATAGCCCGAGCAACAAGGTCATTGAGGTGTGGAGGAATCTCTGGATCTCTGTCCCGACCCTGAGTCTGTTGAACTTCTCCTGCTCCTCCTGAAACCCTGGCATATGCTGCTCTTCCTCCATTTGTCGACGTTGTAGACGTTCCTGCTGTCTACGTGCCGCTCTCCTCTATCGACTGTTCATGTTCTGTCCTCTTCCAGTGTTAACCATGCTGTTAACATAGAAAGACAGACATCAGTACAAGTTTAAACGAACCGTAAAAGAATTCAACGAATCCTAAACATAAGCTCTATATAAAAAATGCTACGCGGAAGTCTTAATACGAAACGTCCTAGAGACACTTGAACCTGGAGTGCTCTGATACCAACTGTGATACCCCTCGGATCCGAGACACGGGTTGATCAGGCCCAGGCCCAAACCCGAGGGAATATCAAACAATTAAAGTATTTTAAAACGAACACAGATAACAAAAAGAACAATAATGATAGAATAAAACTGCAAGAAATAATAATAATAAAATCCTCCATGTGTAACTGAAAATTGAAACTCCAATCCTTCAAAACTTCAAAGTTACAACTTGGGAATCCACTGATGGACCCCTAACTAAAAATTCAACTGAGACTGAAACTGAAAATAGATAATACTAGAAACATCGGGGGAAGTCCTACGTAATCCGATGAAAGTGAGACTGTCCTTGACAAACACGATCGAGCTTTAAGGCTGGAACCGTCCTGTACCCGAAAAGAGTAATAAAGGAGTGGGTCAGACCCACGAGCAAGTTCTAATCTAACTGCAATCCATACAGTGACCCGATACGCAGATACACCGTAGACACCTCACAATATCTATCTAGTCCATACGTATAAATATATCTACACTAAGGGACATTCACTAGTCTATAATAGGGGTCTCAACCTGAATAGAAGGCAACATGCGAATACGCACCCAAAGGTGGGCATGAGTACCTAGACCTAACAGGGTACACTTCAACCTATTATAACCAGCTACGCATCCACTGCATATACACACCCTAACCAACGAGTCTGAGACTCAAGCTCAACTCGTGGTACCATAAACATATATATAAAGTCCGTCCAAATCCATGGTAAGCAGTTCAACTATTTATTAAACTGACCTACAATAAACCAACTAGTTAGTCACTCAACTTATTCAGTTGATATGACTTAACTACCATCCGTTAAACCAGGAAGTCATCCAACTTAGTTACAGCTGATCTGACTTAGTCACAATTAGGATTCGATATCTTACAATCCATTCCATTAATCCATTAGGTTAGGTCTTAGTGTTTAGAAGCTAAACCATCCCTAGTATGCCACCGTCCCATACCGGTGCATATAATCCTCCATATCAATGCCAATTACAATATAGAAATCATAATTTAGTAAATTACATTCCAAAACATTATCCAAATAATTGCAGGAAGATATTTGATATCTAGCAATTAAAAATCTAAACGATAATCCATATCATTGCAGAAAGTATTTACTATTTCAACAATTAGCCTCCAAAGCATGCATAAGTCAACTTCAATACATCAATGACCCTATAATGTATTTAGAACAATTTATAAACATATTAGATCCCACTGGAATGCTCAAAAATAAGCTTGAGCAATTAAGTCTTCTTCCATCCCTTAATCGTGTACAATGTGCATAAATTTTATACAGTTTGTTCCGTTAATTTAGAGGTAAACTTTAATCAATTAAAAGTCCTATTAATACCCAAAGTTAACTTCTTAATCACTATGGCAAGTCCCAATATATTTTTTTAAAACAGTTCAAACACACAACAGCTTCAAATAGTGCATTAAACACCTTCCGGAAGCAAACTGAGCGAAAACAGGTTATGAACAAAAGTGGAGCCGGCTCCAATTTTTATTGGAGCCTGCTCTACTTGGGTAGAGCCGGCTCTATACTAGGGGGGAGCCGGCTCCCTCCTCCATGGAGCCGGCTCTCTCCCTCTCTGAGAGCCGTCTGTCCGTCTGTGACTTCTGCGATCTTCTTCTTCAACGCCGGCCGCTTCCCATCCGTTTTATTTAGTTTTAGACTGTTCCCAAGGGTCCTAACTATGTCCAGTATAATCCCCATGGAGTGTTTACAACAGTTGAAATCAAAAACAAAAACTACAAGTTCCACAGACAAATCATGCTTAGGAAAACAACTACTGTAATGAACTTTAAAGAACCATCACCGAATTTATTCAAGGCAAAGATAAGGTTAAATTGACATATAAAAACATGCTTAATTCAATTATTGATCCATTAGAACCCTAGAGTATATCTAGGTGCACAGAACACAGGCCAACGGGAAGGAGGAAGAAAAGAACTTGCCTGAAGTTTTGGACTCAAAACTTGTCGCCGTCTTCCCAACTTCCGGTAACCACTGCAACACTGTCTAGCCTCCTAATACCTCTGCCCTTCCCTTCTCCTAGGTCCAACCCTGAAATCCCCGTCGAATCCGAAACCAAACAAAATCTGTTCTCTCAAAACCTCACTCTGTATCTCTCTGTTTTTATGTTACGCGAGTAGAGTCTTTTTTTTTTCCAATCCTTAATACCAAGAAGCATGTATATATATATAGGCATACAAATCCCAAACCCTAATCCTTGTTTAATAGAGACAGAGCCCTCCTTGGCCCATAAACCGACCTATGATATATACATTGCCGGCTATAAACTGAAACCCTAATATAACTATATGTGTCCCATACAGTCCCGTGAAAACCAAATTAAACAAAACAAATAAATTTACCACTTAAATCATTAACTATAATTAAATAAATTAAATCAAAACAATTAACTCATATAATCAAATAAAATGCAGTTAAATTAAATTAAAACAATTAAATAATCAAATAATCAATTTACGAATTAAAACACTTAAACAATTAAATAATCAATTTACGAATTAAAACACTTAAACAATTAAATAATTAAATTAATTCAACTAATCACACATAATCAAATAAAATGCAATTAACTACTAAATTAAAATCCCCGGGATATCCTTTTTAAAATTAGGGGTATTACAGGGCGTGACATTCTCCCCCACTCATTTCCATGACGCCCTCGTCATGGTTTCTTCAATTAACCCAGCCTCTCGCAGGTCATCAGCACTTGCGCATATGTCCTAGGCCCAAATGTACGCGCACCCTTCGGGAGATGTGAAGTCCTCAAAAGCTCCATCGTGTTGACTGCTACTTCTGGACTCTTCTTCCTACCCACTAGCGGCACAATGCATGCGGCCTTACCTTCCTCACCTCCAAGTATCATCAGCGTACCAAGGCATGGTAGTGGCGCGGCGTTGTTCCTGTCCATAAACTCCAGCCCCAGCACCATGTCATGGTCGTCCATCTCCGTAACCTGTAAGTCGGCCTTGCCCTTTCATCCTTGCATGCATAGCTCCACCTCCTTGCACACTCTACTCACGCGTGCCTCCTCGGAGTTGACGGCCTTGATCCAGCCTTCCGTCTTGTGCATCTCCAAGCCAAGTCGCTACGCCTCCTTTGGGGTAATGAAGTTGTGCGTGGCGCCCATGTCCACCAACGCTTGCACGGCTTTGCCACCAACCTGCGCATCCACATAACGCACCCCAGCTACCTTCTTCGCCTTGCCCTTTTTCTTGGTGTCATACGCTATGCTACTCAGTATCTGCATAGTCCTCATGCACCTGTCTTCATCGCTGCCCACATCGTCCATCTTACCCTTACCCTTATCCTTCACAAGGGCACTCATGGTCTTCTTGTTGGGGCAATGTCGCAATATGTACGGCCCTTCACACAAGTAGCACTTGTGTAATACCCCTAATTTTAAAAGGACAATCCTGTAATTTAATATAATTATTTTTATTTAATTAATTGATTATTTGTTTTTTTTAATTAATTATTTATTTGTTCATTTGATTTGTTTTATTTTTAATTAACTTAAATGTGTTTTTTTGTTTTTTCATTAATTGTTTTAAATTGTGTTTTCTTTAATAATTGCTTAAATTGTATTTGGGTTTGTTTTTTACGTGTTTATGTAAATGCACTGTTTTGGTAATTAGGGTTTTATGTTTTACATCATGTTTAGGATTGGAGCCAACATATAGTTGGTTTAGGATTTAATTTAGGGTTTGGTTTAGGATTTAAATTAGGGTTTCAACTTAAGCCTATAAATACATAAGTATACGTCTGCTAGGGTTTCCTGTAAACCATATTCACTATATCCACGTACATAAGGATACAGAGCGGATACAGAGCGAATACAGAGAGAACTTTAAGAGAATAAGGTAGGGAATCAAGGAGGAGTTCTGGATTTAACTTGGAGTGGCAGAGGTTGATAACAACTATTGACATTGCCGAAGTTGCTAGAGACAACAATTTTGGATTTTTAATCGGAAATCAGAGGCAGTTTAGGACTTCAGGGACTTAATAAAGGCTAAAACAATTGTAAACAAACATAATATCATGGATTTATGCATATAAGAATCTGGTTTAAATACTCGTAAGATAACTGTTTTGCCTATTTCTGCTTCTCTGTTAATCTGTTTTTTTTATAGTTGTGATTCAGGTTGTTGTAAACTAAGGTTGTAAATTATATGTGGGATGCTTGGTAACTAATCTAGGAGTGAGTTTAAAGCCTGGAACAAGATCTTAAAACAGTTTTGATTTTTACAAAATAAATCTGTTGTAAGTTGCTTAAGGTTGCTATTTGAACGTTCTGTAATTGTGGCTTCCAAACTTGAGTCTAGTTCAAATCATGGTTGCATATCAGGGGTTAGGATTAATCCATAACTTTGATTGGACCCTAGAACAACTGATTAAAACATTCCAGAGGCTCTGTTAGTTACCGGAGTCGTAGAAGATGAAGCAAGAACAGATGACGGTGTCCAAAGGAGCAAGAGCATGCTCCAGAAAACCTAGGAGCCGCCTCTAAGCCTTTGGAGCCGACTCCTAAAGGATTGGAGCCAGCTCCTGGCTGTTTTGGAGCCGGCTCCAATAGTCCAGAGCCGGCTCTTGAGGCAATTTGAGCAGTGCTCTCACCCGGATGCGCTCAGTTTTGGTTTAGTGCACTGTTTGGCTGCGTGGGGTGTTTTAAATGGTTTAAATTGAATTAATGGATGGATACAAGTGTTGTAGATCCATTAAACAATAGAGAAACATAAATTCATAATTTAATTAAGGATTGGACAATGCACAGTTAGGCAAGGAATTTACCGGTTGCACCTTGAATATTAAACTGTTTACACTAGAGAATTTAGAGGATCGTTTGTTGTGATACCCCTCGGATCCGAGACACGGGTTGATCAGGCCCAGGCCCAAACCCGAGGGAATATCAAACAATTAATATTTTATAATGAACACGGAATACAAAATAAATTAAGAAATGAAATTAAAGCTGGAAGGAACTAAAAATAGAATCCGCAAAATATTATAATTATTAAAATCCATCAAACCCAAACTCCAAAACTCCATCAGTTTACAACTTGGGAATCCATCTCTAGTGGACCCCTATTAAACATCCAAACGGAAGATAGAACAACTGTAATAAACGTCCAGAAATAAAACTATAGAGAGAGCCCTACATCGTCGGAAGAGTGAATAGAGACCTCTGCTCAGCACGAACACGTCTAAGCCTGGAACTGTCGTGTACCTGAAAAATAGAAGTGGGTCAGGCCCACGCGCAAGTTCTATACTACTACAATCCAAACAGAGGCCCGATACGCATGTACATCCTAAACAATTCAACAATAGCTAATAGTCCGTAAATATATATATAGTCACACTAAAGGACTTTCATTGGACTACAGGCCGGTCTCAACCTGAATAGAGGTAACATGTTAAAACGCACACGAAGTGGGCATATGTACCTATACCTAAACAGAGTACACCTCCAACCATCGTAGCCAGCTACACATCCCGATGCATATACGCTCCCTAGCCATCGGTCCTGAGGCTCAAGCTCATACCGAGGCACCATAACAGTACATATATGTGATACCCCTCGGATACGAGACACGGGTTGATCAGGCCCAGGCCCAAACCCGAGGGAGTATCAAACAATTAATATTTTATAGCGAACACAGAATACAAAATGAATTAAGAAATGAAAGTTTAAAGCTGAAAAGAAACTAAAAGATAATCCTTAAATAATTCAATACTTAAATTTGATAAACCAAATATCCATAATTTGAACAACTCGGGAATCCATCTCTAGTGGACCCCTAATAAAAGTCTCACACTAAATGAAAGTAAAATAAAAGATAAAACCCAAATCCAAGATCTGGAAAGAAACCCTACATCTTCGGTAGAATGGAAGATCGTCTCTGCTCTGCACGAACAAGCTCAAGCCTGGAACTGACGTACACCTGAAAAATAGGAGTGGGTCAGGCCCACGAACAAGTTCTAACCTACTACAATCCAAGCAGAGACTCGATACGCATGTACATACTAAATAGTTCAACAATAACTAATAATCCGTACATAAATATATCCACACTACTGGACTCTCGCTAGGCCATGAAGGGGGTCTCAACCTGGATAGAAGGCATCACACAATACGCACCTGAGTGGGTATGAGTACCTAAACCTAAACAGGGTATACCTCAACCTTCACAGTCAGCTACACATCCAACTGCATATACGCACCCTAACCGTCGACACTGAGACTCAAGCTCATGACACGGTAACATAAAAATATATCTAAACTCCGTTTCTATCCATCCACCAGAAATCCAGTAAGTCACTCGGCGTAGTCAACCGTACCGACTTATATATATAAGGAGGATTGTAGTTTATAACCCGTGCCCTTACTCCAAAATAGGTAGGACTTAGCAATTTGAGCTAATCCAAACCCAGTATGTCACCGTCCCATACCGGTACATACAATCCAATCCGTCCAATAGTTGATAAAGCATCGATAATTATAACAGCAATATCAACAATTCCATACTAAACATAAGAGAATGCATTAGCAACCATTCTTAAAAATACCAATAATTGATTCATATTGAAAATATAAATATCAATGTCAACTACTCCTTACTATGCATATTGACATAGATAACCAACCTGCATATTTACATTCACAGTTGACAAAATAATGACCATATAAATGTCAATACCAACAGTTCCAAACTAAACATGTTAGAACAGATTAACAAACATGCTTAAGTAAGCCAATTCAGAATCCATAATTTGATCATACAGGGCTTTATTTAAAATGATGACCTATTCCCAGTTTCCATAGAATTAACAGAGCCTAAATAGATATTTTCCCACTCACATCTATAGCATGCAGAATAAATAGAAGTAATCTATTATACTTATAGTTTCCTGTCCAACAACTTGCCGCACTAACCGTTAAATTTACTCATCAACTAATTTTCAGTGAAATATAAATTTTTAGCATAGTTTCTATTTCCATGAACATATAATTCGAGTGGACAAGCTCTTACAGAAAATTTCTAATATAATTAAGAAATTAGAAACTCCAAATCTACACAGTCTACAAGACCTTCGTAATTAACTCCATGTAATCCTAATGATTGTGTCCAATTTTATGTTAATCTGGTCTTTGCATATTTATGTTTACCCTAGATCACTCCTAAATCACCCATTACAGTATTCATTCACCAATAAACACATTAAAACAATCACTAGGAAGCCTAATCACTGAAAAAAAAAATTTGGAAAAACAACCCACAGAATCAAAACTCACGCATAAACAACCTGGAGCCGGCTCCAGAATATTGGAGCCGCCTCCAATGGCCCTGGAGCCGGCTCTTAGACCATTGGAGCCGCCTCCAGTCCAAGGGGAGCCGGCTCCAATCCAATAGGAGCCGGCTCTCCCCCTCCTCTTCTTCGTGTTCTCCTCTCCGGTCGCCGTTTACGCCTCCGACACTTCACTGTAGAGGTTTACAGAGAGTTTCACTTAATCCTAGAAGATTCCAGTCCTTAACTCAGTCCTTATTATGCTACTAATATGGATTAAACCATGAATTAAATAAGACAGTTCAAAGTTAAACAGTTTACAAGTTTTAAACCAAAATCAGTTTCAGTTACACTCTAGGCATGACACAGACAACGTCTTTTATTTTTAAACATGTAATTCATCCTGGAACCATTGAGTATACAAAGAACACGAGTATAAGGGAGAGAGTAAGGTTAGAACTTGCCTTTTGAGATTTTTGTTAAAATCTCTACGTTGTCTTCTACAATCTCCGGCGACTCCTACTGCAACCTCCTCTGTTCCTCGTTTCTAATTCCACAAACGTGTTTTGGTTGTATTATTTTGTTCCCTAAGCAGACCTATCGTATATATTTATAGGCAACCAAAACCCTAAGTCCAATTATACCTAAAGTCTGAAACGAGGCCCATAAACACAACCTAGGTTATAAACCTTGTCGGCTCCTTAAATAAACCTAAACCTAAACAGAACTAAAACCCTAACCACACTTTTATACCTAGTCACAAATTAAAACATGTAATTACTAAGTCAACAATAAAAATTCCAAGTTAACTACTAATTCAATTAAAGAAACAAATAAAAATTCCAAGTTAACCGTAAAACAGAAAATAATATACAATTTACAGAGAATTAAAGCCAAATAAATAATTAAAACAATTAACTTAAATAATCACAATTACTGTAAATAATTCAAATAATTAATTAACCCAAAGAAAACAAATAAACTAACTAATTAACTCAAATAACACAAATAAGTCAACTAAATCAAATCATTAAAAAGTCAATTAAAATATAATTCAAAACAATTAATGAACCAAAAATAATTAATGAACAGAAAACAATTAAACAAATTACCGAGACTATCCTTTTAAAAATTAGGGGTATTACAATATATAAAATCCATCCAAAATCCCTGGTATTGCCGCTCAACAAGTAGTTGCCATGACAATACAAATCCACGGGACTTAACTTGTAGTTAATCCCATCCTTATTCCAAGTAGGTGGGTAATGGTATTGTTTTAAAAACCAAACCTATCCTTAGTATGCCACCGTCCCATACCGGTGCCTACTTTCCAATCAACCAGTAGTCAATAATACCAATAAATCAAGTATATATCAACTAAATTCCAACATCCAACATTCAATGTTAGCAGTGATAAAATAAGCATTGATAAACAGGGTCACAACAACAACATATACCTGCCCAATTTAAGTTGTTCCCTTTAGTCTGATATAAAGACAGATGTAATTAAAACTTCCATTTAACACCTTACAAATGACATACAGATATGTAGGGTATGTATCACAAAATCCTAACCTCCACAGTTGATACTAACTGTGATAATGTAAGCATCAAAATAATATTCACAGTATGTATGTAGACATGCTAAAATTATAGTGTTCCACAAAACCGATCTAGTGTTAAACTCAAATCCTCCTAGTATTTAAGTTCCAACAGTTGCTATTACAGAAGTTAAGATAGCTATCATCTAGACCCATCCTTCCAATAATTTATACTAGCAGTGGTAAGGAAAAACGTGAACCACAATGCATCCACAAACATGCTTAATCTAGGTTGAACAAGCATACAACACTACTGTAACTACCAGTTTCATAGCAAAATAGATATCATTTTAGTTTGGTTTAATCTTCATTAATCCTGGAATCATTTAAGAGTGCAAAGAGTATGAAGCCTAAGGGAAAGAGTAAGGATAGAATCTTGCCTCAGAAACTTTTGTTCAAAGTTTCAACGTCGTCTTCTTAAAAAATCCCGGCGAGTTCCAAAACCCGGTTATTGTTCATGGGTACGAAACACTATTCCCGAACTCAAAATCTGATCTGCACCGTTCAGATTGTGCGACACTGAGTCATAACCTATCCTCCAAATTTCATCTCGATCGGACCACGGACGAAGCGGGATCGGATGTTTGATGAAATCTGGGCAGAATGGAAAAAAACCTGTGCGACCCAGTTACTGTTCACGAGTACGAATCACTGTTCCCAAGGTCAAACTCTGATCTCCACCGTTCAGATTGTGCGTCACTGAGTCGTGAACCTCTTCTCCAAAATTCAGCTCGATCGGACCATGGACGAAGCAGGATCGGATGTTTGATGAAATCTGGGCAGAATGGAAAAAACCTATGCGACCCAGTTACTGTTCACGAGTACGAATCACTGTTCCCGAGGTCAAACTCTAATCTCCACCGTTCAGATTGTGCGTCACTAAGTCGTGAACCTTTCCTCCAAAATTCAGCTCGATCGGACCACGGACGAAGCGGGATCGGACCTTTGATCAAACCTTGGCAGAATGTGAAAAACTGCGTTTTTCCACTTCCACAAAACGTGTGCTTTGTTTAAAAAACCCTACACAGACGTCTACCTTATACTTATAGAGTTTTCCTAAACCCTAGGTTCATTTAAGTCCAACTCACAATTCTAACCGGCCCATCTAATTAACAAAGAAACCTACGACGGCTATAATATAAAACCCTAATTTATACTGTAATTAAAACCCTAGTTAGATGTATTTACCTAATTATCCTATTCACTATTAAATACTTAACAAATAATCTAATTGAACAAAATAATAATTAGTAAACCCAATTAAATTAAATAAGACACACATAAAATAAGACACACATAGAATAATTAAACCAATTACACTTAAACCATTAATGCCAATTAAATAATTAAAACACTAACAAGTAATTCCAATCAAATAACTAAACCAATTACACTTAAACCATTAATGCCAATTAAATAATTAAAACACTAACAAGTAATTCCAATCAAATAACTAAAAATAAATATCATTTAAATAAATTAAATCACCACAAAAGAAAACAATTAAGCACCTAATAAAAAAAAAATAATAATGACACATAATCAAATAAAATGCACTTAAATAATAAATTAAATACCATTAAATACCAGGAATATCCTTTTTAAAATTAGGGGTATTACATTTATATATGATTTAATTAGGGTTAAACATATATAAATAGGATTATAAGTAACATTAATTACTTAAATTTAACTGAATTTGTGTTGAATCAAGTTAATTTTCACCTTGTTATTCAACTACGGCAGATACGGACAACTTGGAGGATGTGAATGCTTATACTTATTTTGCAGATTATATTATTGAAATATTGATTTTGTTTAGGCTCTATAATGAATGCTTATTATTGATATATATGTATCAAATTATAATGATACATATTTTGGAGGATGGATGTTGATTATATAGTGTGGTTCAATTAACTACGCAGTTTGGAGGAGTTAAATGCTCAGTAAATTTTTATCAGCTTAAAGGAATTGGTTTAGGATTTCTAAACTTTATATTGTGTGCATAATTTGATCCTAAACTTGATAGGTTATATTAAATGCTTATTCTGAAGTATAGTTGGTTTGCATCTATTACTGTTTTATCGACTATGTTAATTGGAGGATTGTATGTACCGGTATGGGACGGTGACATACTAGGTATGGATTAGTTCAAGCACTAAATCCTACCTAATTTGGAATGAGTTGGATTAACCATAAAGAGGTTAAGTCATACTTATATGGATGTATATGGACCGGTATGGGACGGTGTCATACTAGGGATGGTTTAGCTCAAAACGCATAAACCTAACCTATTGGATTTAAGGGAAGGATTGTAAAATATTGAATCCTAAACCTTGTTTAGTCAGATCGACTGATTAAGTTGAAAGACTATCTGGATTAATTGTGTTTGTGTGTAGTCGGATCGACTGATTAAGTTGAATGACTAAACTGGATTAAAATTCTTATGTTAATTCAATAGACAATAAAATGGCATACCTTGGGTTAGACGGACTTTATATATATGTTATGGCACCACGATATGGGCATGAGTCTCAGAGTCGTTGGTTAGGGAGCATATATCGCTTGGGATGGATAACTGGACATAGGTATTATTCCCTGGTAGGTCTAGGTACTCATGCCCACCTTAGGGTGCGTATTTGCATGTTGCCTTCTATTCAGGCTGAGACAAACCTATTGGACTAGCGAGCGTTCTATTAGTGTGCACTATATACATATATGGACTACTCTAGATATGGTTGAGTCTTCCTAGGATGTATCTGCGTATCAGATTACTGTTTGGATTGTAGTAGATCAGGACTTGCATGTGGGCCTGACCCACTCCTTTATTTTTCAGGTATTCATCAGTTCCAGGGTTAGAGCTTGGACGTGCAGAGCAGATACAGATATTCATTCCTCCGACTATGTAGGAATCTTCTCTATGTTAGCTGTAGAATTTATTTCTATGATTTAAACTCCTATTTGAGAATTTTATAAGGGGTCCAATAGATGGATTCCCGAGTTGTAAACTTACAGAGGTTTTGAAGCTTGGATTTTTATAATTATATTTGGAAGATATTTATTTCTAGTTCCTTTCAGCTTTTAAATTTTTATTTCTTAAACAATTTTGTATTCCGTGTTCGATTTAAAATACTTTAATTGTTTGATATCCTTTGGACTCGGGTCGGACTTGATCAACCCGTGTCTCGGATCCGAGAGGTATCACACTTTGGCGCCTCCCACTTACCCTTGTTGCGACGCTCCTCTTTGTCACTAGCCTTGGACCTCTCTCCACGGTCCTTGTCCTTATCATGGCATGGGCGTCTCTCCTCAGCGCTGTGCTCATCATCACTGGACTTGGGCGAACCCCCTTTCTTGAAGCACCGGTCTCCCCCACCTTTGCTGTGGTCCCTCCTGGTAGACGTGGCCCTCTTATCATCACGCCTAAGGTTTTCAAGGTGCTCCGTTATAGCCATTGCAGATGCCAAGTCTCTAGGCTCCCTCCTTCTCAGCTCTGTAGCTACCCAAGACTGTAACCCATCAATGAACAAGCACACGCGTTGCCGCTCCAGCATCTTTGGGATCTCCAGTATCAAGTTGGAGTACTCCTTCACATACTCCCTTATGCTGCCCTTCTGCTTCAAGCGCCTTAGGTTGATCATGGCGAGGTCCTCGGCGTACTCGGGGTAGAACTGCCTCTTGAACTCCTCCCATGTGTCAACCGCTCTTGCATCTCTACCGGTGAAGCGCTGCCTCCACCATAGAGCAGCAGTGTTCGTGAGGTACATGGTGTATGTCTGCACCTTCTCTTTATCATCCTCGATCTCCATATACTCGAAGTACCGCTCCATGTGCCAGAAGAAGTTGTCAATCTGGCGCGCATTCCTTGACCCATCGTACTCCTTGGGCTCCGGCGCCTTCTTCTTCCTTGGCTTCACCACGACCTCGCGCGTCTGGGAGAACTCTTTCTTACACTCAGCAATCTCCACGCGCAAGTCATCTACTTGATCATGCAAGTCCCTTTCCTTCTCTCTAGCCTTGATGGCCATGCTGTCGATCAGCTCGTAGAGCTCTGCAATCTTTCTCTCGAGCCTGGTGAACTTGGTCTCTGTGTAACCACGTGTGTGGCGAGTTTCTCCTCCAAGCTCTGCTCCAAGACGTAGACTTGGTGGTCTCTTCCGCTAGCCATGTCTACTCTAACAAAGCTACCTTGACGAACCTGCTCTAATACCAATTGTCACGGGCTTAGAGTTTCAGCACCACTCTAGCTGCTCCCGTGCGGCACCAAGACGTTGCTTCTACTTTCGCAAGTACTTGGTCAGCCTAACTCCCTTGCACACCTTAGTCAACACACTCCCCTCGTGCGCTTACTAGTGTTGTAGTGGCCATCGCCCTCTCTTCACTTGGCTTGCACACTCACATACACTAAGGCACTTAAGTTGGCAAGGAAATAACACTTCTATTACTTCAAAGAATGCTTTGTACAAGACTAGCACTCAAACACTCGACAAGGCTCTGAAGACTCACTCTAGGACTTGTTGCCTATAAAATAAAGTTCTACTCCTAGTTATAGGCATCCCCATCCCTAATGGACGGCTAGGATGCATTCCAACCAATGATGGAGATTGATTCTCTAGAATCTTTTCCCACTTTCTTCATATATCCCTACATATCTATAAGTATATACAATATTCTAGAACTCTCCATACTATTCCACACAATTCTGGAGAACTCTAGAATATACTACACCTATCTAGAATCTTCCACACAACTCTAGACAACTCCGGAAGACTCTAGAAACTGCACTCGCCATGCAATTACCATGCAGCGTCCTTTTCAGCGTCTGCGTGTCGCCTGTGTGGCATAACCTCCATAGGCAGTGCGTGACAGTATTCTCTCTTTTTAATTTTTTTTTCTCCTTGTATCTTTATTTGATACAAAAATTACTCTTTCCCGTGTTTGTTTTTTTTTCTCCTTTTTCTTTATTTGATACAAAAATTACTCTTTCCTATTTTACAACACAATACATCTTGTATTTCGGGACTAGCCATAGTCGAGAACTACAACTGTCCAAATATTCTCTACAAAATCAATTCTTTCGTGGTCTGAAAATAATATTTTTTTTTTTCTTTTTTAGGTGAAAGAGCCATATCTAATCTAGTAAAACGATGGTCATAACTAATAACTATTTTTTCAATTTTTTCTCGATGAAATAGCTCATCTCCACTAAACAAATTTCTACTAAATTCAATTTATTTGAAAATGATTATCACAATTTTTCAGCAAAAACAATCAAAATAGATATGTTCTCTATGGTGATGTAGAAAGGAAAAAAAAAAAAAAGAAAAAAAGAAAAAAAAAATAAATGGTATTAAAGTTTTGTTTCTATGCAATTTTTTTACTAACAATCGAAATAAATCTGTTCTCAATGGTTATATAGATGAAAAATAATAATAATAAAAATTCTTATAATATACCGTTGTTTATCATCTATGGTAAGTAAATTTAACATATATAGCATGTATATCTATATTTTCTATACAAGGGAACTTTGTTATAAATGTTCATATTACTATATTTACATGTATAAAATTTTGTTTCCTAAACAAGATAGGAGCCACCTCATCGTCCATGATACAATCTTGAATTTTTTTCAAGATCTATATATGATCCGAATCATCTACTATATATGATCCGAATCATCTACCCATCTTTAAATTAGTCTCTTAATTTAACTATAATTTAAATATGTTAATACTTTAACAAAAAGAGAAAGAAAGTGTAATATCTATTAATACTCATCTTTAAATTAGTCTCTTAATTTAACTATAATTTAAATATGTTAATACTTTAACAAAAAGAGAAAGAAAGTGTAATATCTATTAATACTCATCTTTAAATTAGTCTCTTAATTTAACTATAACTTAAATATGTTAATACTTTAACAAAAAGAGAAAAAAGTGTAATATCTATTAAAATTGAAGTATCAGTCTTTTAAATCATATAAGATACATGTAGCATTTTCTCATAACGAAAGTTCAAAAATTACCATGCAACATTGAGATGATGGGAGGGGACACCAAATTTAGTACTTGGGTGTGGATTCAACTCTCCTCCAGACTTACAAGCTCTTGACTCGCACTGTAGGTCCAGACTTACAAGCTCTTGACTCGCACTGTAGGTCGGGGTGGGTAGCCGAGAGTATACTTGGTAGCTACAAGTCCAAAGGGCGGGTAGTTGCCGAAATTCCCAAAAAAAAATTAAAAATAAATAAAAATTGAGATGAAGACGCTACATATCACCCATAAACACTAATAAAAATTGTAATGGTAAGCTATATACATTAAGATAGTAGCTTAGCAAGTTCATCTACTCTCAGGCTCCCTTTTGGAGGAACCATATCAAGATTTTCTGCTTGAAAATCCTTCGTTCTATGATTTCTTGAACTCTTCCTCTCACCCTCTCTTTTTGAACTCTTACTCTCACACTCTCTTTTTTCTGAAACTATTAGAGCCTCCTCTTTCACCTCCAAATCTCCAGTTTTTTGTTTCTCAGGTTTCTGAACCGCCACCTTCCTGGATCGGTGTCTAAATACAGGACCAGGTGGAGCAGACTGAGCAAGAGCAACTGCCTTTTCATAAACAATATTGGCATCCAAACTAGAATCGGTTAAAACAACTGCACTCCCACTCTCAACGGCTTGCTTCCACAGTGCTGCAACTTGCTCTGTCCAAGGTGAAATCGACCTAGTTGGTTTGCTGGCATTTTGCAAGGTCTCTGATACATCTTGCAGGTTGTTAAAAGTTAGAGGAACTGCAGAGGAAGGTCCAGACTGATTCTCAATGCCACCAATAGTTCCTAGCGAGGTGTCACATCCCACTGACATAGTTGCTGACTCATCATCATCGCAGTCCTTACTGTCCAATAATGTTTCGCTTCCATTACTTCTGATTGAATCTTCGGGACCATCATTGGCACAGCCTGCGAACGTTACGGGGGTTTCATCTCCATAGTTATTTCTCAATGTTGAAACTGCAAGAGAAGCTGGAGATGGCATATCAATTACTTCAGATAAATGATTCTCACTCTCAACTATGCTCATGTCCTCACCTCCCTCTATGCCCACATCTTCACTACCCATGGCCATAGGAGAGGTGCTTGCGCTGAGTGTCGCAAGACTTGTATCTTCAATTGATAAGTTTGGAACACATGTTGCCGTTACAGCTTGACCTTCTAAAGGAGGTGCAGTAGTTGTTGCGCCATCGGTTTCAGATTTCTTAGCATCCTTGTAATCATCTTCTGGTATCGGGAGGGAGGACTTCCAATCTCTTCCTCTCCACATGAGTATGTGCTCGTGCTCAAATGAGATAAGCACACACGGAACAAGCACCTGGAATTAATGAAGAAGACAGTTAATGTAGAAGTGATGATATGACAATTTTGTCTAAATGACAAAGATAATTTTAACTTTTAACAGACCTTGAGTTTAGCACCTATTTTCCGATAGTCACTCCCGTTCATCCCTTGACAATTTATCCGCACTAATTCACATGCTTCGAATGCCTCTCTGACATTATTTACCAGGTTACAGTAAACACCATTTTTTCCTGCAAGATGTTCAAAAATCTGAATTATCAGTTGTGTAATGCAAGATAATTTTGCCTTCTACATGAACCTTGGAGAATAGAAGTAAGGATACCAAGCTTGCAAATCGGTGTTAGTTGGCGTCCCTTCTTGCGCATCTCACTTGCTTCTTGCAGGGTAAGACCTTCCGGGGCGTGCTTAATCAACCTTGGATAAACAGGGGTAACAGGTTTCCACAACATGATAGGAAAGCGTGGACGAGTTCTGTAGTTGTAATTTCTACCGCGGAAAAGGTATATTACCCCTCCTTTACTAAATATAATCTTCCCTCCTGTTTTCTCCTGTCAGAACATGAAATTTTTTAGAAAAAGGAAATCTTGTAGCAACGAAGCATAAAACAGAAAACAATGTAAAAAAAAGCCACATGTTGCATGATTAATTAGTTTAATGGCTTGAAGAATTTTATTTGGCTCTTCTCATAACAACTTAAGCTGCATCTAGCCGATAAGCAAGACCATAGGTCCACAGGCATCAAGGAATTGCAAAAATGTCTGATATAAAAGAAAACAAACAAATACCAAAATGTAAAGCTGGAGCCACCAACCTCCAATTGTTGGCGGACATTGTCCATATCGACGGTACACACCCCTTTGCATTTTATCTTACACACCCTCCGACGCTTCCAATGAGCATGAATGTTGTCCAGCATGTTGTGCGTCAAACCATCTCTTCCTAAAAAACATGAGTTGAATGTAACATAAGACCGCCATAAACTCCATTCTCAAGTACCCAAGTCCAATAAAACAAGACAGATTTTACACGTCATAGCAGGTATCCATTATGTGAACCAAAGCAATTTCTTTGACAATATTAGAATCAGAGTTTAAGGATTAACAAATCATCCACATTTAACAATTACATTTCACAGTGACTACCACGTATCCGGGTGGATGGGTGAGGTGGGCTGAAGCAAATGGAGTCATTGTACTAAAGCATATCCATATCAATTCTACAAGTTAGCATTTTTCCATTAAATCAGCCAAAAATAAGAGATTTCTAGCCCAGAAAGAAAGAAAGAAAGAAAGAAATAACGCAATCAACAAATTATACCATCCCCACGTTTAAAATTAAACATTAAAACTATACAATCAACAAATTTTCTTCATCTTACTCACCAAAAAATAAAAAAATTGATAAATAAAAGAGGATTAATCATTCCATAACAACTACCAATGAATCAACTAACAGACTTAACATTACTGAAAAGAAATGCGAATCATATAAAAGAATTGATGCATACCCATATTCAATTGCCGCTTCGTCTTAATACACCCTTGAATAAGATCCTCAATTTCCTCCTTTGTCAGTGGCTCCCCCAATATCTCCTCCCTTGACCTGACGTACTTCGGACCAGACCCAGCCAAGTATGGCCCCGGCGCCTGCACCGGCTTAACCCCCTTCTTATGCGGTGGTGGCAGCTGAAATGAATCAAATTCCAGCTTTTTCTTACTTGGCGGAAGCGGCTTCCGGCCCGTCCACGGCCGTGGCATCGTGCCCGGCCCAAACGGTGCAATCGGCGGCTCCCGCAGCTTCACGGGCTTCTCTTTTGGGGTCTCGGTATAACTATACTGAAACGCAAATGGGGCATCAGGAATTATATAGGAAACCCCATCGTCGCCGACATTGATACATGTTTCGGCCTTCTTGACCTGGTTAGGAACCTTTGTGAACCTCGGAATTGGGCGAAACGCCGGGTGTGAACGTGGGTCTTTAGGGCTTTTGGAGTACTTTGAGGCTTTGCCGGGAATTGAGGAGCGAGAGGGAGTGGAGGGTGTTCCAGTGGACCTGAAGGTGGTGGTGGTGGTGCTGCTGCTGGTGGCATGGTCGTGAATATCGGCGATTTTGTTGGCGGAATTGAAGCGTTTTCGGAGGCGGAGGTCATCTTCGATTTCCTTCTGGGCGCGTTCGCGGCGGATGAATTTCTCGGCGTTGGCGTTGTTCCACCGTGAAAAGCGGACTTCGGTGGCTGGACGGTGGTGGGGTTGGTTTGGTGGCGCGAAAATTGGGAACTGAATCAGAATTTTCAGCGCCATTTGGCTATTCTAAAGGTTTCCGAACTGAAATTGATCTGAACCCTGAATTTATATGAACAAAGCCTGGAAATTTAGGACATTTCTGATGGAACAGTTGAGCTCACCGTGAGCAGAAAAACCCTAGTCACTAGCAGATAGACACTAACAGACACTGTAGTTCCTATGGGAGATACTTCTTCATTGTTATGTGGGCTGTGGATTTATATTAATTTTTATAATATAATATCTAACAGATACTGTATTTTTTTTATGAGATAGTTTTTTAAAAACTAGCAGGTCTACTAATAGATCATTTGATAATTTCCAAATATATAATAATACATATTGAATTGTTATAAATTGAGAAGAGAATGTCATCACCTTGGAATTCTTTTAAAATTATGTTGCGAAGGCTCTTGATGGTCCTGATTGGTGTGTCAAACTAATTTTTAAATTTGTTTTGATTATTGTGAAATTAAATTGGCATTTCAAGATTCTGTTTTATTAGTACATCAATTAGAGTTGCAATTAGAAAAGAAAAGGCTTATAAGGATATCTTATTAAGTTATTGTGTTTATTTGATAATTTTTTAATAAAAAATATTTTATTAGTATAACATTTTCTCTAGTTATTGTAAACTCTATTCTATTGAGTCTTCGTAAATTTGTAACAGCCATTTCTTGGAATTTCTTGGGAAATTAATATTTGACACTTGGTAGTTTTTTGTAAATGTAGCTCACTCGGCTCAGGCAGCAGAGTTTAGGCCCAGGAGTTCTTTTGGGGCCCAGTTGACTTATTCCAGTTGCAAGGTCCAGGCCCAAACTATGGACAAGCTTCAATACAGGTCTAATATGACCAGGCTAAGGCTTAATCTCGGGCTCAGTCGTGATTTGTTCTGGGCCGATTCGGATTTAGTTAATTTGAGCCCATATCTGGTCGAATGGAGTGCAATTCGAGACCTATATATATATATATATATATAGGCAAATATATACACAATATTTTTACACATTTATACCTAAACAATTATATACTTGTAAACATATAATACAAATTAATATAACTTCTCTATTTACTTACATAAGAAGTATATTAGTAGTAATAATGTATAGTTATTAATGATTATTAATGGTAATTTTGTATATAATATTAAATTCGGCCCCCAAATATTTTTCAGAATTCTATATTAACAATAATTATTCATGATTTTTAATGGTAATTTTTATAAGAAAATTAAAGTTGACCTCCCAAAATTTTATAAAGTTCTCATTTATAGTTACTTATCTACGAAAATTAAAGATGGTTTGTAAAATAAATTATTTATGACTTTTTTGAACCATTTGGTCTTGCCTTTAAAAGTTCAACTGTGTTTATTATTTTGTGAGTCTTACTAAAACGTATTAGTACTCTACACACACATATAAAAGTATATAAATTATTTGTTATGATTTAAAGAGAGAGAGACAAAAAAAAAAAAAAAAAAAAAAAAAAAAAAAAAAAAAAAAAAAGAAGAAGAAGAAGTGGACAATGACAACTTTATTAATGGAATGTTAACTAATTTTCTTTCTATTTATTTTTCTCATATTGTTTATAGATTTGTTCTTAAAAATGTAGTGGAAAAAAAACTATTGCAATTCTTTTATTTATTTATTATATTTAACTTTATATAACTACCTAGCCCCCCAATTGAAAATTTCTAGCTCCGCCCTGCTTGGCTTGAACCGAGATGCCACTTGGGTGGGCACGCCCAATATCGAGAGGCACATCCAAGTGGGCACTTGGCATCACACCAGATCAAGGATTTGATCTGGATCTAGCTCTGATACCAATCTTAATGGGTCGGACGCTTGTCTTATGAGTTCTAACCAAAAACTCATGTTGTTGGTTAGTATTGTATATCCGTCCATATATACCCAATCTCTTTATCATTGGGATTCAATATGAATACTTTTGTGGGTATCCAAAGAGATTAGTCCTGCCCACGAAAGGAGTGGGATATTTCACGTCAATAAATGAGATACTTCATCTTAATAAATCATGTAACACTCATTTCTAAAACCACGTAAGTGCAAGAATTATATGCCATATTCAGCATGTGATGCCTCTGTCAAGTCCTCTACAAAAATTACAACAAGTTGAGGAGCCGGTCATAACCTTTTCTGAAGAAGATGACAAGGGAATTCACCAGCCCCATGATGACCCTTTGGTAGTTTCCATAATTGTCGCTAATTTCACTGTTCGACAAATATTGATAGAAAATGGTAGCTCGGTTGACGTACTATTTCTTGGGGTGTACGACAAATTGAAAATCGGCCGAGAGAAGCTCCGACCCATGAAGTCACCACTGGTGGGATTTTTAGGCGACAAAGTATATCCACTGGGGCAGTTACACTTCCAGTCACTGTAGGAGCCAATCCAAAGAAGGTCACTGTAATGGTGGACTTTGTGGTAGACTGTCCATTATCATATAATCCCTTTAGAAATCACCCATATACCTTAATAAATGACCTTAGAGGTAAAACTTGTGGTAGCCTCCTTTAGAAGAGAAAACAAATCCTAAAAATAGAGAGGGAAAATATATTCATTTTCCTTACAAATACAATCGTGTCCCATCATTTAAATTATTTTATTATTATTATTATTTTTTTTAAAAACACCCTTTCTATGTTTATTGAGTCAGGTCAAGCTTGCTTCTCTATCAACTTGGTCGACCTCATAGGATTGGCCCAATACGGACCAACATCCTCTCCACTGCACTGCAGGATACAGGTCACTGGAAGTGATTTTGACTCGCCGATATACTTCTACTGAATTATCAATGTTCTAGTATTGAGTAAATAAGCAATGGAAACTTCGTTATTCCTTCATAACTCGATGAATTTAAAAAAAGAAAAAGAAAAGAAATGGCATTACAAGGGAAGAGGTAGGACTCAAGCCTTCCTGGATGTGGTCCATGGGCCTTGAAGGCCCTGTTGTGAAGTGCTCCGTACTTCATTTATAGATGTAGCCCAAACAGTGGATTCATCCATCCATCCATCAATTAGGGTCCCGCTATAATAAAACACTCATATGTGAAGGGAATGGAGTAATATAAGTGATGTTTCTCTGCCAATATCATCAAATCCATTGTATACTTCTTTGATTGAGTGGTCCCCAAGAATCAATCTCTATGAGCACAAATATAGGTCATAGGACATTGTATAGCAATCCTAGCATGGACATGCAACCCATTGTGGGTGATTTAGCTGTAAAATGGTTCATTATCAAACATAATATGGGCCCCTTTCCATATCAATAGTCAAAGCCCATTTGATAACTCCACTGCTACGATCCAAATACCATTAATACATGTGGGCTCAATGGCCCCCATTAACTTATAGTACCATTCTAATATCTACCGTGAAAATAGCCAACTAACAACATAGCCATTAAATGAAATAAAATAACACCCCAATTCTTTTATTCATACCTCAAGCTGCTACTAGATTTTATTTTCTCTTTTTTTATTTAGAAGAAGATGCCTAACTAAAAATCAACCATTAAAAGAAGGAAAATTGTATATTAATCAAAAGGAAAATTAAATTGCTTTGGATAATGATTTAGACTTTGTCAATCAACATCTCTATAAGGTAGATGGCCATATAGCAACTAGTGTTAACGATGTCTTAAACCAGTTGATGAACTTGGGAGGATGAACGACCGTTTTGACTATTTTCTATTACATAGTTTATAAGTGCAATTCCGACTAATTTGTGTAAGTGAGAGTTAATGTTATTATGATATCATATCTATATAATCTCTACTCACATTAAGTGAGAATTAATATTATTATGATGTCATTACTATATTAATCTTTACTCACATAAAATTACTCTAACAACATCGTTATCTCTCACTCATCTTTTTCAAAAAAAATCCTCCCTCTCTCTCCTCTTTACTCCTATATTAAACAAGTCGAGATGATTTTTGTTTCTCTTTTAACCTGACGTTCTCTCACATTTTTTCTATATATAGGGCTTTTGGTTATATTTTCCTAACTCCATCATCTTATATTATTCTTTTCCAATCATTACTATTGCCACTAAAAGTTGTATATCTTGCAATCACATTTTCATCCATCTTAATTTCATGGCAAAGAACATTCATTTTTGGTGTGAAATATTCTCCCAATTGTGAGAATGAGCAAGAGAAGAGAGAGGGAGGATCTTTTTTTGAAAAAGATGAGGGAGAGATAACGACATTAAACGTCGTTGGAATATGATCAATTTTTCTTAATTCAAAACGGTACATTTTTTAAACTTTGGTAAATTTTTCTTATTTCAAAATTGTACAGTTTTCAAACTTTCTTTAAATTAGTTGACGTGGTTTAACACAAACGTTAGATCAATTTTAAATGTCATAGTGTCAATTTGTAGCAAATTCAACTTAGGATAACTTAAAGAATATTTAACAAGGTCCAAGTCCTAATCTCTATAAGGTAGATGGTCATGTAGCAACTAGTGTTAACCCATCTAGTTGATGAACTCAGGAGGATGAATGATTGTTTTGATCATTTTCTATCACAACACTTATAAGTGCAGAGTGCAGACTCCACCTCCGACTGATTTATGTAATTGAAAATTAATATTATTATGATGTCATTAATATTCCTAACGTTATGATGACGCTAATCTCTACTCATATAAAATTAGTCGGATTCTTCCGACCGTCAACCCCGTACAATTGTTTTACAATGACCAAGGCTAGCAACTTGCCTTTCGAATGGTTGGTTAGTGACTCACTGAAAAGTGATGCTATAAAATTCATATAACTTTATAGCATAATTCAAATTAAAAAATGTTTAACTTGTGAAACATGAACAGGGATTTCCCTAAAACAAAAATTTAACAGTGATTTTTTTAACACTACATTGATTTGAGCGCTCAACACAAACACATTCAAAATTTTAATTTTTGGTCCGAAAGGTGATAAAGGGTCGGATTCGAATCCTCTTACGAACCACTCATTAGCCATGTGGTGGGACTCACGTAGAGTTTTGAGTGTGTGAGTTTAAATTGGAACTCTCTACCATTTCTCATTACCACTAGCTTAGGGACCTCAGGTGTCTCCGAGATTTATCAGTCCCTTCCATCATATCATCCAATTTTGTGGGGCCATAAAATTGAATTGCACCGCAGAAACAAATATACTGATTTTCCAAATACACAAGGACCAGAATGTATTTAATTATGATACGGAGTAATATATATCATCGGATAATGTGTAGCCATAAAAATTGAATTGTAATTTGTACCACAAAAAGAAGTATAGTGATTTTACAATTACACGAGGAGGACCAGAATGAATTTAATTATCTACCCAAACTTGTTTTTGTGTTGTCAGATTTACAAGTACAATTCAACTTATTATGCTCATGATTTGGCTGATTGTCTGATACGGAGAGAGATGAATATCAGAAATGGTTATTCGCGCCAACATTGTTTGTTGGGAAAAATCATTTACTAAACTTGTACTTGTGTAAATACCTTCAACCTTAGACCTCAAATTAATCACATTATCAAAGTACATGCCAAGATACATCATGTGGAGACTTCAGTGGGAGACTTATTACATCTCAGTCTTTACTTTTACTGTACCGACACGATGCTTGTATTCCTAATTTTTAAAATATTCTATATAATTATAAAATGTTCACGTTACAATGCCTAAGGAAGAAGTTGCTTAAACTTATACATATGCATTATGAAAAAAATCGTGAAACAGAGTAAAAGTGTGCAAAACCGACAATATATATATCAATGAAATGCGTCAAGACATATCATACCTTCATCCCAATTTATTTATTTTTTCGGACCATCCAAAATTACTTGTCCTAGCTTGATTATATATATATATATATATATATATATAAATTAAAAAAATAACTTGGTAATTTTAAGATGTACAATTAAAATTAGACTATTTTTTTATCCTACGGTTTGAAATTGATCCCATCACTCAAATTTGGATTGAATATTCAATGCAATAATTTATTAACGATCTGACCAAATATAAAATAGTATGTAAAATATATTATACATAATCTGTAATTCAGTTGGTATGCATTTCATAAAAATAAATTTAAAAAAATGTTGTTTACATAATGATTTATCATTTATAGTATTGGACATTTTATTATTTTAGTTTTTCTTCATTTTCTAATTCTTTTCTTTCTCATATTGATTTTTTTCTCTCTTTATTTTTTTGATTAGCTAATCAATTATCTATTTCTTTCTACTCACGAGTCTTCTTCTCTTTTTTGTGTTACTTTTTCTAATATGAATTTTGAAATTTTTAACAAAAATTATATCTCTTCACAAAATCAAGAAATCATATTGAATATTTGATAAACTACAAAATAGAATATATATACCCAATAACAGATAATATGTCCGATTATGCATTGGAACACATATAATCCTTATAATTTTTAGATTAGATCAAGTTACACTCAGTCTGGACCAAATCTTTTCGCAAATCTACTCATATCAATTATAAAAAAAAAGTACCACACATAATTCATAATTTGAGCTAACATAGAATAGTTAGGAAAGATACGAAGAATATAAAATTGAAATAATTACACTTTCCTCCTCTATAGACTACATAAATAACAAGGACCTCTCATATAGATTTAAATATAACATATTTGGATACAATGAATATTATAGCCATTTAATACTTACGTCAAAAGTTATCATAAGCCGAGATCTATGTTATTCATTTAAGAGCATCTCTAGTGATATATTAAAAAAAAAATTGTGTAAAATATACATTACCATATATGATTTGTAATTTTTTTTCATCTCGAGCAGTCTGTTAAGATATACTGCCACATTTGTGTGAGAGAAAAGAAAGAGAATCGTGAGTGGAAAAGGAAGATAAGAGATAAAATATACTTACATGGTTGTGTAAAAGGGTTGTGTATACATCCTCTTTTTCCACTCGCGATTCTCTTTCTTCTCTCTCATTACTTTACGCCTCTTTATTTCCCACTTTTCTAGAGCACCATAGAGAATAATCTGCAACTGGCAAGGATAAGAACTGCTCGACCATCTTTTATTTATTTATTTATTAATAAACATAGTTCGATTCATCACTTTCATTTGATCAATCTTATCTTCTGCAATCATCGCAGTAGATTCTAGGGTTTTTTTAGATTTTTTTTTATCCTTTTATATTATATTCTAATGAGATAAATATGTACTAACTAACCAAATATTAGATATATATTTTAATCACGTTTTTATATAATTGTTGATATAAAACAATTGATTGTGTACTTTCTACGTACTTGAATCTTATTTTATTGTTTGTTATTAAGTTAGAATTCTGATGGCGGCGGGAAAGGTTTACTATTGGTGTGCGGGATGGGAAAGTGAAATATGATGGGAAATTATTATTTATTTCCTAATTGAGGAGGATTGGGACGTGAGGTTTAATCGGCAAAAAGTAATGTGAATCATGTAGGTTTGTAAAAATTATGTAGGATTTGGATATAATACGTGATTGGTTGTTATTGGTAATACAAAATTTCAATCACAGGAACTAAAAATAGGTAATACAAAATTTTTACAAAAAAAAAAAAAACAAACAAATAAAAAACAAAATACACATTCTTCTTTATGAAATGTCTCATCCATCTTATTCTTCTTTCTCTTCTATCTGGTTTATACTTTCCTATCAAACGGAGCATATGTTACTCACCGGGATAAAATGGTCATCTTGCTAGGACAATAAATTAATAATACACTCCTTACATAGTATTGTGCATTCACCGCGTCTACCAGTAACCGGAGAGTAGTGAAAGTGGGAAGAGAGACGTATTTAATGAGGGTTGAGTGGTACACAAAAAAGAAGGCTGGCCCATTTAAATCATCGGAAGCGTGGCAGACGGCGGATCTGTGACAGCTGTGAGTACGGTTGGCCTGTGATGGGTCAGTCAGTTAATTCCCGCACACGCCTTTTTCTTTATTTACTTCTTAAATTCAACTATTTTTTTGAATAACTATTTTTATTTAATGGAAACCACTAAGTAATAAATAAAAAAAAAGTAAATGATATTATTGCTCTAAAAACAAGTTTGACAATTAGTTATTTTACATTTGAATTTATTACTCTAACGATTATTTATTTTTTGTGTTTCTTATACTGAATTCCAAACGGTGTCATTTGAGAAATGCTTGTATCATATTCCATACTCATTATGCTTCATACTGATGGATTTATTGCTCACCCATTTGCAAAAGATCATTTCCAATTACATTATATATATGTCAAAATAGATATATTTTTATTTGCATGTGTTTATGAAGGGAAAATTACATATTAAATAGAGTTAGAAGTCCTAAATAATAACATAGTCTATTTTAAAAGTTTGTTTTTCAAGATAAGACATGATCAAGAATGCCATTTACATTATATGGTAAATACTTGCAAGATAAAAAATATATATTTTTAAGAATTAATTTATACTTGAAAAAATGCAATTTGCCTAATAAGGTAAAAATAAATTATTTAAGAATAAATTTATACTTGGGAAAAAAAAATCGGTAATAGTTATAGCAAATTTGGATGAATTCTCTTATCTATTTAGACAAATGACGATTTTATTGTAGTGAATTACCTGATCTAACGTTTCTAATTGATTATTTATGCACAATATAAGTAAGTGGAGGCCCCATTCCCTTATTTGTAGCAAAGATGAAACAATTAAAATAAGTAAGTTTGACAATTTACTATAACAAATTCGTGCAAGAATTATTTTTTATTTTTTATTAGAAAAGAACTTTCCTGCTCTAAGTTGCAATATAAATATATATGAATGGTTATAATGAGATTACGAGAGCAAACTTTTTTTTTTTTTTTGTTTTTTTGGGAAGATGAGAGCAACCTTTTATACATCTTTACTGGAAGACAAATTATTAAATTTTATCTCCTCCATAGAAGTAAAAGATAAGTTATCATTATTTTTTGAACAAAAGTCTTAACATGAGATTTGCATCAGATTGTTGAGCAGGTTGAATTAAATAATAGACAAACTAATTTTAAATTATATATTTTTTAATATTATAAAATTATATAATTGTAAAAAGGATATTTTGATACTTTGGAATAAGAGTTTAGAGGGCG
The DNA here is from genome assembly GCF_030987335.1 of Cornus florida. Lineage (NCBI taxonomy): Eukaryota > Viridiplantae > Streptophyta > Magnoliopsida > Cornales > Cornaceae > Cornus > Cornus florida. The sequence goes on along the minus strand of NW_026775580.1, from coordinate 111,599,493 downwards.
TTTTAAAATCTTAACAATAATTTTTGATGCATTTGTAATTATTTTTGTTAATTCAATTCACATACAAAATTAACTTTTAAAATAGATCAATTTATTGTTTAGAACTTCTAACTCTATGTATGTGTAATTTATTATTATTATTATAAATGATCTTATCTTAGCCTTTTTATATTAAATTTTTGTAAGACTTTTGTGTGAGATATATATATTATAGTTTATTACATTTTTTAAATAATTTTTCTAGTTTTTTTCTTGAACTTTGACACGTCAGCAATCTGACCATCCTTCAATAGAAAGAGACATATTCGTATATATACCATATTTGTGAAAATATATATACCATATTTACTGAAGAGAATTGAAACTGGAAGAACATGTATTCAATGAAAGGTTAAATGTGGTACAGAATAAAAGGCCTAGGCCATTTAAACCCCTAGAAGTATCTCAGACTATGAGAACCATTAGCCTCTGATTGGTCAGCCCAATAATTCGTCATTCTGGTGGCCATTTAATTATTACTATCCAAACTTAAGTAGTTTCCAAATTATTTTTTAAATTCATATAACTTTTTAGTATTATTTTGTTTCCTAAAAACGTTTTTATTTTTCAATAAAGGACTTCTCTAAAAAGGGCAAAAAAAATCTTTACCTATATTATAGCAAAATTTAGAAGTACATATTTTAAAATTTTAACTAAAATAATAATAAAAAAAGAAGACATCTATTATGTACATATTATATGCTGCTGCGTTATTATTAACAAATGATGGTTAAATGCTCGGTTGGTAGCAAGGGGTCTCTCTCTCTCTCTAGTCTCGACTAAACCCTCTCCTATCATTCTTTTCCCTTCTCATTCCTCTCCTCTCTTTATATATATACACACAAAGACGTATACACATTACACACCCTTATATATATATATATATAGATATAATACATAGTTTCATTACTTATCAATCTTCCTAGCTCTATGTTCTTCTTCTCTCTATATCGATCACTTCCATCACTTTCTACCTGTGAAATGCCCCTCATTTGGTGAATCACCACCACCGATGGCGGAACTGCCCAACTCAGAGACTGACTCAAGTAGCAACTCGTCCTCACCACCATCTTCATTATCCGGACTACCTCAATCCAACCAAAACTTAGCCGCCCCGAACCCATCATCACAGGATCAGCCCAAATCAACGGACCCAAGTCAGAACCGACCCAAAAGGAGCAGAGAGAGCAGCAGCAAACACCCAGTTTACAGAGGGGTCCGAATGCGCACTTGGGGCAAATGGGTATCCGAAATCCGCGAGCCCAGAAAGAAGTCTCGGATCTGGCTCGGAACTTTCTCCACCCCGGAAATGGCTGCCCGGGCCCACGACGTCGCCGCCTTATCCATCAAAGGTGACTCGGCGATTCTCAACTTCCCGGAACTCACTGAGTTGCTGCCTCGTCCAGTCACGTGCTCCCCACGTGACGTCCAAGCCGCAGCCACTAAGGCGGCGTCAATGGATCATCTCAATCCTCCGTCCTCCTCCTCGTCATCGTCATCATCGTCATCTTTGACATTGTCAACATCGTCGTCGTCGGTGTCGTCGCTCGCGTCGGTGACGTCAGAATTATCCACGACGCCGGAGGAGCTGAGTGAGATAGTTGAGTTACCGAGTCTAGGAACGAGTTACGACTCGCCCGAATCACGGAACGATTTTGTGTTTGTAGACTCGGTTGATGGGTGGGTCTACCCTCCCCCGTGGATGCACAGAGCGGAGGATTGTGTTCATTTTACCGATCACATGGCAATGCTAGAGAGTACCACATTGAGCGGTTTGGAGGACTACTTGTGGCAACACTAATGCTGAGAATGGTGTATGCATCTTTTTTTTCTTTTCTTCTTTAGCACCTTTTTTTTTTTTTTTTTTTTTTAATTTTGATTTTTAATTGTAACCCTTTTTACCTTTTTATTTGAGGGGCTAAATTAAATACCTTTCCTCCTCCTCAAGTTCCTTAGTACTCTCTCTCTCTGTATATATATATATATATATATATAGTAATATTTATGAATATAGGCTTGCTTGAGTTTATATATGCCTATTGCCTACCCTCTTCAATGATTCTTACTGTGCGGAGGTAATATGGAAGAGAAAAGCAAGGATAATACCTTAATTAGTTGGTCTATACTAAATTGTTAAAAATTTCTTTTCTATCTCAAAACTAAATACTCAATGTTCAAGTTTTACTTTTTTGGTTAATTAACATTAAAGTGCTTTAAGAAGTTAAAGACTTCATTTTTTTCTCTTTTTGAATGACATAATAAACGGAGAATAAAGTCAATATTAGTCATTTTCTCTCTCTCATCTACTTTTTTTTATTTTTTTAACATCTTTGTGTTATCGATCATATATACAGAGCATTAAACAAAATATACTATAGAGTCATATCAAGTAACTAAAATAAGAAAATATCTATTCCCAATACTTTTGACTTCCAAATACAAAAGATTTTGAATATTAATTTTTTTTTTTTTAAATAGCTGTGAAAATTGATTGTTAAATTTGAAAACTTTAATTGATGCTATGGAAAATTCAATTCGGAATTTACTGAATAGGTTACACATTAATATTGTATTAATGATGCATGACTACCCAAGTACGGACATCAATTAATAGGAAATTATTTATTTATTAAACTATTTATACTAATTAATTAACTTATACAGATGAATAATTAATTTAAAATGTTCATCAATAGATTCAAAAGAAATAAAAAAAATTCAACTTTAACAGACTACATACTCTGTTTCTGGGTGGATATATATACATACTCTGTTTCAACGTTTACTTTGTTCTAATGTAATGGAGTATATAGCAGTTAAGCAATTGATTTTTCATTAAAGCCATTAAAGCAACTGTCTTTAACAGTATTATTCTTAGTAGATTTTGATGACTATTAACTTTGGCAAGCAGGGTTCCAAAATTCAAGAAATTCCTAACTTTATTTAAATCTTGATTTTAATAATTAATCCATATGTTATATGAATGTCTAGTCTTGTGGGGCCTATACTGCTCTACCTATTTCCAAATGTGGACTGCAATTTGACAAATTTCAAACCGTGGGACATACATTAATATTCTCTTTTACTTTGTATAGTACTTAGATTCCCATCAAATTTAATAAAAAATAAATATATTATTATTTATTATCAAATTAGAGATGATATATGTATTTATCATCTCATTTTTGATTCAATAAATGGGTATGCACCCTACATGTAATGTCTGATTACTAGATTATGTACACATCATTAGTAGTGAAGATCTAAAAATTGTTCGTTTTGTTTTTTATTTTATTTTATTTTATTTATTTATTTTTTATCACATGTATTAGTATTGCATGCACGCACATATATAATGAAAAATTATACTAATCTCTCTGAGGTTTGAATAAATTATACACGGATATATTATTTATTACTTACTAACAATTTTGTCCTTCTGTTGTATAAAAAATTTGCCCTTTCTTTGTATGAAAATCAAGGCATTACAACTTTTCAAACTTAAAGTCACCTAACAATAGCCAGATAATGAATTTAAAGAAAATCAAAGTAATATAATGACATAGTGTTCATAGTTCCAAAGGTTATAAAGTATTCAATTATAAATTCAAACACTGGTAAGTTGATTTAGTAGCAGTAGCACCAAAAAGAAATGGAGATAAAACAAAGTGGGATCGATGGTTGTTTGTGGGAATAGTTATAGTAACAACATTGGCACAATATGTGAAGTTGATTTTGACACTTGCCAAAAAAAAAACACACACAAGAAAAAAAGGAAAATTGATTTTGACACCTTTTCAAATTCCAATTCAATTTGCAAAGCATACAATACAGCTCCAGTCCAGCTAAGATTTTACTATACTCACTGACAGCCACTCTTTGTCATGTGCCTTGACTCTTCCAAACATGGATTCTCATTTTGATTGATTGAAAAATATATTGCAAAACATCAAATGAAATGCATAGTTTATGAGATAGATGCTAATTAACTGTTTTGTCAAAGTAGAGAAACAATTCATTTTAATTGTGATAAAGACTGATATATGTATTTTGATAGAGTGTTTGTAGTTGTTAAAATTATCTTGGGTTCCGTTTTTTTAATGCGATTAAAAAGTAGATAAGAAATAACATACCAAATATTTGGGTATTTACTATTTACGCACTGTTCTGTTATGTAAGAAGATATGATTGAAATATCATATTAAGAGGAGCTTTTTTTGTACACCAAATTAGAATGTCACCACTTTAATTTTTGTTAAATATAGAAATTCAACTAGGTTTAGTTGGTTGTTCTTTTTTACTTTAATTATGATCTATAACAGTCACTTTATGAAATTAATTTAAAAAACCAAGTCTCTCTAGGCGATTGGAATCAGACTGGGTCTAATAAACTGTTGGGTTATTTATAAATGATTATATTAATTTCAAAAAAAAAAAAAGGGAAAAGAAAAAAGTATATGCTTCTTGACACCATGTAGATTTATACAGAAATTAATACAAAGTCAAATGAAGGAAATATTCTTATTTAGTAGAATGACAACTAGTTCAATTAAATCTTATGAAAAACATATCAACCAGGATTAAACAAAGACTTTGTGTGAAAAATCAACTTGTTTTAAATTTACCATATGTACAAGTCTTCCCTCTTGTTTGTTAGAGGGGTTCATTCTTACAACAGCTCCATTACAACCAACATTAACAAAGCAAATCCTCATATTCTAACGACCGATAATTATATCTTTATATATATATATATATATATATATATATATATATATATATATATAAGACAACTCCCTGTATGCATGCATCTTACAAGTTTTAACTTGTTATCAGTGATTGCATCATTATATTAAATTGATTAAAGTTTTATTTTTTAATAAATTAGTGCATAAATCGGCCTCTAGAAACCAGACAAACAAGTCAAATTACAATGATATGATGATGATATATGGTTTTGTCATCAGTATCCTTGTAGGACTACTACAATCCTAGCTTACTAATAAGGAATGTATTGCTTACCTACCAATATGATAATTTATTCAAGTAACAAATTGAATTTTTTTTTTTAATAAAAAATAATTAGAATTAATAATTGTGGAATTCATGATTAATTAATAAGGAGAAGAAGATAATTATATAAATGTGATAATTTTATTGTAAGAGGGACCACTGCACCAGAACATTTGTTGTGGCATACGAAATCACAAAAAATGAAGTGGGAACGAGCAGTTTGTACAAAAAATAATATGAATATAGCATGAGTCAATGTGGAGAAAGTAGTGTTTTGAAAAAAATGGCGACCTAAAGTACTGTAGCAATCGTTAGGAAAAGGTTCAATGTAATGATGCTTCAGTTACAAAATAGCATTTAATTGGCCACCCTTAGAGTTGAATAAAGACAGGTTGGCCTCAATTTTCATTTGCAATTATTATTTAGTAGAATGACAATGATATTTTTCTAACATCAATTTTTGAACGTTCAAAAATTTCGATTGATTTATTAATCGCATTAAGGGTATATTTTTGGAGTCCAGAAATTTCGATTAATTTATTTAATATTCCTAACATCAATTTTTGCACGTTCAAAGAAAAACTGCTGTCTCTAAGATGACACGTAGAAAACAATCCCACACCATCTCTTTCTCTGTCTCTCTCTCAATCACACTTCATTTCGGTTTTTATTTTTTATTTTACATATTAAAAAAAAAAGACTTTTTAAGTCAAACTTAATTTCATTACCCCATCACACAGCTGTGAGATGTGATCAAAGCAAATGATGGACCCCACTTATTTCTTTATTATTGTTGTCTTCTTATTACTAGTAGTTTTTTTTTAATATCTATCCATGCCTTATTCTCTTACTGTATTTTATAGAAAAATTACAATAAGGGACAGCAACTTGGCCAGGAAACTAGGTCACAGAGTGAATATATTATTTTATGTGGTTGGAAATTGAAATACCTTAAATCTAGCAACTTGTGAAGTGCATGTAGTTATGTGTAAACAATACTTAAGCGCACTTTATTTTTATTTTTAGTGCCGAAAAAAAAAAATAGAAGTTGGCCTATTTAGAAAAAATTTAAGTCTTCAATTTCTTTCAAGTGTAAATATTTTTTTTGGGATTACATCCACTAGTATAGTTCAAGTTTTATCCAATCCATACTGTCGGAGCGTCTTGCATAAGTCTCGTAAATTATTCGGGGCAAAAGTTCCAGACAATGTGTTTATTGAAAAAAAAATACTTGGATTTCGAAGAACTAAACAGTTGAGAAATTGTCATATTATGTTTGAACATAAATTCTTAATTATAATATTTATTTTGGTTATTTCTGATTAACCATTTAACCCTATATTGTATTCATGGAAAAAAAAAAAAAAAACTATTAATGCATTAAAAAGGAGGGAAAAAGTCAAAAACAAACCTTTCATCTTCTTTTTCTTTTTTTGGTTATGAAAAAATGTAATGTACCATAAGCTATAACGGTTAATGTTTGTGCTTATAGTGAAGTTTATACAATTGAAAATTTGGTCACCATTTAAACCTTTCCCCTTCTTTTTTTTTTTTTTTCAAAGGCACAAAGATCTAAAGTCAAGATGACAGTACAGAAGCATAAAGTTAAGCTAGAAAAGGCATACAAATCTCGAAGCAAAGCAAATAAATGAAGAACATGCTCCAAATTTGTGGAGGAAACAGAGTCCAACACTCTGCAAAGTGCAAACGGAACCATCATGGAAGAAAGCAGAAAACAGTAGGGACTGAAAGGTTTGGCCATCATTATGGCAACAACTCCAAAGTTACAACCACAAGACGCTACAACACCCAAAAAGTCTAACACAAGATCAAATGAAGGAGAAAAAAATTAAATAACAAGTGAAAAAAACCAAAACCCAAGATGACAGTACAGAAGATGAGTAGGGTTGTTTCGAATGTTATTAGCTAATTATTTAGCATCTATAAAAAGGTGTTGTTAACCAAGAAAAAATATTTTATATTGTAAATTCTTGTGCCTTGACACGTGCACTTTAATTCGAAAGTTGACCTTGATTAATTATCAAAAAACTTAATTGGGAATCACAAACTAAACAGTTCCCCTTTGTATTGATTTTAATTACGTCAAAGAGTGGAGACGATAATAAACTCTAGTCTGAATCACTATGCCATCATTAATTAATTAATTAATTACCCTACTTGTACGCTGAAATGTTGAAGTTAATTTCCAGCTTTATTTATAATCATCCTCGAGCTTGCTTCTGAAACTATCAAACGCAAACCAAGGAAAACTATATTGACATAACGCCATTACTCAAGTGATTATTATATTTAATCCTCCTTTGGAGTTTGATGGCATAACCAATGAAGCATGTTCGGGTTTATGTATTAGTATAATGACCCTTTCATTTTACATTCCGGTTGTAAGTTTGAATTCTCTTAACGTTATAGTTTGCTGTATGTTGCAATATTTATCACGTTGTGCAACAGATTCAAATGAACAACGATATAAACTAATCGAATTTGTTGATTCATGAAAATATATAACGGTATTGAACCTTTTAAAAAGGGTTTTCAACTTATCGTGGACAAATTAATTGGAGGCTTGAAATTGCTAAAATAAAAAAAATAAATAAAAAAAAATTTACTAATTGAATGTTATTAAGAGATCTAACACTATCATTGTCAACCGAAAGAAAAAATTATACATTATAATAATATTTTTTTGATAAATAAATCAATTAAAAATAATAACTATACAACTTTCAAGGGACATATATATCCCAGGACCTTAGAAGAACAAAACCGGCCACAGCCATCCAAGACATCAACAGGAAGGAATCTCCAAAAGCTAAGAACAAGCCAAAAAAAAAAAAGTCGTCGCTGATTCGAAGTCAAATCACGGCTAATTATTCTTTCTTATTAACGTAATTGTGATTATATATATATATATATATATATGTATGTATGTATGTATGATGAATACACAATTACAACACGCGCTTCATTGACTTCGTCAGGTTGCTTCTTGTAATAATAGTAAGTCGTTATAAAGAATCATAAAAAGAAGAGGGTAGAAAAGTCCCCACCTAACAGAGGGTTCATTATTTCATTATTTAACAGTAATTACTAATTACTAAAGTTTTGATTAGTTTAAAATTCAGAACGGTCTTGACTCAAAACAAGACGACTTGCCATAAATTATGTTATGTTATAATTAAATTCTTAAAGAAAATAATAATTTTGACAATACCTATCTAGCGACTTAAAATCGATATAAATAAAAAATACTGAAGTCTAATAACTAGGTGGTCACTTGGTGATAAAGATCTATCTCTGCCAGCAAATTATTCCAAAATCTCAGAGATCCTCTTGATTTCCTTTTATGCTATTTCTATTATATGTTTTATCTGTGTACAAATTACTCATATGTACATATTTTTGCTTAAAATTTCTTATCTTTATCAAATATCTTTTCGGCTTTGTTGCAGGAAATGAAATTTTTGACGACTTTCTTATAATATTCAACTATAGTTTTCATCCAAGAAAGCAAAAAAAAAATAAATAAATAATGGGTTTGCATATCTATTTGGTTTCTCTTTTTCATCATTTTGAACTTTTTTTTTTTTTTTTTTCAAGAACAATAATTCGGAATTGAAGAACTGGGGTTCATGGGTTAACCGAGTCTCCATAACTCATTTGGAAAAAACATGAAAATAGAAAAAAGTTTAGAAAAAAAATACATATGAATATATGTGTATATATATATATATATATATATAGAGAGAGAGAGAGAGAGAGAGAGGGGATGGGAAGACTTGGGAGGTGGGTGAAGAGGAGAGAAGCATGTTTGCTTTTATTAAGGGCTTGTTTGTATTAATGACTTCACTAATTATAACATTACACTCGAACATTAAGAAAGAATTGGTACTAAGTAAATTTTTTTAAGTCAAGTAAAATAGCAGTGCTCAATTCTTAAACATCATATTAATTAATGTCTACTAAATCACACTCAAAGGTCTCTAGTACTAATTTCTATCTTATCTTCCTCCTTGTCTATATGTGGCATGGCATGATACGTCACAAAGAATACACGTTTGCATGTGCGAATACGATATTTGTATGTATATATATATATACGTGTGTGTTTGTGTGTGCAATATTAACAAATTGGGGTCCTGACCTCTAAAGGTGGTTGGTATGATTTGATTTTACCTCGAAATCCCTAGAGAGGCTGTAGCTCCATGCATTTGAACGGTCACTCTTCTCTTCCTTCCTTTATTTAGGAGTTTGGACATGTCTTGTATGGGCCCCACTATTTAGTTTTCGATTTAATGGTGTGTTTATGTCAAATGACTGTGATTTGTGTGGGCCCCACTATTTAGTTTTCGATTTAATGGTGTGTTCGTACTTTGTATATGTGTTGAAAATTAAATCTTCATCTGCTTGAACAATTTTGACAGGGAGTAATATTTTGGTTAATTTGTTTCACACCTTCTCAAATATATATATATATACTTCAAAGCTCATCTTAGGAAATCTTTCTTCGAGACTATCGTTTGTTTTGATCGAAGAAAAACATGCTTACAAGAAATAGTTTTCTAGTGTGAAAATAATAAAATAGTCCACGTGTACTACTTCTAGTCACCGATAAATTATTGTTATTATTATTATTCGATGATAACGGTGTCAAGTCTCTTGAGGTATTTCATAATTTACCAGACATTAATCGGGATAATTATTGAATTTTTTTTTCCATGAAGAATATAAACTTTAATTAATTCGTGTTAAGCATTAATTACAAATAAATATGAATTCCAAATCTTAGAACTTCATAATTTTCACATAATATCTATAATGTATAAATAAATAGTTAGATATAAATACATCGATCCGTAATTGTAAAACTCGTAGAAATCAAGGCAAACGTCGAGATCCTTTATGCGGAACGAATAATATACCAAACTGCAATAGCCAAGGAGTGGAAACCAAATTTTCTTTCTTGGCGTTTTGCACACATAAATATTATACGTGTTATTTTTATCAACGTACATAACTGATAGGAATATGCACTTTTATAAAAGTAGAGAGATGGTCAGTTTTCTTTTTAGTAACTTTAATTCCACTTTCCATCAAAGTACAGAATAAATAGGAAAACACTTCTCCAATAATTAATTACCAAAAAGGAAATTTATAAGTTGACCAAATAATATAATATTAATCTGATATCTATTTTATTTAATCACCAAATAATAAAAGTAAATCATTTGTCCAAATCACGTGAGCCACAAATATAAGAAAATATCTTACAGTCCCCACTTGGCCAATATGATAACTTCTGTAGTGATTTAGTAAAATAGTCATTAGTGTGCACCATAAATTAGATTGACTCATTAAGTTGGTCATCATAAATATTATGGTAAATAAACTACCAATGCGAGTTATGGCGGTTATATGTTCATAAATGACACAGTCCCTTACACGTACCATAACACTATTAACTTATTCAACATAGTTTATAAATGAGAAGTATCAATAATGATATAACAATAATGTCTTTTCCAAGACTATTCCTATTTCCATTTGTTAAAGCAATACGTATATGTCCATTAATTAATAGGAAATATCATAAACATGCACATTTAATCAGCGCAAAATGTCAAATATATATAAGCACTGTTAAGCAATCCACAATTAAAAAATAATCACCATTGACTACATTCAAGACCTATTCTTTCAATATGTTCCATAAATGTCTTGGGTGGTAGTCCATTCGTTAATGGATTGCAATCATAAGTTGTGTGCTTATATGTTTGTGGAGGGAAAAAATCCCCTCCAATGAGAATAATCCACGTCATCATAAATATAAACATATCCTTAATAAGTTTATAAAGCCCACCTCGCTCAAACCCAAATTGAGTTTGATACTAGTCCAAGATCACTATTCACAAGCCCAATACTATTGTTATATGACCTTCAGCCCTGTTGAAGCCCGAATTAAGAGATTATCAGCCCAACATGTTAATATTTAACATCCGGTCCGTTACTCAAGCCCAGCCGGATCAAAGTATGTTCAGCCCAGTTACTCAAGAATGCACAAGTCCTACCAGTTGAAGGATTTACCGTAGAAGGAAAATTCTGAGATAGGAAGTTCTGTACAAGGTAAGTTCTATGTATGGAAAATTAGACAATGGAAAGAACTCTATTAGTAAAGAATGTTTATATAGAAAGAATTGGAGGACAAGCAACGCGAGTCCTACCATAATTTTACAATCTTTTGTATATAAATAGAGGCTTAGACCTCCAATAAAGGCATCAAGCAATTTACGCTTCTCTATACACTGTTCTTATTTATTTTTATTGTTTTTTGAGTGAGTTGTTTTATTTTTCTCAATCATTATTGGTTGAGCGAAATTTTGCACTTACACTTTGGCGCCGTCTGTGGGAATCGTATAGAAATATATCCCCACCAAAGTTACGACACTTCAGATTAAAATCTCCAAGTCCAGCAACGTGACTTGAAATTAACATCTTCAAGTCCAGGATTTGAACCCAAGTCCTCTCCAACAACGACTCTCATGGTCAAAGGCCTCCACTCTCATGGTCAAAGGCCTCCATATAACAAGCGCCGACGTCTAAAAACGCAAGCCGGCGCACAAGGTTCTTTCCATCAACAACGCCGCTTTCCGGACAATAATGCGTAGCAAGGCTGAGGACAATAATGCGTAGCAAGGCTGATGAATGGAAAACCCAAGTGGCATCACGTGTGTTGGCCCTGGTAATCAGATGTCCATCCGAGCCCAAAAAGACATAAATTAATCAGATAAGTGTTCTGATCTTGGTTTCCTCTTAATTTTGATTATATATATATAATCTTGATCAACAAATCCAAACTGCATAATTATTATATAAGCGCTAGCTAGAAGTGATTAATTAGTTTTGCTTTGTTGCTAGTATATTATTCTTTGAGTATTATATCACATGAACAAAGGGTTTTTGGGTGGATCAGTATGTTAGGATCTCAATTATTGCAAAATATATTTGTTGGTTCATACTAATCTGAACTCAGGTTTATTAAGCTAAGTTGATCCCAAAAAATAATTTAAAAAAAAAAAAATAAGTTCATGTTTTTAAAAAAAAACTTGAACTACCCGGAACACTTTTTCCGGTGATTCTTGCTACTTTGACCACAATTTCTGGGAATTCCAAACCTGGCAATGATCCGTATAGAACTATGCAAAGAATTAGAAAATCGATTGGGGTTGGGAAGCATTGATATGACCGAATTTCTCTCTCCCCAAAGTGAGTTTATGCATGTTATCAGATATGTTTGTCTATTCAGCTAAGTTCTTGGATTGAGAAGGATATCACGCCAATAGGAGGATTCCCCCATTATGGTTGTTACCTTGAGGTAGTCTTTGTTGACACAGACATCCAGGGTTGCCTTGGAGGAGACTAAACTCAAATTCATTGATACACACCGGAACGAACTTTCTCGCAATGGACATCCTGATCTCGTTTCAGAGCTTGCTATCCGGTACGACGCACACGTTGCAGTCAAACCAACCATCTTTACCCATCACCTGCTGCACATCAAGCCCACCGCGAGTTCAACCGAAATTCGCCGTCATCTCGGCCGGAACAGAATCCATCCGAGCCAGCTGTCATCAAGCCCAGCCACAGTCGCTGGCCATCACCGTCCTTTTCACCAGCCGAGGTCAACCGAGTTATCATCGCTGCATCGCCATCAGGCCCATGCTCGCCATCGCTCTCATTTGATCTGTCGCGAATCACCCCCAGAGTTGGACCGTCGTTCACAGTTGCACAAGCTGCCATCACTCCAACAGCCTAGATTGTCACTACCGGCTAAGCCCGCCAGCGCATCGGCGAGAGGTCATAACTGCTTCCTCACGACCGGACCGGAGTTCATCCCAGCCAAACCACCCGTCTGCCGCGAGCTCGCCGGCCATCTCCATTATCACCGGCCGCAAGTCCTCACCAAGCACATGAATCTGTCTCGCCGGCGGTTTCCATCTCACCAGCCGTCCATCTCTGCCGTGAGCCCGCCGCCCATCTTTATCTTCGCCGAGCCGTCGCCCACAGGCGGAATAGCCCGCCGTCCACCATAGCCAAGCTTCTTATTGCTCGCCTCCTCTATTGACAGATAATTATATATATATAGCCTAATAGCCATTGTTTGGCGGCAAGAACAAAGCTGTCCCAGTTTTGGATTAGTCCATAACTAAACTGGTTCTGTGATAACCCAGTTCTATATAAAAAGAATATAATTGCCAATTCGAATTGGGGACTCATTCTGGAGCATTCAAAACTTGAATATGGTTATTGGAGCGCACGTAGAACAAACGACAAACATAGCTTTGTTTTCTAAGAACCTGAAGGAGTTGGGCTCTTAGGTCGGCGAAGTTCTTCCCAACATTCAATTTTTCAAGGCTCAACGCCACAAACTCCAGCAGACTTATTGGCCGGGTATTTCAAACATCCAATCAGATAAGTTTCCCAACTTTGATTTTTACAATTTGGGTTAAGCTTTTCATGATACAAATTGTTATTAAAAATTAAATACATAGTAATATATATATATATATATATATATATATACACATATATACATATATCATTATTATATATATATTTACACATGATGCAATCATATTTTGTAATTCATGTAGATGATCATTATACAAAAAGATTTATGACTTAATTTGGTATAACCTATAAGAACCAAATTGTTTATTCGGCACACTCTATTGTGTAAAAATATAAATGAGAGGCCACCATAAGCTTCTGTCTCCGTCAGCACTTAACAGATTCTTTAGTCTCTCCTTCTTTGGTTATGATCAGAAATCACTTTTATTCACACTTAATTTGCATCTCTCCTTATATATATATATACATATGTGTGTGTGTGACTGTCAATATTATAATAGATCTACGAATTCATCCCTCTTTCTCTCATCGAGGATTTTTAGCATTGCAATTTCAGTCATATCCACTAGCTGTTTCGCTCACGATTGACTTTGATCAGACTTTTAGATTATATCCATTAGTTGTTCACTGAAGGTTGATAATTGATCAGAACCTTCGAACCACAACACCCGATGTTATTGGTTCAGACTCTTCAGAGGGATGCACTACTTCGTCAATACTCAACTAAAAAGCGTTTGACCCTCTACATTGACTTCTGAAATTTATACTTGAATAAAAGATCTGAGGCCAAAGGCATTGTTGAATGCATGAGCTGTGCTATTTGGTCTATTACTTAAAGTCCGAAAATATTACATACATTGAGTAATTTCAATGTACTTGCTGCTAATTAGAATTTCTTATTAAAAATTCAATTTTGATATATAAGAAGTTCTTAAAATTCTTTATTTCCTTCAATCAGTTGCTATATGCTACATGTAATTATTTTACGTGCTTCTGATAACTTTGTTTACAAATAACTTCATATTTGCTCCTTATTCGTATATTGATTAATAATATTTATGTTTGGTTTATTTGCGTTGCAAGAAAGATTGATCCCCAACTGAAGTGGCAAATAGCCCAACTATGCAGCTATGTTATATGTGGTGTCAGAACGTCGAAAAAAAAATAATAAAAAAATAAAAAATAAATAAAAATGGGGGCAAGCCGAACACCAAAAAGTAGCCTCGGACCTCAAGAATCCGAAGGTATCAAAAAGTAAAATTTCTTCTAAGGCACACAGAGCTGCCGAGGAATAAAATTCATCTTCGGACCTCACAAGTCCGCACATTTCAAACTTCCTCTAAGCCGCACAGAGCTGCCAAGGAATAAAATTCATCTTCGGACCTCAAGAGTCCGCAGATTTCACTACAGTGGGGCTTGAGGTTAGAGGAATTGAAGGATCAGGAGCTGTAGGAGTTGATAAGCTTGGAGGATCTTCTGGGTGAGCCTTCACCATCTCAGCAAAAAGCACCTCAGCCTCTTGAGCCTTCGGACCCTCATCCTAAGGGAAGGACACCCCCGTGTTTGAATCAAAGGCATCAGGATCCATTGTTTTGCGGCCTGAGCCTTGATTGAAGCCGGACCGGTAAACTTTTGCACTCGACAAGTGCACCAAAGTGGAGTAACGGCCTTGCATCTGTCTCCCAGCAGTGACACAAGTTTTGATTGACTCGGTCAAGCGCTGGACTTCAGCCTCCAACATCTCCACCTTAGCTGCAGACTCAGCCAAGCGCTTCTTGTAGACATCCCTTGCCTCAGAAGTAATCTTCACATTCAGGGATGCGTTTGAAGCTTTCTTCTCAGCATTGTTAATGTCTTTCTCTAACTTCTTGATTGAGAGAGATTGCGCCTCACTAGTGGCACATAGGGCCATAGTATGATACAGACCCTACATCATCAAACAACAGAGATAACAATGTAAGTATAGTGGAAGCAAGAATTAAAAGAGCAGGGAAGGAAGAAGGAATAGATCTCTATGGCATGAATGGGGGCAGACGGAAGTAACTATTCCAATCTCATTCTGCCGATAATCTCTTCGTCTTTGGGGAGCCACATTCCCCGGGCAACTGCCAGTGCAGCTGATGGATAGGTGATCATAGAGTCACCAGAATGCAGGACCGATTTATCAGCCCTAGAAAAAGAAAGTGTCCAAGGCGTCCCAATTTCAGCCAAAACATATGCTATAACTTTATCCTCTGGCTCGATCTCTTCTGCCTTTTCCCCTTACTCTTAGAGGGAGTCTAACTCCTGCCAGAGGATTATAGATTGGGCTTAGTTTTCTTCAGAGGAGTCTCATCGACCTCTGTCTCATGCTCATTCGACCTAATAACTACCAAGGGCCTGTCCTCAACAGCTTTCTTCTTTAGGGCTTCAGCCCTCTGTTTTTCTTCCTTTGTCATTGGGAAGCTATCGAAGGTCGGGAGAGACAAATCCATGAGGTCTGCAGCTTCAGCTCTGGATGCGATTTCCTTAAGGTTTACCGAAGTAACAGATCCTCAATAGAAGGGGGTTCACACCAAACTTTCTTTTCAAGAAAAGAAAGCCTTTTCTTAGCAACAAAGGAAGGGAAGGTCACTGAAACAAGACCAAGAAATTCGTAAGTATACCGGAAGAGTAAAACTTGACATGGGAAACAACCAGAACAATTTTTATGTAAAGAAGGGGCATATTCTATACCTAACTTTCCAAACTTGCGTGGGATTGGGAGCTTGCTTGATTGAGATACATCCCATTTCCCTTTAACGATTATCATCCTCTCTTTCCACTTCTTTTCAGAGGAAGGGAGGTCTGTGCATATCCTCTGATATGAGGGAGAGGTGAAGAAAAAGCGACTAGGTTCGGTCCCATGCTTGGAAATAGTGTAAGTAATTAGCAAGTCAGCGAGAGTTAGGTCAAGACTCTCCAGCCTTCGGTGGACAAGGAGCGCCGAGATTATTCAAAAAAAGTTAGGGTTTACTTGAAGGGATGAAATACCTAACTTATTGAAAACTAAATGATAGAAATGGTGAAGGGGGAACCAAAGAGTGTTGAGATGCCTAACTGAGAGGAGCAACTCGTCATCTCCGACGCCCTCGCCAGCACAAAAGTCGGCACCCTCGGGGTATTCTACGATCTCAACCCCCTTGGGAATTTCGAAGTCCTCCATTGTGGATTCAATAGAGAAAGTAATACACCGAACAGACAAAATTGTCTCTCTCTCTTCCTTAGTAAAGGTATAATCTGACCCAGAAGTGGATGTTTCGACTTGAGGAAGAGGGATATTTGATTCATTTATCAGATCGTCTACAGAACCAGTGAGATTGGGAACCTTAGGAGGAGGAACCCTAATAAGTGTAGGGGATGACGAAGGCATAGATTCAGAATCCATGATTTATACGTGTTCAGGAGTAGTCGAAGTGTTTATGATGAAAGATCAAAAAAGAAGAAGACGAAGAACTAACCTGACAAAGATGACGGAGTGAAAAACGCAAGAAACGCAGTGAGAACAAAAGTAACCCTTATGGAATCTCTTAAGGCAGAATGGTAATGGGCAATCTTCGAATTGTCTTTTGCAAAAAACCATGCACTTTAATTCCCTTTTTAATAGGAGCCGCAATCCAATTAAAGAGGGAATTGGGGGCAAAGTGTGGAGGGAAAAAATCTCCCTCCAATGAGAATAATTCACGTCATCATAAATATAAACTTATCCTTGGTAAGTTTATAAAGCCCACTTCACTCAAGCCCAAATTAAAAACGCTACCAGTCCAAGATTACTGTTCATAAGCCCGATACTAATGTTATTTGGTCTTCAATCCCATTAAAGCCCGAATTAAGAGATTATCAGTCCAACGTGCTAAACATCCAGCCCGTTGGTCAAGCCTAGCCGGTTCAAGGTATATTCAGCCCAGTTATCTAGGAGTGAACAAATCCTATCAGTAGAAGGATTTGTTATAAAAGGAGAATTCTATGATAGGAAGTTCTGTACAAGGCAAGTAATACGTATAGAAAATTATATAAGGGAAAAGCTCTATTTGTAAAGAAACTCTATATAGGAAGAATTGGAGGACAAGCAATGCGAGTCCTACCTTAATTCGACCACCCTTTTGTGTATAAATAGGGGCTCAGAACTCCAATAAAAGAATCAAGCAATTCTACGCTTTTCTATATACTGCTTTGATTTATTCTTACTTTTTTGAGTGAGTTGTGTTATTTTTCTCAATCCTTATTGGTCGAGTGAAATTTTGCACCTACACTTTGGCGCCGTCTGTGGGAATCGTATAGAAATATATCCCCACCAAAGTTACGACACTTCAGATTAAAATCTCCAAGTCCAGCAACGTGACTTGAAATTAACATCTTCAAGTCCAGGATTTGAACCCAAGTCCTCTCCAACAATGACTCTCATGGTCAAAGGCCTCCACTTTAATGGTCAAAGGCCTCCATATAACAAGCGCCGACGTCTAAAAACGCAAGCCGGCGCACAAGTAAACCCTAACTTTTTTTGAATAATCTCTGCGCTACACTATTTCCAAGCATGGGACATGTGATCGAATTTTTTGGTCTATTACTTAAAGTCTGAAAATATTACATACATTGAGTAATTTCAATGTACTTGCTGCTAATTAGAATTTCTTATTAAAAATTCAATTGTGATATATAAGAAGTAATTAAAATTCTTTATTTCCTTCAATCAGTTGCTATATGCTACGTGTAATTATTTTACATGCTTTTGATAACTTTGTTTACAAATAACTTCATATTTGCTCCTTATTCATATATTGATTAATAATATTTAGGTTTAGTTTATTTGCGTTGCAAGAAAGATTGATCCCCAACTGAAGTGGCAAATAGCCCAACTATGCAGCTATGTTATATGTGGTGTCAGAACGTCGAAAAAAAAATAATAAAAAAATAAAAATAAAATAAAAATGGGGGCAAGCCGAACACCAAAAAGTAGCCTCGAACCTCAAGAGTCCGAAGGTATCAAAAAGTAAAATTTCTTCTAAGGCACACAGAGCTGTCGAGGAATAAAATTCATCTTCGGACCTCACAAGTCCGCATATTTCAAACTTTCTCTAAGCCACACAGAGCTGCCAAGGAATAAAATTCATCTTCGGACCTCAAGAGTCCGCAGATTTCAAAATTCCTCTGAGACACAACGAGCTGCCGAGGAAGAATATTCATCTTCGGACCTCAAGAGTCCGAGGACTTCAAATTACCTCTAAGGCATAACGAGCTACCAAGGAAGAAAATTCATCTTCGGACCTCAAGAGTCCGAGGATTTCAAATTTCCTCTAAAGGCACAACGAGCTGCCGAGGAAGAAAATTCATCTTCGGACCTCAAGAGTCCGAAGACTTCAAAATTCCTTTAACGTATAATGAGCTGCAACAGGAATAAAATTTCATGAAAATTACCTCAAATACATTAAAGGTTAAATTTTCATGAAAAAATTCTCTAAGGTACAAAATAGTGCCGATGAATAAAATTACATGAAAATCACCTCGAACTCAAATATGTCGAAGGTTAAATTTTCATGTAAACTCCTCCAAAGCACAAAGAGTGCCGATGCGTATAATTACATGAAAATTATCTACATCGCCGCCATCAAACGAGACATATTTTTCTTTCCTTCATGGGGGCAATACCTTCCATAACGGGGGAAATATAAGCAGCCCCAAAGAGATATTAAGAAAAGAAAACATATTCTCTCTTTTTTAAGCCCAGACTATCTGGCCTAAATACAGTTCCTCAGGCTCATAGCTGAGGAGCTTACTACCTCGGACCTCAAGAGTCCGATACATTACAGTTCCTTTCAGGTTTATGGCTGAGGAACTTACTACCTCGGACCTCAAGAGTCCGATACCTTATAGTTCCTCTCAGGCTCATGGCCGAGGAACTTACTACCTAGGGCCTCATAAGTCTGGTACATTACAGTTCCTCTCAAGCTCATAGCCGAGGAACTTACTACCTCGGACCTCAAGAGTCCGATACCTTACAGTTCCTCTCAGGCTCATAGCCGA
The DNA here is from genome assembly GCF_030987335.1 of Cornus florida. NCBI lineage: Eukaryota > Viridiplantae > Streptophyta > Magnoliopsida > Cornales > Cornaceae > Cornus > Cornus florida. The sequence goes on along the minus strand of NW_026775580.1, from coordinate 111,579,975 downwards.
GGAACTACATACCTCAGACTTCAAGAGTCTGGTACATTACAGTTCCTCTCAGGCGGAACTGCATACCTCAGACTTCGAGAGTCCGGTACATTACAGTTCCTCTCAGGCTCATTGCCGAAGAATTAGATACCTCGGACCTCCAGAGTCCGGTACAATACAGTTTCCCTCAAACTTATCGCCAAGGAACTACTTGCCTCGGCTCTCCAGAGTCCGTTACATTACAGTTCCTCTAAGGCTCAACGCCGAGGAATAATTCGCTTCGGACCCTAAATGTCCGCTTCAACACGTTTCCTTTAAGGCTCAGCGCCGAACAATACTTCGCTTCAGACCCTAAGTGTCCAGTTCAGCACGTTTCCTCTAAGGCTCAACGCCGATGACCGATTCGCTTCTGATCCTAAGTGTCCGATTCAGCAGATTTCCTCTAAGGCTCAGCGCCGAGGAATACTTTGCTTAGGACTCTAAGTGTCCAGTTCAATACATTTCCTCTCAGGCTCAGCGCCGAGGAACTGTACACTTCGGACCACAAAAAATATAAGGTCTTCAAACAAGTGTATTTTCTTGAGAAACAGGAGGACATTACTGTGCAACAAAGCGTATGCAATGTAAGGGCGGTCACAAATTCCCATAACAGAGCAGAGTCAAAAGCGTCCACCACAGTTGGACTTGAAGTTGGAGGAATCGAAGGGTTGGGAGCTGCAGGAACTGATGAAGTTGGAGCTAGATGATCATTCTGATGAGACTTCACTATTTCAGCAAAAAGCATTTCAGCTTCTTGGGCTTGTGGACCCTCAGGATAAGGGAAGGACACTTCCATGACATCATTAAAAGCCTCCGGATCATTCAACTTGTCTCCCGAACCTTGTACAAAGCCAAACCGAAAGGCCTTAGCCCTGGACAAGCGCACAAAGATGCAATCTTTGCATTCATAGCTGCATACGAGACCTTCTTTTCAGAATTGCCAAGATCTTTCTCCAACTTCTTGATGGAGAGAAGACAAAAAGAAAGAGAGAATGACGAACCTCAATGGCTCGAACAGGGGCAGATGGAGGCAGTTATTCCAACTCCATATTACATTCCCCGAGCAACTGCTAGTGCTACAGAGGGGTCGGTAATCATAGAATCACCAGAGTGAAGAACTGATTTATCAGCTCTAGATATAAATGGCTTCCAAGGTGCTCTAGTCTCTGCCATGACAAATGCTCTAACCTAGTGATGTGACAAAGTGAAGAACGTAAGGAATGAAATGAACGCAGTAAGAGCGGAAGTAACTCTTATGGAAACCCTTTGGTCAGAATATCAGTAATCACGCCTCAAATCCACTTCTTACGAAATTGGTAATCGTACAGCTTCAATTCCCTTCTTATTAGGAGTAGTACTCCAATTAAAAAAGGAATTGGGGGCTAAGTGTGGAGGGAAAAAATCCCCTCAAATGAGAATAATCCACGTCATCATAAATATAAACATATCCTTGATAAGTTTATAAAGCCCACCTCGCTCAAACCCAAATTGAGTTTGATACTAGTCCAAGATCACTGTTCACAAGCCCAATACTATTGTTATATGACCTTCAGCCCTATTGAAGCCCGAATTAAGAGATTATCAGCCCAACATGTTAATATTTAACATCCGGTCCGTTACTCAAGCCCAGCCGGATCAAAGTATGTTCAGCCCAGTTACTCAAGAATGCACAAGTCCTATCAGTTGAAGGATTTACTGTAGAAGGAAAATTCTGAGATAGGAAGTTCTGTACAAGGCAAGTTCTATGTATGGAAAATTAGACAATGGAAAGAACTCTATTAGTAAAGAATGTTTATATAGAAAGAATTGGAGGACAAGCAACGCGAGTCCTACCATAATTTTACAATCTTTTGTATATAAATAGAGGTTTAGACCTCCAATAAAGGCATCAAGTAATTTATGCTTCTCTATACACTGTTCTTATTTATTTTTATTGTTTTTTGAGTGAGTTGTTTTATTTTTCTCAATCATTATTGGTTGAGCGAAATTTTGCACCTACAATGTTCAATAGATATTCGTTGTTTCTAAACATCCTTCTTTAATAATAAAGTATTTCAACTTTAGAATACCTATCATTTTTCATACAAGAAGATCAACAATTGCAACATAAATTTTCAGCAATCTGAAAATGGTACCCATAACTTCAAGTCCTAAAATAAATTCTCCAACCATAAATTGTAGCCACAAAGCAAATTACAAATTAAAAATTCATAAAAGATAAAGTAATAATAAATTACTTTACATTTTTTCATAATATTGTTCCTCCAACCAAAAGGAACAAATAACCAATTAAAAAATATATTCCTAAGTGTGAGCATATAATCTTTTATCCCCTACCAACTTGTATATACATCAAATTTCACAATATATGCATAAGGAATATTTTTCATTTATTTACCTTCTAACTAACTTATTCTTTGGGATTACATTAGGCTGAATTTATCTCCTTTTATGTATGAAACAATACTGGTTGGATAATGTTCCATACCAAAACTTTCTAGAACTCTTTCAATATATGTTTTCTGAGACAACACTAAATATTCACGTGATCTATTCCTATTACGTAAGATACCTTATCCATATATTTCATTTCAAAGTTCTTAGAGATAGCTTCTAGTTTCATATAATAAACTAAGATCATTACTACCAAACAAAATATCATCAATATATATAGAATAAAGAATATAAACTTACTCCCATTAACCTTATAGTATATACACTAAACAACAGTGTTTTACTTGAAACCAAAATAAATAATGGTATAATTGAACTTAATATACCATTGTCAGAAGGCTTATTTAAGTTCATATATTGACATCTTAAGTTTACAGACCATGTAATTTTTACTCTCTAATGTAAAGCCTTCAAGTTGTTCCATATAGACTTCCTCTTTCTAAACTCACATTCATAAAAGTTGTATTTACATCCATTTGATGTAACTCTAAATCATAATAAACTACTAATGCCATAATATTTTAAGAGATTCCTTCTTAGATACTGGAGAGAAGGTTTCTTTATAATCTCTTCATTCATGGCGCTAATCCATTTAGTAAAATCATTACTATTAATGGCTTATGAATATATAACCGGATCCGTAGATATCTCACTATATATCAAAATCAGATTCTTGTAGATATATCACATAGTCATCCGGAATAACAGATCTCCTTTCTCTTTGAGATCTTCTTAATGTTATTCCTCTGTGGTTCTTCTACAATCTATTCATTGGTGACAATCTCATCATGGAGTTGTTGATCATTCAATTGTTATTCGTTGTTATACGGTTCAACAATTGAAGGAACAATTATTTTCTTATAAGTTATTGGTAAATGAATTTGTACCCTAACTTCTTGAATGATCACACTCTTATTTTTTATCACTACAATTGATTTCACCATTTTTAATGAATCTGACATTTCCAATTTCAACAATTCTAATATTATGTTTAAGATAATAAAACTTATATCCTTTAGATTATAGGTAATAAGAAATTACTTACCATACTCCTAATCATATCCATAATAGTACGATTGCGCCTTTTAGCTATACGCTTTTGCTGTGGCATGTATAGCAAAATGTATTGAGCACAAATGCCATAAAGTTGAAGGAGTTTAGCAAACGGTTAGAGTTTTAACCCGTTTCATCATATTTTTCATAATATTCACCATCTCTATATGATCTTATGATTTTCACTTTTCTATCTAATTATTTTTTAACCTCATTTATGTATACTTCAAGAGTACCAACTGCTTGAGATTTTTCATGCAACAAATAGATATATCCATAACGTGAAAAATTAACTATAAATGTGCTAAAATACTTTTCTCCACCAAAAGATAAAACATCAAAAGGTCCATAAATGTCTGTGTAAATAATTTCAAGAAATCCTATACTTTTTGTGGCTCATCTTTTTGTGTGCTTGGTTTGTTTACTCTTAATATAATCTACACACACACCAAAATCAGTAAAGTTTAGATTCAGAAGAATCACATCCTTTACTATTTTTCATAACATTTCACTGAATATTATCCAGTTTTTTATGCCACAAGATAAATAAATTTTTATTAATTGAGTTACGCTTAATTATAACATTATGATGCAAGGTCAAAAGGGTTTTAATAAATAAATTATCAATTTTGAATTTAAAGAAATCATCAAAAAAATAGTATAACTCACAAATTAGAATTTCTTAAATAAACATCATTATCAAATTTAAAGGAAAAATTATTAACATAAAGTTTTGAAATTAAATCAAAGTATGAGAAATTGAAAAAATATAAAGAGTTTAAAACAATTTAAATAAAATTCATTGTCTAAGACTACACAAAATATCTCAATGATTTCAACAATTTTTTTTCCTAATTCTCACAAATAAGAAATTCTCATTTAAATTTGTGATTTAGACCATAAGTAATCATTGCATCTATTATAAACATAAACGTTAGTACTTAAATCAACCTATCATGTATTAGAAAGAATTTCAATAAGTAATTCGAAATATACAAAAGCCAAAGGCTTACTATTCTTTTTCGAATCATCCTTTATATTTCATGCAATCTTTCTAAAAGTGTTCAGTACATAAATGACACTTTTACATTATTACATTCCTTTTTATTTTTATTTTTTATTTATAGTAAATTGACCTAAATCTTTTAATTTTGGGTGTTGCTTACTTAATGCCTTTTCAGGCTTATTCACAAATTTCTTTTTAGCTTCTTGAGTCATTAGATGAATATAATGATTACCTTGCTGCTTCAGCTTTGCCTCCTCCTAAATTAATATAATGGTCAATTTTTTCACTTTCCACTTGTCTTAATAGTGTAAATTCGAAATGACCCATACTGAGTAGACAAGATATTGAGAATAAATTGAATAAGAAAATTCTCATCCACAATCATCCATAGGGTTCTCAATTTTGTAACAACATTAGTCATCTCAAAATTATGTTCATACATGGTACGAGTACCAACACAAATGCATAATAGTGATATCAATTAATAATTTTTGTTTTTGATATTTATCTATAATACGAAAACATTCTTATAGTCAAATATTCCTTAGCACTATCACTATGGGAAATAATAATTCGCATAATTATAATACTTAACTTACTCATTTTATTACGAGAAGTTAGTCCTATTGAGAATCAAAATAAATGTAGAATGCGAATTAAGAGATGTAACAAAGAAACATAATAAGATAAAATGCTCATAACAATAATGTTTTGAGTTACAACACGTATGTATAACTTAAAAATATAAATACAATATATAACTATAATACCCCTTTGGGTGGCAACTATAAAATACTAATAATGATTCTTACATGTATTTATATGTATATATTCATTAGTGATTCATTATTTAATTAAACAAATAAGTTACATTTGGATATCCTACATCTACCTAATTAAAAATTACATACAACCCCTTAATTTTTATTTAATCACTTAAAAATCAATTCTCGTTGGGAAATTATTTATTATAATTAAATAAACTCAATATTCATGAATATCATAAGAAACCATAAGTATCAATAATTCATGAAATATTGCAATTATGTCTATTATTAAAACTAATATTCATCAACCATTATGGTTGGTCACTTTGGCAGCTACTAAGCTTCACATAATATGAATATTAAATTAGGTATTGACTAATTTCATCATTAATTATGTTTACTACTCGAATTAATATTCATCAATCATCATGGTTATGCCACTTTGGCAGTTACCAACCCTCACATAATATAAATATTAAATTATCTAGTGACATATTCATCATTAAGTTATATTTACTACTAAAATTAATGTTTATCAACCATTATGGTTAGACCACTTTGGTAACTACCAACCCTCACATAATATGAATATAAATTGGCTAGTAACTAATTAATCATTAATTTACCCATTTAACATTATACACACATACTTATAATGATCGATCTAAGTTTAAGTAAGTTCAATCCCAGAAATTTAATAGTAAAAAAATTCAATAAAAATATCATTTTACTTTATAAATATAATAAAATAAATTATTTTTATTTTCAGATTTGAAAATCATAATTGAATCAATCTAAAATTGACTCTCCATCATGTATGCATGTATTAGTATAAAACAATAATTTATTTGTATGTTCAATAAAACCAAATTTATATTCTAAAATTTTAAATAATAAAATAAATAAATACACATATTTTATGTATTTAATAATTTATTAATTTTCAAATAATTAAAATAGAATCTTTGAAATCATTAGACATCAATTAATATAATAATAAGTTTCATCAGAACAATAACAAACATAATTCTATTAAAACTTTCCAATTCAATAAGTTATTTCAGTGATGCACAAAAATCAAGAAACTAACACATATCTTGTTTGTCTATTAATTTACCATTGCATTGCTCATGAAAATCAATAAATAAATACATGCTAGATATATCTTGTTTAAATCTATAATAAAGTACAATCCGAATCCAATTTCATCGTAATGCGATAACCGCACATGATCCTAATAAATAAATAAATTATATAATTATAATTTTTATTTACACATATTATTTATGCAATCTTTAGTGAAAAATAATGAACCCCTATACCATAAGCTCTGATATCACTTGTAAACTTTAATTAATTTGTGGTAAATGTTAATCACAAATAAACATGAATCTCAAATCTTAGAACTTTATTATTTTCATATAATATCTATAATATATAAATAAATAGTTAGATATAAATATCTCGATCCGTAATTGTAAAACTCGTAAAAATCAAAGTAAACGTCGAGATCCTTTATACAGAACGAACAACATACTAAAGTGCAATAGCCAAAGAGTTGAAACCGATTTCTCTCTCTTGGCCTTTTGCACATATAAATATTATACGTGTTGTTTTCATTAGCGTACAGAACTGATGGGAATATGTATTTTTATAAAGGCAGAGAGAGGACCAGTTTTTCTTTTAGTAACTTTAATTCTACTTTTTAAAAAAGTAATTTATAAGTTGACCAAATAATATAATATTAATCTGATATTTATTTTATTTAACCGTCAAATAATAAAAGTAAATTATGTGTCCAAATTATGTGAATCACAAATATAAAAAAATATCTTACAAAGGAACCCCAAAGAAATTCAAACTCAGTCGTAGATAATTAACTCAAACTCAGTCGTAGATAATTAACTATAGTGATTATTTTCAATTGAATTTTAAAATTCATTCTTTGATTCCTTAAATGATTATTTTTAGTTATATATATATATATACATACATGCATTTAGACTCTAAGATAATCGCCATTGCTCGGGATAAGCAAGGTAAACCTAAAAAAGTGAATTTAAGTCTAGGTCGTGTCAGTTCAGACAACGTGAGACCCCACTAGATGATGACCTTCATCTACATTACTATCACGTGTTTGTCTTCTCAATGGGGGCAACGTGTTAGGTGTACTGGACGTTAACATTGGAGGATCAATCCTGTATAACCTTACATACATGTTCATAGTTGATTTATTGCAATGAAATTATTAAAGCTCTTCAACAGCCTTCATTAATTAATTTCCTAACAGTTCAGAGGTCACTTGTCAATCCTTGGAAAGCCTCGTACCCTATTAGAACCAATAGGGAAAAAGACAATACCTTTAATGTTTTTTTTTTTCAACGTGGTCCAAATTTTATTCAGTGGCCACTTCTAAAGGTTTCAAGGGCTTTAATGTTCATGTTTCATTAAATTTGGCACAGTTAGCAAACTTAGCAGTCAGCTTCTAACTTTTTTTTGTTACGTACAGATTTGAAAGCTATGGTCCATCATCAAACAATTTCACGGCTAAAGCACATGGTAAAGGCACATTTGCATGACCTAGAGGCATAAGTTTGGACCTTGGTTCTAATTGTGATTGTGATATAACGAATTCAGAAGAATATCGATATAAGTATTGGCTTATTTATAATGGTATGTAATAATATCGGTCCCTTAAAAATAAGTTACGAATCGACTCATACGACGAACCATGTATCTTAGTTTATGCATGATATGAAAAGATTGCATATTCTTGGGCACAGTTTAATAGTTGACGTTGGAGTACTGCACATTTGCCCATGAACGTTTTAGCTCCCTCATGGTCACTCCAAAAAAAGTTAAAATATAGTGATGAATTATAAGATGTTCTAAAATGCCCAACGTGAATTACCATAGTTAATTAAAAGAATTTTATCTTTTAATATTTTGTTAAAGAGGCCACTCACGCATTACACACAAGGATAGAGCCAATGAAGGCCTAGGGGGACGTGCCCCTTGAGTTGGCCCGCAGTTTATAATATAAGTGGTAATTTTTAAAATTTTTTCCATATATATGAAAAAAATTATACAGTATCACCCTCAATTTTGTAGTTCCTAAAATTATATCTTTTTTTTTTTTTTTTTTTTTTTTTTTTTTTTTTTTTTTTTTACTTTTAGAATTCCTTAAATTTTCTTAATTGAAAAAGTCAAAATTTTCTTCCTCAATTGAAACTTTTTAACTTTTTTCTTTTAAAGTTTTTTTTTTTTTTTTTTGACAGCTTCTTATGGCCCAACTTGAAATCCTGGCTCCGCCGCTAACTAATACAAATTCATGTGTCTGCATTAAATGCTATATACTTAGTAGGCTTTATATGGTTACATGACAAATTTTATTTGTTTGGTGATATAACCTCTGCAAAATAATATATATACTATAATCGTTTATAGTTGTATTAAAGACTTTTGAATGACGTAAATTTTAGAATGAGATCCATCTCTTTCAAGTGAATATTTTACTGGTGAATTTTAAATATTTAATTAATATACAGTTCTATAACAACCACATATTATAGAGGTTGTAATTAATAAAGTATAGCCTTTTGGCCGCCTCAACTTGAACAAAATCAATGAGACATCATTGTTGTTCCTAAAGCCGGTCTAATCATCACAACGCTTTGCTTTAAACCATTAGATGAAGGCAATTAAGGCTTCCACTTATATCACAACTATTCAGTTATCATTATTATATATATATATATGTATGTCTATATAGATATATATATATATACATCCTCTGCACTTGGCATGGGTTTTCATTGTAAGTAGGACTCTATTTCTCATTCATTGTCTTGATTTACAGATTAGAAGAGGCTCGATCTCATGGTTTTTCATTGATTATCACATTCGCAAACCTGCAAATTATGATGTCTTCTTTTTGTAAAAAAAAATCAGCTTTTGCAACAACAATTTTCTTTTCCAACTTATAGTACTATTTACTGTCTTTTATGGAATGTTTGTCTAGTGATTTGAGTAGCATACTAGTAATTAAAACTTGTAGCTTTCACTCCAAAGTCAAAACTATTAGTAATTAAATATAGAGATTAAAAGTTGTTTGTCATTGAGTCAAATCTCTATTTGAAAGTGAAGCATTAGTCAAATGGTATAATTTCTCGGACGGAAAACGTTAAAGATGTACAGTTATGTTTTGTATTCTTTGTGCTTATTATTAATTTCAAATGCTTTTACACAATTAAAAATATTCACACCTATAAATATCAACAATCTCTCTTGTTTAGATAATGTGAAACACCACTAAACAATTCTAAACAATATAGGAAAGGAAAAATAAGATTGTTTATTCATAACGAAGAAGGAAAAAAAAAAAAAAAACTATGCAAAACAGAACATACAAGCCTCTTCGAAATGCAGATCAACACATCATATATCAAAACCCCAGCGATGATCTTAAGTCTCGCTCATATCAATATAGTGTATACCAAATATAATATATTGTATAATTTCTACCTTTGAAGCTGTCAAAACCAGTTAGTATGTGAATACAGATATACTTTATCTCTGCGCATGTAAGTATTATAATGATGAAATGATTGAAGATAGAACTTAAATTTTACCCCTAATAATCTTTAGTGAGAGAATAGAACAGAGAAGGTTTGAGATATATGGATCAGATTGACATACAAAGAGACATCGCAAAATTGATGGAATGAGAAGCCATTATTTATTTCCTATTTTGTTGTTTGTTTGTTGTTATCGATCAGTAATTTAATTCCAAGTTTGTCACATCACATCACATTACATCACATCCTACTCATTAGCTGCCACTAAGATAGGTTTGACCTTTTGAACTTTAAACCTGGTTAATTTGGTAATCCTCTTCTATGGTTATGTCATATGTGATTGGTACCTTTCAAAGTAAAAATCTCTTCAAGAGCACTTTATTTGCCAAAAAAATAAAAATAAAAAAATAAAAGAAAAAGAAAGGAATATATATCCAATGATTAAATTTGGTAAATGGTATTTTTAAGTGATGGATGCATGATTGATGCATCCTAAACATGTTTGGCAAACAAGGTTGGTTTGTTTCAACTTTAAGTTAAATACTGTAACAAAATTCAACCCATTCTTTGAAAGGCATTTTGGTTTGCCAAGATGGTCCCACCTAAAACCTAAGGATCAAACTAATCAAACATGCACAATAAAAATATCTTAAACCTATAATCAATCATTCCTACAACAAACATTATCTGGAATATATAAAATTAAAATTAATTCGGGTATTCATATACGCGTACATATTTAAGGCATCAAACATTAATGTCAGATATACCCTTGTTTGGAATGAGTGATACAAGTTAAAATTTCATCAACTTCAAATCAATAAGGCATGCCTTCCAGTAGGAGTTAAAAAGAAAGACAAGGAGAGGATAATTTAATAGTGCAATCAACATTTTGTAGGTTACAACTGTAATTTGAGAATGTATATGTGAATTTACTTATTGTGTTAATCTCACTTCTTTCGGTGTACTGAGAGAGGAGTGAGATTAACTTTATCTTTTTTTGATCATATCAATTGAGCATGATATTATAATAGTATAATTAATATTTTATTTGAAATTGGTGCTTTGTTAACGATTAATTTTTATTAATTATCAATATTATCACAACGAGATTCATTACTCTACACTCTCCCATCTCTCACCCAGATTGCAATAATATTATCAATTAGAGATTATTTTCACAAGTTTATACTATGTGAATTACACCCAACTTGTTTGGTGTTGAGTTAATAATGCGTGTTCTTTAGGGTCAGTTTGGTAGAGTGGAAATGGGAGGAAAGGAAAGGGAATGGAAGGGGCAAGCTTGAGAGTTGAGAACGGTGAAACTTGCTTGCGAACAACGAACGGCAAACCCGAATTGGAACAGCGGGCGATGGAACCTGATATGGGTTTTGATTTTTTGAACAATCTGATATGGGTTTTGATTTTTTGAACAAATATATAAACTGAGTTTTGAACTTTTAATTCTTGTAGTAGTTTGTAGTTGCAGAGGAGAGAGAGAGAGAGAAGTTCAGCGTTGAGAACGAGAATAGAGAGATGGAGTTGCGAATGAGAAGAGAGAGAAGAGAGATGGAGTTGATTTGCCCTAAAAAAACATGGAGGCTGAAATGATTTGTCCTAAATTTTTTTTATTTTTATAGGAGACGAATATATATATATAAATTTATATTTTAAAATATAAAAAGATATAATAGTAAATTTATTAAAATAATTCTCCTTCTTATCATTTCCTTTTTTTTCTTTCATTAATTAACCTAATTAACCAAACACAATATCAAATTAAAATGAAAAATGAAATTAAAATGAAAAATTAATAAATCCCGCAAATTTTTCATTTTAATAAATCCCGCAAATTTTTCATTTTAATAAATCTACACCGGCAAACATAACCTTATTAACCAAACACAATATCAAATTAAAATGAAAAAAAGGAAATGATAAGAAGGAGAATTTTTCATTTTAATAAATCCCGCAAATTTTTCATTTTAATGTTATCATTTTTGTTCAAATCTACACCGGCAAACATAACCTTAGGGAGAATAAAACTGGTGGTGGTCATGGCGGCAGAATATTAAAATGAAAAATTTGCGGGATTTATTGAAAATGTGAAGAGATTGTCGGCACCTTGTGATGGAGACACGTGTTATCCTAAAAATGAAGCAGCCCACACTTCCATTAGATTACAGTGTGATTTGTGATTTGTGCACCCTGAGGCAGGAACATAAGATGAAAAAAAGTCAGAAGGACCCACTAACTTTGTGCTAATTTTACAACATTTTTCAAGATTTGCGGCTGTCAAAAAGTCTGAGAAAATAGATTGAAAAATTGTAGCTGTTGTGTCCATCATTTGACTCACGACCGACCTAAGCTTTAGTCGCAATTGCATGTGTGTGTGTATATATATATATACACACACACATGTGCGTGCGTGTGTGTGGATATATGGATATCATGGAAATGTATTCGGCAATTATAAAAAATTGTTACAGACAATCATTTAATGATAAACAAAAATTTGAGAAATAGCTTTAAAAAAATTGATAAACATTAGTATTACTCATTAATATGGTTTTAAAACCAAAATAAAAAGTCTCCATCCTTATTGGTGACTGATATGGATAGATAGTCAACTATGGCATTAGGCAAAAATATCTATAGGCTTTTAAATTGTTTCTCTTGAACCCCGACCCAGAATATATATATATATATATATATATATATATATATATATTTTTTGAATGGTCCAGATCCAGAATATTATGTGAGAGACAATGATGAAAATTTTGCAATAGTAATATTTAATGAGTATACAACTAAAATCAGGAGGGTCATAAATGCTTAGAGATTGAATATCTGAAAATAATTAATAAGTTATATTTTAAAAGGAGTTATAGTGATAAAATATTATATTTTAACAATTCTGTTTTAATGTTATATTTTAGCAATTCTGTTCCAATTGTGCCACACTTTAATCGATACATTATTATGTTTTTCCATCAATTCCAATTGTGCTAAACTTTAATTATTACTTTTCTTATTTTAATTAATACATTATTCTTGTTTTTTTCATGTGACTTTTCAATCCATGTCTGACACAAAAATCCAAAAAGAGACGTAGCATTTCAAGTTGTCAACTTATAACAATTTGTTATATATAAGAAATTTTTTTAAGAATATCATGTTTTGAGAGATTATATATCACACTATTAAAGTATATCAAAAAAACAAAATCTCCTATATTTTAAGTTTGTGAGAACATTTGAGAGAGCGTTGGAGAGGACATTTGAGAGAGTGTGTGTTTAATTAAACTTTTTTAAAATATAACAATTTTTTTTTAACAACCGGTGAAACAAACATTTCATTTTGCTTCTTTGAAGATGGAGCTAGAATATTGACTATTAAGGGGACTAATATCAAATACCAATCCTTGAAATTTATGAATCATGTTATATAATTTATAAGTATATATGTCCACGTAAGGGAATTATTGAAATATTGTACTGATTTTGAATGGCAGTAATTAAAGTTGAGAATCATTGAAGTGAACCCCACCTATTGGTTAAAATGATCCTCATCCTTTCACTACACTGGAAAGCAAAGCTCGCTTCTCCATCGATAATGAAACGTGGATTCACGTAGATATGGAAATAAACAGGTACCCAGTGAAAGGAGACTAGTGGGTCCCCAAGAAGGATGTGTATATATATATATATATATATGAGATACGGACGACGTGCTGCCGACTCATATATGATGTGTACTTTATGGATGCAGCAACCAAACCCAAAGTGACAAATGATGTGTGAGGTAGGGTTACTGTGTGGAGGGTCAAGGGGGTGGCCGACGTAAAAAGGTGGTAGCTAGAATTGGGGCGGTGGTTTGATCGATCGCTGAAGATTTGCGGCGTAAAAAGGGTCGTAGTCTTACAGACAGACAATATATACTAGTGTATATATATATATATATTCTATTCTCGCCCACATTTTCAACGGTCGCCTCAGTAAAAGCACGTGCCACTCATGTTTGGTCCACACAGCACACGGTCATGGAAGAAATAAATCCTTGTCCAAAGTGAAGACACTCTTATCACAACTTTTAGAAAATCCCATTTGCTGACTTTGATCAATACTAATAATATATATTTTGAAATCAACTAACGAAAATGTTCATACATTTGAGTAGTTGAATCCAGAGTTTCACCCCCCAATTTAACCATTTAACCGCTAGAAGATGCCACACTCTGATAGATTTGTTGCATTATTTTTTTATTATTACTATTTTTAAAAAAATGAGATATATAATTTTTTATTTTTTTTTCAAAAGGTTTTCATTGTATATGACATAATTTAAGTGAAATTTCAACGAATTTTGAAACTTAAAAAAAAAAAAAAGTCATCAAATTCCTAAAATTTTCTGAATTTTTCTATTCGAATTTTGTCTATTTAAATTCAAATAACCATTCATAATTTGGGTGAAATAAGCGATGACATGGGGGCATAAGAAAATTACTATTAAATTTGAAAGCGAGTAAGTATTTTAAAAAGAAAATAACACCACAAAAGAATTTTTTTTTTTTTTTTTTTTAGAGAGAGAGAGAGGGGCAGGGCACCTAAAAGGAGACGTTTAGAAATTCTTTGATGGGACATTTAGGTTCCTTTTGATTAGATGTAAAATATTTTTTTAATTTTTGATATTTGGTTGTCTAAAATATTTATGAAATTTTTTTTTTAAAAATTTGACTAAAATAACTTATTCATTAATTTTTAGTAAGTTATTTTATAGACTCTGCCCGATGGATTTCATCCCAATCTTAACCTCAATTTAGGCCTTTGCAAAATATCAAAATGTAATATATATATATATATATATATATATATATATATATATATATATATATATTTATTTATTTTACCTAAAAAAAAAAAACCCTTAAAGTTTTGAACAATTATTATTGCTAAAAGATGCTTTAGAGGACGACCACGCACACTTTTTACCAGTAAATGCATAGATTAGTAGTAAGTCAACAGAGGGGTTAACCCAGTTAATGATGTGGATTTTGGATTGAAAAGTGGTATTCATACCATTGACGGTCTCACCACAAAGGATATCAGACCACAATTATGTAATCTATGAATTTCCGGATATCAGACAGGATGGGAAGGTCATTATTTAAAATGCCAGACAGGAGGAAAACATTATCTAGTGACAAAATGAAGCGTCAGAGACTCGGTTAAAACAGTCAACTTCATACCATCAAATTTTATGTCCTATTAATAAGTGTCATCTGGACCTAGTTTGCTCCACAAGTTTTTCTCTCCTCTTCTCTTCTGTATGTAGGGTATAACTGGTAGACTGCAGTGCACAGAAATAATAACAAATCTCTCTCTCTGTGCTTATTATCGAACCACAAAAATCATTTATATGTTTAGGCCTTAAGTTCCATAACGGCACTGTTATAACGTGTTAAAAAGGATGTTTTAGTTAGGGAAAAAGATTTGTACCGCAATCAGGTGACCTAATTTTTATTTCTAATTTTTCGAACGGTAAAACACACCGACTGTTTGCCCCTTACTCCTCTCCTCTTTCATGATGTGACCATGCTGCCTTCGTTGCTAGTTTTCAAATAATCGAAGATGACAACAATTGCGGCACAGCCAGAAAAAGTGGTGGCCATAGTGGAGTCAGGAGCACCCAAAAAAAAAACAAATAGTTTTCGCGGAGGTGTCCATTTTTAGCTGCACTTGACAAAATGGTAAGAGCAGCTTATTAAAAATTTGGATAAGTAAAGAGATAGAAGTATATATAAATCAAATTTGGAACTTGCAATCGTACAAACATGAATTATAATTTATTTATTACTTAAGGCTGAAGCTATCCCTGATAGACTGAAAAAGTACACTTGAAAAGTCTATAACAGCCAAATAACTGGTCCAAAATTGATTAATTTTGCTATTCCTAGAACTATGAACTATTAAGAGTAGCAGACAAAGTATAAGGTCAGAGTAGACTGCAAAATCTTTGATCATTTTCATTTCCGGAAAGAAAATGTTCAACTTCGCCGGCAAAATCCCTCTCAAGAGTCTCGTGCATACAACAAATATATATGTAATACAAATAACTGACATGAGATAAATGCCCATAAGAAAAGGCTTTTTAGTGCCAAGGATTCTTCTTTCTGTTTCCGCTTCTTTTTGAGGTGGTAGTGGAGCCAGTTTTCTGCAAAACAGAGCAACGGGTAGGTGAACCACAATGGAATAATTTCTTCACATACATTCTAAAATAAATAATAGAAGAATCATCATTCATACATACCGATTTAGATTTCTTCGTCTTTCCCTTGATCCTGTTCTTTTGAGGTTTTAGTTTGTATATCCGAACCATCCAATGATGAGTCGTGAATACCTAGATTGATCGTAATCCACAAAAAAACTGAAGCATAAGAACTAAATGAATTACGAACAGAGAAATAATCCACAACATGTGCATGATCTCACTGGACATTGGTGTAGTAAAACTATTCAGAAGTCCATTAGAGATTTCACAACGAAAAGAGAGAGTATTTGTTTAGATACAAATTACAGTTAGAGAAAACTAGGATACAGAATCAAAGAAACATATACTGCGTTTGACGTGCAGGAATGAAATGGAATGGCCATTCTCATTATATTGTTTGGTTGTAAATATGAAATGTGTAGGAATGAAATGATAATTACCATTCTAGCGTTTGGTTGGACCGATTTAAAATTTAGAATGAAATAAATTTCAAATTGAGTTCTCCAAATATCCCTCAGAGTAAATAAATTAAATTAATAAAATGACATTCTTCTATAATTTTTTTTAAAATAAATGGTGGCAGTGGCGGTGGTAGATGGGGGTGGAGGAAAGTGGTGTAGGTGGTGGTGTTGGTGGAAGGCAATGGAGGTGTTGGTGGTGGTGGCGGTGGTTGAAGGCGGTGACAATGGTGGTGGAAGGCGGTGACGTGGTGGTGGAAGGGGTGGAAGGCAGTGACAGTGGTTGTGGTGAAAGACAGTAGCGGTGGTAGAAGGCGGTGACGGTGGTGGTGGTAAAAGGCAGTAGCGGTGGAAGGCGGTAGAAGGCGGTGGCGGTGGCAGTGGCGGTGGCGGAAGGTGGTAGTAGTGGTGGAAGTCGGTGGTGGTGGTGGTGATAAGCGGAGGTGGTTGTTGTGGAAGGTAGTAATGGTTTTTGGACTTGGAACATGAGGGTTTTTTGGGAAGTTGATTTTTGAAAAAAATTTACTTGGGAATGGAATGGCCATTCCATAGGTTTAGTTGTGGAATGGATTTTCATTTCCAATAATGAATTTTCATTCCAACGGAATGACCATTCCCACTTTAAATTGCATACCAATCAAAGGAATGGTTGGAATGGATATTCATTCCATTCCATTTTTGCACGCCAAACGCAACAATATAGAAATGCTGAAGATACTACAAATTTATGTCATTTGTGCATTTGTGCATTTGAATGCAGATTATATGTGTTTCGCCATAAATAAACAAGGTACAGAATCAAAGCAATATAAAATATTTCCTTACGCATCAATGCGCCATAAATCAAATGAAGCCAAGCACATTCATAAATGCTGACATTGCCACATCAAATGAAGATAAACACATCTCTTTAACAAGTTACCAACACACTACCATATAACCCAAGTCTACTCCAAATAATAATTTTAAACACCATGCAACCCAAAAAAAAGATATAACCATCTTATCATAGCATCTCATATGGTATCTGGGGGCTAACAACAATTTATGCCTCGTAGAAAGTTTAGGTCATCTTACCTCCTCAAAATGGGTAAGTTTAAAATATTTCTTCCCAATCTCTGTCCGTCTTACTCTATCAAACCCCTTACCATCCGTCTCCACAAATCTAAAATATAACAGTGAGAATTTATTAACAATACAGCCAAAATAAGCACAACCACCACATGTAAACAACCAAATTTACCACAAAAAGCACACACCTGAAATACGAGAGTTTGTACATGAGGCAATTTAGCATAGTTGGTGTGGCCTGAGAATCAATCCGGTATTGACCATCTCTCTTTTCAACAAAAAGGACAACATAAATTTTAGTCCAAATTAAATAGTATCAATAGAAAAATTTAGAATTAGAAAATCTAACACAAATTTCAAGTTCTTTTGGACAGACCAAAGAAGGCAGGTACATTCATGATTTTCTAAAAAAAAAATAAAATCAAATCGGCAATTAGTGTACGGATAAGAACATGAGCACACAAAAGAACATTGGAACTGAGTCGACTGACAACATAGAAACTGTTTATTTTTAAGGAATAATAAATGACATATGTTAAAACATCTTATGCTTTGAAGTTATGTCGACATAAGAAATTTATCTGTACATAATATATAGGGTTACTAATGGATATTTAAACATGACAAGTATCTTGTAATAACCCTAAATTTAAATAAGCAATAAGAATTTGTGTAAGGTGTATTATCGTACAATAAGTATAATTATAATTAAATTGAAAATAATATTAAGGAATAACCTACTATTCCTTATAAAATATTATTAGTATACAAGTATGAGAAACGGTATAATTAGGGTTTTGTTAAATTCTATACAGATTTAGACTTGGAGAGCGGCAAATTAACTTAGCAATTAATCAACTAAATTCAGGTAAGTGGTGTTCTAACTTTTCTATAATAATTATTATATTCTGATATTATTTACAATTTAATCATGTTGGTTAAAGACGGAAGAAAAGAAAAATATTTTTGATTTTTGATTTTATATGTGTGTGCATGTGTGTTGTGTGTGTATATATTGGGTGGATTAATGGATGTGTAATTGAGCATGAAAAAGAGATTGATGAAACACATTAATAGAACTAAATTTTGATTCAAAGTTTAATGAAATTTACAAGTAATAACTATATTCTTTATTTCTTTTCAGAGAAACTATGTACTGAGGATTGTGTTTAGTTCTATTTTATTATTGCATTGGAGTATGGTGGTTATTATTGTCAATTATGTTGAGAAATTTATGAGATAGCAAGTTGGCATTGTTAATTATTGAATTATTTTTACTTGATGGAATGTTGGAAAGTTAGTCATACACCTGTTTTGTGAAAGGTCAAGAGTGCCTTTAATCTCAACTTGGGGACGTGACAATTTGGTTCAAGCAATCTCTTATACAATTGATATCAAACTCTTGTACTAAAGACAATTTTTTCAAATTCTCTAAACAAGAAACAAACATGACACAAGGCTTCTCCATACTATTAGCAAACATTGACATTTCTACCTTGCCATCATATATTTTGTATTCATAATCATGCTAAAATTTCATTAATACTTTTAAAGTTATCCAATTAGAATGGAAACATAGGATTAGCCGGCCCCAAGTAGTTGGGAAAAAGGCTTGGTGGTGGTGGTTGTAGGCTTTCCAATTTTTCTTTTTTGGCAGGCATATTTTAATAGAAAGGTACTTGTCATCTTGAAAGCAGGATGTTTGCTAGTATTGTGAATGGTATTTGAGTAGAGATGCGTTCAACTCCCACAACACAATACCATCAATTGCAAGAAAACTATAAGAAGTTCAATTTAAAACCAGCATTGCTAGAACTGACCACTTACCAGATAGTCAGGTTCCTTGATGTGAGGGAATACACCCCCTCCTATACGAACCATCCACAGGAACTTATTAATATCGTCACTGGGGTAACCAACAAGACCTGAAATGTAATTCAGACTTCAGAAAAGCGTCTTTTTCCCCTCTATGGTAAGGTCTGAGCAACATTAGGAAACTAACCTCCAAAGACGACAAGAACATATTTTACATCCAACGAGTGAAAAATTTCCCAAGCTGCCTTCTCTGGAGAAGACATGGCAGTGCCAACAGTTGCGATATGTGTATTATTCCAGGTATTATTGTCAACAATGACAGTGCGGTTAGCCATAGCAGTTGTTTGGTATCCATAGTCCCACCAAGATGCAACCTGAAAGAAGTTCACAGAGATGAATCATGACACTTGGAACTATCTTCATTTTGTTAAAAGATGTCATGTTAGCTCAACATACTATTTTCAGACAAAAATAGCTCTGCAATAATCCTGCCATAGCTAGTTAAAACCAGGTCAAAATTACCTAACTAGGGTAAAAGTTGAATCCAACTTTTATTGTTTTTCTTTTTATCACCACGGCAAGAACAAATGCCCAACATATACTTTGTTATAAAGTGGCTCAAAGATGAAATCAGCACTCATTCAACACTTAACTTCTCAAAAGGGGAGAGATTAAAACCATTACTGCAGCCTCCACTCGTATACCTCATATGTAATTTTCAAATGTACCTTCTACCAAAATATAGAAAGCATTTTACAGAACATTTTGCCAAAAGACAGATTGAAAAGATCAAATCCAGAGCTATCATCACATCTTCAGCGCCTTAAATCACACTTAAACCAGTTTGTTACCATCACAATTTATCCCGGCCCATTTTTCTACATCAAAAGCATATTTATGTCTATAACTATAGCGACCCACTCAACCACATGGTATGATATTGTCCGCTTTGGGCCCGAGCTCGCTCGGTTTTGCTCTTAGATTTTACCCCCAAAGGCCTCATACCAATTGGAGCGACACACCTACATATATATCACTTCCACTTTTTCACACCCAGGCGATGTGGGATTGTGCACCTGTAACTCGCCCAGTGTTGTAGCCTAGTGTAACGGGTGGGCGCTTGCCCTTTTACCCACTAGCTTAAGCTATTGAGTAGTGCTGCGTACCCACCCATTTATACCCGAGTCATTTCCCATCCAGATTCGATGTGGGACAAGTCTCCCCTTGTAAAACCCAGACAATACCTCTTGCACCCACCCACAAGGTCGCCGCAATCACCCCCCTTGGGGCTCAGCGTCCTCGTTGGCCATACTTCTAGTTGGGTCAAGCTTTGATACTATTTGTAATGACCCATTCCACCACATGGTATGATATTGTCTACTTTGTGCCCGAGCCCACACGGTTTTGCTCTTAGGTTTTACCCCAAAAGGCTTCATACCAATTGGATTAACACACCTACATATATAGCACTTCCCCTTTTCCACACTCAGGGCAATGTGGGATTGTGCACATGCAGCTTGCCCAGTGTGGTAGTCTGGTACCTCACGCACCCGCGCCCCCCCCCCCCCCCCCCCCCCCACCACACACACACACACACACACACACACACACACACACACAAGGTCGCCACAATTCCTTAGTAACTCAACTAGGAATGATAATTGTAATTAGTTTATGCAATTATATAACTTTTTTGATAAGTGCAATTATATAACTTGAGAACACTCGTATAAACAATGATCATAATTCAACACACACTTGCAAAATGCAAACTACGATTCCAGTATGAACCTAATGAGCGAAACATTGAGTGTGGGCATCAGATTGGCAAACCAGATTAACAAGTGGGGAGCAATACAAAATCAACAATAAAAGAGGACTGCTATATAAAATAGGGAAAATGCGGAGAGTATAATTCACCTTATCATCCACCTCAGTATTGTGGCTCAGCCATGAATAAGCCTCTCTAAAATCATCAAAAACATGAAGACCATCATGAGATTGAGATGTAAGAACAATAGAAGGGGCTGAATAAGCTTCTGCTGCTGCCCAGACACAATGAACCTACAAGAAGAAATATCACTTGCATATAAAAGACCCAGCAAAACTACCATGTAATCAAAAAAAGAGAATTACATGAAGAACTACCAGGTTTCCTGCAACAAAATCTAACCAAACTAAGACATATGATTTAAGTACTACCCTGTATGGAGTACTAACGTTTAAAATATAAGAGCTTGTCAATGCTAATTAGCATGTATTCATGGGAAACTCGGGAATCATTGAAGCTAAAAAAAGGAGGTTACCCCAAAACTTCATTGCAATGTGTTAAAAATGAAAGGAAGAGGATGGAAAGGAACACCACTACAGGAGATCGTTCTTGAAGGGGGTGGGTGGTGATAACCAGGTTTGAAATAGATGATGAACTTGACATATGTTCAATCATTGATGGCTACTCAACATGTAAATGATACAGAAATCAAGCTGCCATATGCATAAATAATATTAGCGTCTTGCTCCAAAGGAAATGAAGCATAGCACACCATGACCCCTATAAATGACAAAATCCGTTCCATTTCAATCAGCTACTAACACATAAAAAAGGGTCATTACCCAATGTGGTCTCCAATAATCAAGAGTCCTGGGAGGGAAAGACTGGTAACATACCTAACATTTGACAATTTTCGGTCAAAGTGGTTGCTCTCAAGATTCAAACCAACGTTTTCACGCTTGAAAGTCCGAGAATTTTACCATTACACCATACAATGACCCCTATATATATATATGAAGTAGTCAAACTAGTTAATGTTAATCTTATTATTTACTGTATTTATTTTACTTTTTTTTTAGAGGGTGGAGGGCAAGGGGCTTAAACAAAATGCATTACAGCACATCAACAGGTTTCATGAAATTGGCCTAAAAAACATGACGTACACAGATACAGATTTGTAAACAGAAATCATGACATGCAATTACTACCCATTGAAAATAGATAACAAGAAAGTATATGTACCACATAGAAGGCACCTAGCAACACAAGTAAGAAAATAGCAATGACTGATGTCTCCAGAGGTAAAACCAGAAGCCTCTTCTGAATGTGAGACTTAATCGAAGCCTTTTCTACAGTCTCTTTTTCCTTTTTCTTATGCTTTCTCGAAGGTCGTTCCTTTATAGGATCTTCATTTTTATCAGTCTTCACCACATCATTTTGTGTAACAACACTACCAGAAGTATCCCCTGCCTTAATGGACAGCACCATAAAAAAATTATCTTAGTCTAGAAGCTGAATTTTCACAATTTAATGGTTAAAAATAATATCTTTTGAAGGAAAAGAGCTGAAATTCTTACATCAACCTGGGGATTTTCTGATATTCCTGGTAACTGAGTTTTGATTGATCGAGTAAAAACATCAAAAGCTTCAGAAAGAGCAATTCCAGAGGTTATGCATGCCGCTGGAGCAAATACAAGCATTAAGCGCACCTGTAATGTCGGTGGAAATAAAAAATGAAGACCAAGAATTGACAAGAAAAAAAAAATGAAATTGGCCATCCCAAAAATTCTCCTTACCATGACTCCAGAAAAATATACTGATGTAACAATGTAAAGGACCACAAAGGCACTTGCATCAGATAGCGGCAGAAAGCATGACTACCAAATGGAAACAGACAGATTAACAGTTTTAAACCGCACAGTCAAAAGTTATAGTTGAAAACAATATGATATGAAAAAGAACAAAAGGACAGAAATAGCAAGAAAATTGAGTTGCACATTTTAGACTTACAATAATGCCAGCTGGAACCAAGAATGCTAAAACATTAATGTCCATAAAGTAAGATGGCCAAGTAGGCGGTTGATGTTCACTAACACTGGCAATAATTGGTATGTACTTGCTAGCATAAGTTCTGTCACAAATAAAAATAAAATAAAAAGGTATGTAAGAAGGATAATATAAGACAACTTGAAACAGAATACATAGGAAGGTATTAGAAAAATGGTAAATATCCTTTGCAGTTATGCATAAGAAGCATTGTAACTCATTCCAGAGACTCAACAAAATGAATACATTAAAGATTCTAGTGAAAGAGTCTCACATTAGTGATAGAAAGATAGAAAGAAGGCAGGGGAAAAAAAAAAACGTATCCTTTCTTTCCAGTTGCTGAAGTAGAAGTGTCAAGTCTAAAGTCAATCTCGGAAGGCCAATGAGCAATTCACATTTCAGATAACAATTATTGCAACCTGGTTAGTTTTGGGACAAAACGAGAACCAAACTGCTCTAAGTTCACCCAAGTTTCTAACCCAAAAATAAGAACCATATTACAGCTACCAGAAGCAAAAACCAAAATGAATTAGGCAGTTTAAAACTTCAAATTATACGGTAACATTTTCTATATATATAAAAAAATGATTGTATCTAGGGGCGGAGCCAGTGTATGCCCGCGGGGGGGGGGGGGGGGGGGGGGGGGGCACTTGCCCCCCCTGGCCTGGCCCGCCCACTATACATATACAATTTTTTTTTAATAATTTATATGTATATATTTGGAAATTTTTATATAATGCTCCCGCTAAAATTATTAGTTTTTAAAATTATCTCTTATTTTTCTAGTTTTTTTTTCCTAATTTACACTTCAAATTCCTTAAAAAAAGTTAAATTTTCCTTGTTAAATTAAATTTTATTTTTTTCCTTTTTAAGTTGTCATTTTTCTTACTTTTTTTTCCTCTTTCTTATTTTTTTCCCTTCTACTCCTTTAAATAATTTTTTTTTTCTTAACATTGTGCCCCCCCTAAACTAAAATCCTGGCTCCGCCCCTGATTGTATCATCCATTTATCATGAAATTATAGCAGTTAAACCCAATGACTTTACAACAGAAAGTCCAAGAGCAAGAGGTGCCTCTATAAATGAAAAGGAGTGGTGTTCCGCTCGGCAAAGGTTGTAAGGAGTGACAGCTGGGTAAGAGAAACCCTCCCAGTGAATAAATATATTTCCACTACCACACATCTATTGAATACAATTTAAGGATTAATCATAAAGTTTAGTACCTCGTTCCCAAAAAAAAAAAAAAAAAAGACTACCAATTTCGGCAAACTAAGGACCTAAGTCCCACCAGAGAACCAAAATAAACCGTAGTTCAGGTTTTATGGTGCACTGGACCAAGTTGCTTCCCAAAATGTCACACTGAAAATTCATCAAATCTCTTCAAGAAGATTAAAAGTAATAGCAATATAAGACCATGAAATGAACTGTGAGAGAAGCTACTTACGGATCAAGAAGGCTCAGACTTCGCCCACTCCATCCCTTTGTTGGGCTAGAAGCTACCAATGCTACAAGTACTGCTACCACAGCACAACATACTACCCTGCATAATAAAATTATAAATATATAATTAGTCAAGAGAGAATGTTTCACAACTACTGATCTGTGAAGAAATACAGGACGTCGCGAGACCATGTTAGCTTGCCATGATAATGTGATGTGGTGTAGGAAAGTTGTCTTAAATTCAACTGATCAAGTTAAAGAAAACTTGTGCAAATACTATTTAAAAGAACTTTAAAAACATGATTGGAAAAAATCTTGATGCACCAAAGCAACAGCTATATTTACTTCTGTGTTGCCATCTCTATTTGTTATTTCGTATTACCCTGTTCACAAGTGTGATGAAATCAAAGATAGGGAAGCTTACAGGCCAATAGATAGAACAAGTGTGACAGCTACTTTAAACATTTTTGGAGAGAGAATCCCTTTAATATAATACACGAGAGCCACCACATGGAGGATAATGAAAACCTGTAGACAAAAAATTAGCCCCAAGAATAATCGGTATCAAGGAACAAAAAGGGTAAAGTAGATAACAATCATAACATGATAGAAAGTATATGTGCATGGCCTTAAGTACAATGAACAAGAGTGCAGGCAAAGTAAATTAGAGCTATACTGCATACGTTAACTTAAAAAAGTATATCCCTAAATGTAGATCTATACTCTTCTTTTCAATTCAATTTCCATATGATGTTAGCCTACGCATGTACATATTTTTTTGATAAGTAGCCTACGCATGTACATATAATCACAAATGGTACTATTTTCACTCTTGCTACCAATTAGAGATAAACAAAACTCAATCCCTTCCTACAGGCATATACTCAAAAGAACTATAACAGAATAGATTAAAGCAGAAACCCTAGTATCCACTTTGAGCAAACCACACTTAAATCAAGCCAACCAAAAACGTATATAATAAGACTTTTATGAGTGTATTGCAAAGCTACTTTTTTAATGGTACCAACAGGTATCCATGGCCACTTACCTTATCAAATCAAAACAACAAAAAAGGTATAGATGGCAAAGGCTAAGAAAAAGTTTCAGTAACTGGCATAAAATTAACTGTTGGTGAAGACCATGTTTTATTGTTTGTTTGTTCCCTGTTATTAAAGTAGTTTGAGATTTATTCAATGAATCGATGAATCTGATTTCGTAGTTTGAGATTATCTTCATGGAACAAATAAGATTTGATCGCTGGTGATGCTCGCATGCCTTTTCCACAGCAAACCAATCTACGACAAGGCAATCTTGATAATCAATTTTCCTTTTTCTTCAGTTGATTTGGTGTCCTTGAAATCTGTCTGCCGAGATGGTTTCTAATCAACAGTTGAAACTATTGATCTCTTCTTCTTTTTCAAAAGTTGAATCTATTGATATGGCTTTACACTTTTCTTTTTTTCTTTTCTTTTAACTTATTCCCTGATAATTGTTTTGATTCATTGATTTATTGATCTGCGAGATCTGTCTAATCTTTGAAAAACAAAAATATTAAATCTCTGTATTAATGATAAATGATTTTTTGATCATTGCGTTAGTCCACTGAAGCAGATCTTCATGAAAACACTCGCCCACAAGACCATCACCCTTGTTCAGATTCGTCGTTGTTTTCTATAGCTCTTCTCCATGTTCCAAGAAATTTTGGGTTTCTACAATTTATTTTTTGGGGGTTACAAGCGGGGTGGGGTTAGAATTTCTAATCGGTTGCAGGGTCAGGGCATGGGAGGCATTTCTTAAAACGGTTTTGGGGCGGAGACGGGGGATATAAACTTAAACAGGGGCGGGGATGGGGAACAGCCCCCCGCCCAGTTGCCATCTCTACTGCCAAAGACAAAACCAACTGGGCCATGGGATTAAAGCCAATCATACCAGAACTGGAAATACCAGCCTGCAAGGCTCGTATTACTTGGCATACTGGCTTGGGTCAATACTATGTCATTAGAAGGCGTTGTGAATGCCATGTCATGGCCTTCACGCCTTTGCCTAGCCCTCAGATCTAGTCCCGGAGACCCAAACATGCCTAAATATCCCGAGAGCCAACACCATGATCCATCCCTCCAACACCATGTCAACAGTTCATATAATGAGAAGCCATATTTTGCAATGTGAATATTCTTCCAGAGACTATCCTGCTTCTTCAAACTACACCCATTTGCCAGATAGAACTAGCTTCATGGCCATGGACAATTAGTCCTCAATCCACCACACTCTTTGTTGGAATTAACTCATGTTTATCAAGCAAACAAGATTCCTCCAACAACTGGAAGGTGAACCTACTCAATGGTTCACCCACAATTGTGAATAGAAAAAGTGAATCCCCTTCTTGATGCAATCATGAAGAGAAAGAATAAGAATGAACTAAGCTGAGTAAGAAAACCACATTTTCATGTAGCAATACCCTATGACATGGGATTGCTGGTGAACTGACAATTCAATGCTTCAAAAGGAATGCGAAAAAATAAAAGACAAGGAGAAACCACTTCTCAAAATTAATTAATGCATGAGATTTATCTTAAAGAGTAGAGAAAAACACACAAGACAAAAAATAAAAAAATAAAAAAATAAAAAATATGACACATCGTCTACTTTTTCTAATCTATATCCAACTTAAGAATTAAAAACTCCAACTCTACTATTATTCACATCCCTCTTTCCTTATAAAGCCTTCTAACCAAGCTATATAGTTCTCTGACTTACTACTAACGTTAGAGCCACAGATTAATGCACAAGTTAAGAATAAATAGATGCTATATATTATAAACACTACAACACTGTCAATCTAGCTGAAACAGCTCAAGCACAACATAGTTACATAACAGACTGTAGACTGGCAATATTGGTTTTAACATATCTCTAAAAAAATCTCCCATGATTTAGGTTAAAATAGACACCCCAAGATACTAAATCATAAGTACATCAAAAATGGACAAGAACAATGCAAAATTCACTTATCAATAAGGAACTCACCAAAAACGATGCAAAATGTTCTGATGTCATGACAGCATTAAACCCAACAACAGGCACCAATGAGGCTAACAATGTTCCCAAGACAACCTGCATTGAACAACTAAAATTTTAGTGAGAACAAACAAATTCTTTACTAAAAATTTATGGAGCAGAAATATTTATCCTAGAGATAAATTCTTGGTGTCAAATGTAGGAAAGTTACAGCCGAAAGAAAATGAGTGTTGTAACATGCATTTAGCATTTCCAAGAACGATAGCAGAAAACTGAAAAGGAAAAAGTGTATATTGCCTAAAGGCAAGCAGCTAACATTTCAATAACTTTTGACATATCTCCTCCATTGGTGTCAAATGTTGGAAAGTTACAGCAGAAAGAAAATGAGTGTTGTAACATGCATTTAGCATTTCCAAACAATAGCAGAAAACTGCAAAAGGGAAAAGGGCATATTGCCTAAAGGCAAGCAGCTAACATTTAAATAAATTTGACTAATATCTCCTCCAACTACTAGAGCTTAAAATTTGTTCAATTCGCTTTAACAGTGTGCTATGGGGGCGAAGAAGAAAATGCTGACCACAACTCCAATAAATCAAAAGAGAACAATTGAACTCTCAACCATCCCATTCCTGAAATTTTGAGAAAAAAAAAAAAACATTTCTAGTGATGGATATGAAATCAAGAAACCGTAACTTCTTGTACTGCTTAGAATATCCTCATCTAAGTTCTACATCTTCCTTAAGCAAGATAACTCACATCTTTATGTATGGCATATATATGAAGAAAATATGAGAGTGAATTCTCTCCACACCATTTATTTGTGTCCCTAGCATGTCCTCATGCCTCAAGCCCCAAACCCTTCCAAAGTCTGCTAAAAAAACCTACTTTTTTATTGACCTCAAGTAGAAAGGCTTTGTCAGGTTGAGTTTGTACATGTATAGCACCCTCCCTATCCTTTTTATCAGATTCTAAGACAATACTAAAAGGCATTCTTCAATCTCCATGCTAAAACACATAGTAATTGTTTTTGACTATCATGCAAGCTTAATGAGCTCCCAGATACTTACAAATGGAGCGTATGCAATGTACAGCCGGGAAGAATAACGACCGGTTACAATACACAGAAGCACGTGCATTGGAATGAGATTAATAATAAAGGTATACCCTCCCCAAGAGCAAACCTGAAAAAGGAAACAATATGCTGACAACCATGAGTTTTATGAGAGGCAGAAAGAGACCACTTGCAACACTAGCACACAAAATTTACCATGTAAAAGTATGATATGGCATTTAAAGTCGCATAAAAGAGGGATCCTGTGTTCAGCGTCTGCAGGATAATGAGTAATCAGTCAAGAAATAGTTAACCATATATGATAATATTCCATGTCCATAATTCTGAAAGGAATTGATGAGAAACAAATAAAAAATGATCAACTATTATCCAGTAAGGGAGATATTCACAGTAGTTATTTTAAGTAGAAAATATGGCACAAATGGATCAGATGACTTTGATCAAAATCTAACCTTTATGTATAGATAAAAAGTGAAGATCAAAGCAAAAATAGCCACAGCTTCATTGTCATAGCTGCCAGCCACAGATCGAGATATGTAGGATGGAACCTGCAAACAGTAACATTAAAGAGAGTACCATATAATATGCCATCGTAATATGGATGACATAACATAAAATACATATAGCAGTGCACTTCATACAAAATAGTAGCATGTCTTAAACAGAAATTTGTCTTTTAAACAAAACATTGTGGGAACTTATCAAACAAATAAATACAATATATTAAAATTTATATATAACTTCATTCTGTAAGTTATCCATAGCAGAAAACAGTCTCATACTCTCAGGCAAACAGACTAAGACTCCCACCAGATCCTCTGTGCTCTGTCTAGTGTCCAGAACCCAAATTTCACAGCGAGTACTATTAATCACAAGTACTCTTTCAAAATGGACTTATCAATGATTCTTCCGAAACTTTAACATGTATCCTGCAGAAGGTACAGCTTGCATATGTTGACTGATTTGACAGGAAATCAATCTCTAAAACCACCAAATGCAAGTAGCCAAACATTGTTCTTAAGTTTTCAAGGAAACTTGAGCTCTGCTTGCCTAATTTCTAGAGACATCCTCTAAAACATTTCTTACCACAAATATGCCTCAGCAATAACAAAATCCTGTTGATTGGAGTTACGATTTCCAGGTTCTAATGACACCCTCTAAGACATTATTGACTACAATTATGTTCCAATTGATACCAAATCGCATTCCAAAATTCCCTCATTTGTAGCTGAACATGTAGTTCCTGCCAAACACAGCTCAGTATAACTTCAGAACATACATTGTAAACCTCCAAACATTCACTAACAAGAACCTTCACAGGTTACTGCTGCCAGCATAGGCCCCTTTAGATTTCTCTGATATACAAGGATCACACGATTTCTGGCTCTGAACTAACATTGTTTGCATACATCAACATAACAACTTTGATCTTTGGGCAATATTATTATGTATGCCTGACAAGTGACAACAAATTTCACAGCCTACCAACATTATACCTGTTGGAAATTGTGTCTTAACTTCCTATTCTAATTAGCCTTCTATTTTAGAGTCGTATTTTATTAGGTAATTGCTTGTTTGGCAACTGTTGGGCTCCAAGGAATTGTAATCCTTGTCCAACAAGGAATTGAGTTTGGAACTCTATAAATAGGCACTGAGGTTATTGGTTGA
Organism: Cornus florida; assembly: GCF_030987335.1. Lineage (NCBI taxonomy): Eukaryota > Viridiplantae > Streptophyta > Magnoliopsida > Cornales > Cornaceae > Cornus > Cornus florida. Next base: position 111,549,470 of record NW_026775580.1, on the reverse strand, counting down.
GACTTATGAGATTCAGTGCCCCAATAGAAGACTGCCATCAAAGGATCTCCTATTCCGTTCCTTCCACAAGCACCACCAAAGATACAGGGCTGCTATCCTCCAAAAGTCTCGGGCTTCGGCTCCAACTATACAACCTCTCCAAGCCTCCAACGTGCCTCACAATATAATGGAATTTAAAATATAAAGGTTGACCATTCTCCTGTTTTTCTATTGTGTGACAGAAGCAAAAGAAGTCAAAGTTCCTTTTTTCATATGATTGGTAGTGATGGATAAAGTTTTTAATTAAACAGGATGCACTTACGAAACTTAAAAGAGTGATTTACACATTGTGACGGTGAGAGATTAAAAGAATTTTTGGGCGTATAACATATAATCTCTAGTGACACACCTAAGTTCTAATTAAATGTTTCTCTAAAATAATTAAACATAATTATCAGTAAGAATTGTATGATCCTTCGTGATTCTATGGCAAGGATGCGTCTCAACGAACTATAATACAAGAAAACTAATTCGAAAGCTTGCAAAGACATTAACTTTGCACTCGAGGGCATGTTTCATTACAAGTCTACCATTACACCATGTGTACCTTCTGTTTCAATTACAGACAGATGGCAATATCTAAGTTACTGATACAACTCAACAAAGCATTATCCCAATTATTTAGAGTGGTTATGTGAATCTTACATCACCTTTAGTTAAACCGCAAGCTATTATGTATACCATTATTATCTCCATAATTTTTTATTTATTTTAATTTTCTTTTATTCCAAACGTTACCCAAAATGTGAACCATATCACTCTTCTCGATGGCGGGCATAGTAGTTCTCTATGCATAACCAAATCATCTTAGACAATTTTCTATCTCAAGTGTGTGCTATTACCGCCATTTCAATACTATATTCACTTCTAATTTGATCATTTCTTACCTTACCATATATTCAATTTAAAGTCCGCATACAATCTTATTCATTTTGTGAACACTTTTTTTTCCATATCCCTCAATACTTGATTAGATAAAGTGTTAACTAATATTTATTATGTTAGAATTTTCCTTTCAATTTTATAGGTTAAAGTCGATCAATCAATACCCCGAAGCACTCCTCATCTTAAATTTTCACACTAGAGTTCTATGAGCAATATTATTTTCAATCTTTCCATTGATAAAAATAAAGAATCTATTTAATAAAAAAGTTCAAATTTTGGCATCTCTTGAAACATTAATATTCACTACATCCGCTTTTGAGTTACTACTTTTGCTGTAATTTCATATTTAGCTCTAGTTAGTAACTCAATTTTTTTTCAAAAAAATGATAAAGAATAAAAAAAAAGTCATCAACAAATAACACACACCATGGAACCTTGTCCATTATGCGTCCCTTCAATTCATATAGATCATAAGTACGACAAAAAGCACATTGTTGATGTAAACCTACAGTAACTGGGACAAGAATATCTAGATAAACGGGATTATATAATCTCTCTTTTTTTTATATAAATAAATAAAACAGGATTATATACCTTCAAACAACGAAGCTGAAATGACATGTCAAAAGCAACTTATCAAACTTTCAAACAATTTCATCAAAAATAAAATAGTAACAAATAAACTCTCTGCAATTTACCATGGCCAAAAGAGCTGCTGCAGTCAGTCCAGCACCAGTGCCCTTAACTTCCTATATGAACGGGCAATTGAAAATGATTGGCAAATCTCAGTTAGGATACAATATAAAATAAATAAATAAAAACAATATGAAGTTAATAACAACAATCAGAAACACAAATTAGTATAGCCAGAAAAAAAACCTTTGTCAGAAGGTAGGTCGCCCATGCAGCATTAGCAGAGAATATAGGAGCAGTAAATACGCAAACAGTTTCCACGGATAGAGGAATATTCAAAGAATTAAGTATCCTGCGATCAAAAAGTAATGGCTCAAAAATATCAGCTGCCATAGGACTCACATACAGGTTTCTTCTACTTTTTTATTTTCTTAAAAACCCAAATCAATATAATTCGTTTTATCTGGTAAGAAATATCAGGGACAAAATTAATGGCATTAATCTCCAACTATAATGAGTTTTCTCAATCTCAGGTACACACCGCCATAATGTGCCTGCTGTCAATGTCAATCCAGGGTAAACAGTTCCACCAATCACTCGCCCAAGAGGATACCTTAGGAGAAACAAAATATGAAGTGTAATGTTAGGTTAATTAAATAACAACCTATAGAAGAGATAAAGGAAACAAGAATGGCACTAAAAGAATATCCAAGAGTTGTATCGAAATTACCAGGTCCGGTCATCAAACCAATTCCAGAAATCATATATTCCATTTTTTGTGAGAAACTGAAATCAGAAACATTCTTTTCATCTTCAGTATACTTGTAAAATATTGAAAATAATTAATAATTAATTGAAATGAATTAAAAACCAATATTTTAATATATAATTTGGACAAAGTTTGAAACAATTAACTGGAAGATGGAAACTTCGGGGTTACTGCAGAAGTTTCAACGTTTCAATTTTCATAAGCTACTGTTTATACAACCCATGGTTCCACCTCCATGCGTGATTTCATCAACATATATGCTCTGTTATAGTTATCATAAAAATACATGTTTCCAAACCTTAATTCACACAAACATATTACACACATGTATATAGACACGAGCTGGCTACACCCACTTCACACATCCCTATCGACTTCTTGAAGAATCCATTTTGAAGCTTATTCAACTTCTTGGAAAATAGTTCAAATAATATATATATATATATATATATTAGTCGGTTGAGTGAAAAATCTTATGAATTATTCAAAACTGGATGCTCCTGTCACAATTATCTGTAATTGAAAACGAAAATGACACACAACAGTTACTTCTAGTGAAAAGATATCAAATGTCAATGAAGAAATCAAACCTGAGTGACTCTGTAATTGAAATAAGGATCGAACTCGTGAATCACACTCTCGTACTTTATGACCTGTGATCATAAATCAATCCATATAATTATACGACCCCAAGTACAAATTGAACGCATACAACCAACTCTTTTCCACAAAAATAAAAGCCCTAAGGCCTTAAGTTCTTAATTTGAATAACGTTTCAACCATTGGATCTAACTTGTGTGTGCGTACATATAAACATGTTTATAATATAAACACACGTGTATGTGCGTATGTGAGCGTTTGTGATCATATATGCGTATTAAAAAGTTAAATTTGAGATCAGAAGTCTACTGAGAAAAGGCGGATCGAGAATGCGAGAACTCCGATCAGGAGGAGAATGAAGAGTGCAAGGACATTCCCAAAAGCATGTCGCAGGGACGATCCTTTGGCGTTCTCTGAGGCCGACATTGACGGCCAAACCAAGTTCTGAATTTAGAGAGAGAAAGGGTAGTTCTTGGATAGATACTGAGGGTTTTGTAGGTCGTGAGAAGACAGACAGGGGAGGAAGACTTATTAGTGTGGTTTTGGTCAAGTTGATTAGCTACGAAATTACGGTCTTCCGAGCTCGGGATTGCTTTCTGATTGGTGCTCTGCCACACGGCCTGACCCGATTCGTTGAGCCACATGCTACTTTCGTTATTTTAGTTTTCTTTCCATTCCTACTGTTAGTATTAAGGACAAATTATCCGTATCAACTATCAACTAATGAGGCCCTTTTATTTCTCAAGTACAAATGGAAATCTTGAATTTATGTTTGCCCATCTCTGCATGTTGTAACCATTATTTATTTCTTAGAGCACGTATATCAGTCCGCACATTGCACATACTATTTAAGTTAGGAATGTGAGAACTTAATTTATCTTCTGAATTCTTACCCTGAAGACACATGTTGTAAATTTAATAAAAGGGGTATATATTAGGATTATTATTGTTGACTCTAAATAAATATATATATTTTTATTTTGAAACTAGAAAAGTAGTTTTTTTTTTATATTTTTTTTTACAAAATTACCATGACATTTGGAAAATATAACAATCAAATAGAATCCAAGTTAAAATTAGGAGGCAAACTTATGCTTTTAAGTAAACAGGACTGTTAAATTTTCAATACTCGCTATTCAATAAGAACATAAACGTCTGATGTTAATTCAATAAAACTTGACTAAAATATAGGGTAGTTAATTTATTAAAATAAATTATTAAGTGTATTTTAATCAATTCCTTTAAAAATAAAATTTATATTTAGATTATAACATATTTAGGCCATATTTAGTTCGTGATATAATATTTGTTTTGAGTGTTTTGTTTTTGCTAAAGTGGCCCATATCAAGTTGGGATGTTTCGCTTGGGCCAGTTTGGTCCGCCATTGTTTAGTTCTTGGACTTGTTTGGATGGCTAATGTTGGGATAATAATACTTTTTTTTACGGATTGTGCTAATATTAAAAAAAATAAATAAATAAATAAATTTTGGGGGTCGCTGCGTCCGCCCTTAACCCTATACCACAGCGAAAGAGGCGAACCATTGCTTTAGAAAAGCATCCCCTCTCCACGCCCTCCCTAATACCCAGCACGGGAAAGCGATTCCCATAATCTTTCATCGTTTTTAACACTTGATCCCCGTGTGAATCAGCTCTTTCTTAGCCGGCCCGGCCTAGAAAACCAGGTTCGACTCGCTGCTGTGGAGAAACCCTATTGTCGTGTTTTCGCGCCCACAAATCTTTCCCCTTTCTTTGCAATCCTTTGTTGTGGCTGTCGTTCCGATCTTGTTCTCTCAGTTGGATTCAAAGGCAAATCGGCTGACACCTTAGTTCCTTGTTCGCGATCAGGATCGGAGCTTTTTCTTTGCAAAGCTTGGAAGAGCTTATCCTATTCACGGTACGTGCCCTTCTTCGCACCATTTTCGATACGTAATAAATTGAAACAGGCTTCGAAGTCCTCAATAAGAAAGCCCAACCATTTTTGGGGGCCCAAATCAGAAAATACAATAAAATATAAGGGTGAAAAAAAAAAACAAAAAAACCCTAAATCAATCGATTTCAGATTTCAGACAGCTGATTCTCTTTGACGAGCAGCTTTGAGCCTTCTCACCGCTTCTTCGACATTCAGCGAACACACCAAGTCTTCTCACGCCAAAGATTGGTTACAGGTTCGAAGTCCTCAATCCTTACTCCTCTAACCTTCTAAGTTTTCACCTCTCAGATTACTTAACAAAGTTACAAACTCAAGGGTTTTTTTGTTTGGTTTTTTTTTTTGGTTCTGCTTCCATTCTATCTTCTGTGCAAATTTATTTACAGAGAAACTAATCAAGTGGCTCATATTCTAGGTTGTTTTGTTTTGAGAATTATGTTGACAAAGTTTTGAATCTGATTTGGCTGGGGAGGTTAAATAATGTGATTTGCAATAATTTATGTTTGGCGTTTTCAATTTCATATCAATTGAACTTTCAGAAGCAGTATTATATTGTTGTGTTGTGATTTGTTTCGAATCATAAACATATTAATAACTACTTGGTCCATAGTCCATACGTGAGCATGTGACTACTAGGTGATGATGATTTTGAGGAATTTGTTCAATTTTGAGTGTGTTCTGTTATGTTTATGTCTCAATTTTTTTTGTGTTTTGGCCTTATTCTTGCTATATTTTACAAACACTGTTCTTTAAAAAAGTATTTTGAATTTTTTTTTTTTTTACAAATTGTTAGAATCTTACTATTCCAATTCTACGGAACCCAAGACGACTCTACTTAGAATCCTGATTTTAACAACCTTGGTTACAAGTAATTACCCAAATTCTCAACTCAATCCATGCTTATTGTTTTCCTGAACACCGTTCTAATAATTATTTCTGATTAACATATCAAAAAAAATAAATAAATTATTTCTGATTCAGTTTCTGGTTTTCGGCGGAGTAAGTATTTCATTAGAAAGTTTCTTTAGACACAGAATCATTAAAAGATTGAATATTATATATGTATATATCTTTCAAAAACTGAAGTACAAAAAATGATGAAAGTATATGTGTGTCAGTGTGTGTGTGTGTGTGTTAAGGTATGATGCTCAATATTTTCTTTTCTCTAATTTATTATTCTTTATATAGATTTAGGTTTGAAAACTAACAAAAATTCTCCTACATCAACCTATTTTCCAAAACAGAATGAAGAGTGCTTGTATGGATATATTGGTCAAGTATAATTTTTAAAGTCTAGCTACTTGTTTAATTGCTTTGACTTTGGTATTCAAGTGTGGTGAAGTTTTTTCTTTAATTTTGAGATATCAGCGTATTAATATACATGCAACTTTAATTAGTTCACCTCTCACTAGCTGTTTTTACTGCTATGCTTCCTGTTTTCCGCCACATCAATGGTTCTAATTGATGTCTTTCTTTTTTTATTGCTTTCGTTTTTTTTTGTGTGTAGTCAGTAGTGTGTGTGTGACAGATGTGTGGAGTGGTGAAGTCTCAGCGAGTCCAAGGTATGCTTGCATAGCTGGACTCTGAGAGATAAACGAATGAGACTCCTACTTACAAGTGCTTAACTGAGAACCCATTAAAATTTTATTTTATTTAAAGATTTTTAATGAATTTTGTTGAAAAAATCAAAAGGAGTTCAATATTGGGCATGCTTTATATTGTATTTCTTTTTCTGCATGCTTTATAAATGAACTAAATTATAAAATTTACTTAAAATTAATTAGATGGAAATCAATAATCAAAATGATGAACAAAATTTCAACACAATTGAATTGGAAGGAGAGGACGTAATAGATATGACAATAGCTACCGTAGAGACCAATTCCACAGCTTGGTGTGACGCCCATCAAGAGACATTCATTCTCTTTATGGAGGAAGACGTTAAGCAAGGAAATCGTACAAGTACCACTTTTAATTTAATTGGGTGGAGACATATTGTGGAGAAAATGTTGGTAGAAATTGGAAAGAAGTACACGAAGGACAAATGTAGACAAAAATTCAACACAATGAGATTAGTGTATAAAGAGTTCAAAAAACTATTAGTTGAGATTGGTGTGGGGTGCAACCGTGAGACAGGTATGTAGTAGAAGATGAAAAATGGGAATGGTTGCTCAGGGTTAGTGTTTAATTATGTTATGTCTATTTACCATACAAATTTTTTTTTAGCATTTAATGACTATTTAAAGGGTTTTATAAAGTTTAATGTTAAGATAATAATTTGTAGGTCATCAGGGGTGCAAAAAAATTTCAAAGACAGGGTTGTAAGCATTTTAACAAGATGACCATCTTTGGGGATACACATGCTACTGGAAGGTATGTCCACCCTTCTACTAGAGCACCCCTAACCACCCAGGTGGCAACACATTGTGCCCCAATGCATAGCATTGGGGGCAATTTTGTAGTAAGAGACGTTTTAAGTCCATTTACTATATATTAGCAGAGTTTTGATTACGCTACAGATACATGACTGCCAGCTGCAAAGATAGGGATTAATAAATTCACTGGCTTCATGAAAAAAAAAAATCAGAAGATCCCTCTCCTGGTGTGTTCTCATTAAGGTTGGAAGAAATCAATATTTTATAGAGTGGAACAAGTCCAAGAGGTATTGGAGCACTGGAGTTTGGAATGGTTATAGTTTTAGCTCTTTTCCTGAATGGAGGGAGTTTTTTTTCGTTTGCAATTTTATATCAAACGAAAACGAAGGCTACCTTATTATATATCATATTCTCAATACATCTGTGTTAGTAACATCTGTGATGGATGTGCCAGGATACTTCACGACTGTTGCATGGTCCCCTAGCTGTTGGAATTAGGGTTTTTTTTTATGAACTCAACCCCGACAACAATAGCAGGTTTATGTTTTTTGCAGGAATCTCTCTCGTTTCTATCACAAGTTTCGTAATCCAAATCCAGAGCCAACGCTGAGATCACGACCTTACATGCATACATACATTAATGTAATAGAAACCCTAACCTTAGATGCATGCATACATCAAACAACTTTTGTTATCTGTTAGCTATCCAAACTATGATCTGCTCAGCAAATTTTTTGTTCCGTATGCCAAGGTAGATGTTAAGTGAAGTACCTTTCTTGAAGAAACCTAGTTCAAAAATTGTACCTTGAGACACCAGGGTCTGACTTATTGAGAGAGACTGGTGTCACTGGCCCATTGAAAGAGTATCACCTCCAATAGAGAAACAGGACTTGAACACATAGGAAGAACCATGATCTTGTTATGGTGTCCATTTCCCTCAAAAGATGCCGCGTCTTGAATACCTCAATATCAGTTAACAGAAATTGATGAAGAAGAATGAGGAGTAGAGAACTCAAATATTATATATCTTAGCAAAAGATGTTATATTTAACTTTGGGTCAAATTTATGTGTGCATAAATATATGCAGATGGCTCCTCATATTCATAGTTTATGGGAATGAATATCAAGGGCAATCTGCATAGAAGGGTAAAGATGACGGTGGTGACGGAGATGGTAAAGAGTCGAAGAAAACTAGATACAATACAGTTCCCTTTTTTTTCCTTAATGGCTCCATTCAAGATGATAAACTTCTACATAAAAATAATTATGTAAAATGTAAATGGGACTTTTGAAATTCAAGGGACATCTGAACAGGCTATAAGTTTATTGGACAACATTGAAAACAACATTCAGTTGAAAGATAACAAGAGTACAAAAGTGTGGGTTTAATGGTTTTTCATTTTCGAGTGCATGGAAATATAGGCCAAAAAATTCAGTCTCCATTATACAACATTTAAAGTTTGATTATATGAAGGAAGAATTTTTATATATACATTTTATTATGATTCAAAGGATGGATTTTTGAACCAGACAACTCTCCTATATAGATCCATGGATTACAGTTCTGTTGATACTTGCAATTTGTACAATTTTTCAGTACGCATAGATAGACGGTAGACAACTAGTTATCTTTAGTAGTCAAGTCAAAATCCCTGGTCATGTCCGAGGATATCAAGTCATTGAAATGTGCCAAACCTGAATTGAGAGGAGCTTATATAAGACTATTTCTAGCAAAAAAGATGAATTCTAGCAAGATTAAACTGATAGATATCATTCCAGCCCAAGTCCCCATTTATCAAGGGTGTTGTGTCTTGTGAGGAGCAAACTTGGTAGGAAAATAATCTTTGGCATTATTTGTTAAATGCCTTTTTTTTTTCTTTGTACTAGTAAAATGCCAGAAATATTTTATCTAGTAAACAAAATCTTGAAGGTGGTTGAAACTTCTTTTGTTTTGGGGATCTGCTTTTATAATAAATTTTCTGTCTTATTAATTGATTGAATCTTGTCCCTTCAACATATATGAGGCAGCATTAATATACCAATCAATATCCGTTTTAATCTTTGAGGTATGAGGCAGCATTCAAATAATTCAGAAAGCCAGCCCTGAGCATCTGGGATAAGGTTTTGCCGATTCCTTAGCTTTTGTGCATTTTGCTTATGGAACCATTGACTACCCCGTGGTTAATTTATTTTTCTTTTCTAATAACAAAAAGCCTTCCAATTGTTATGCAGTGACATAGACTGATAGAATATGATACAACATAAGTGCAAAAGTATAGACCTCACTTCTCACCATTGATATTGGAGGACTAGTCCCAAGCCTGGATTTAAGGTGAATGATCATTATAAGACCTCCGTTCAGACCTAAAAACATTAAATCCTGCAAAGAAACACCAAAAGAACTGTTACAACATTGTCAAACACAGAGGCTAAAACAATTTTAATGATCACATGGCACAATTACAAGGTGAAAATCAGTTAATGAAATGAAATGTAAAACAGTTCACATAAATCAGCTGTACCAAGCAACATTAAATTAACATTCTAACCAAACGAAACTAGCAAACCTAGAACAGATGTGTATAATTAAGGATCCAATCCCTATCGGTGTGTCTAAACTCATACCAGGAAAATGTCCTTTTTCACCATTATTCCTTTTATAGTACATGCGGCTTCTTACTTTTCTGATTCATTGTTGTGCTTTTTTAATATTTTTTGGTTTAATTTTACTAATTTTTTGTTTTGTTTTGTTTTTCCTTCCTTATTTCAGGATTTGGAGGTAGTGAAGTCTTGGGTATTCATCTGGCTTTGGCAAGGGTTTCTGATGGCAGCTTTGAAGGAGCTTCTTCCACCAGTGAAATCAACTGGGAGTTCGCATTACGACCACTCCAATGATCCATGGTTCAAGCAGAGGTACAGCGCAACTGAGGCTGAACAATCTGCTGTAATCAAAGCAAAGCCAGTGCCACCATACTTGAAGAGGGATGGCTTTAAGCCATCTAAGCCTGAAGATTTTGGAGATGGAGGGGCGTTCCCAGAAATTCACTATGCCCAGTACCCTCTTGACATGGGTAGGAAGAAAGATGCGGCTCCTGGAAGGAAGACGCTGCCCGTCACTGTTGACGAGCATGGTAATGTGAGATATGATGCAATTGTGAAGCAAAATGAGAATGCTTCTAAGGTAGTTTATTCACAACACAGAGACCTTGTGCCGAAGATTTTGAAAAATGATGAAGAGGAAGAGGACTTGGATGTTGAGTTGGAGAAAAAGATTGAGGAGACAACCCAGGAGACAAAAGCAGCTCTTGAGAAAATTGTGAATGTGAGGTTGAGTGCGGCACAACCAAAGAACGTGCCAACACAGTCTTCTGATTCGAAATTCATCAAATACAAGCCATCGCAACAGTCTGCGGCTTTTAATTCTGGTGCAAAGGAGAGGATAATAAGGATGGTTGAGATGCCCGTGGATCCCTTAGAGCCACCAAAATTCAAACACAAGAGGGTTCCAAAGGCGTCTGGTTCTCCACCCGTGCCAATCATGCACTCCCCACCTCGTCCTGTGACTGTGAAGGACCAGCAGGATTGGAAGATCCCACCATGTATTTCAAACTGGAAAAACCCAAAAGGGTATACAATTCCACTTGATAAGCGTCTTGCAGCAGATGGTAGGGGACTTCAGGAGGTTCAGATTAATGATAATTTTGCGAAGCTTTCAGAAGCATTGTATGTTGCAGAACAGAAAGCTAGAGAGGCAGTGGCGATGAGATCTAAAGTTCAGAAGGAAATGATGATGAAGGAGAAAGAAAAGAAAGAACAGGAATTGCGTGCTTTAGCTCAAAGGGCGCGGTCTGAGAGAACAGGTGTGGCACCCCCAGCTGCAGTTCCGATGCCTTCTGACAAGGCTATGATGGATGTTGATGATATAAGGGGGGATTTTGAGCGCATGAAGGATAAGGATGCCCCAAGGGAGACAAAGGAGGAAAAGGAAGAGCGATTGCAGAGGGAGAAAATTCGAGAGGAGCGGCGCCGAGAAAGGGAGAGGGAAAGAAGGCTGGAGGCCAAGGATGCAGCAATAGGAAAGAAGAGTAAGATCACTAGAGATAGAGACCGCGATGTCAGTGAAAAGATTGCTCTTGGGATGGCCTCTGCTGGAGCAGGAAGAGGAGGGGAGGTTATGTATGACCAGAGATTATTTAACCAGGAGAAGGGAATGGATTCTGGGTTTGCTACTGATGATCAGTACAATGTTTATGATAAGGGCTTGTTCACTGCTCAACCTACCCTTTCGACACTGTACAGGCCAAAGAAAGATGCTGATTCTGATATGTATGGAGGTGCAGGTGCAGATGAGCAGTTGGATAAGATCATGAAAACCGATCGCTTTAAACCTGATAAGGGTTTTGGTGGTGCCTCTGGTAAGACTGGTCCAAGAGATAGGCCTGTTGAATTTGAGAAGGAAGCAGAAGAAGCCGATCCGTTTGGTTTAGACCAGTTCTTGACAGAGGTGAAGAAGGGTAAAAAAGCCATGGATAAAGTTGGCGGTGGAGGAACTATGAAAGCAAGTGCTGGGTCCATGCGAGATGGCCATGAAGGATCTGGTAGAACTCGCGTTGCCTTTGAAAGGGGGCGTTAGGCAGAGTTTAAAGATTCCTCCCATATTTATCTGTGCTTTTGGTAATTAATTTTTCTTGCTGAGTTATGTTTGGGAAATTATGTACGTAAGTGGTAACTTTGCATCTTTACAATGTAGTTGAATAAATTTTATTACATGGCTTTGCTCTGCTGTATAATATTTTCCAGTTCTGTAGTATGATGACTAATCTTAGTTTTATAATTGGTTATTTATGAAATGGTGACTTGAATAGATCAAATTGGATGCATGCTATGATTTTATTGGTTAGCACCTTACGATTAATTTCACGATCCAATTTTCTTCTGAACTTAAATTACTATGTTGATGTGGTGGTTATTGTTTTGTTTCGTATTGTTTTCTTTCTATTTTAGCACTCTTCTTCTAAAGATTTGATGGGATATGTTCATATGTTCAATTGTATGTGTGGTTTGCCCGAAAGCTAGAACCAATGTAGTTGCTGTAGTTGCAAAGTGATGTGTGCTGTCGTCTGAATGGTAATAGTTGTTTCAAGTGTTTTTAGATATTGAATAATTTATTGACTTTTCATTTTTTTTTTTGGGTGGGTAAGGTGATGTATTGAGTACTGACAATGTGACAGCTTCATTGGCAAGAGCAATCACTTTCGCCTGGGTGCCTTCTTTCCTTTCATTCTCTCTTTGTTCCATGTTGAGATTGATTGTGCTTTTTGATTCCACGGTTAATCAGCACATCTTATGATCACTTTGCATATATACATTTAAATTTTTTTTAATGAGATTATGATTCCATATACACCATAATTTACATGTTTCCATTTTCACTGAGCTTTAGTATAATTTAGTGAAGAGCAAAAGAATTTGGAGAAAAAGCAGTCCATGACACGCCAAAAATATTAGTACTTTCTATGCAGCTCTTCATGGATTTAACTCAATCATTACCTTAGGAAAGTGGTATATATGCAAAGCACTTTTTTTTTTATCTTCTTTGTACCTAATGGTCCTTAATACACACAGAATATTAATTATCACAAAAGTTGAAGCTGCCAAAAATTTCGATCCAACAATGTATACCAAGATTTTACACCCATGGCTAGTCATAATCAAAACATGGCTAGGTCTTACAAGAAATATAACTGGGAATATTTGCACATCCTGTAATATGATGGTTTTTGCGGCCATAACAATTGTAAGAGTAGTTAAATTTTGGCTGCTGAATATTGCAATGAGAATTATGTATTTAAACACTCGCAAACCAAATTATAACTTTAATATATATTCCAAAATCTGGAAAACAAGCCAATAAATTGATAGGTCTGACATCAGATAAGTTTCACTCCACTTGCTTTATTTGCAGTGACATACTGCTAAATATTACACCATAAAGCAAAAAACAGAGGAATACAAATGCACCTGTTTTATTCAAAACATTAACCAATTAAGTGACATGTTCTACCAACCTGGTAAACCAGAAAGTTGCTAGCCAGTTTGACCCTAAAACATCAAATATTTAATTAGACAAGAATATAATAATTCAAAGGAAACATCAAGAACAATCAAAGCAGCTAGCATCAGTAGGGACTAATTAATTATTTGATATATCGGTAGCGACGCCAACGGAAACAGCTTCTTCCATTCTCTTAGCCATGACTTGCAACCCCGAGCCAATAAAAGTATCCAGATTCTCCAATACCCACCCTTCCACTGGTTCAACTTCATAACACCACTCAATGTTACACCCATCTTCCCTTGGGACCACTCTAACACTGGAAACATAGGAGTTGAACCCCACATTTCCATCTATAATGGAATAACTAAATGTCATTTCAGTTGGATCAATGGACAGTAGTTTTTGCTTTGTCCAATTTATGATGTCGTCGCCACTGTTGACCGGAGTTTTGAAGCCAGCGCAATAACGCACACAGCCAGGTTGGCCGGAGACGCCTTCAACAGGAAGGCATGTGTGGAGAGTTGGAAACCACTTGTTTAGGCCAAAGAAGTCTTCCAAGAAAGGCCATACTTGTTCTGCCTTTGCACCTGCTAGCTCTGCACAGGCTTTGCCTTCCCATTTCGGCTTCTGCCCATGGGCCATTTCTTTAGCAGACTCCATTGCTCTCTGTAGTAGTTGTTGATCTTGGAATTGCAAAACCAAGGACTCTTGTGAAGGTTTATATAGAGATTATAGCTATTGTACTGTATATTGATTTATGCTTATTGGTGGTCCTAACATGACTCAGTATTGGCAGTACAATAAATCCACTGAGGCTAATGAAAATATAATGCATGAAAGATTAGGAAGAGAGATGAGACTGACCAAGACTATAATATACAGTAATTAAAAACAACATTACATTTTGTTTATATATGTATAAGACAGTTCACAATTACAGATAGTATGCTGAAAACTTCACTACAAATACCTGAGTGTTGGTTTATCACATTGCTATAAGCATTTACATCTTATTAGTCTTTCTCATATATATATATAGGTATGTTGTTGATTTTTTTTTTTCCCTGTTAATTTTATGTGTGAAAAGAATCTTACTATTCTTGTACACAAATTATTTTCAGTGTCGTATTGTTCTAAGTCAGCGACATAATTAATTATAGAGTTTAGGTACCACTGCACACTCAACCAATATCGTGTTTCTATGAAAAGAAGTGGTGTTGCATTACAATATTTAACTAACCTATCTATCACTAATTTCAAATCCTATATCCTATATCTATATAATTTCATAGCTTAACTAGAGAACAATCTTTATCCCATATCTATATAATTTCAAATCTTTAACATAATCACTCTATAAGCAGAGAGCACCAGAAGACAATTGAGCAATTAACTAATCATATATCTCTTGTCAAATTATTTATTTATTATTATTCTTTTTTTTCCTGATACATAAATCTTTGGGTAATTTACACAGACTTTTCCTATAATTTGTCATAATTACAGGCAGCACCCTTTCTGTTTCAGAAATTACTCAGACCTCCCATACTTTTGAAAATATCTTACACGGACCTTCCTTCCGTTACGGTCAACGCCGGTCAACGACAGAAATTGATGACGTCGTCTACTATTTTTTCTAAAATACCCTTGTCTATATAATTTTATATTATATTTAAAAGATATATATATATATATATATATGTAAACAGACCAATCCTCCTCTGCCTTCACTTCTTTAACACCAAAACCACCATTGACCTCAGAAACCCTCATTTGATCATCACTCTTGTTTTTAATCTCACATCCATTCACCACACAATCTGATAGTCTAGTGCACCCACATCAGACATTAATGGGAATACTTGCTTCCCTGTAGAAGTCAACAAAAGAGACCCCCGTCAAATTCTTGAATGTTAGAAAAATGAGAATAAACTTGACTCTGCATAGTATTACTCCAAAAGAAAATATTAACCCTAAATATATTTAGGAAGAACATGTAAAAGCCCCTCCTATGGAAGTCAACAAAAGAGATCCCCAATCAAATCCCTGAATATTGGAAAAATTAGAATAAAAATGACTCCACATACTGCTCCAGAATAAAATATTAGGTCAAGAAATAAAGATTTCTTCGATATGGCGATAATGATCACCATCATCATCTTCATCATCCCCTGCTTCTGCAATCAAATTCCCTTTCTGGGTATAATCCAAAACACCCCAAGAAGGCTTGATCATAATACAAGGAGGGTAAATTTTTCTCTCCAACCAAACCCCACAGCAAGAACACTTCAAACCCACCTCACCGCCATTCTCAACCTTCTCTCATTCTCTCTAAACCTCTCCAATCTGCTTCAACAATGGAAAGAAAGCATAATTCCCCGATGACTCGTCACGGAACTCCGGCTGCGAAGATGAGCAGTGAGAGAGTCACAAGCATTTGATTTAATTTTCTTGAATTTTGAGAAAGTTCTAAGCAACCAATCTTTTTATTTTTTTTAATAATCATCAACTAATACATCTCCAGTTTGCTAGATTTTGAGTCCATGGCTGCCTAGAGAGAGAACGTGAAGATAGAGAGAGAGAGAGAGAGGCGATAGTGTATAAAAAGTTGATGTCATGCCTACTCAATAATTTATGGGAGTAGTTTAGTAATTTCAGATGTCAAGGAGAGAGTATTTTAGTAATTTTGACAGTTCTGTTACTGTATTTAATCGTTCGTCACACATAAAAGAGATTCGTGTAATTTTCAAAACAAAAATGATATTTTTATAATTAAGATAAATTATAGGAGAGGTATATATAAATTATCCTAAATCTCTTGTCAATTCAAAGTCCCACAATTTTCTTTGATTCCATTTGTGTGGCTTTGGTAAAGTGGGGTATTCCATAGTACAGAGGTCTAGATTAATATGGCCACTAGGCCCAACAAAAATATATCCACGTTTAAAATATTAAAAACACATACACGTTTAAAAAAAATTAAAAGAAGTCACTCACTTGACATATCCACGTTTAAAAAATTAAAAGTACACATAATTTGGTGTGTAGTTTGGAACTTTGGATGTAAAATATATTTTTTATTTTTTTATTGTTTGATTGTCATAAAATATTTATAAAATAAAAAAATATTAAAATCTAATAAAAGTTGAAAGACTTGCTTAAAGTTCTTTGTTTTGCTGAGGTTTATAATAAAATTAGCTTCATATACAGTTTGAGTTTTTGGAGAAATTAATTTATAACATGATATTCAAGCCATGGTACCCCTAGGTCCTTTGTTCAAGTATTTACATTTTTTATTTTTCTGCTCTCTTTATATTTTTTTCTTTAGCTTCGGTGGAATTTCCAACAGAAAATATTTCAGTATCAATTTCTTATAAAAGAAATTTTTTTTTTTTTTCCCGGTGTGTTATGAAAGAATTAATGTACAATACTGATTATGGATCATTTATTTTTCATTTCCAGGATTTTTCAGTTTCTACTATAAATGATTTGTTTCTGGTATAAAATTATTGCTGCCTAACAAATGGTTGTAAGGATAATTTATGAGATTTCATGTATCACAGGATAATTTCTCTTTCTAGAGCAACTTCTCATGGTGAACCCCACCCCCACCAAGATTGCTATAATATTTGGGCTGGGCCAACCAACGAAGTGGGTTTAACCCAAGCTATAAATCTATAGCAACAAATTTGGATTATAAAATTTTAGAAGAAAGTTGGGCTTGAAATAACAAAGTCCAACCCAACAAAAGCACTGATTGCTTGGATTGTGGCCTTATGTAACCAACCCAACAAACCTAATCATTATGCAATTTATGCTGATATATATAAGGAGTTTCAAATCGTAAAATGAAAGAAAAAGGTGATCGAGTAAAAAAAAAAAAAAAAAAAAAGATGATAGAGGGCCATCAGTACCGGTCTAAGAGGTGCCGATGATCAAGTCAGTGCTAGATCAGGAGGTTGGAAGAAAGATCAAAGAACTCTTTTGAAGATTTGTATCATACCTTATGAGTTGTCCGACCACCGCCTTTATAGGAGAGTTAATTGTAGTGTTCACCTAGGAAACTAATTTCTTGACTTTTCCACTACGTAGTGGGAGAGTTATCAGAAAGAATAACTGTCTTTATCCTTACTACTTGTAGCCTATTCAATCTTTGTTTTTATCCTCGTCACTCGTAATCTATTCAACCTCTTAGATTACACTTTGCTTAGATTTCTTTCCATATATATATAATACGAAATATTCTACCTGTAAAGATAATTGAGTTAGAAGAAGAAAAATTATTCAAGAAAAAAGAAAAAGAAAAAGAAATAGAAATATTACTCAAAGCTTGTTTATAAATGATCCACTTCATAATTGTGGGCTATAGTTTCCATGATATAGCAAAAAAGCCAATTCATGCTTCTAGATATAAATTCAGAATAGAGACACCCAGACAAGAAATAGAGTGACACATGTCCAATTTCATATAAATACGAGTATAAATAAAATATATACCAATCCATCTCATAACCTATTTTTATTTTATATTGGAATACTTATATGTAAATGTACTTCAATTTATTAAGCTGGAATTAAACTTGATTAACTTCATGCACTGCACCCTCTTAATTACAGAGGAAGAAAAAAAAAAATACACTAGAAGTCGCTATCACATGTCAATTATACATTTAAAGGCTTAAAAACATTAAAGTATAGGTATAGAGGATTGATATTGAAAAAGTCTGAACAGAAATGTTTCAATTTTCAAATTGTCCCCATGGTGATAAGAATGTCATTAATTGAAGTTTACCAAGAAAGTTGGAATACATTGAAAATGACCTGCAAATAAGAACCATAAGCACAAGTCATAGACCGGACCACCAATAATGTTTAGGCCTTAAGAGTCAAATAAAAAGCATCAAAGTGGTTGGATAGTTGGAAATGAGTGGCTTTGGTAGGCCTCATTTTGCCACGCTTGCATTAGTTGCCATTTCAAATAAATGTATAGTATTATTAATTAATTTGATAGATAGAATTTTCTTTTTGTGCGCGCGCGCGAGACTATTTTTGTCACATTAATGATTTTATTTTGAATTATTAAATTCAAGTTTGATCAATTGAGAGTTGCTTTATAGATCAATGGGGGACCAAATTAACAAAATGGATTAATTTTCCTTGTTATTACTTTTAAAGGAAACGATCAATTATTATTATTGTGGTTGTATTTGTCACCATTAATTCTATTAGTTGCGTTTGGTCCATCTGGATGAAGTCCCTGTCTATCGCAGCCGTAATATGGGCTTATTAGCATTAAATTTTAATTTGGATTAATCGAGACGTTGCTTTTCTGTACCAATGGGACCAAATTCGAACTAATATTTGATTATTATGAAAGGTAAAACAGTCTGAAAATTTGTTTTATAGATCAAGCAAAATGATGGGTGGTCGAGTTACCCGAAAAAATATATATATAAAGTGATGGTTGGTCATAAGAGTGATAAAACAGTAATTCAGAAAATCTGGATTAAGTATATAAATGTATATGTATTATGTATTATGTATATACATGCACACAAACACATCTAAAATATTTTTACGTAGGCCACTGGGCTAAAATTTAATTAGGTTTTGTTATATGACCTAGGATCGTTCCATCCCAAAAAACTAAATGTTTGTTTCAGTAAATACCAACAACTATTATTTTATTTATAAAACAAGTGTAGTATTGATGATCATCTCAAGGCATGCATGATTTAAATATTATTCGGATAAAGGAGTTTAATTATATTTTTTTTTTTGGGGACTAATCTTTGATTACCTGATTTTTTACTACATTGAATCTTTTTTATTGTCTGTATAAGTTCTTACATATGAAAGTTGCAACAATATGATTTAAAGTTAAAGGAAAAAACTTGTTTTCTTAAAAAAAAATTAAGTAAAAGAAATTATCTCAAGAAAGTACTTGATTGATTTAAGGAGAATAATTTATTATTTTGGAATATAAGAGTTTGGATGGCCTTCAGGACCTCAACAATAATTTTTGTTGAATATGTAATTATTTTACTTAATTCAATCAAAGTAAAATATGAACTCTTAAAGTAAACTATTTTGTTATTTAAGGCTCTTCTTACTCTAAGTAAGTGTAATTTTCCCTTATTCTTCTTCTTCTTCTTCCTCTTATTTTATTTTATTTTTTATTTATTTATATTATCCTACCATTATCTCCTCTCTTTTTTTTTCTTTTTTTTTTTTTTCCTATTATGCCATTATCAAAATTCTACTAATAAGCATTTATGGCAGGGGTGAGGTGCCTAATTGTTACTAGTGGGACTTGTCCCATATCAAATTTAGATGGGGATTGAAGTGTGTATAAATGAGTAGGTATGTAGCACTACCTCACAGTTTAAGTTTTTGGGTAAATGAGCAAGCACACGCACACCCATTACAATTGGTATCAGAGTTAGACCCGATCCTTAATTCGGTGTCCCGCCAAGCGCCTAGCCAGAAGGGTGTCCGGGTCTGGCCCTGGGGTAAGCAGGGTGGCTCGACTACAATGAGGGAGTTACCCAGGTTCGGGTGGGGGAGAATGTTACAAATGAGACTTGTCCCATATCGGATTTAGATAGGGGTTGAAGTGTGTGTATAAATGGGTGGATATGTAATACTACCCAACATTTTAAACTTTTGGGTAAGCGCTCACCCGTTACACTAATCTAGTCTGATTTCTACAAATTGTTCCTAATCCAATCTGATCCGGTGAATTTGATATGTTACTTTATGAATTTGGGAGATTCAAGCCTTTCTATAGTAGTTTTGGCATTATATTTTTTAAATTTGGGGGGTTTAAGCGTAACTTTAGGAAGGATAGTTTTGACATTATATTTTTTTAATTAGTTGACTTTTGACTTTTTTAACGATCAACTAACAAAAAAAGGTGTCAGTGCAAAGTTAACCATACGTGAGGGAGGTTGATGCTCTTTTTTTTTTTTTTTTTCTTTTTTTACTAGTTTAATTTGTGAATAATAAAGACAAACCTGGGTATTGGACCATTTAACATTTATTTGAAATACAAAATTATGAACTGTATAAGAATTTTATATATATTTGTTAACGGATTGGTTCCTGGGTTGATTAAACGGATTAAATTGATTTTTAGACCCCAATCTATTAATCAGTCCGGTTACTGTGGATTTCTTGTTCATAAATCTGTCACCAAACTATTAGGCTAAAAAACCAATCTAATCGGCGCCGTTCTAATTTACGAATTGACGAATCAAATGAATTACTTTTAACAATATTGTTATCATAGTAATTTAAAAACAAAACTCTAATTAAAAAAAAAAAATACCTTAATATATTACATGATCAAACTCTTTACCCGCACGGATCTAATTTACGAAATGACGAATCAAATGAATTACTTTTAACAATATTGTTATCATAGTAATTAAAAAACAAAATTCTAATTAAAAAAAAAAAAAAAACTTAATATATTACATGATCAAACTCTTTACTGTTTTTATTTTTGTATTTTTTATCTTGGCGTTTGAAACACACTCTTTGCCCCCGGAGACTTGAAGTTTATCCTTCACCTCTAATTTATCGGCCTTGTTCATGAGATCGAACACTTTTTAGGTGGTAGCAGTTTATGACAATCAATCAGATTTTTCCTCACCGCAACTACTACAAATGGATAGCTAGTGCAGTGGTGTAGTGTCTATCTTCCTCCAGTTATATTTGAGAACATTAAATTGCTACGAGTTTACTTGATTCAATTTTTTAAGAATAAACTTCAGAGAATTAAAAATTAAAAAATTGTATAAGAATATGTTTGGTTAAGGGATTATTACATATGGTGTTAATGACTCATATTTATCATTGAGTCAAAATCTCCTAATTTAAAAAAAATAAAGTTGACTAAAATACTGACGTGAATATGAAAAAACCTACATTGTTCATTTGCTAACATAAGTACCACTCTTTTGTGCATGCATGGTACCACTTTTATTTTGGGCATAAAGATACCACTTTTTGCACATATATACCACTTTTTGTGTACACGTGTACCATTTTTTTGTGCAGCACAAAAATTAGTATATGCGTACCAAGTAAACTGCTATATGAGTCATTTTAAACTAGTATATGCGTACACAAAAAGTGATATCTACGTGCCTAAAAGTAATACATTTTGACAGATGAAATGTGTTTTTTCATGTTTACGTCTGTATTTTGGTCAACTCCATTTTTTTTTAAATTATAAGACTTTGACTTCATCAAATAATAAATATAGGCCATTAACACCATTTATGTGTAATAATCATTTTTTAAGAATTATTTTATAAAAACTTATCTAAAACAAGATTATAAATATCTGAAAACCTTTTTATTTTTTATTTATTTATTTTTTGAATTATTAACGATTGTTTTCTGAAGACAAAGTCCCTAAATTTCTTTCAATATCAATTCTATTGCATCAGCAACATAAATATTTAATTTTGTGGCCTCTTCGATCTCCTTGCACGGACCTATGTATATATATATATTCCATCCTCTCTCTCACATTATACCAGATCGGAACATACAGTACTCTCTCTCTCCCTCTCCGGCCCTCTCCCTCTCCGATCTGCCCATATCAAAAATACATTCCTCTTTTTCCCTTAAATTATACAAGATTCACTCGCTATCCCTCTAGACATGGAAAGTGAACCAAATCCACCAGTGAGAGCCAAAAAATTGTGGAAAATAATACGGGTAGTCTTCTACATGTTGAGCAAAGGTATTTCAAAAAACAAACTAATGGATGATCTTAACACGATGATGAAACGTGGTCAGATCGCTGGAAAATCCATGGGCAACCTCATGAACCACAACTACTCAGCCCTCACTTGCCGCCCAGACGACCCACACCTCTCTTTCATATCTCCCCAAGAATACGAGTTCAGCTTCCGCAACAGCCCCGCCTATCCCTCCTACCACACGAGGCGAAAGCACCACCACCTCCACAGCCGCCACCACCACCGCCACCTCTACCATAACGCTGACGTGGTTCAAAAGGTGTTTGATATGTTGAACAGTGAGGTACCGGAGGCATCTCCAGTATCATTACCGGGGTTCGGACGGAGCCCAATGGTGAGGCAGTTGAGAGTAACAGACTCTCCATTTTCAGTCAAAGGTACGGAGGATCATGCTAGTTGTGATCAAATAAACAAGGCAGCTGAAGACTTCATTAACAAGTTCTATAAGGAATTGAAGCAACAAAAGAAAATGGCTGCACTACAATCACCCTCACCTTACCACCTGTGGGCCGGATGATATATATATATATATTGTATCAAATTTCCGACGATCGAGATTGTATTCCGGCCGACATTTGCTCAATAACTGTATCTTCGTACCAATAAACTGATAAGTATTTGCGACATTAATTACATACTGCTTTTTTTCATGTTGCAGCTGTTACTAGGTTACCTGTACGTGGCTTTGGGAATGGGTTGGCTTCAACGCACAAATTGCACACACTTTTTTCATTTTTAATTTTGTTTTTCAACCATATTAATGTTATTTCCTGCTCGTTATAGTTTTTTTTTCGTTTTTATTTTTATTTTTTATTATTATCTCTCTCTTATCTTTTCCTTCTCTTGTTTTCTATTATTATTTTTTTTCCCTGTGAATGTCATTGTTTGGCTATCCAAAAAACCCTAGTATAGATCTAGCTGGTAAACAACGCAAAATAAAAATGTTAGTAAATTTGGGATAAATTATACTCACATTGTCTGAGGTATAACATAATTAAACCGGTTTTTCTTATTTATTCAAAAAATATATATAGTATATTGGCCTCCCATGTCAAATGTTTTTGTTGGATGGTATTACCTTCAACAGTTGTTATATTTTGTAAGGTTCTTCTTTTTTCGGTAAATAAATATTTTGTCAGTTGAAAAAAAAAAAAAGGGAATTAATTAAAGCTAATGAAAGGGGCTGGTTTGAAATATAATTTGGCAAGCTAAGCATATTTCATCATATGACTTCGGTTGACAATTAATATATGAGTCAAATTAAATATGACGTTGTTGAGTTTATTATTATTATTATTATTATAATTATTATTTGGTAGAATGTGAGAATGTTTCATATCAAAGTGGTTATGAAAAGAGAGTTGTGTTTGGCCTTCTGTAGCTTTTTTATTTATATTACCTTTAAAAGGTTGGTGCCTGGTTGCCTGGTTGGTACGTAATTGAAACATATGGATTTATGAGCTAGGTTGGCTTCTTTTATGTGCAACCGTCTCTTTTACTAGTGCCTTTTTAGTGGTTATGCCTCATTCAAGTAGTTGGATGTCACCTATCATGTACAATCGAGCAAAAAGCGACATTTTTTTTTGAAAAAAACATACACGCATATATGTATGTAATTAGGTTTGTTTTGGTTCCCAAAAATATTGAATTGGTTTAGTAATTAGGATTAGGATAATTAAGATAATTTAACCTTTATGTTGTTAATTTACAGTCAGATATTTGGTCGTGATCAAAAGAAATCGGCCGAAAAGTCAACTTTTTGATCAAGTTACATACTTACATTAAAGGCTACCTGCATTTTATTTTATTATAAAAATAATATTTATAATTAACGACATTGGCACACTAAGGAAGACTAAGAGGTGAATTTCAGACACACTCTTTTCTTTCAGTGGCAAGGCAACTATAACATTGCTCTTTTACGTATGTTCAGTACATAGTATATATCCCTACATAGTACAATTATTTGTGACGAAGTGGGCAACTATAACAGCGTACAATTATTTTGGCCATCATATTTTCCTGCAAGTGCAATCCTACGCAGTATTACATGATTTTCCGTTTAATGATTATAAAGTTATAGAACACTCATATTTCAGCCTTTTCTTTTCTTTTCTTTTTTTTTTTTTTTCCTTTACCATTCAAAAAAAAAAAAAAAAAAGGTTGAAGTAGTGATTGTCTTATTTAATCCCCACCCAACTCAAAGTTAACTCTACACCAGATTAAAAGTTGCTTCACTGAGTCACTTGTACGTGTGCTATATATGTTTCACCACCATAAAGTCTCTACCAACATAAATTTAATTCATTAATCGTCATTTGACTTTGTTGAACATACGATGCCATCTACACGTGTTGACAAGTCTTTTTGGTACTTAACTGGTAATAACTTGGATAAGAGTTTTAATCATGCATGGGAATGAAATTTGGGACGTTTTAAGTTTTTTTTTTCCTCTTTAACAATTTAAGTTTTTTTTAGAGAAATTGGTCAAACATTGACATGATATCAAAAATTAAAAAAAATTATAGGCATTGTATAGATTATGATGTCACGGTCTAATTTACCCAAAAAAATAAATAAAGAATGCCACTGTCCACTAGTGAAGATGAGCCTACCTACTGGGTAATATAATTCAGGCATAAACTCTCAAAGATTCTTTTATATTTCAGAAGAAGAAAATAATTTTGTTTACGTAATTTCCCTTGACTAAAAGAATTCCAAAGGAATTTGAAACGTGAAAAGCAACACATGTAATAATTAACATCTGCTCGGTCACTATAGTATGGTGACTATACATATAATTGACTTTATTCAAAATCTGACTTATGATGCATTTCATGTTCACATGTTTGTGTCAAAATATAATATCACCTAATTATATGGAAAAATATATATATATATATATATATATATATATATATATATATATATTTAATCAACTGCACTGATTAATCGTATGCAATTATTTTCATGCATATATGATAAAGTATAACAGGAAAAAAAATTAAAAACACTTGAAATGTAAAACATTTAAAATCCTTCATATAATATATCACAAAACACCTTTTTAGTTTTTACTTACAACAATTTGATAATAACGTTAGTGATAAAATGGTTGTTTCATTTGTTGCATTATACCAGCAACAAATGATTTCTGAGCGGTTGTGGAACCTACCAGCACTGAATAACAAATTGTCGGCTTTAGATCTAGAAGAGAAAAAAAGCCATCAGAAAAAACACGACGTTCATTATTAAATAGTAGGTGGAAGAGTACGTTGTGGACCTGGTGGTGTTGTATTACTCCATGATCAAAGAAGAGTCTCTCTCAAGCACTTGAAAAGACTCTCTCACGCAAACACACTCTCAAGCACTTAAAAAGAGACCCCCTCTCTCTCTCTCTCTCTCTCTCACACACACACACACAAACACACACACACACACACGATAATAAACTTGATTGATGCTTATCTTTTAAACATCGAGCGTAATTCGTATCAGCAAAAAGGCAATGCCATTGATATTTTCTGGGTGATAATATATATTTTTCAGCATATCTAAGAATTGTTCTTTAGCGGCATCTTATAATAGTGTTGATAAGGATATGAGAAATAAGCCTTTGAAATTTCGCTTTCGAACTACATTTGTAGGGTCGATACACGTATTCTTTAAAAAAAAAAAAAAAACACCTAAAAATCACTGTGACATTCACAATTATTTAACACTAATCAATCTATTTTTAATGCTTGCAAGGCATTTTCAATCATTGCTTGTCCAATTGATAGTGTGATGCTATTTTGCCCGATTATAAAAAAAACCTACTACTAAGACTCTTTACGTGATTGAATACATATCAAATGATAGCTGAATATGTGAAACTTTGCTCCTTTTATTTAGTTATTTATTTATTTTTTATTTCTTCTTTCTTCTCCCTAATTGAACTTCCATGAAACAAACAAGATCGCCTCCAACAACATAGTAACTGAAAAAATCATTAACAACCAACAAAAAAAGGCTCTCGATTTGATTTGAATTTAAGTTTATGTAAAATCACTAAAAGAATTTCTACTATTAAAGACAAAAACAAACGTCTTTAAAGGTGCCCAAACTGTCCCTAATGCCCTTTTGGGACGATTGATGCAACTGTTCCAGTATGTGGCATCCTAGAAGCCAATTAGGGACAGACCAACTGGGACGGAATAAGCCTCCGTCCCAAATACTTATTTGAGACGGACGAATATTTCGTCCCAAATAGGGACAGATGATATGTTTGGGACGGAAGTAACATTGTTGTCCCTATTTCCCATTTTTTTAATTGGTCGTGGCTACCCTTCTTTCTTTCTTCTTCTTCTTCTTCTTCTTCTTCTTCTTTCTTTTTTGCATGTTACATTCATTCAAAATCAGGTTCATCTATGTCCATTCATTAAAATTAGAGTGTGAGACATTATTTTGTTGTGGAGTTGACTATTTATCCCAGACCAAATGAATGTTCCCAAATATGACCCTCTCTCTCTCTCTCCCACGCAAACACAATCCCAAGAACTTAAAAAAGACCCCCCGCCCTGCCCTGCCCTGCCCTGCCCTCACACACACACACACACACGTACATGATAATAAACTTGATTGATACTTATCTTTTAAAGATCGAGCGTAATTCGTATCAGTAAAAAGGCAATGCCATTGATATTTTCTGGGTGATAATATATGTTTTTCAGCATACCTAAAAATCATTCTTTAGTGGCATGGCAGTGTTGATAAAGATTTGAGAAATAAGTCTTTGAAATTTCGCTTTCGAACTACACTTGTAGGGTCAATATACGTGCTCTAAAAAAAAAAGACATACCTAAAAATCACATATGACATTAACAATTATTTAACACTAATCAATCTATTTTTAATGCTTGCAAGGCGTTTTCAATCATTACCTGTCCAATTGATAGAGTGTGATGCTATTTTGCCCCGAAGTGCTATCCGGAAAGGCTTGTTGCCCCGGCAAAATCAAATTTGTCATTTGTAAATTAATTATCTATTATATCTATTCCTAACAGTGGACTATAAAAAACCTACTACTAACGACTCTTTACGTGACTGAATACGTGTCAAATGATGGCTAAATATGTGTCAAATGACAGTGAAACTCTTATCTGCTCCTTTTATTTATTTATTTCATCTTTCTTCTCCTTAATTGAACTTCCATGAAAACAAACAAGATCGCCTCCAACAACATAGTAATTGAAAAAATCATTGGCAACCAACAAAAACAGCCTCTCGATTTTATTTGAATTTAAGTTTATGTAAAATCACTACAAGAATTTCTGTTATTAAGGACACAAAAAAAAAAAAACACGTCTCTAAAGGTGCCCAAACTGTCCCTAATGCCATTTTGGGACGATTATGTAACCGTCCCAGTATGTGGCATCCTAGAAGCCAATTAGGGATAGACCAACTGGGATGGAATAAGCCTCCATCCCAAATACTTATTTGAGACAGACAAATATTCTGTCCCAAATAACTATTAGGGATGGATGATGTGATTGGGACCGAATTAACATTTTTGTCCCTATTTCCCATTTTTTTAATTGGTCGTGGCTACCCTAATTTTTTTTTATTTTTGCATGCTACATCCATTCATAATCAGGTTCATCTATGTCCATTCATAATCTGCTTCTTCCACAAACTAAGATAAATGTCAACACTAATAAAAAAAACTCAATTTTAGTAACCATTAACTAAAAACAAAATAAAGTTCGAATCACATTTCCAACAATTCTCCCAAAAATAAGTACCAAATTAAAGATATAATATTTAAACATAATTTCCAACAATTCTCCCAAAGAAGTACCAAAAGATATAATATTTAAACATAAAAAACACATTATCTAAGCATCAACATCTAAAATGCGAGGAATAATCGATCAGTAATCATTGATCATCTTCTGGATGCTCAGATTGAAATGGTTGGTACGGACCAAATGGACCAAACGTAGGTGGTTGAGGACTATTTAATAAACAACCAAAGGGTCTATAAGCTGGCGGTTGTTGCTGTTGTGCCAAATTGTGTGAACATAAGTTGAGAAGACATTCTATTTTGATTCTCCGCGAGACCAGCCACAGTTGCCTTCAAATCATTCATGGACACCATCATTTTCTCACAGGTTTCTTCAGCTCTATTAGCCCTTCTCTTCTCGGCTTCCAATTCTGCATTGGCATTCCTCTTACGTCCTCATGGAGCCTTCTTCCCATAACCAAACCCACGAAAATAAGTACCCTTTCCTGTTCCAAGACAATTCTGCAATATTTGCTCATCCACGAGAATTGGACTACTAACATCCACACTATCAGATTCCTTTGACTGAGCCACCATATTATCCTACATTTGAAATGTCAATGAAGTAACATATATAGCATTCAAAATTTCAAATATTTCAAATAATTGTAAATACAACTTGAATGACCGTAATAATATTCACTGCACACTATATATAGTAAGAAGAATTCTATAAAATTCTGAAAAAAAAAAAAAAAAAAAAAAAAAGGATTTCTGAAAGTATGCATTATAAATACTTAACAAATTTATCACTAATTTAAATAAACAAATCCGTAATTACGATTATCTTAACAAGATGAATCATGGCATTTTGTAACAGAGCAATACAGTGAACAGAGGGAAAAACAGCTTTATGCACTTTCCGAAATCTAAAACATGGCTATATTTAAAAACATGGCTGAAATCAATTAACAAAATATTGTGTCAATTATCTTAATTATTACCTAATTTGGTTTAAGCAAGATCCAACATTTAGTGCCCTAGTTTACATGTTTTAACTAAAAACCTTCCTTTTGCAGCACAATTACCTAGAAGAACTGATAATGATATCAAGAATTACTGGAATACAAGGCTGAAGAAGAAGCTACTCAGTAAGAAGCACAAAGAACAAGCAGCACGTAGAAGTAGCTGCGCGAAGCAAGAGGCAAGGAAAGGGGTTGAGAATTACATGGTTGTCAATGAAAATGGTAACCAGACTGCGTACTCGCCAGAGCTTCCGGTGCTGGCACCTATGCCCTACTCAACCCATAAATCCAACAATGTTGTGAAACCAAGTTTAAAATTGAACAAACCCACTTTTCTATTGAATCAAATCCCACCCAACTCTCTTCATCAATATTCTTGTTTTCTTAAATCATGTCATATTTAGTCTATTTTTAAGGCAATGTTTTTTTTTAAAATAAAATTTTGATCTGTTACACCATTAAAGGCACAATAGACAGAAAAATGATATGGTACCTGCTACAATAATTATATTAGACACATTGGGTTCCTTTTGGGTATTTTGCTGAGATTATTGAGTACTCAAAATTGACATATCCTCCATTAAATATAGCACTGTGGGAACCACTGTGATATGGACTAAATATCATACCCTTGAAATATAGAGAAAATAATTAATTCAAAATTTTTTGACTATAAAATTCTAATCAGACCTTAATCTTCTTCTCACATTCTCTATTTGAATGAGTGTCTCCATGAGATGTAAACTGATGGTGATGTTTTAGATAATTTTTTTAGGTTTCAACTTCTTCCATTTTCAAAACGAGCCTATCATCTAAGGCTCAAAGTTAGCTGTATGCATTTTCCTATCAGCTAAGGCTCATCAACTCTACTCTATGAAAATTTAAATAAAAAAAAAAAAAAAAAACTCTACTCTATGAAAGGTTGGTACGACTCTGCTTGCATAAGTTGGCTAAGTCAGTATAGGGCTAAGCAAGTGTAGGGACCATGTCAGCATTGATTATCAAGCAAAAAGAAGGTGAATTGTGAGTACAAACCAATCAGCACAGAGAATGCAAAAATACAAAAACCATATAACAAATAAATAAAAAAAATCTATCCATTAAAAATCCTCAGCACCCTATGAAATATCCTTAAATAGCAGCTAAATGAATAACAAATGAAAAGCTTAGAGAGGAAGAAACAACAGTCATAAACCTTATGGAGATAGTGCCAGGTATAAAAATCAATCAGAACTGTAAACCATCAATCATGTCCAACATAATGCAACCGGTTAGTTAGGGGCAAATAACAATGAGAAAAGTACTTCCCCGTGGTGGAACTGTTCACACACTTGACATCCATACGAATGAACACCAACCATCTATAAGCAAGAACAATAAGAGCCAGATGACAATAAAGCAAAACTTAGTCTAGTAGTAGCAGCAAATCTCAATGACAGCAAAAATAGCACTGTAAATAGACCTCTAACGAATAAGAACAGAAAACCTTAAAGATTGTGTAGATACTCTTTGTTAGCTAGCTTAATTTCATCTTCATATTTGATTGTTCAATCATGACATGTATTGTATATACTTAAAGCTTATACGTGCATGTTTGACATCCAAATGTTCTAAAAGCTCAAGAATTTAAACTTATCGATCACCTTCGAGGATATGTTCCAAGTTTGCTCTAGACACAAGTAAACAACCATTTCTACAAAAAATTAAATAGATTCATAACTTACATATGCTTTACAAGCATCATCATTAACCCATCCAACTCCTTCCTTGAAATGTGCATTCTTGTACATTTTGATGGCAGGTCCTAGGAGATGATCCTCATTCTCCTTTTTCGTTTACAGCTTTACCACGCCTTGGAACTTCTCTTGAAGAACGTGAAAAATAAAAGTCTTTGTAAATGTAAATATAAAAAAATATCACCTTCCACTGCTGGACTAACTTTTAGTAAATTATGTAAGGATCTTAATAATTGTAAATATAAAAAAATTTCACCTTCCACTGCTGGCTGTGGCTGGGAAGATGTAGGAGCATTTTGGGCGAGTCCATTGTGAGATCTCATGGAGCGACGAGGTTCATTGGACGCCATAGTAAATTGCAGCAAAAGGCGAATAAAATCTTTTATAACAAACTGATAAATTAGAGACTAACAATTAAGTAGGAGGGTGAAGGATTAAAATAACCAAACAAGAAAGAAATAAAAAGACAAAAACAACACATATTCTAAAAATGTTCAAGTACTGAGTACTGAAGGTTGTATTTGTCTTCTTCTTTTTTTTTTCTTTTTTTTTTTTCTTTTTACTTTCTTTTTCTTTCTATCATGTGGTTATATTTTGTTGAAACTTAAACAAACTAAAGAGATTTCCAAGAGTCATACATTGGACTGGACTAACATAGATGGGTTACTACTAAATTCCATTTAAACTCTCTCTTAGAAACCACATATGTATTGTCATCCAAAAAAAGTAAAAAGAGGACTACAATAAATAAATAAATAAATAATAATAATAATAATAATAATTTTACTGTCTGTCTAAACTTTCTCTATAAATACAAGGCAAAGTTACCTCGACATTCAGTGTTCTCTGTTTTTTTTTTTTTTTTTTTTTTTTTTTTTTTTTTTACTGTATCTCCAACTCAAGAGGCATATATGGTAGCTAGAGCTCAAACTTATTAGGCATCCCCCAACATTGTAAACAAATAATAATTAATTGACCCTAAGGTTTAAGTTCGCTGAATTCCGTCTGATAATTACTATAAATTAACATAGAACTAGAGCAGGATCCTCTCCTCCATGTTCTTTACATCGAAGTATTCTTGATCAATCTGATGGAAGTACTTGAAAGGAGAGGAAGAGCTTAAAAATTGCAGTGGTCAACAAAACTGCAAGCAATATTGACAGATACTGTGAATGACTAGGACAGGTTACAATTCAGATCAACAACAGTTGGACGAACTCGATTCTTATGAAGAAGACTCCTCATTAGGTTGATTCTTCGATCAAATTTACAGCATCTTAATATAGTTCCAGATGTAGGAGCTTTTAACTACTTCTGGTATTAGTTATATGCTGATAACTTGTATCTGTTTATTGTTTTAAAAGATTGATAGCTTGTGTATCTAAGAACTACCAAATGGAGCCATAACTTGCAATACGAAATACATGCCTGCAAAAAAGATTTTGCTATAGATATGAAAGAAAAGCTTGTGCTCTAAATCTGTAATTTAGAACTTTCAGTCGGTCTGAAACAAACAGAACTTGGCAACATTAATTTGTAAACTTCCTGATTATTTAAAATTCAAAAGCTTTTCAGTATGCAGAAATCTTATACAATAATCATCCAAAAAAATTACAGCAACACACAGAAGGAAAATCTAATGTGATAGGCCCAAAGCCAAGAATCCCAAACCCAACCCAACCCGAGACAAGGAAGGAAAGGATTATCTGTAACTCAAAAAGAGGCTTTCTGGGAAGCAATTCAGTAATAGGATCGATTAAGAACTTTGTGCAAAATAACGATATTGTGCAAAGTAACTAGGGATTTGTAACACAAAATAAAAAATATTACGGAAAAGGAAAAAACAACTAAAGATTTGTGTGAACATGTTAAAATACAAAACAAAAATAGTGAGGAAATAGAAATCGAAATTTCTTACCTGCCAAGAAAAATCAAAATATGTTGTGGATATTCAGGAACATGTGATAGATCAATAGGCTTTTGCTGCTCTTGACAAATTAGGGCATAAATTAATTGAGAGAGAAAGAGAATAATTAGGAATAATCGAAGAAGATATGGAATAAGAGAAGAGAAATGGTATGGTTGCAGAGAGTCGGCATATATGGATTACAGAGAGAACGCGATATGGCCATGGGGTTAGAGAGAGTTTTTTGCGTTGAGGCTGCCGGGCGCCTTTGTTTTTCGTTTCCTTAAAATAGGAGAAGCTATTGGCGCGCATTTTTTAGGTTAAGCCTGTTACGTCCCAAAAACCTTCCTTTTTTAGACGGAATTTAATCCGTCCCAAATGACCTTATTTTATTTTTATTTTTATTATTATTATTTTTTTTATAATTCAGAACTCCCCGAGGTAGGGTCCTTCGGATCCACCCCCAGGGCATGAGGTGAGAAATTAAAGTTAGGTTATAAATTTATGCGGAAAAAAAAAAAATTAAGAATGGAATGTGAGAGTGATCGAGAGTGTATAGAGACTGAAGACTTGGGAGTCCAAAGTTGTGCAAAAAAATTTGGGATGTCGTGTGGGAACGAGAGAACAAAGGGGCGAGAGAGTTTGAAATATTTAGGGCTCCAAATTTGTGCTAAGAAGTTGAGAAACACGACAAGAAAGAATTTGAGAGAGAAATTTAGAATAAAGTGAGAGATTGAACGTGTCCTACCATATTAGCCATGTTCGGTGAAAAGTGCATTTTTCATTGATAAAAGTCTCACCTATCCGGATCAAAATTGGTCATGTATAAAAATGATTTGCTATCTTATTTTTAAGGCAGAATTGCTATCCCAACGCCCCTTCCAGATTTTAAGTTGCCCTTTACAAGACTTGAGTTTTTCTTGTAAGGTGAACATTGGAGAACCAGTAACAAGACATTCCCAGACATGGTTCACCACTTCTTTGAAGTCTTGATGCTGAACCCACCTTGCATCGAAATAGAATTGTTTTCGCATTCTCACAAGATCCTCATTTAGATATAATAGAAGGGCATGATGGTCCAATCCCTCCATAGAAAGATGATGAATTGCATTGTGAGGGAATGAATCCAACCATTCTTTGGAACACAGGCCTATCAATTCTGGACCAAATGGAGTTCCCCTCACCCCTTTGATTGCACCAGGTGAAGGGGAAACCCTTATACCCAGATCAATAAGACCAGTACTCAAAAGGAAATTCTTGAACGATCTAAGCATACACCCTTCTGTTTGCGAGCCACCTCTCTTTTCAGAGGAATGCAAAATTGTATTAAGATCACCCATGATAATCCATCGAGGACCCAAATGAAATTTCAGCTCTTGAAGGTAACCCCATTGTTTAGCCCTTGTTGCGTCATCACACAAAGCCTACACCCCTGTAAAAAAACCAAAACCAGATGTCACTCCATGGCTAAATCTGCAAGTAATCTGAAACTCATTACTTTCCACCACCTGAAAATCAATTCCGTCTGCAATCATCACAACCAATCCTCCCGAAAAGCCTCGAGAGGGCACCAAATGTAAATGAAAGGAACCCAAAATATTACAAATTCGGATCAACTTCTCTGCACAATTTTTTGTTTCCAACAACACAATAATAGTTGGGGAATGGAGATTCACCAGTCTCCTCAATTTGGGATATTGTTAGAGGGTTCCCCGCACCCTGACAATTCCACACCAGAGCTTCCATTGATCACCGTGGGGCCATTTAGGGCTGACCTTCTCCACTACAGTACTAGTTCTAACAACAATCTCCTTTTCAAAAAGGAGAGGATTAGCATCTTCCTCCATTTCGGCTGCCTTCCTGCTACATAATCTGCGCTTCGAGGCCTGAGAATCTGAATCCAAACATGGTTGTTTTCGCTTACCATAGCCTTCAATTTCACAGGGACAAAACGACCCAGTTTGACTCCAAGCTTTCCTCTTCCAATAAACAGAAGTGTCAAAATTGAGAGAAATATTAACAGTAGGCGAAAGAGATCCAGTTGGGATGAGAAGAGAAGTCGATTCTTCAAACAGAATATTTTTAATGCTCGTGATTCAAATCTGATTCTTCAAACGCCAATTAGTGCTTCAGATTTGGATGATTCTCTAAGATGGGGTCCTTCACATAATGGGAAGTTTTTTATCAAAAGTGCATACAAACTGGCTGTCTCAAAGTTTGTTGGGTTTAACGGTTATCAGTCTGGCATTGAAAGGGCTTAGTGTAGTCATGAGATGGAATTCCAAGGCATTGGAAACACCTCTGGAAACTTAAGGCCTACCAGAAGATTCAGTTCTTTTTATGGTAGTGCGCGCATGATAAAGTTCCAGTGTTGTGTAACTTACTGAAAAGAAGCATTTCAATCATCACTACATGCCCACAGTGTGGATTGTCGGAGGAAACTATTGATCATGTCCTCTTTAACTGTGAAATTGCTCAATTGGTGTGGAAAGCATCTCCGTTTAAGCTTAACTCGCTTGGCAATGATATCCCACGGAAGAGAAGATGGTTAGAGCTCTCATCTTGTTGGAACAACTCTGCTAATCCAACAGAGTGCTTTAGTTTGGGGGCGTTTCTATGTTGGCAATTATGGAAGTGTAGAAATGACAAAGTCTTCAATGCGAGAACATCGGACTTTTTGGAGGTTTTAAACAGGGCTATGGACAATTTTGTTGAATTCAAGGATGTTTGTCAGAAGGATGTTAGGCTTGCGAAAGTGCCTGTGGCTCCTCCTAAGCTTGTGTCATGGTTCCCTTCGCCACATGGGGTGTTCAAACTCAGTTATGATGCAGCTTTTGATAGGTATCGTAAGAGATGTGGTGGTGGATTAATTTTGAGAGACTCTTAGGGCAGACCGGTGAGAGTTGCTTCGTACCTTTTTGATTTTGTCCACTCTGCTTCCATGGCAGAAGCTTTGGATGTTCGCTTTGGGTTACGTCTGTTGCAGGTATGGAGTTACACCCGATCCATTGTTGAAGGAGACTGTAAGAGTGTTATGTCCCTTTCTCCTCCAGATTCTTGCTCGGCGATTGTGATTGAAGATATAGCTAAAATGGTTTCTATTGCTTCTAATGTACCTACCTTTTCATTGAATTAGGTTCCTAGAAGTTGTAACAGGATAGCTCATGATATAGGTCAGTGGACTCTTAAATGTAATCAAGGAGATCTTGCTTGGGAGGTGTGGCTATCTTGGCTTTTAGTATCTCTTGAGGTTGATCTCCCTTCTGTTTCCTCTTAGTGTTTTTATTTTCATGGCTTCAACAATTATATATATATATATATACTGATAAGTTCAAAATTTTCAATGAATATTCCAGCATGATTAGCGGCTAATTAAACCTGAAATTATTTAGTTTGTGAGACACAAACTTCAACCTTTGAATGACAAGACATGCACTTTGTCCCAAAAACCTAAAATTTTGTTCGACAGACAATTTCAGTACAAAATGATTTTTTTAGAGCACTAGTACTAGACCAACCCAAACAGCAAACTCTGTACATTTTCAGTATAATTAACTTGACGGGTTTAATAAAAGCCCAAACAGCAAACTCTATGTACATTTTAGAGCATCCCAATAGGACATTGTAAGTTTAAGTAGCCCAGCCCGATAAACTTGTGGCTTTCGATCCGATGAACTAGGCCTGCATATATGTCCAAGAAACCCAGTATAGGTGCAGTAAATTGAGACGCAAGCTCGGTCAAACAAACCCCAAAAAAAACGAGGCCCAAACTAACCAAACATATGTAACCCATTGAGTTGGTGGGTTTGATAAAGCCCAAATAACAAACGATATGTTCATTGAGTTATTGAGCTCCAGAACTAAGTCACACGTCCTTCTCAATGGTACCTGAAAGCGCTCCTACTCCAGCATTTCCTGCGTGTTCTCGCTCCAGTTTTTCCTATAGTTAATAAATGTGGATTTTGTTGATCGGTGAAGTCGGCAAATTAGATTTTTATCATATCAATTATGCCCTCGAAACAAATTCAATTACCTAAACATGTTATATGAACTACAGTAGTAAGGTGGTGATATTATAAAATTTCTGGTCAACAATGACATTATTGTGCGGTTCACATATCGATGTCCGAAATCACCTTGCTTCCCATGTTACATTATTATTATTCCAAATGTGAGAAGTACTGTGAATATAATAGACAGACAAAATCTTATTTATTTTTCAAACAATATTAGCGTACAGAAAAATTTATTAAAAAAATTGTAAAAAAGTCATGCCTTTTATTTTATATAGGACCATTAAATCATATCAATAAATAAAATATAGCATGTTCCTCCCTTGATAGGTTTTCATAATTGTAAGAATTCTTTATAATTCTCTTAATAAGAAAAGATTATTAGTCCTAAAAGTCATTATAATAATATTTAGGGAAGAATATGTGAAAATAATAGGAAACAATAGTATAAATACTTTCATATTAGATAAGGTTTGAAGTAAAAAAAAAATGAAATAATTGTATAAAAAATGTGGGGCTTTTTGGTATACGTTTTATTTTTGACGTTTTGTTTTAACTTGAAACAAAATAAATGCATTGAATAATAATAGGAAGCCGACATCTATTTGTTACAAGATTTTTGGAAGTAAAAATATGATAAAATAAAAAATAAAATAAAATAAAAAAAAAAAAAGTGTTGCAAGTTTGAAAAATATAATGGTTAGTTTAAAAATGTCATTTAAGAGTTTTTTTTTAAAAAAAATATTGTTAATCGCTACAGTACCAAACACTACATTACAAAAACATATAAAAATACCAAATTAGTATTTTAGTTTTTGACCACTATTCACGAAAGGCTTTTTGACCACTATCCAAAAGAGGTTTCAGCACTGTGCAAAACGTAACAGTTTTCACCAAAAACATTTTTCTTCACCGTTCACTACTACAATAGTATGCAACAAAAATAAAAACATCAAAAACAAAATGCGTACAAGGCCCATGTTAACATTTGAGCTTTAAAAATTAGTGAAAAAAAAGATATATTTTATTATTATTTGGATAAATAAATTGAAAATGATAGGAGATCAGGAGGATATATTTGTTGACTCCTTTAACAATATTTTATTAGTTCTCCTAACGGTGAAACGAGATAGAGGGAAAATAACAAGTAGGATAATTTTTTTTTGGCAGTATGGAGGCATAAATTTAAATTCAAAAAGGCATATAAATCTTGAAACAAATCAAATAAATGAAGAACCAGGTGTGGAAGAAACAGCGTCCAACACTCTATAAATGAAACCACCATGAGATAACGCAACAAACAGGAAAGACTAAAAGGTCTCGCCATCAATACGGCAACCGCTTCAAAATTACAACCACAAAGCGCTCTAACACTCTAGAAACCCTGCACAAGATTAAATAAGGAGAAAAATATTAAATCGAGGCGAGAAAAACTAGTCGGAAAAAATAACAGATCTGCCCATGTAATTCGAAAACAAACCGAACATGAACAGATCTAGCCGAACAAAACAAAAAACGACGTAAAAAAACATCCATGAAGCACACTTATTAAAACACGTTGAGTTTATTGTAATTGTAAAAGGCGGTCTTTATTTCTCTACTCCCGTAGAATGGAGCAGTGAGGCAAAGTGAAAAAGACGAAGCGCGGGGGGGGGGGGGGGGGCGCGGTAAACAAGTAAAAAGTTTATTAAATTCAAATTCAAACGTATATTAATTTTCTAAAGACTGTATTTTGTTGATTTGACGCAAGGGGGGGGGGGAGGAGTGGGATTGATTTGACGCAAGTTCTCTGCGATTAGGAATAATTTATTTTGGCAATTTTGTTTGCAGCGAGTGGGATTGATTTGATGCAAGTTCTCTGTGATTAGGAATAATTTATTTTAATAAAACAAAAAAACGTAAACAAGTAAAAAGTTTATTAAATTCAAATTCAAACGTATATTAATTTTCTAAAGACTGTATTTTGTTATTAGTGTTCTTAAAAATTAAATTTTGTTGGAAATTAAATCAAACGAACTCTATTCGTCCATACATTGGTAATAATTAAATTCTTATTTACCTTGAATACGTACGTAATTAAAGCATTCATTTATTCTTTTCTCTCTCCACTTTTTTTTTTCATTTTTAATTCTTGTTATTAGTATTATTATTATTTTTCCATATCTCCAAATTAAAAAAAAAAGTATGTTATCTGGATAGAGTTGAAAGACTTACCCCACAGGGCATGAAAGAGACGTCCACCTTGACCTTGTCCGGTATCGTGTCCCTCTCCTACAAATCACAAAGCAACACAACTTTAACCCGTAACACAAGGAGTGGGCAATGCGCATACATCTCTTTCACCGATCACCACCATAAACCCACACACAACAACGATAAAATTATATAATTATATATATATATATATATATATATATATATATATATTTTGTCAATGTTCGGCGGTACTAGAGATATAACTATAATTATATATAAATTATATATATATATTTTGTCAATGTTAGGCGGTACTAGAGATATAACTATAATTATATTGACAAAACAAGTCTCTCTGTCTATAATTTCTAGATGGATTTTCTCCGCAATTATCTCTCTCAACAGCCAGCGTCGGTAGCAGCTTAATTCCTGGCACCCTTTTGCACATTACACATAAATACATGGTTAATTTTATTGACATGCATTATGTTTAACAAAATATCACATTAAATTTTTTTTTGAATATTATTATTATTCACATTACTTTTTTTACTCTCACACTTCAAAAGTTAATTTTTAAGAGCATCTCTAATACAAAAATGTTATATTTTCATATCAAATTTATATTTTAAGAATTGTTACAGTATCAAAATGCTATATTTTTGTAATTATGCGTGCATTTCATTAAAAATGTTATTTTTTTACACAACAACTGTTCCATGTTTTAAGATTCAATTGGAATGCCTTATTTTCATTTTAGCAACTTTTGACAATCTTAAAATATGATTGGTCATTTGAGAGAGTCCATTGGAATATCTATTTTTATTCACTTGTTATATTTTGAATTTGAAAGTCTATTTAAGAGTTACTATATTTGAGAATACATTTAAGAATTTCAAAATATGAAAAGCCATTGGAGTGTCTTATTTTTATCTACCTATTATATTTTGAATTTGAGAGCCCATTTGTGAAGCCATTGAAAATTCTCAAATAGTGTCAGAACTCTTTTTGCATGTAAAAAAGGACATTGCTACCCTTATGACTTTATGTTGACTTAAAAGTATATTGTTTCTATATAAAATGACATTTATATCCCCTACTGGACCCATTTCCTCAATCCTTTCCTCTCTCTCTCACACACACACAGATATATTATCTCCCTTTCTTTCTCTCTCTATGAAGAATGAACGGCATATGTAAAAACTCTTTTTTTTTTTGGAAGATTCAACAAAGATAATGAATCCAAGAAAATTGAATTTTTATAGATATTTATGTACTAAGAAATAAATTGAAAAGAATAAGATATAAAGTATATATACACAATTACCGATCAATAATAATATATTATTATAATACATTTGGCTTATACAACATTAATTTTCCATTAATTCCTCGTTAACATACCCTGTTTGTATCTTCTAAAGACTTTTGGTCATATTCCAAGTTAGAGAGTGAGAGATTTGTATGCAAATTAATTTATTATGAAATAAAATCTCCACTCGGTGATGTCATTTTCGGAGTTAGAGAGTGAAAGGTTCGTATGCAAATCATTGGTGAATAAAATTTTCAATCCTTGATGGAAAGTCTTCAAATTCAGGCCTTCAAAATCATCATAGTATAGGATAAAAAATGATTCTTACATCGAATAATTGTAATAAATTGTTAGACATACTCTTTTAACTGCATATATAATATGTGTGTGATCTATATTATATATATATATATATATATTATATCATATTATATTATATGTGTGTGGGTCTACAGTTGAAGCTTTTGGACATTGGGTTCACCATTACTATCTCTACATACACACACACACATAATGATGGCAAATTTGTCATTTAAATATGTTGATATTTTGAATTAAAATAGATTAAAAAAATAGGATAAAATTGTTATTTTGTACTTTTATAACCGTAAAAGTGACCGATAAGTGACTTGGAATTGAGTAATTTTTGAAAGATGTTTTCGTATAAAATTTGTCCAATTCATATTTCTAAGTCATTTTTATACTAAAGTCCCAAGTCATTTGGGATAAGTCATTTTTTCTTTTAAAGGATTTTTTTTTTTTTTTTAAAGTTTTTCTAAGTGAGTCTAATTAGAGATATATATATATTTTAGAAGTTTGTCAATATTTTATACTCTTTTTTATTTTATAATTTTACTTACCTTCCATTATGTAACATATTTCCTATGCAACAAATTCTCTTGCCACTAGAGCGAGAACGTTAGAAAGATGAATTTGCACTTTTAATGTCTAAAATATCAATCATATTTAGTCTTATGTGAATAACGGTAAAATAAAATTAGTGAGATTATGAAACCGCCTATATAAAATAGGAATATTGACAAACCTCTTAAAGGAAGTAGAATTTTGTCTTATTTTTAGGAATCAATCAAAGTAAAAGATCCTAATGTTGATAATAAAAAATGAGAGTGGGACTATAGTATAAGTACAGCAAACGTGAAACGTGCGTGTGTGTATGTAATAAT
The DNA here is from genome assembly GCF_030987335.1 of Cornus florida. NCBI lineage: Eukaryota > Viridiplantae > Streptophyta > Magnoliopsida > Cornales > Cornaceae > Cornus > Cornus florida. The sequence goes on along the minus strand of NW_026775580.1, from coordinate 111,508,270 downwards.
ACATTCCTCCATATATAAGCGGTATGATCTGATTGGTTTAGTTGGTTAACGATGCATCGGTGGCAATCCTCAATCAACTTGAGTTGATGGTGAGAAAGTTAAAAAGGATTTTATGTAATCAAAGCCTTTTAAGATTGTGGAAGCAGACAAAGAAGCAGCAGTGTAGTGGATATACACTGGTATATAGACCAGCCCTCTTTACATATAGTAGTATCACTTACATAGCATACCAGTGATATAGTGTGAGATGGAGAGTACGTTGAAGGAGATGAGAGATGGTGCGTCTTCGCTTGACATGTACCCAAAGCAGACCGTCGCCGGTGGCGTTGGGGACGTTTACGGTGAGGATCGTGCCACCGAGGACCAGCTTGTCACCCCCTGGACCGTCTCCGTCGCAAGGTAAACCCACCCGCGGTCATTCAATTTCTCACATAGCATGACCATCTACTTTTTATATACAAGAAGAGAATTTATTCAATTTGAAGTGTGCTTATTTCAATTGTGTTGATTTCACATTCAAAAGCCTCTAATTAATTAATTTACCATATCATATCATCACTTCCATCTAATTTTGTTGATGAATCTTCCGCTGGAATTTTTTTTTTCCTTTTTTAATTTCTTATTCGTAAACTTTTTCCAATTTTCTTCTCTCTCAAAATCATGATGCTTACTGATCTGCCTTAGTTAATGCTCTCAAAATAAGAAAATTAGAGATATGTTGGAATTGCTAATTATAGATTTCGACCTCTTGATTTGATGGGTGCAGTGGGTACACTTTGATGAGGAACCCAACCCATAACAAGGGGCTTGCATTTTCTGAGAAAGAGAGGGATGCTCACTACTTGCGTGGTCTGCTACCTCCTGTGGTTATAACTCAACAGCTTCAGGTTACTTATTTTACATTATTATTTCACTTCTGCCCTCTGTTATTTTTTCATTCAAGTTTCTGATTTTTCTTCAACTCTTTTCCTATATTTTACTCATCAGGAGAAAAAATTGATGCACAATATTCGCCAATACCAAGTTCCACTGCAGAAGTACATGGCCATGATGGATCTTCAGGTATTATCTCATTAACCCATTACTCTTGTTGATTGGAGCATAGCCGCCACTCTTGATGCTGCATAATTCTATTTAGATTCACATAGAATCCAAATTGAGTATGTTTATTTTTTCAATATCATTTGGAATTAGAATTTACTTTCATTTTAGCATCATTTTTTTTTTTTTTTTTTTCCTTTTTTCCTTTTTCCACTGAGGTGTTGGGGTGGGGAGGAAATTGGTTGATGCGTAGTGAACCCCTTTTTTTACTTAAGAATTGAATTTATGCGTATAGGAAATTAATATAAAATGGACGATTTCATATAATGTAGCATTTGAACACCCACCAAATGAATGGAGGAAGTGGGAGTATCTGCTCTAATTTTGTTTGTTCTTTCTAATTGTTGTGGTTCACAGGAGAGGAATGAGAGGCTGTTCTACAAACTTCTTATTGATAACGTTGAGGAGCTCCTCCCAGTTGTCTACACTCCAACCGTGGGTGAGGCTTGCCAGAAATATGGGTGCATTTTTAAGCGGCCTCAGGGTATCTACATAAGTCTGAAAGAGAAGTAAGACTATTTGTTTCAGCTATACTTATATACTAGGCTTACAAGTAATTCCATCTTAACGTGGGAAGTGGCTGGCTTTTGCAGGGGAAAGGTCCTTGAGGTTTTGAAAAACTGGCCCGAGAGGACCATTCAAGTCATTGTTGTGACGGACGGTGAGAGAATTTTGGGACTTGGGGATCTCGGATGCCAGGTAATGTGCATTTTCTTTTGATTTTATTCTGTATGTATTTTAGATGTCGAATTCCCAGGTTTATTATAAAATTAGAATTGCAGTCTCTTCATGTGACAATGTTTAAACTCTTATCAGGGGATGGGGATACCTGTTGGGAAATTGTCTTTGTATACAGCACTTGGAGGAGTTAGACCTTCAGCGGTATGCATCACAACAATAAAACTGCCATTTTTGCTTCTTGATATATATACCTTGTGTTACAGATAGATGCTTCCATAAGCACAATCCATTTTTTCCCCTTTTTAATCAAGGTCTCTAATTTTCTTATGCAGTGTCTGCCTATAACTATTGATGTGGGGACGAACAATGAGAAGTTGTTGAATGATGAGTTTTACATTGGGCTCAGACAAAGGAGGGCAACTGGGAAGGTCAAAAGATTATTTTGCTGAACTAAATTACAAGCAATTGAAGTTTAAAATTTAACTATAAATTGTGTAATTCTTTTTAATGCTGAAGCAATACGGACTAATTTTTGTTCAGGAATATGCTGACCTTCTTCATGAGTTCATGACTGCTGTCAAGCAGAACTATGGTGAAAAAGTTCTCGTACAGGTTAGTCGTTAATCCCAAACAACAACTATATTAAAGTTTCGGAGCTTGAACTTTGAACTTGTTTATGCAGTTCTAATGCTGGTTACATTTTTTTATCCATACTACAGTTTGAAGATTTTGCAAACCACAATGCTTTTGATCTACTAGCAAAATACAGCACTACTCACCTGGTCTTCAATGATGATATACAAGTATGTGGTGGCATGGTGGTGGATCAGGTCCTTGCCAGGGATCATACATTCTTGTCTAAATCTTTTTCTTCGTTTGTTCCAGGGAACAGCTGCTGTGGTTCTTGCAGGGCTTGTCGCATCGCTCAAGTTACTTGGCGGTACCTTGGCTGACCACACATTTTTGTTCCTAGGTGCTGGGGAAGTAAGACTATAATCTCTGCCTCATCTCCTTCTAATATTGCCACCCTGAGGAATAATAAAAAAAATTAACAAATTGGGTATTGTAAAATAGTAAGCAAAATAAATTTAACAGCCCTTAATTTAATCATTGGGCAGAGGGTAACTGAAAAACCAATACACACTTAATATATATGAGATATACATCAGAATTCACAAGGGAAAAAGAAAAACTGAAAACCATTCTGATGAATTACAAGTTTTTATTCATTCTTTCTTTCTATTTCATTTATTTATGTTCACCACCTTTGTTGTTGGGCATGTTTACTCTCTATCTATATCTTTTACCCTGCACTAAATATATATGTTAATACGGATAAATAAATCCCGATCCATATGAGATAAAGGCAAGGATGATGATAATGATGAGGCATAATCAATAAGAAAAAAAGAGAGTACATAATTAAATTTATCTATCTTACCTGTTCCTCGGATTATGCAGGCTGGTACTGGTATAGCAGAGCTTATAGCTCTTGAGATGTCAAAACAGGTATTAACTTGCTACCATTGCATGGTTGTCTCTGGTTACGCAAGTCCAATCTCTTTACCGATTAGTGATTAAATTCTACTAATTTGTTTTTACTTGTCTTCTATAGATAAAGGCTCCATTGGAAGAGAACCGTAAGAAGATCTGGCTTGTGGACTCAAAGGTATTAAAAAATCAGTTCAAAATTTCTATGTAAACAATGAATATTTACCCTTTGACAGCAATTTTGAATATTTTTTGGGTGACTATCTTTGCATTTAAGAGTGTGTAAATTCTCTTGCAGGGATTAATTGTTAGTTCTCGTAAGGATTCCCTCCAGCACTTCAAGAAGCCTTGGGCTCATGAACATGAACCTATTCGTGATCTCTTAGATGCTGTCAAGGTTTGACAAACTCTCACTATGTCGATGTTTCTTAGAGGGCAATTTCTTGTAATTCTTGGTTTCTGATTCATTTCGGATCTTCATCAGGCCATCAAACCAACAGTTCTAATTGGAACATCCGGAACAGGAAGCACATTTACAAAGGAAGTGATTGAGGCCATGGCTTCTTTTAATGAGGTACCCTCTTCTCTCCCTCTCCCCGCTACATATTTTGGTCTGAAATCACTTTATAAATAAATGTAATGTCTTGCAGAAACCTCTCATTTTGGCTCTCTCCAACCCAACTTCACAATCTGAGTGCACAGCTGAAGAAGCTTACAATTGGAGTAAGGTAATTAATTAGCCTTTTGTTCCTTATCTCCAACTTCCATGAAGATTCTTTATGCAAAACGACGCTTAATTATTTTATATATTAATATAAAACTAACCTTTTGTTTCCTCTTTTCCATTGCAATGCAAGGGTCGTGCAATGTTTGCCAGTGGAAGTCCATTTGACCCTGTAGAATACGATGGCAAAGTTTATCTTCCTGGCCAGGTTTGAAAAACTTTAATTTATTTAATTTAAGGGTTTTAGTCTCCTTCATACATATGGACTGACATCAGACACTGAACTTGATGCTTTTTTTATTTATTTTAAATTCAGGCAAATAATGCTTATATTTTTCCTGGACTTGGTCTGGGTTTGGTCATGTCTGGTGCAATTCGCGTTCATGATGACATGCTTCTGGCAGCTGGTAAGTACATAATAAATTACAGTGATGAGACCCATTCTTATTTGAATAGGACTTACGCAGGCTGATTAAAGATAGAAAATACTCTTTTTCTTTTCTTTCTTTTTTCCCTTTTCTAGCTGCACAAGGTTTTAATTCATCCAGAGAAATGGCCGTGATGTTCTTTTTATCCATTGAATAAGATAAACCGAGAATACCTTGGTTTTGTTTATTCCCTCATCATGTGAGCTCATGCATTCATGTGATTGCATTTTTCTCATTTTGAACAGCTGAAGCGTTGGCTGGACAAGTTTCAAAGGAGAACTTTGATAAGGGGTTGATTTACCCACCATTCTCTAATATCAGAAAGATCTCGGCACATATTGCCGCTAATGTAGCTGCTAAAGCATATGAACTTGGTTAGTGTTTTTTCTTGTTCTGTTTTGGTTCTGAACTTGCAGTTTTTTTCTGGTATATATTGTGACAAATCATACATGTTCTACAGGTGTGGCAACACATCTTCCTCAACCTCAGAATCTGGTGAAGTATGCCGAAAGCTGCATGTACACTCCTAACTACAGAACTTACCGGTGATTGGTCCCTTAATCGTCAACAAACTAGTACTTCAAATTCTGTTATCTTGTTGCTTTGTCTGTTGTAAGTTCTTGTGGTGTTGTAATATGTGGTTTTGTGAGTATCATGATATTAGAGTCTGGAGGGAATAATGTTTTTTTCTGGTCGAAAACGATGTCTACTTTAGAAGGTACCGAGTAATGGTTTTCAATAATCACGGCATCTTTTGATATCTCGAGGACTACTGCATCAAGAAGTGTGTCCAAACTCCCGTCTTATATTTTCAGCGGTAGATTCAAGGAAAATCAACCAGCCTCACAGTAATGATTTATGAAAGTGTGTTTCACTTTGTCAATTCCAGAATGTATATTAATAAGCTGCATGCATACTATTTTTAAGAGTGTGGTTTAAAATGGCTTCCTTTTGACAAGTCCTTGTCGAGTGGTCCCTTGTATTATTACCTATATTGTACTTCACAATTCCACTCTACAAATAAACCTTTGATCAGTCTTATTTACTTCAGGAATGCTCTCCTCTCTTCCAATGTCTTGCATAGACATGATTAAGGTATTGGTCCTGTTCATATGAAGCAGAGTATGACTACTAGTTCTGGTAGGTACACCAAATAAAGATAAAAAACAGAGTTTTCGCTTTCAAATTCTAGAAAATACCCAAACAAAATATCTACGCCTTTCGAATATTAGTAATCCAAGTGTAACTAGAGCCTAATCAGAGCATAACCCGAGGAATCCAAATCTACCTGACTAGTTTGACCACCACAACGAACTTGAACATAGCACAAACTAAACCTGGGCTTGGGAAATATGCAATAGAATTACCAAATAGCCTTCAAGCACAAAATGCTGTCTGATATCCTTGGTTTAGAAGTTAACCGAAGTATATATTACATTACATAAGCATGTGTTCAACCTTAATAAATGTGCGATTACACATTTGTAAGCAAAAAAAAAAAAGAAAAGGATCTTGGTGTTTAACACATACACTTTCTTAGATCGCCAAATATTCCCCTAGAACATTTATTCTGTATAGAAACCCTAGAAGAAGGCAGCTAAATCCATGCTTACATTCTGTTCTGAAGCAACAAGTCCAAAATAGTTGCCAACTAAATTTGGTGTTTTTGTTATGTATCCGGATCAGCATGAGTATCCTTGTAACGCTGGAGCATGTATGTTTCACATTTGATTGGAGGGAATCTGATAGAGAAGATGTGTTAAGTCATTATGTAGCACTGGTCTCGTCTACAAGAGATAGAGAGAGACTTGAAACAAACCTCAGTTTATGGCATCATTTAATATAATTACAGCAATTCAATAAGAAATTTACAAAAAAACTAAATAAAAGAGCTCCATCACAACTTCTAGGGGCTTCTTTATTTTCATTGATGCAATCAACAATGATATTGGAGTCATTTTTTTTTTTTTTTTTTTTTTTTGATTAGTATGATATTGGAGTCATTATATGAGGAATATATGAATAGATTCACAGGCTCCTAGACCATCTGCTTTAAAATGAATTTCTGCAACAATGTTGGATGTGTGACCCAACTTTAACAACGCAATTCCTAATGAGGCCCCACCTGCACTCAGATCAGAGATTCCCTCAACCATGTACATGGATCTTAAGGTTGTGATTTTACGAGTACATTTGGGGCAAATTACTATTTTAAGTTCATGGACCAAGATTTTCATCTTACAACTGTCATTTACGTAATATGTTATTACTTTAATTCATTATTAAATTCACATTTATACGAAGATATTTTTGGGTGATGCCCAATATAGTTAACTGGGTCTGAAGAGTTGACACTTCCTTTCGAATGAAATAAGACTTTTAGTTGGAATTATGAACACCAAAATTGTGGTCAAATATATTATTGTGGTTCCACACTTACTTGGGAGGGTTATCCTTTGACTGGCAGGTCGCCAAACATTCAACAAGACAATCATGACCAGGCTCCACAAAGTAAGCAATCTGCTCGCCAGAAAGAAGGAAACAAATGTAAACCATAATCCTTTTCATATGTTATCTGGCATGAGAATATTTAAAAGAATAACATAAACAAAATACTGGAAAAAATTAAATGGAAAGTCTAAGGATTAAACCAAAATGCAAAGTCCTGATTTAAGGAAAAGTATGCCGGAAATGTCTAAACTCGTGAGCTAGTAGGCACAAGTTCAGACCATAAAGTGTTTGGTCAGGTCAATTACAGAACTTGTTTCACAATATAAACCAGCCAAATAAAGTAAGTTCAGGAAAGTTACAAGGAGACTAACAAATTTAAATGTAACCCAGTTAACTTCTAACTTCCTTGGTGTCACAGAAACCATCATTCCAATACTTGTATCTATGAGCAGAACAACTCTCCCATAGTTGGATTGGGGGGAAAAAATAATTAATTTACAGAATTACCAAAACTAGTTTAGTAAAATAAAGCAACAATACATTCGCATCATCGTATCTTAAAAAAAGACGCGTCTCTGAATTTGTGTGTTTTTGCATTAACAAGAAGAAAAATCTTAATAGACACTAATTGCGTATTCCTCTTTGATGATGTAGAAAATCTGAAATTGATATGCTGCTTCCAAAGTCTTAACTAAAATTTCTATTGGTTGTGTTATTTTCATACAATTGTGTGGCTGTTTGTATGTGAATGTGTGTGTTTGTGTGAATGCTTCCTACACACTCAAAATCCATTCTTCCTTTATGCTTTTACCATGGGCAAACTTATAAGTGGATTGAGTAAATGAATTTGGCGTGTCTCGAGTAAATATAGCAAAATTGAGGCACAAATTCATAATTATAAATTCCCCAAAGAATGTTGCACTTAGAGAACATTCAAAAGCTTCTGAATGGACTTACAGAATATCTCTCTTGACCATTCCCCAATACCCGATGCAATGTGGACCTGCATAAAATTAATGAAATGGAAACTAATGTTATAAAGAACCCCAGCCACCAGGTAGTTTGAAATCTTATGAAGATTGTCTCTAAGGGCATACAAGTTACGATAAGATCAACATCAACAGTGGTGCTGGTGTGGCAGATAATAATATAATAATAATAATAATGAACATATCGAGTAATACAAGGCAAATTAATTTGTTGCAATTAGAAGGTTCAGTACATCTCTGTGCCAACTTAATAAGGAAACCTACACATTATGACCCCAAGCCACAGCTACACATTATGACCAAACCATGTAAACAATTGTAAAAGGGATAACTAATTAACTGATATTTATTCATGCATGTGCAAATGAAAATTCTAAACGAGGCACTGTTGCCAAGCTCCTAAGTCAACCTTTTATCTCTCAATCTCAGATGGGACAGAAATAAAATTTGAAAATCAGTTAATACTTTTGGTAAATTCACATTACCTGAAAAGGCAGTTGCTCCAGCGCTCCAGCATGTCACCAACATTTACTATAAATGCTCTGAGAAGTTAGATGTAAACCATAAAGACAGTAGGACACTACAATTAAACTAAAAAGGGAAGATATTTCGTTCTATATTATATTTGTAGAAGCTCTCATGTGCGATTTCTTCTATGTAAATTCACTCCATAATAACGAAGAATGAAAAGCTGAAGGGATGGTATGCTATTGCGCAGAACAATGTAAAGATAAAATAGTGCAGGGTAGATGAGCAGAACAAGTCCAGAATAAGCATGCCCCTGCTACCAGTTAATGTCTGACTGTATATTGTGATGTGTGATACCATCATACAAAACAAACCAATAAATGTAAGATTATTTATTAATTACGTGACCCATACGTTTTGGACATGTAATATATTTTATTAATTAGTAATTAAGTAAATACGTATCAGATTAATATTATATTATTTGGTTAACTTATAAATTACCTTTATGGTAATTAGTTATTGGAAAAGTGTTTTCTTATTTATTTCATACTTTGATAGAAAGTTGAATTAAAGTTACTAAAATGAAAACTGGCTCTCTGTACCTTTATAAAAGTGCATATTCCCATTAATTATGTACGCTAATGAAAACAACACGTATAATATTTATGTGCGCAAAAGGCCAAGAGAGAGAAATCGGTTTCCATGCTTTAACTATTGCAGTTTGGCATGTTATTTGTTCCGCAGAAAAGATCTTAACGTTTGCCTTGATCTCTTCGAGTTTTACATTACAGATAGAGGTATTTATATCTAACTATTTATTTATGCATTATAAGGGAATGGATTATAAAATAAATCCTACTTATATTTAAGTCAAAGAAGTTGCACAAGCTGAATGACTAAATTGATTACTTATTATCTAAGTTAAGTCAAAGAAGCTGCACAAGCTGAATGACTAACTGGATTGGTTTGGATGGATAGGATAGGACTTTAAATATATACTTATGGTACCGCGATATGAGCTTGAGTCTCAGGATCGGCGGTTAGGAAGCGTATAGGCAGTAGGATGCGTAGCTGGCTATGTTGGTTGAGGTATACCCTGTTAGGCTTAGGTACTCATGCCCACTCAAGTGCGTTTTGCATGTTGCCTTCTATTCAGGTTGAGACCCCCTGCATAGTCCAGTAAGAGTCCTGTAGTGATATATATATATATATATATACGGATTATGTAGCTATTGTTGAATTGGTTAGAATGTATATGCGTATCGAGTCTTTGCTTGAATTGTAATAGGATAGAACTTGTTCATAGGCCTAACCCACTTCTATTTTTCAGGTATTCGCCAGTTCCAGTCTTAAACCTGATCGTGCTGAGTAGAGACTATCACTCACTCTTCCGACGACGTAGGACTTCTCTCCATGGCTGAATTGTGGATGCTCTTTTAGTTATTTATATTTCAATTGGATTTTCGTATTAGAGGTCCAATGGATGGATTCCCAAGTTGTTTAACTGTGGAAGGATTTGGATTTTATTAAGTATTTAATTTTAAAGGATTCTATTTTAGATTTTTTCCAGCTGTTATTATTTATTTTATATCCAGTTTTGTAGTCTGTGTTCATTTAAAATACTTTAATTATTTGATATTCCCTTGGGTTCAGGCTTGGGCCTGATCAACCCGTGTCTCGAATTCGAGGTGTATCACAATAATTGTGGATAAGAATTTTTTCATCCTATTTATTTTTAATTTTTTGTCTACTCAGTAAGGATCATTTCGAATTAATACTATTAAGACAAGTGAAAAGTGAAAGAATTGACCATTATGTTAATTTAGGAGGAGACAAGGCTTAAGCAGCAAGGTAATCATTATGGTCATCTGATTACTAAAGAAGGTATAAATAAATTTTAAGAATAAGCCTGAAAAGGCATTAAGTGAGCAACATCTAAAATTAAAAGATTTAGGTCAATTTACTAAAAGAAAGGAATGTAATAATGAAAAAGTATCATTAATGTATTGAACACTTTTAAAAAGATTACATGAAATATAAAGAATGATTCGAAAAAGAATGATAAGCTTTTAACTTTTGTATATTTTGAATTATTTATTGAAATTCTTTCTAATATATGATAGGTTGATTTAAATACTAATGTTTATGTTTCTAATAGATGCAAGAATTTCTTATGGCCTAAATCACAAATTCAAATAAGAATTTCTTATTTATGATAATTGGAAAAATATTTTGTTGAAACCTTTGTGACATTATGTTTAATGTTAGACAGTGGATTTTATTTAAATTATTTTAAACTTTTTATGTTTATTCAATTTCCCATAATTTGATTTTATTTTAAAACTTTATGTTAATGGTTTTTCATTTAAATTTGATAATGATATTTATTCAAGAAATTCTAATTTGTGAGTTATGGTATTATTGTTGATGATTTCTGTAAATTCAAACTTGATGGTTTATTTATTAAAAACCCTTTGATCTTGCATTATAATGTTAGAATTAAGCGTAACTCAATTAATAGAAAATTTATCTTTCTTGCAGTATAAAAGATTAGGTCAATATCAAGTGAAAGGTTAGGAAAATTAGTAAATGATGTGATTATCCTGAATCTAAACTTTACTGATTTTGGTGTGTGTGTAGATTATATTAAGGGTAAACAAACCAAACACACAAAGAAATGAGCCACAATAAGTATAGGGTTTCTTGAAATTATTCATACAAACATTTGTAAACCTTATGATGTTTCATCTTTTGGTGGAGAAAAGTATTTTATTGCCTTTATAGTTAATTTTTCACTGTATGGATATATCTATTTGTTGCATGAAAAATCTCAAGCAGTGGGTATTCTTAAAGTATACGTAAATGAGTTGAAAAACAACTAGATAGAAAAGTGAAAATCATAAAGTCATATAAAGGTGGTGAATATTATGGAAAGTATGATGAAACGGGATAATACTCTAACCGTTTGCAAGTATGATGAAACAAATTAATACTCTAACCGTTTGTTAAATTTCTTGAAATATATAACATTTGTACTCAATACACTTTGCTATACATGCCACAGCAGAAGTGTGTAGCTGTAAGGCGTAATCGTACTCTTATGGAATTGGTTAGGAGTACGTTAAGTAATTACTCGTTGCCCATAATGTTGTGGATGTTAAGTAATCTAAATGATACAAGTTTTATTATCCTAAATATAGTACGATAATTATTGAAACCGGTAATGTCAGATTCGTTAAGAATGGTGAAGTCAGTGGGAGTGATGATAAAAATAAGAATTTAATCATTCTAGAAGTTAGGGTACAAATCTCTTTACCCATAACTTATAAAGAAAGAATTGTTTCTTCAGTTGTTAAATCGTATAACAACGAAGAATAGTTGAATGATCAACAACTCCATGATGAGATTGTCATCAATGAATATATTGTAAAAGAACCACAAAGAATAACATTAAGAAGATCTAAAAAAAAAAGATATGCTATTTCGAATGACTATGTGGTATATCTGCAAGAATTTGATTTTGATTTTGATTTATTTTCTGAATAGGGTTTAGAAAGAGGAAGTCTATATGGAACAACTTGAAGGCTTCACATTATAGAGTAAAGAATACATGGTCTGTAAAATTAAGATGTTAATATATGAACTTAAATAAACTTACCGACAATGGTATATTAAGTTAAATGATACCATTATTTCTTTTGGTTTTAAGGAAAACATTATTGATCAGTGTATAAACTAAAAGGTTAGTGGTAGTAAGTTTATATTTATGATTCTATATAAATTATTGATCAGTGTATAAACTAAAAGGTTAGTGGTAGTAAGTTTATATTTATGATTCTATATAAATTGATGATATTTTGTTTGCTAGTAGTGATGTTAGTTCATTGTATGAAACTAAAAATTATTTCTAAGAACTTTGAAATGAAAGATATGAATGAGGCATCCTACATGATAGGAATAGAAATATTTCATAATAAATCACGTGGATTTTTAACATTATCTCAAAAAGTATATATTGAAAGAGTTCTAGAAAGATTTGGTATGGAACATTGTTCAACCAGTATTACTCCATATATAAAAAGGGATAAATTCAGCCTAATGCAATCCCAAATAATGAGTTAGTTAGATAGAAGGTAAAGAAACGAAAAATATTCCTTATGCATATATTGTGGAATTTGATGTATATACAAGTTGGTAGGGGATAAAAGATTATATGTTCACACTTAGGAATATATTTTTAATTGGTTATTTGTTCCTTTTGGCTGGAGGAACAATATTATGAAAAAGTGTAAAGTAATTTATTATTACTTTGTCTATTATAAATTTTTTAATTTGTAGCATGCTTTGAGGATACAATTTATGATTGCAGAATTTATTTCAGGATATGAAGTCATGGGTATTATTTTTTTTCAGATTGCTGAAAATTTATGCTACAATTATTGATCTTCTTGTATTAAAAATGATAGGTGTTATAAAGTTGAAATACTTTATCATTAAAGAAGATGTTTAGAAACAACGAATGTCTATCAAACATATAAGTACACAACTTATGAGTGCAATCCATTAACGAATGGACTATAACCAAAGACATTTATGGAACATGTTGAAAGAATGGGTCTTGAATGTAGTCAATGTTGATTATTTTTTAATTGTGGATTGTTTAACAGTGCTTATATATATTTGACATTTTGCGCTCATTAAATGTGTTTCTGATATTTCCTATTAATTAATGTACATGTACGTATTGATTTAATAAGTGGTAATAGGAATAGTCTTGGAGAAGATATTATTGTTAGATCATTATTGATACTTCTCATTTATAGACTATATTGAATAGGTTAGTGGTGTTGTGGTACATGGAAGGGATTGTGTCATTTATGAACATATAACCACCATGGCTCGCATTGGTAGTTTATTTACCATTATATTTATGATGACCAACTTAATGAGTCAATATGATTTATGGTGCACACTAATGACTATTTTATTAAACCACTACATAAGTTATCATATGAGCCAAGTGGGAGAATATAAGATTATTTATTAATTATGTAGCCCACATGTTTTGGACATGTGATATATTTCATTAATTAGTGGTTAAGTAAATAGGTATTAGATTAATATTATATTATTTGGTTAACTTATAAATTACCTTTATGATAATTAATTATTGGAGGAATGTTTTCTTATTTATTTCATACTTTGATGGAAAGTGGAATTAAAGTTACTAAAAGGAAAACTGACCCTCTCTCTGCCTTTATAAAAGTGCATATTCCCATCAATTATGTATGCTAATAAAAATAACACGTATAATATTTATGTGTGCAAAAGGCCAAGAGAGATAAATCGGTTTCCACATTTTGACTATTGTAGTTTAGCATGTTATTCGTTCCGCATAAAAGATCTTGACGTTTGCCTTGATCTCTTCGAGTTTTACAATTACAGATAGAGGTATTTATATCTAACTATTTATTTATGCATTTTAGGTATGTAAAAATAATGAAGTTTTAAGATTTTAGGATTCATATTTATTTGTGATTAATGATTTACACGAATAATTATAGTTTACAATAAATGCATATGAAAGGTTACTACACTATGACATACCAGAAAATTGAAACAGCTGGAGAAAATATAAGTATGTAAATCTGTCTTCACAAACTAATGGTCTGAAAATTTCATGAACTCACCCTTTCAATGGTGCAACATATTCCCATATCTGAGGTTTAGCATCTTTATCCTTACATATCTGTTATAAATTCAAAATATTAGATGTCCTTTTCACAGCATACAAAAGGAAAAACCGTTCAAATTTCGAGCTTTGTCCATACTTGGAGACCAGGGACGTCATCTGTTGCCAAGAGGGTAATCAAACCAAAATCAGAATGTGCACCCGCTCCATATATTCCCTTCACAGGATCAGAAATTTGACCTTGAATAACCAGACAATCATCATTATATAAGTGAATCAATCAACATACAGTGTGAGATCAATGACCGAATTCCAGGACATTAAATTTGATTTCCACCTTCATAATGTAGCAGGCGGAGGGTTGCAATAGGCTTGCCAAGAATTTCTTGCCTATCGAAATAGTCAACCTCTATTTCAAGTGCAAGAGCTATGATCCTTGCAACTGCTTTTACCACCCCACTGGATGCATATAAAAGATGATGAGAAAAATGAGGTGAAAGAAATTATAAAACACAGAGCATTTTATTCTTTAGATTCAAAACCATCTAAAAGTCATTCATTCATTATAAGGAAAAACCATCAAAAATAAATTAAGATTTGGAAGAACAAGAACCAAAAAAGTTTGGAATAAAGATAGAGAAAAATACCATGTAAACTTGACAGGATTGGGACACCCATTTAATTTATTAAACAAACCTTCTAGTGGGAACTACATCACTGCCTCAACAAAACACTGCTATTCAGATTGGTTTCGTATATGTCCAAATTAAGAGGGCTATCAAAACTAAAATCAAGTAGCTAAAGTTACAGTGTCGACCTTAATGTTCAATTATGAAGATAAGGGTTTCTAAAAGCTTTATTGCCTATGTGATGTTACTTTCTATCATTGACAAAATACCAAAATATTTAAGCTCGAATATAAAGGATTCACATAAATATATAAAAGATTATTATGGAAAATGCAGATTATAAAGTAATGCACTCTACAAACATTCTTAAAGAATAATGTATTCTCCCAATATTTGGTTGTTATTGTTGTTGTTTCTGCAGGATGATAGAGGTAAAAAGAATGAGTTTTCTCGTGCAGTCTTGACTCTATGCTATCAGTTCACTTCCCTACGTTAATAATTTGGTGCCAACTTCAAAACAACCTTCCACCATGCAGACATGCTTTAATATGCATAGAAGTCCCATAAATTGATGTGGAGAAATTTTTTCCCCGTACTGTGATATTATCGAAGACACCGTTCAAGGCAGATATTTAATATGCCAACGAAATGTTCTTATCCTAGATAACAATCAGAAAAGAATATTGATGCATTGTATCTGCCAATATGTCTAAACATAAAACTCCCTACTTGAAGAGAAGTGTTTTTTATGCATTTGATAGCACATGGAGAAGTACGTTTTTCTGTTAAAGAGTATAAGAAATTTTATTCCATAAACTATAGGCTTTACAGAACTTACAGTGCCTCTTGTTGATATTTCTCCATGGTTTGCCTCCATCCACGCAAGATATCTTTCAGACATCCAAAAAATTCAAAGGATGAACTTACAAAAATCAACACCATGTTGAACTATTAAATGCTTAAATTTCTCCAAGATAAAAATAGGGAGGATAAGAGAGAGAGACCATGAACTGAGTTTAATACTAAGATTGTAACCTTGTTGTTAGGTAGGAGTGTTTTTGTAAGTTACCTGTGGTAGGCCACACATTTTGCCCATAGAATGGCTTATGTGCTTCAATATCATCTTCAGGTACATCAAAACCAATTTCATATCCCTCCTTGTAATCTCCTTTATCCATACAGCAGGACATCAGCCCTTTAATTCAGTATGAACTATATAGTTTAAACAATGAAGGAAAAAGGATCCACTTAAACAACAATAAATAAGAGGATGACCTAATTTAGCCAAAAGAAAGATGTGAATGGCATCTAAATAATGCTAGGAAGGCAATACAACACACATGCATAGGTACAGATATACCTACACTACAAGCGTAATGCATACAAACATACATACATTATCATGATGTGTTCCCTCGTGTGTGAATGATTTCTTTTGTATTGAGTTTTTGGCATTCCCATTTTCAAATAGACGCTAAACAGTTTTCACGTAAGAATTTGCATTACACTCGAGGACAAATCGACTGTTTACTTCCTGTTACACTTAATGCCAGATTGTCAATTCATACAAGCACGGAATATAAGAAAAATGGTAGTAGAACAAACCGTTTATTTGATTATCAGGATCCAAATGTTCATCTAGAACAGGAATGTAGCCTCGATATATTTCATTTGTAAGAAGCTTCATTTTCTCACTTATTGGTAGATTGAAGAACTTTTTGCTTTGGACAAAGACCTCATCCATAAGTTCCTGGTTGATTCCATGATTAGTTACGTAGAAAAACCCAGAATCCAAGCAAGCCTGAAGAACAAAAAAGGAAAAGAAGGATGAGCAAGCAGAATAGAAGCAAGCAAATTGATAGATGACCATTTACCCCGGCCTAAAGCTAATCTGATAAGCAGTTAACCTAACAATGTAATTAAAACCCTATCCTCTCCCTTACATGTAATACCCTCTCTATTTTGAAGAGGCAGACACAGAACGGACTATAAACAAACAGAAAATTTAGATAGAAATGCAAACAGTGAGGCTTGAACACTGAACATTCCAGTATTAAAGCTTCAATACCATGTTCAACAAAAACTTACCCCCAAAAGCTTATGCAAAACTGTTAGCAAATGGGAGAAATAATGTATATCAAGTTCTAATCAACTGACACGAGAGAGAGAGAGAGAGAGAGAGACATCATTGTTTAAGGGATACATATAAAATTAATCAAATGTTTGAACAAACACCTCCCACTGCATAGAACAAGGATCTGCTTGGACATTCCCTTAATTCGAATGGTCCAATTCATATTTGTAAGGCAGTTTAACACGAAAATCTATCCTCTTGAAAAAAATAAGAAATTCACCTTATTTCTTGGCACATGATAATAAGGTTGCCTTGAAAAAAATATCATTTTAAGATTTTAAACATATTTCCTTTCAAATGGTCTTATTCAAGGTGATAGCTTTATACTTAAATTAAATGTAAAAAGTAAATGGGGGCATTTAAATTGGAAGGACATTCAACCAGGTATAAGCCAATAACCTCCTAGAGATATAAACAATTGTATCACAACTCAAAGAATCATAGTTCACTAAAAGAGACATTTTTACTTTTTTGTTTTTCTATGTTATTTTATTTTTTTTTTTTTTTTTTTTTTTTTTTTTTGCACACTTGTCTCTTTTGAAATTTGAACCTCATCTCTCAACTTAAAATCTTTTAGCACCAACTATCAATAATTTAGCCTTGTATTGTCCTATTTCTTCATGAAGTTGCTAATATTCAACATCACCCAAAAAGAGAGAGTACCTGTTTGAGTAAAGAAGCAGAAGTTTGGATGTCGGGGCAAGATAGCTCGATACAATTGAGTGCAGGAACTTGGGTAAACGCTGGTACGGCTTCTTTTCTCAAATTCCCCATTTTCTAATCCACAAATATATATATCTATGCGTGTGTTAGTATAGTATATGTATAAGAAGGTACCACTGTATATCTATGTGTGTATGACTTGCGAGAGAGGTAGGTTGGTTATTGCTTCCAGTTCGCAGAGGGGCTATCAGACAAGTCAACGATATCTATATGCTAGTTGTGCGGTGCATGGTTTTGTTGCTGCTAGTTGGGATAGGCTGTTGTTTCGTGTTGCAGACGGAGGTCCTTCCCGACGTCATCCTAGATTATCCTGTTATATCGTGTGGTGTATGTTGGTGGATCTAGTGCGTGGGGAAGATGCAAAGCTCAGCTTTTCTACTAAAGTGGCAGACGGAGGTCCTTCCCCACGTCATCCTAGATTATCCTGTTATATCGTGTGGTGTATGTTGGTGGATCTAGTGCGTGGGGAAGATGCAAAGCTCAGCTTTTCTACTAAAGTGGGCCCACCAGTTGTCTATTCTATGAGGATGTTTTCCATCACGAGGCTGAGACAATGCGAATGTCACATAGGCCAGTATGTGCAAATGGGTTTTTTTTATATGATAGGCTCAAAAGCTTTGGACTTGGGTTTCTGGTCTATTGGTCCTTGTGCGGTACTCCACAAGCTATTTTTTTTTTTGGCCAAAAGTACTCCACAAAGCTTTGCTTTGTCTTTGACTGATATGAAAGGTTTGGAATGCCTTTATGATTGCAGTCTTCGTGTTTATTTATAATGGTGACTCTGTTTGTGCATGTTGTTTGTATGGTCCCATCTTAGCGTTCACGCCGGATGAACTCGGTAATATTATTTTGGTGTGGTGCTTTTTCGTTACCGGGAAAAGGAACAAAATTTTTTTTTATTCATACATTAAGTTTAGCGTTGACCTTGCCCCCTCAATGCTGTATATCAATTGATAGTACACTTAACACCAGATAAATAACTAAATTTTATTCTAATATTAATTATAATGGGGTGTTTTGATGGGTAAGTGTTTTGTGATTCGATTTAAAAATTTAAATTATTAAGTGAGAATAATACTCAATACATATATATACTCATTCACTTTTTTTATTTAAATTCGACGCAGAACAAGCAGACCTTGTTACACTTGTCCCATTAGTACAAACCAATTTGGTGGGGCTACATTTTGGATGGTGTTACTCAAACCTAATAATAAAACAGAAACTACAAGAAGAAAATAAGTTGTGTTGGGTGTGTTGGGTGGACACTCCTACGACGGTATCTTATTCAATGATGGAGATTTTTTATCTAAATTTTTCGGCACACTTCTCATTAGACTATTAAGACTTAAAAAAAACATTATCCTTAAATTTTGCTTCTAGTTGTGTATCTAATGGCTCCATTGATCCACATAATGGGGATGGGTGAGACATTAGTATCCTTAAGTTGTGCCCATTTACCAAACATGTGTCATTATTGATTAAAACCCTTTTGATGATGAATGTGTTGGAAATTAATTTTAAAAATTAGTGTTTTGTGTGAATGAAATTTGTTAAAATATAGTCTTGTTAGACAAATCACGTTAATATAACTGTGTATTCATGTATCACATTAGACTACAAGGTGAATGTCAATTGCTACAACGTGATAAATATGAATACTTGTTCAAGAACCGTTGTTATGCAAAGAGAGTACAGTAGCGTATGTGTGCAAAGGCGGAGCTACGGGAGGCAGGCCATGGCCCCCAAACATTTTTGAAATATATTTTATTATCTCTAATATTAATTAATTTATAAATTTTGTCCCTAAATCTATTAAAAAATTTAATTAGCCCCCTAATATTTTTAACACGTATAATGGCCATCCACGCTTTTTTGAAAATTCTATTAATTATCCCTAAATATTAATTAATTTGTAAATTTTGTCCCTAAAATTTATTACAAATTTCAATTGGTCCCCCAGTGTTTTTAAAAACACTTGAAAATAAATTTAGTTTGTCTCCTTCAAATTTAAAATTTTTTCAACTTGCACTCTTTTAAGTATACTTCTAAAAGCTCAAATATTATGAAACAAAAAATTAATCTCATTATTATTATAATAATTTTTTCTTTTGGTAAATACGAGTAATTATTATAGTCATTATCGCAACACATTGTTATACGAGTACAATATTTATAATATTAATTCAAGAGAAAAAAAAAAAACAAAAAACAAAAAAACAAAAAAAAAAAGAATAATAAAATAACTAATATACCCCCATGTTTAGTAAAAATGGATGAAGAATTTTTTGTTAAATATTTTTGTAAAATAGGATTTACAAGAAAAATATCTAAAATTATATAACAATCTTTATTGGTAAGTCCTAGAAACATTTGGAAAGAAGATAAACTAAAGTATTATGAGACTATCAATAACAATAATAAAATATCATATATGTTAATATTTTTAGTTATCACTTTCTAAATAACAAATTTTATAACTATTTGTATAACTTTCTAAATAACAAATTTTATAACTATTTGTATTTTGGTTAACAACTCAATAATAATCTTGTTGAATTTAAAATATTTTTTTGAATTAAAATTCATTATTTTTTTTTACTCACACATACGACTCTGAGACTTGAACCTCTGACTTCCCTTGGGAGGTAAGAGGCCAATACCGTTAGGCCACTCATCCGTTGGTGAGTTAAAATTCATTATGTTTTTCTAATTTTTTATCTATGTATATCCTTCCCAAGTGGAATCAAAGTAATTAATTTTCTTCTTCAAAAAAATAAATTTTTTTAAAAAATTGAAACAATTAATAAAGGAAAATTGATTTTCTAATAATGTTTATTTCTTTACGTTTTTTCTCCATAATTTTCTTTCTAACATCATTTTTTTTTTTTTTGTCTAAGTTGTATTTTTCTCATTTTTTTTATTTTCTCAAGGTATATATACAATTGATTAATAATTTTTTTTTAATTTTTGTTACATAGTTCAAATTTGGACTCCCCAACCTTAACTTTCTGGCTCCACCCCTATACGCGCGCGCGTGTGTGTGTGAGAGAACTAAACCATAGTTTTTATGAAGTGGTGTCTATGTTGAACTAGTGTAACCCATTTGAACCATTACATGTGGCTATTCTGGTTCCAGAGCATGAGACCTATCTCTTTTGATAAAATAATTATAAATCATTGCAACTCATTGGACCATTGCATCCATGGATGTGAAGTGGTGTGTCTAGTCAGGAACAGACACTTACAAGCTATGAAGCATAAATACTTTGAAAATGGTCCCATGTTTGATACAATGGTCCCGTGGTAGTATGGAACACATGTTCAATATGGATACGGCCAAGATACAGGGACACGTGTCCAATACGGCTTAAAAGTATCCAATTTTTTAAAATAAAAATATGAATATTGGATATGGCTAGGAAACATCTGGATACGTTTAGGATACAGTTAGGATACTTTTGGGATACTTCATTAGTAATTTTGTAATTTTTAATTTTAGAAAGCGGGTCAGATTGTAAATATGTAATACTAAAAACTTTATATCTTAAAAAAATAGGGTCAGATTGTAATAAAACAAAAATGTTTTTAAAAGGCCCAAAGAGTCAAAGACCCAAAACCCCGACGTCGTTCCTGAGGCGTGAACTCTGAAAGCAACGATTCTCTCTCTAACTTAAGAGAGAAAGTTAGAAGAGGAAGAAGAAGAAAAAGTGGAGACCTCTGCAACCATCAACCAGGTATTTTTCATTTCAACTTCTAGGGTTTTCATGTTGAATCTCTCCGCACTGGTCAGGTTATAGACTTATAGTAAGGGTTTTTCTTCATTCTACTCTCTATTTCTCTTTAGTCCATTTTATTTTTTACTTTGTTAGAAAAATTTTGGTTGTTGCTTGTGGATTGCATGCCCTGATTGGAAATTTTGATGGAAATTTTTTTCATTTAGAATTTAAATTTTGGTGATTGTTTCTGAATTGCATGCTTTGATTGGATTCTTTTTTCTTTTTTTTTTCAGTAATATGCTTTTTTATTTCCTTCCTTTTTTGTGGTGGTTGCAGAGTTTACTAGCTTATAAATTGCATTTTTGTGGTTGTTTCTGTTGGGACTCAGGACAGTATCAGAAAGAGATTTAGTTCTGTTTATAATTTGATTATCTTTGTGTGTTTATTTTGTTGGATTTTTGAATTGATTTAGTTTATAAATTTAATTTAGATTGCCTACTGTTAATCAGTAAGATATATATATATATATATATATATATATATATATATTTATTATTATTTTTTTTTGTTGTTGTTTATTATTTACATTGTTCTGTTTGTTATTTAGGAAGATGAGTGTTCCGGAGGGCACTAATGATTTGAGTGAAGAAGATGACCATATAATTGCTTTATTTACAAATTTACTGTATGCTTTTACAAATTTATCTTGTCCATCCATTTATCCTTGGGCAAATAATTGCTTTATTTACATTTATTACAAATTTATCTTGCATAATAAATTACAGTGATGAGACCCATTCTTATTTGAATACGACTTACTCAGGCTGATTAAAGATAGAAAATACCCTTTTTCTTCTCTTTCTTTTTTCCTTTTTCGAGCTGCACAAGGTTTTAAATCATCCAGAGAAACGGCCGTGATATTCTTTTTATCCATTGAATAAGATATTCCGAGAATACCTTGGTTTTGTTTATTCCCTCATCATGTGAGATCATGCATTCATGTGATTACATTTTTCTCATTTTGAACAGCTGAAGCGTTGGCTGGACAAGTTTCAAAGGAGAACTTTGATAAGGGGTTGATTTACCCACCATTCTCTAATATCAGAAAGATGTCGGCACCTATTGCCGCTAATGTAGCTGCTAAAGCATATGAACTTGGTTAGTGTTTTTTCTTGTTCTGTTTTGGTTCCGAACTTGCTGTTTTTTCTGGTATATATTGTGATAAATCATACATGTTCTACAGGTGTGGCAACACATCTTCCTCAACCTCAGAATCTGGTGAAGTATGCCGAACGCTGCATGTACACTCCTAACTACAGAACTTACCGGTGAATGGTCCCTTAATTGTCAACAAACTAGTACTTCAAATTCTGTTATCTTGTTGCTTTGTCTGTTGTAAGTGCTTGTGGTGTTGTAATCTGTGGTTTTGTGAGTATCATGATATTAGAGTCCGGAGGGAATAAGGTTTTTTTTTTGGTCGAAAACGATGTCTACTTTAGAAGCTACCGAGTAATGGTTTTCAATAATCACAGTATATGTTGAGATCTCGAGGACTACTGCATCAAGAAGTGTGTCCAAACTCCCGTCTTATATTTTCAGCAGTAGATTCAAGGAAAATCAACCAGCCTCACAGTAATGATTTATGAAAGTGTGTTTCACTTTGTCAATTCCAGAATGTATATTAATAAGCTGCATGCATACTATTTTTAAGAGTGTGGTTTAAAATGGCTTCCTTTTGACAAGTCCTTGTCGAGTGGTCGCTTGTATTATTACCTATATTGTACTTCACAATTCCACTCTACAAATAAACCTTTGATCAGTCTTATTTACTTCAGGAATGCTCTCCTCTCTTCCAATGTCTTGCATAGACATGATTAAGGTATTGGTCCTGTTCATATGAAGCAGAGTATGACTACTAGTTCTGGTAGGTACACCAAATAAAGATAAAAAACAGAGTTTTCGCTTTCAAATTCTAGAAAATACCCAAACAAAATATCTACGCCTTTCGAATATTAGTAATCCAAGTGTAACTAGAGCCTAATCAGAGCATAACCCGAGGAATCCAAATCTACCTGACTAGTTTGACCACCACAACGAACTTGAACATAACACAAACTAAACCCTGGACTCAATAGAATTACCAAATAGCCTTAAAGTACAAAATGCTGTCTGATATCCTTAGTTTAGAAGTAACTGAAGTATGTAAACATTATATATGCATGTGTTCAACCTTAATAAATGTGCGATTACACGTTTGTAAGCAAAAAAAAAAAAAAAAAAAAAAGGATCTTGGTGTTTAACACACACTTTCTTAGATCTGCCAAATATTCCACTAGAACATTTAATCTTTGTAGAAACCCTAGCAGAAGGCAGCTAACTCCATGCTTACATTCTGTTCTGAAGCAACAAGTCCAAAATACTTACCAACTAAATTTGGTGTTTTTGGTATCTACCCAGATCAGCATGAGTATCCTTGTAACGCTGGAGCATGTATGTTTCAGATTTGATTGGAGGGAATCTGACAGAGAAGAGGTGAAAGTCATTATGTAGCACTGGTCTTGTCTACAAGAGATAGAGAGAGACTTGAAACAGACTTCACTTTATGGCATCATTTAATAGAATTACAGCAATTCAATAAGAAATTTACAAAAAAACTAAATAAAAGACACATTTATACGAAGATATTTTTGGGTGATGCCCAAGATCGTTAACTGGTTCTCGAGAGTAGACACTTCCTTTCGAATGAAATAAGACTTTGAGTTGCAATTATGAACAGTAAAATTGTGCTCAAGTATATTATTGTGGTTCCACACTTACTTGGGAGGGTTCTCCTTTGACTGGCAGGTCGGCAAACATTCAACAAGACAATCATGACCAGGCTCCACAAAGTAAGCAATCTGCTCGCCAGAAAGAAGGAAACAAATGTAAACCACAATCCTTTGCATATGTTATCTGGCATGAGAATATTTAAAAGAATAACATAAAAAAAATAGTGGTAAAAATTAAACCAAAATGCAAAGTCCTGGTATAAGGAAAAGTATTGACGGAAATGTCTAAACTCATGAGCTAGTAGGCACAAGTTCAGACTATAAAGTGTATGGTCAGGTCAATTACAGAACTAGTTTGACAATTATGAAGAGGATAACCAACTGTGACAACTATAGGATTGATCCACAATATAAACCAGCCAAATAAAGTAAGCTCAGGAAAGTTACAAGGAGACTAACAAATTTAAATGCAACCCAGTTAACTTCCTTGGTGTCACAGAAACCATCATGCCAATACTTGTATCTATAAGCAGAACAACTCTTCCACAGTTGGATCGAGGGGGGAAAAAAAGAAGATTAAACCAGTTGGGATCTTGGAAGATATGCAGATGAATCTTTTTAGTGACTACCTGCACCGTGACTGTAAAATATTTCAATTCATGCCTTCGACATGCACATCACTACACTACCATGGTTCAAAGAATTTGGGTAGTGTCTCAGTCAGTCAAAAGATAGTTTTTTTTTTTTTTTTTTTTTTTTTTTTTTCGCAAATGCTTAAAAACAAATGTTTAGAAGAATCTAAAAACATTTAAGATACAAGAGTAACAGCCATTCCTCATATCTGCCCAAAAAGAAAAAGGAAAAAAGAAAACAAATAAAAAGAAGAAATTAAATTGAGCTAGACTGCATGTGGAACCAAAAATGTGTTAAAAGTTACAAGAACCTCTAATATTAAGGGATTTTCCTGTTCGAAAATTGAGTTATGCGCTTCACCACTTGGCAGCTTAAGAAATTTTATTTTTTCTATCTATGTAATTACAATTCTGCCATGATAGAGCCTCAAATACCCTCAACACGAATTAAGAAACTTGATACTCAGATTTCTGAACTGCAAAAGATACTACACAAACAAATATAAGACACAATTAATTTACAGAATTACCAAAAACTAGTTTAGTAAAATAAAGCAACAATGCATTCGCATCATCATATCTTAAAAAAAGACGCATCTCTGATTTTGAGTGTTTTTGCATTAACAAGAAGAAAAATCTTAACAGACACTAATTGAGTATTCCTCTTTGATGATGTAGAAAATCTGAAATTGATATGCTCCTTCCAAAGTCTTAACTAAAATTTCTATTGGCTGTGTTATTTTCATACAATTGTGTGGCTGTTTGTATGTGAATGTGTGTGTTTGTGTGAATGCTTCTTACACACTCAAAATCCATTCTTCCTTTATGCTTTTAATATGGGCAAACTTATAAGTGGATTGAGTATATGAATTTGGCGTGTCTTGAGTATATATAGCAAAACTGAGGCACAAATTCATTATTATAAATTCCCCAAAGAATGTTGCACTTAGACAACATTCAAAAGCGTCTGAATGGACTTACAGAATATCTCTCTTGACCATTCCCCAATACCCGATGCAATGTGGACCTGCATAAAATTAATGAAATGGAAACTAATGTTATAAAGAACCCCAGCCACCAGGTAGTTTGAAATCTTATGAAGAGTGACTCTAAGGGCAAGCAAGTTACGATAAGATCAACATCAACAGTGGCACTGGTGTGGCAGATAATGATATAATAATAATAATAATAATGAACATCTCGAGTAATACGAGGCAAATTAATTTGTTGCAGTTAGAAGGTACAGTACATATCTGTGCCAATTTAATGAGGAAACCTTAACATAACCCCAAGCCACAGCTACACATTATGACCAAACCATGTAAACAATTGTAAAAGGGATAACTAATTAACTGATATTTATTCATGCATGTGCAGATGAAAATTCTAAAGAAGCACTGTTGCCAAGCTCCTAAGTCAACCATTTATCTCTCAATCTCAGATGGGACAGAAATAAAATTTGAAAATTAGTTATACTTTTGGTAAATTCACATTACCTGAAAAGGCAGTTGCTCCAGCGCTCCAGCATGTCACCAACATTTACTATAAATGCTCTGAGAAGTTAGATGTAAACCATAAAGACAGTAAGACACTACAATTAAACTAAAAAAGGAAGATATTTCGTTCTATATTATATTTGTAGAAGCTCTCATGTGCGATTTTTTCTATGTAAATTCACTCCATAATAACGAAGAATGAAAAGCTGAAGGGATGGTATGCTATTGCGCAAAACAATGTAAAGATAAAATAGTACAGGGTAGATGAGCAGAACAAGTCCAGAATAAGCATGCCCCTGCTACCAGTTAATGTCTGACTATATATTGTGATGTGTGATACCATCATACAAAACAAACCAATAAATGCATATGAAAGGTTACTACACTATGACATACCAGAAAATTGAAACAGCTGGAGAAAATATAAGTATGTAAATCTGTCTTCACAAACTAATGGTCTGAAAATTTCATGAACTCACCCTTTAAATGGTGCAACATATTCCCATATCTGAGGTTTAGCATCTTTATCCTTGCATATCTGTTATAAATTCAAAATATTAGATGTCCTTTTCACAGCATACAAAAGATAAAAAACGTTCCAATTTCGAGCTTTGTCCATACTTGGAGACCAGGGACGTCATCTGTTGCCAAGAGGGTAATCAAACCAAAATCAGAATGTGCACCCGCTCCATATATTCCCTTCACAGGATCAGAAATTTGACCTTGAATAACCAGACAATCATCATTATATAAGTGAATCAATCAACATACAGTGTGAGATCAATGACCGAATTCCAGGACATTAAATTTGATTTCCACCTTCATAATGTAGCAGGCGGAGGGTTGCAATAGGCTTGCCAAGAATTTCTTGCCTATCAAAATAGTCAACCTCTATTTCAAGTGCAAGAGCTATGATCCTTGCAACTGCTTTTACCACCCCACTGGATGCATATAAAAGATGATGAGAAAAATGAGGTGAAAGAAATTATAAAACACAGAGCATTTTATTCTTTAGATTCAAAACCATCTAAAAGTCATTCATTCATTATAAAGAAAAACCATCAAAAAGAAATTAAGATTTGGAAGAACAAGAACCAAAAAAGTTTGGAATAAAGATAGAGAAAAATACCATGTAAACTTGACAGGATTGGGACACCCATTTAATTTATTAAACAAACCTTCTAGTGGGAACTACATCACTGCCTCAACAAAACACTGCTATTCAGATTGGTTTCGTATATGCCCAAATTAAGAGGGCTATCAAAACTAAATTCAAGTTGCTAAAGTTACTGTGTCGACCTTAATGTTCAATTATTAAGATAAGGGTTTCTAAAAGCTATATTGCCTATGTGATGTTACTTTCTGTCATTGACAAAATACCAAAATATTTAAGCTCAAATATAAAGGATTCACATAAATATATAAAAGATTATTATGGAAAATGCAGATTATAAAGTAAAATGCACTCTACAAACATTCTTATAGAATAATGTATTCTCCCAATATTTGGTTGTTATTTTTGTTGTTTCTGCAGGATGATAAAAGGAAAAAGAATGAGTTTTCTCCTGAAGTCTTTGACTCTATGCTATCAGTTCACTTCCCTACGTTAATAGTTTGGTGCCAAGTTTGCCAACTTCAAAACAACCTTCCACCATGCAAACATGCTTTAATATGCACAGAAGTCCCATAAATTGATGTGGATAAAATTTTTCCCCGTACTGTGATATTATCAAAGACACCATTCAAGGCAGATATTTAATATGCCAACGAAGTGTTCTTATCATAGATAACAATCAGAAAAGAATATTCATGCCTTGTATCTGCCAATATGTCTAAACATGAGACTCCTACTCGAAGAGAAATGTTTCTTATGCATTTGATAGCACATGGAGAAGTATGTTTTTCGGTTAGAGTATCAGAAAATTTTATTCCATAAACTATATAGGCTTTACAGAACTTACAGTGCCTCTTGATGATATTTCTCCATAGTTTGCCTCCACCCATGCAAGATATCTTTCAGACATCCAAAAAATTCAGAGGATGAACTTACAAAAATCAACACCATGTTGAACTATAACATGCTTAAATTTCTCCAAGATAAAAATAGGGAGGATAAGAGAGAGAGACCATGAACTGAGTTTAATACTAAGATTGTAACCTTGTTGTTTGGTAAGACTGTTTTTGTATGTTACCTGTGGTAGGCCACACATTTGGCCCATAGAATGGCTTGTGTGCGTCAATATCATCTTCGGGTACTTCAACACCAATATAGTATCCCTCCTTGTAATCTCCTGTATCCATGCAGCAGGACATCAGCATTTTAATTCAGTATGAACTATATAGTTTAAACAATGAAGGAAAAAGGATCCACTTAAACAACAATAAGAGGATTACCTAATTTAGCCAAAAGAAAGATGTGAATGGCATCTAAATGCTAGGAAGGTAATACAACACACATGCATAGGTACAGATATACCTACACTAAAAGCGTAATGCATACAAACATACATACATTATCATGATGTGTTCCCTCGTGTGTGAATGAATTCTTTTGTATTGAGTTTTTGGCATTCCCATTTTCAAATAGACGCTTAACAGTTTTCACTTAAGAATTTGCATTACACTCAAGGACAAATCGACTGTTTACTTCCTGTTACGCTTAATGCCACATTGTCAATTCATACAGGCACGGAATATAAGAAAAATGGTAGTAGAACAAACCGTTTATTTGATTATCAGGATCCAAATGTTCATCTAGAACAGGAGTGTAGCCTCGATGTTTTTCATTCCTAAGAAGCTTCATTTTCTCACTTATTGGTAGATTGAAGAACTTTTTGCTTTGGACAAAGACCTCATCCATAAGTTCCTGGTTGATTCCATGATTAATTACGTAGAAAAACCCAGAATCCAAGCAAGCCTGAAGAACAACAAAGGAAAAGAAGGATGAGCAAACAGAATAGAAGCAAGCAAATTGATAGATGACCATTTACCCCTAAAGCTAATCTGATAAGCAGTTAACCTAACAATGTAATTTAAACCCTATCCTCTCCCTTATATGTAATTCCCTCTCAAATTTGAAGAGGCAGACACAGAACGGACTATAAACAAACAGAAAATTTAGATAGAAATGCAAACAGAGAGGCTTGAACACTAAACATTCCAGTATTAAAGCTTCAATACCATGTTCAACAAAAACTTACCCCCAAAATCTTACGCAAAACTGTTAGCGAATGGGAGGAATAACAATGTATATCAAGTTCTAATCAACTGACACTAGAGAGAGAGAGAGAAATCATTGTTTAAGGGGTACATATAAAATTAATCAAATGTTTAAACAACCACCTCCCTAGCTTAGACTGCATAGAACAAGGACCTGCTTGGACATTCCCTTAATTCGAATGGTCCAATTCATATTTGTAAGGCATTTTAACACGAAAATCTATCTTCTTGAAAAAAAAAATAAGAAATTCACCTTATTTCTTGGCACATGATAATAAGGTTGCCTTGAAAAAAATATCATTTTAAAATTTTTAACATTTTTCTTTTCAAATGGTCGTATTCAAGGTGATAGCTTTATACGTAAATTAAGTGTAAAAAGGAAATGGGGGCATTTAAATTGAAAGGACATTCAAACAGGGTCTAAGCCAATAACCTCTGAGACGTATAAACAACTACACTCCTAAGTCTGTACAACTGTGCTACAACTTAAGAATCATAGTTCACTAAAAGAGACATTCTTCACATATCACAAGGAAACCAAAAAAAAAAAACCTCATCCAGAAGTATTCATGCAAATTAAATCAGAGAAAATTAACAAGACAAACAAATTCTTCTATAAAATGTTATAAATTCGATAACAGAATTTCCCAACTTAAAATCTACAATAGCACCGACTATCAACAATTTAGCCTTGTATTGTCCTATTTCTTCATGAATTTGCTAATATTCAACATCGCCCAAAGAGAGAGAGAGAGAGAGTACCTGTTTGAGTAAAGAAACAGAAGTTTGGATGTCGGGGCAAGATAGATCGACACAATTGAGTGCAGAAACTTGGGTAGACGCTGGTACGGCTTCTTTTCTCGAATTCCCCATTTTCGAATCCACAAATATATATATATATATATATATATATATATATATATCTATGCGTGTGTTAGTGTAGTATACGTATAAGAAAGTACCACTTTATATCTGTCTGTGTGTATGAGAGAGGTAGGTTGGTTCTTGGTTCCTGTTCGCAGAGGGGCAATCAGACTAGTCAACAACGATGTCGTTGTCGAAAAATTTATTCTTATGTAAGTGTTGGCCTTCCATTCAACCAAAAAAAACAATAGTATTGCTATTGCGAGCGCTTCCATTTAACCAAAAAAAAAACGCAGAGTAGTGCTATTGCGAGTGCAAGTAGTGCTATTGCGAGCGAGCGCTTCTATTCAACAGCTGTTGCAAGCGCGCGAGCACTTCCATTCAACCAAAAAAAAAAGCAGAGTAGTGCTGTTGCGAGCGCGCTGTCACGCCCCGCCTATGGAGGTTGTGCCACGCAGGCGACACTCTAAGCCCGTGACAACGCGCTCGCAATAGCACTCACGAGCATCCCGTTTTTAGCCATAAGATGTGTTTTCTTGAGATTCGGGAACACTAACTCTGTTTCTCTCTCTTCTCACGCCGTTTAACCCAACTTTCTCAGCACAGTTCCTCTTCTCTCTCCTCTGTCGGCAAAACATATTCTCTTCTCCATGTGTCTTTCAACAAACCCACTGTTCTTTCTTCGTCTCTGCAGATGACTCCCTCTATATTTCTCCTCCTCTCTTCTCTTCTCTTCTAGGTCTTTCTCAAAAAAGAAAAAAAGAAAAAAAAAACCTCTCTAAAACGGTAAAGTTAATTGGCTCCTGTTGTCTCAACTCTCTAAAAACCTCTTGAAATCCTCTTCTGATGACCGGCGGCCCTTTGCTCTTTTACTCCTTCAAGCTCTTTGCAATACTCACACTGCGCTGCCAGCACCGACCGGAGTAACCCAAATCCACGTGCACCATCTCACCAAATTTCTCCCTTCATCATTGAAATTTATGTGATGGGAGAGAATAAATTATGGGGCCTGTAAAATTCTACCTTGGATGTTCTGTTCGCATGGGCATGGGTTTTTTTTTTTTCATCTTCTTCTTGTAGTGCGTCTTCAACTTTGGAATGAGTTTGAATCTAGAATGGATGTTTTGAAGGAGAGACCAAAAAAGAAAAAAAAAAAATCAATTGGTGCGGTGGTTCGCCGGACAGATATGGTTATCTCTTTGGCCTCTTCTCTCTCTGACTGGTTCCGGTGTTCTCTCTGGTTCTTCAAAATCAATATTGTTCGCCGTTTTCAAGCCACTTAACAATGCTCTTCTCTCTTAAGCTACAGACCGCCATTCTGAAAGTTAATTGGCTTACTGATTCAATTCCTCGCCGGTAAAGTTAATTGGTTCCTTGCTCTTCTCTCTCAAGCTGCGGGTTCAAATCCTTGCTCGCCGGCGCAAAGTTCCAACCACGCCATCGTGGACCTCTCTGCAATTCCTCGCCGGTAAGCTTCTTGCGGTTCGAGGTTGCCCGACACTCAAGTTTCAGATTTTGCACTCCAGTTCTCAGCTTGTGCCGACACCTCTGTCGTTCCCCGTTCCGTCCCTTTTCACAAGGATCTTCTCTTACTGATGAAAATTGGGTCTGATATGAACGGTGTGATTGCAGAATCTGGAGAGAGAAAAAGGATGAGGGAGAGAAAAAAATGTTTTTGGGTCTGCAAATAGAACGAAGGGGAAGAATAGGAAATTTGGATGTATAGGGGTTCTCTTCCACTAGTTTGCCCTCACTACTTGGACCAGATGAAGGAGAAGATGAGCTAGCCGAGTATGGTGAGGAGAGGGCCGGCGGCTTGTACGACAGTTTCGCGAACGTAGAGAGTGAGAGGAGAGAGAAGATGACCCAGCCCATAAAAAAATAATAAAAAATTAACTAAAGTGACGTAGGAGAAAGTTGGGTTAAACGGCGTGAGAAGAGAGAGGTTAAACGGCGTGAGAAGAGAGAGAAATGGAGTTTCTTTAGTATTTCCGAATCTCAAGAAAACACATCCTATGGCTAAAAACGGGGTGCTCGTGAGTGCTATTGCGAGCGCTCTGTCACGAAGTGATTCCTAAGACGTTTGGAGGATGGAAGACACGCATGCTGGTTGGTAAAGAACAGAATTTGACTAGGAATGGTTCCAGGGAAGGGGCGTGCAGGAGCACAGGATGGTACCTCTTCAGAGTTCAGGCAGGTTGACTCGGTTCAGTTCGAGGTGCTTGTCGCTAGTCATGGACTTGACTATGAAGAAAGGAGTTGGCCATCTCTGCACAAACTGGTCGGGAGCTGGAGCCGTTTCCCTGATGAGACCAAGGCAGGTCAAAACCAGTCAGCATGTATCCTTGGGAGGGCAGGTCGTGGTGGCTGACCAGGGCGCTTGCGCGAACTGAAGCAACGCCTTGGTGCCGCACGGGCAGTGCCGCTGCGCCAAATCTCTAGGCTCGTGACAAATGGTATCAGAGCAGGACTTGGGATAAAGCACGGTGGGGTGCCCCCTTGTCGGTCCGGGAAGGGTCAAAGAATGAAGACGGTGCACTGAAGTTGCATCGATGAGGAGGAATCAATGCAGTTGGGGGGAGAGCCTCCATCTACCCAGGAAGAAGCGTCCGTTGAAGTTGCGCACTGGAAGGCCGGAGGGCCGCGGGCACCAAAGTACGTGCTTAGTTCTTAGGTGATGCAAACCATGGTGAAGGGTGAGCATCAAGTCGGCAGGAGGCCCTTGCTTGCTCGGGATGTCGCGGAGGCGGCATGACGGAGAAGAGTCACGTCCTTGAGGAGTGGACGTCCCCTTGGTCCGAGGCCTATCATTGGGAGAGTGCAGTGCAGGGAGCTGCACAAGGAAGCGATGGTGGGAAGGCGAGCATACCGCTTGGAGGCAGACTTTGGAAGGGAGTGGACGCAGTGGTGAAGCGCCGCACTGCGACGAGGGCGTCGCAGGATTTGGGTGGGGGAGAGTGTCACGAAGTGATTCCTAAGACGCTTGGAGGATGAAAGACACGCATGGTGGTTGGTAAAGAGCAGAGTTTGACTGGAAATGGTTCCAGGGAAGGGGCGTGCAGGACCACAGGATGGTACCTCTTCAGAATTCAAGCAGGTTGACTCGGTTCAGTTCGAGGTGCTTGTCGCTAGTCGTGGACTTGACTATGAAGAAGGGAGTTGGCCATCCCTACACAAACTGGTCGGGAGCTACAGTCGTTTCCCTGGTGAGACCAAGGTAGGTCGAAACCAATCAGCATGTATCCTTGGGAGCGCAGGTCGTGGTGGCTGACCAGGACGTTTGCGTGAACTGAAGCAACACCTTGATGCCGCACGGGCCGTGCCGCTGCGCCAAATCTCTAGGCCCGTGACAGCGCTCGCAATAGCACTACTCTTCCTGAAATGCCGTATTCAAACTATCAATTGATACAATTTTTATTTATTTATTCCATTTTTTTTTCAACTTTTATTTATTCAATTGAAAAAAGTCATATCCGAACACTCGTCGGACATTTGGCATGACACAACGGATAAAGGACTTAATGTGATTATAATATCAATTATAACAGGTGAGTAATCTAACTTAAAAACTACTATTAGGTGAGACTAATACTCGACTCATATATATACCCATTTATCCTTTTTTTTGGAATCTTATATGAAACAAACCCTCCAAAAGTAATAATAATAATAATAATAACTACAAAATAGTATTATTCAAACCTAATAATAAAATGAAACTACAACAAGAGAATAACTTGGGTTGGGTGTGTTCGGTGCACACTCCTACAACAAATAGTTTCTTTTCCTATGATAGAGAATCTTTATCTAAGTTTTTTGGCACATTCTCCTTAGATAGACTTAGAAATAACCATTATCCTTAAATTTTGCTTCTAGTTGTGTATTTGATCCACATTATGGGGATGGGTGAGACATTAGTATACTCTCAATATGTGCCCATTTACTAAACATGTGTGTTATGTCCGATCATTGATTAAAAATATTTTGACAATGAATATGTTGATGGTGTTTGTGTCCGATCATTATTGATTAAAATTCTTTTGCCGATGAATATGTTGATGGTGTTGTGTCCGATTATTATTGATTAGAATTCTTTTGACGATGAATATGTTGGAAATTAGTTATGAAAAATTAGTGTTTTGTGTGAATGAAATTGGTAAAAATACTCATGCTTCGTTTGATTGGAGGGATGAAAAAATGGATGGAAGAGATAGAGGGATGGATGGATGAGGAATCCCTAGGGAATGGAAGGTGTCTCCTCGATTTTTTGTTTGGTTGAATGGAATGGATAGTAGAAATGATGGATGTGGTAGTACTTTTTTTTGTTTGGTTATAAGGAAGGGAAAGAGATTTTTTATATTTTTTTACCAATATATCCTCACTGTATAAAATAATAAGAAGTAGATATCCATTTGATTTTTTTTTTAAAGGTTAAAATTGGAAATTGTATATTGTTGGTAGTTTTTCTCTCTCTTCCCTCCCCCCCAAAATTGGGAGGATAGAAAAAC
The DNA here is from genome assembly GCF_030987335.1 of Cornus florida. NCBI lineage: Eukaryota > Viridiplantae > Streptophyta > Magnoliopsida > Cornales > Cornaceae > Cornus > Cornus florida. The sequence goes on along the minus strand of NW_026775580.1, from coordinate 111,473,550 downwards.
ATGAAGAAATGAGGGATGAAGCATCCCTCCTTGCTTCCTCCCTCTCTTCCCTTCCCTCCAACCAAACATGTGATACCCCTCGGATCCGAGACGCGGGTTGATCAGGTCCGAGCCCAAACCCGAGAGATATCAAACAATTGAAGTATTTTAAATCGAACACGGAATACAAAGTGAATAAGAACTAAAAGTTAAAACTGAAAGAATACTAAATTCAAAAAAAATCATCAACTTAAACTAATTAAAAACCAACTTATTCAAACTCCTCCAATCCATACAACTCGGGAATCCATCTCTAGTGGACCCCTATTGAAACTTCAAACTGAAATGAAAGTAAAAACTGAAGATAAAATCCAAATCGAACATCTGGAAAGAAATCCTACGTCATCGGTAGAGTGGAAGTCTGTATCTGCTCTGCTCGTCCAAACTTTAACCCTGGAACTGATGAACACCTGAAAAATAAAGGAGTGGGTCAGGCCCACATGCAAGTCTTGATCTACTACAATCCAAACAATAATCTGATACGCAGATACATCCTAGGAAGACTCAACAATATCTAGAGTAGTCCATATGTGTATATAGTACACACTATAAGACGCTCACTAGTCCAAAAAAGTTTGTCTCAGCCTGAATAGAGATACATGCAAATCGCATATACTGTGGTCATGTGTATCTAGACCTACAAGGGAACAACACCTTTGTCCAGCTATCCATCATAGGCGATATACGCACCCTAACCATAGTCCTGAGACTCAAGCTCATACCATGGCATATATAATAAATATATAAAGTCCATACTCCTCCTAGTACATAATACCATCCATCTGTGTGGTGGTCTGGTATATGTATATCCATCCGTCCTGAAACCATATTAAGTCATTCAACTATTTTGTTGACATGACACAAGTAGGTGATGGACTTAACTCATAGGGTTAATCCATACCTTAATCCAAATTAGGTAGGATTTAGTGTTTGACTAATCCATACCTAGTATGTCACCGTCCCATTTTGGTACATACAAATCATTCATATAGCATAGTTATTAAAACGACATTTTATAATCAACAACCATACTCCAGAATATGCATTTGTATAAATTCATACATATATCAATATTAGGTATTTATTACAAAACCTAAATATTATGCTCCAATAATTTAAACCGCTAAAATAAATCATAGCGTTTAAGTCCTCCAAAACAACCGATAAATTGATATAAATTAAACAAATTAAATATTAATTAAATCCAAACTAAGTATAGTTAAATATTCATACATATATCAATATTAGGTATTCATTACAAAACCTAAATATCATGCTCCAATCATTTAAACAGCTAAAATAAATCATAGTGTTTAAGTCCTTCAAAACAACCGATAAATTGATACAAATTAAATATCAATTAAATCCAAAATAAGTATAGTTAAATATAATTAATTCACCATACTTATAACACTATAAAAATATAGGTTTATATATAATTGAATTATATATAAAAACTTTGCCAAGTTCCAGTCATATAAACCTAGCAAAAACAGTGCAACGTATAGCCATTATTTGAGTTGGTCATTGCTCCTTTCCTTAAACCATTATTGTATTAAATGTTTTCAATATTTATTTAAGTCCCTAACATTTAATTACATTTCACAGTAGCTTTTAAACAGCTTTAGAAAACACTGTGCAGCCCAGCCCTTAAAACTCCTTTTAGTGCGTTTCAAGAAAGAGCAGGCTCAATTAAAACATTGAGCCTGCTCCATTTTTGGGTTAGAGCCGGCTCCTTCAGCATTGAGCCGGCTCATTTGCCTTTGAGCCGGCTCTAAACTATTTTAGAGCCTGCTCCATCCCCTTTTTGCAGTAATTGCCCGTTCCAGCTTCGTCTTCTCCAACTCTGGTGATTATAGAGCCTCTGTGATATGTTCCAATTCTTAGCCTAGGTTCAATCTTAGTCCTAAATAAGTTTAAACCACTGAGTTCTAATCTTAACATGTATAGGAACAAAAGTTTTACAGCCACGTTTACAGAACCTCCATTAGAAATTTTTAAACAACTCACAACAGATTTAATTCAGATTAACTTAGTGAAATTAAATAATGTTCCAAGCACTTCTTTTAGAGTTCAAACTCAGTCTTAGAGTGATTTCAAGACATCCAACCATCCTACTAATCTTAATTAAAATAACGCTTAACCGTAAATCACAGCAAGAACAAATAGCAGAATATCAACAATCTTTGCAAAACAGTTAATTCACGAGAGTACACAAAATCCATACATGCATATAAAACTTATTATAAAGTTTATTTAAGTCCGTTTTATCCTTGTTTCAATCCTTGGAGTCTTAACTAGTCATGCACAGGACACGAATTAACGGAATAGAGAAGAACAGAGACTTGCCTTTGAGTTTCAGATTTGAAACTCTAATTCCACAGTCTCTGAGTTGTCCGTCAACGTCGTCGACTGTTGTTCTACTCCTCCGGTGCTCTTGGTTCAACCCAGAAGCACTCCACTTCTTCCTCCTTGAACCCCTTTGTAAACCTCTCAAGGTTCACTCTTTATTTCTCTCAACTTCTTCTCTCTATTTCTCTTTACCCTTTCACTACGTGTATGGGGTTTTTAAAACCCTAGGTAGAACTTATACATCTATTTATATAGGGGTGTGTGTTTTTAAAACACAACCCTAATTCTACTTGTAATCCAAGAATGAAACCGTGTAATTAATTAAATATTAAGTCGGCTACACCGTGAAACCTAAAACCCTAACTCCAATTTACACCTTTAAATAATTAACCCAATTAAAACAATTCAATTAAAAAAACAATAATAATAATAAAAGAAAATAATTAATTTAATTAAAGAAAAATAAAACACAGTTAAATAAATTAATCAACAAGTAATTCTAATAATAAGGCAAACAAGCAAATAATCGATTAATTTATTAAAAATGCACATAAACAATTAAATTAAATTCCAGGACTATCCTTTAAAAATTAGGGGTATTACAAAACACGAAAAGCCTTATCCATCCCTCCTCTCATCCATCCCTCCTCAATCCATCCCACCTCTCATCCATCCCTCCTCAATCCATCCCACCAATTAAACGTAGTTTAACGTGAATGTAATTGGGTATCTATGTATTACATTAAACTACATGGTGAATGTCAATTGTTACAACGTGATAAAGATAAATACATTCAAGAGCCGTTGTTATGTAAAGAGTACAGTGGTGTACGTGTGTGAATTGAACCACAGTTTTTACGAAGTGGTGTATATGTTGGATTAGTGTAACCCATTTGAACCAATACGTTTGGCTGTTTTGGTTTCAGAACATGAGATGTATCTCTTTTGATAAATAATTATGAATCATTGCAACTCAATGGACCATTGCATCTAATGGATGTGAAGTGGTGTGTCTAGTCACGAACAGACATTTACAAGTTATGAAACACATATACTCCGAAAAAGGTCCTGTGACAGTATCAGACAAATGTTCGATACGGATACAGCCAAGATATACGGCTTAGAAGTATCCAATTTTTTAAAATAAAAATTTGAATATTAGATATGGCTAGGATACACCTTGATACGTTTAGGAGACTTTTCGGATACTTCATTGGTAATTTTGTAATTTTTAATTTTATAAAGCTGGTCAGATTATGACAGACAAGTGTTTATACGATCAAGATACAAGGACACATATCCGATACGGCTTGGAAGTATCCAATTTTTAAATAAAAATTTGAATATTGGATATGGTTAGGATACACCTTGATACGTTTAGGATACTTTTTGGTTACTTCATTGGTGATTTTGTAATTTTTAATTTTATAAAGTGGGTCAGATTGTAAATTTGTAATACTAAAAACTTTATATCTTAAAAAATAGGGTCAAATTGTAATAAAATAAAAATGTTTTTAAAAAGCCCCAAAGCATAGACCCAAAACGAAGAAGGGCGTGAACTCTGAAAGCAGCGATTCTCTCTCTAACTTAACAGAGAAAGTTAGAAGAAGAGGAAGAAGAAGATAAAGTGGAGAATTCTGCAACCATCAACCAGGTATTTTTCATTTCAACTTCTAGAGTTAGGGTTTCCATGTTGAATCTCTCCGCCCTAGTCAGGTTATAGTAAGGATTTTTCTTCATTCTACGCTCTATTTCTCTTTAGTCCATTTTATTTTTTACTTCGTTAGAAAAACTTTGGTTGTTGCTTGTGGATTGCATGCCCTGATTGAAAATTTTGATGGATTTTTTTTTTCATTTAGAATTTAAATTTTGGTGATTGTTTGTGAATTGCATGCTCTGATTGGATTCTTTTTGTCAGTAATATGCTTTTTTATTCCCTTCCTTTTTTTTTTTTTTCTTTTTTTCTTTTTTTGTGGTGGTTGCAAAGTTTATTAGCAAATTGCATTTTAGTTCTGTTTATGATTTGAATATCTATATGTGTTTATTTAGTTGAATTTTTGAATTGATTTAGTTTATAAATTTAATTTAGATTGCCTACTGTTAATCAGTAATATATATATATTGTCGTTGTTTATTATTTACATTGTTCTGTTTGTTTTTTTAGGAAGATGAGTGTTCCGGAGGGCACTAGTGATTTGAGTAAACAAGATGACCATATAATTGCTTTATTTACATTTATTGTATGGTTTTGTAATAGTCCTTGAATGCTGCTAATAGATGGGTAATGTAAAAGCCCAAGGATAAATGGATGGGTGTCTAAGAAGTAAAGATGTTTTATGTGGTAAACTAGCAAAGTAGCATTGCTTGATTGCCTAAATAAAAAAGAATTTTTTTATATTTTGCATAATTGCTTTAAGTACAATTATTGTGTTGTTGAAGAATAAAAGATATATATATTTTTATGTATAATATTATATATTTATTTATTTCTTTAGTTGGCGTATCCTTGCCGTGTCTGTATCCTGTTTTTTTGAGAATTGCCGTATTGTCTGTATCGTGTTGTACCCGTATCCGTGTCCGTGCTTCCTAGGTAGTAGTACTGGGTAGTAGTATAACATAGCGGTAGGGTTCCCAATTTCAATCCTTATTCGCTGTTTAGAGACCCATCACCGCCTTCTCACAATCTCAACCCCCACTGGCCTTTAGCCAAGGACACAATACGCGAACCTCTCCCTCTCCCTCTCCGTCTGTGTTGTAGATCATTCTGACCGTCGATTGGCATCGAATCTGTGACAATTTCTAGCTTCAAAAATGTAATCCGCCTCCGCCTCTCTCTTTCTTTGTTTATTTTTGTAATTTGTTGTCATCAGTAAAAAAAAAAAAAAAAAAAAAAAAAAAAAAATCTTTTAATCAATTTAAAATCAAGATATATATTTCCTTAACGGGGCGAGTTAGGGTTTGGAGAAACCCATCGGTTTGCGACAGATTATATTTACTTTTTAATTAGTATTTTTCTGTGTTTGATGTTTCATTATTTCTCATTGTGCACGTTTCAGTTGATGATTTAGGGCTCTCTCTCTCTGGTGTGCGATTGCGACTGTGATTCCAGACTTCCAGCGGCAATCCAACTTCTCTCTGGTATGTTCTCTTTCATCTTCTTCTCCGACAATTTAGGGCTGTTTTTTTCCCTCTCATCTTCTTCTTCACAGCTTCTTTTTTTCCCAGTTTTCCTCTCTTTTTTCCCCTTTCTGTTCCCTCGCCATCTTCTTCTCCCTAGGCAGTTTCCTATAAACTTTCACTTTCCGGCAACATCTCCGTCCAAATGCATCTCCTATTATGTTTGTTGTTGTTTGATGAAAATTCGTCAAGAAGAAAACAAACAGATTTTTATGTATATAGATGGATAGATAGATGCACATGGTTGTTTGGTTAATCTGTACTTAATTTGCTCATCAATTTTATTGGGAAATTGATCGGCCTAGCACTGTTAGCTATTATGTATCGATGATAGAGTTAGTTTTTTTCTAATTTTGTTAAATTATTACATTTGAAATTGGACTGTTGATTCGTTATTACATGTTTCATTCTCGTCTGGACAATTCTTATAGAAGGTTGTTTGGTTTCTCTTTTACATGGTTTGTTTTGACAAATCAGTGTAAAAATGTCTACATCGGAAGAAGAGATCACGAGGCTTTATAGAATCCGGAAAACGGTAATGCAAATGCTGAAGGACCGGGGGTACTTTGTGACGGACTATGAGTTATAGATGACCAAACCACAGTTTATTCAGAAATACGGTGAAAACATGAAAAGAGAGGACCTTGTCATCAGCAAAAACAAGCGCACTGAAAGTGGTGATCAGGTTTATTTATTTAGATATCTTCAAGTTTAAAGGAATATTATTTTCAACTCAATTGTTCCTTTTTTTTTTTTGGAAGTTGAATTAATTGTATTGATTATAGTAAATGTACAGGGCCTAAGAGGCACAAAGGGGTCAGTGGACATACAAAAAACAGGTCCTAGCAGCAATAGCTAACATATAATTCAAAAAACAAATGAGGCTCAAGATCAAACCATTTTAAAATTGAAGGTTGCGTTTGGTTTGTGGAATTGGAATCGTAATGGAATTTTATTGGAATTGGAATCTAATGAATTCAATACCAAGTCTGTTGTTGGGATCAACTTTGGAAATCATTTATAATCGAATTCCAATTTAAATTCTTTTGTTTGGATAACCCAGATATTTCATATAAATGAATATTTATATATGACTAGTAAATATTCACGTAATTAAAAAGTATAATCTTAAAATGTGATTTCTATGAAACATAAATTTATATATCTATATATATATATATATATATATATATATATATATATAGATTAATATCCATATGTATTAATATCCATATATTTGGTTATTGAAATTAGAAATAATTGTCATATAAATGAATATTTATATATGACTAGTAATTATGCACGAAATTAAAAAGCATAATCTTAAAACGTAATTTCTGTAAAACATAAATATATATATATATATATATATTAATATCTATATGTATTAAGAGTGAAGATTCACTGATTTTACTTTTTAGTAAACAACGATGAAATTAAAGAAAGATGGAAAAGTTATTTTGAGAATTGCTAAATGAAAACCATATAGGAAGTCTAGGTTTAGAAGAATATGTTAGAGAGAACATATTTTCCCGTAGGGTCAAGGAGTGAGAGTTTAGGAATGCCTTAAGGGAGATGAAATCGGGGAGGGCTTTAGGGCCCGATGACATTGAGATGTAGAAGTGTTTAGGAGAAGTTAACTTGTCTTGGTTAAAAAATTGTTAAATAAGATAATAACAATTAGGTGAATGCTGGATGAGTGGTGCCAAATTATTCTAATCCTTATATATAAAAATTTAGGAGATGTACAGAGTTGTAATGATTACCGTGGTTTTAAATTAGAGATTCACGCTATGAAACTTTGGGAGAGAGTGATTGAACGTATAAGACGAGAGACAAAAGTGTTGGAGAATTAATTTGGATTCACACTGGATAGGTCAACGATGGAGAATTAATTTGGATTCACACTGGATAGGTCAACAATGGAGGCCATTTGCTTTTTTTTTTTTTTTGATAAGTAATAATAAATTAAAAAGAGCGTTCAAAAGGGGAACGCGTCCCTTAAACATAAAAGGAACTGGGGACTAAGGCCCCAAAGAATCCAAAAAAGTTATTAAATCATCAGAATAGGAGCAAGAACTCCTTGTCACATAACTAAAGAGTGGCCATTTACTTATTGAGTAGACTAATGAAAAATAGAGAGAAGAAGAGAGAACTGCATATAGGTTTTGTTGATTTGGAGCAAGCCTATCATAAAGTACCTAGAGACCTAATAGTGAGGGTTTTCGAAAAGAAAGGAGTCACAAAGGGATACATTGACACAATAAAAGACTTGTATGATGGTTGTGTTACTAAAGTTAGAAAGCCTATAGGGGAAAGAATACTCAATTACTGGGTGCTTACACCAAGGGTTAGCATTAAGTCCTTTCTTTCTTACCTTGGTTGTGGATTGATCTACCAAGACACATCCAAGATGAGATTTCGTATTGATTATTTTTTTTAGTTGATGAGATTAGAGAAAGAGTCTGCCAAATTGGAGATTTGGGGAGAAGTTTCAGAACTAAAAGGGTTTAAGATAAATCGAAATAATGCTCTGCATATATGGAGTGTAACTTTAGTAAATCTAGAAGACAAATGCCGATGTAGTGAGGATTGAGAATCAAGAGATACAAAAAAGTGAACATATTTTGGCTCAATTAATTATTCATAATGAGGGAGAAATTGGAGATGACGTTAATAATAGAATCAAGATAGGATGAGTTAAATGGAGAAGTGCATCTAGTATATTGTGTGATAGGTGTATCCCTTTCAATCGTAAAGGGGATTTCTATCGAACAATTATAGACCAGCCATACTTTATGGTACTAAATGTTGGGCAGCTAGGAAACAACATTTGCATAAAGTGAATGTGTTGGAAATGCGAATGTTGAGATGGATATGTTGTAAGACTAGAAAGGACACAATTAGAAATTATCACAGTTGGAGTAGCACCAGTTGTAGATAAATTGACAGAAATTGGATGACAAGTGCATAAAACTTTAAGTACACCGGTTAGGAAAAATGACATATTCCTCATTGAGGGTGACACTAGGGGAAGAAGATAGTTAACGTGCGTAGAGTTGGTAAAGAAAAATATGGGAACATGTGGATTGATTGAGATTATGACCTTAAACAGAGCGGAATGGAAACATGGGATTCATGTAGCCTACCCCAAGTAATTGGAAAAAGTAGTTGTTGTGTGTGTATATATGTATGTTAACAAAGCCTTTTCAACCAATAATCAATTTTAGGAGGGCTTCCTCAATATAGTTGAAGGCATAAGGCAAAAATATCAAACTCAAGGCCTTTAATAATCACACGCAAGTCTATGATTCAAACCCCTTGTATTATAAACTTTCATGTATTTTATTTCCCATTTTCTCAATAATAAAAAAATCATAAAATATATACAAGAGGTTGATTATACATATCAAGCATAATATATTTTATTTCACTTGAATGGTTTTTGTCAAATTATTAGATTTAAATTTTTTAATAGCTTGTGAAATTATTAGATTTAATAGCAGATAACAAAACATGAGGCCTTATGGCAGATTTGGCTCCTCATATGGTGAAAACATAATACTATGATTCATAATATTTTTATTTCAACCTTCACACAGTTATATTTAAAACATAGGAAATTTGCATTTGGTCTATCCTCCTGTTTGGTCTATTAAGAATTTGATGTTACCTTAGGGCTTTAAATTTTATCTAACTGGTGCAAATTAATGGTTATTTCATAGCGGAGTTGAGTTTGTGTTTTGTGGTTTACAAGAATAAGTGCACAATACAAAAGTAAAAAAGAGAAAAAATTATTACAACTTTCTTCCCCAGGGTATTGGATGCCAAGATGATGTTCTTTTGTTGGAAATCTGCACTGAAACTACAATCCAATAAACATTGAATTATTCGTTCCCTGACGGAATTGTGGACTAGTGTATATACAGTCATCAGATGAAACAGTTTAACACACCACCACAACATGTCTTCTCTTGTCATTTTAAGGAACTATATATTTTGATTAGTGACTTTGACACTGGACCCTATAATCCTTAACAGTAAGGTATTTATACTCTCAACTTTCAGTTCATCTCCCCATTTCAAGGTTACATGGAAAATTTAGTAATTTTTCGTCTATAGAGAGAAGTCTCAAAATCTGATTTATCATGTCACAAAGGCAATTACTTGTCTTTTGAAATTGAGTGTGAACTCTATTCCGAAACTGATGAAATTATATTTAGAAATAGAGAAGGGAAAATGGATTGAATTCTAAATTTGAAATGGTTTCAGTTAGCCCGACCCTCTTTCTTTTGTGAAGAGTCCTTTAATGGCAAATGGCAATCGGTGCCAGTGGCACGAGTTCTCCCTCCCGAGGACCATCCCATGGCAAGACCATAACAGGGTAATGTTCCTTTATTTTAGGAGAAGCTAGGAGAAAAAAATTAAATAATAAAAATCCCAAACCGACATAACAAGAACCAATTAAGAGCGAATTCATCCTGTATGGCCTTCCATCAATGTTTCCAACGGGTGATAACCCTTCTTGGCTAAAGATTCTTTCTCTGCAATTGCTGAACAAGCAATGGGCTGTATGAATGAATGTACCCTCGTTTCTGAACTAATCAATAACCTAATTGATGGGGAGTACAGGGATGACAACCATACTTCTTTCCGATAAAATATAGAGCTATTATAAAGTAGAATATTCTGGCACGAGTGTCTTGTACCGAATATTATGTGTCTTATCGCCATGCTCTTAATACTTGCCTCACATTCTCCACTAAAAGACTTGCGTTAATAATTTTCTTTGGAAATAGTTAATTTGGTTTCAAATTTTCAATATTGATTTTGGAGGCTATCTGTATGGTTATCAATCAATTTCACATACTATTTTTTTATTTTATAAGTAATCAATTTAACATACCTTGGGGCATATCTTGATGCCATACCCTTTGACATAATATTTTACTTCTCAATAAAGTCACAAATGAGGACTATTTCATTTTATTTTTCGTTTATTTTCCTTTCTGTATGGAAAGTATGCCACATGATACATGCCTATTCTTCATTACGTTCTTTGGTTTGTTCACTTATTGTATTTTCTCCCCCCATCCCCCGATCAGATTTATGTTTTTTTCCCTGAGGAACAGAAGGTTGGTGTAAAGACAATGAAGACTAATACCAATCGCATGAAATCAGAGAATGTTTTTCGAGCAATCTTGGTCGTTCAACAGAATCTGACTCCTTTTGCTCGTACGTGCATAAGCGAAATATCTGCAAAATTCCACTTAGAGGTTTTCCAGGTACTTTAGTGCTTGCATGATATATACTCTTTATCTTACTTTTAGCCAATTTATAGACCAAATTAAAAGACAAAGTGAAAAGCTGTCATCATTTTACTGAATGTCTTTTTGAAGCAAGTAATATTGCACCAACTTAAAAGGAGTCTCTTGGGATGGGAAAGTTCAGATCAAATGCATGTAGACAGGAAGATGAGGATACTGGAAAGGAATGGGTCAAGGCTAATATTGGGGTCACTAGTGAACTACTGGGTGTCTCTTGCAAGGGCAATTGTGATCAGGCCTTAGCAATTCTTTAGGCCATGGCAGAGGGGAGAGAGGGTGAGATGATTCAATGTTCCAGAAGGAAGAGCCGGAAGAAGAAGAACCTTTCTCCGTGGAAAGGGGAAAGGGAGCTTAGAAACCTGTGTTCTGATGTGAATTATGATAGGTCGATTGAGGGGGTGAAGGAGAGGGGGAGTGTTAAGGGAGGAGGAAGGGGTAAGGGGGTGATGGGGGTGAATGTTTCCTTATGAAGCTACGACTTTTATTTTGGAATGTCCATGGCCTCAATGGTCCGGGCAAGCGAAAGGTGGTGAAGATGGCGGTGAGGAAATGGGGGGTGCATTTGGTGTGTCTTTAAGAAACAAAGATTGATTCTATGACTGATCGGGTGGCGAAGAGTTTGTGGGGTAATCGGTTTGTTGAGTGGGAGGCGCTAGATTCTGTTGGGACTTTAGGCGGTGTTCTTATTATATGGGATAGGAGATGGATGGCCAAGGTGGATGTTTTTAGGGGGATTTTTTCTCTGTCTTGTGCCTATGTGAAGGAGGATGATGGTTTCACTTAGGGTTTTTCTGGGGTGTATGGGCCGGTTGATGATGATGTGAGGGATGGTTTATGAGAGGAGTTGAGTGGGGTGAAGGGGAGGTGGTCTCTTCCTTGGTGCGTGGCAGGTGATTTTAATGTGGTTAGGTCCCTGGCGGAGAGATCTACAGGAGGTCCGTGGACTCAGGCTATGATGCACTTTTCTGACTTTATTGATGGTCATCAGCTTATTGATCTTCCTCTTGAGGGAGCTTCTTTCACTTGGTCCAGTGGAAGGGAAACACCAACTCTCTCTCGCCTTGATAGATTTTTGATTTCCGGTGACCGGGAAGAGAAGTTCCCGGATGTTGTTCAGCTGTGTTGGCTAGGGTGACGTCGGACTACATTCCCTTGGTTTTAGACTGTGGAGGGTTGAGATCTTGTAGCACTCCTTTTAGATTTGAGAATATGTGGCTTTGTGCGGATAACTTCCAGGGACTTGTGCATTCTTGGTGGGAGGAGAACCTAGTGGCGGGTACGTCGAGTTTTATTCTTGCGGGAAAGCTTTGAATTCTGAAAAATAATCTCAAAAGGTGGAATAAGGAGGTTTTTGGGAGTTTGGAGTAGAGGAAGAATAGGGCTTTGGCTGATATTGCCGAGATTGATAGACTACAAGGGGAGGGTGTTCTTTCTGAATCTCAACGCAGTAGGAGAGCAGCTTGTCAGGCAGAATGTGTGGAGATTGTAGTTTTGGAGGAAATTTCGTGGCGCTAGAAATCTCGGGCCTTGTGGCTCAAAGAGGGAGACCGGAATACCAAGTTTTTCCATAGAACTGCTAATGCTCATAGGAGGAATAATCACATTGGGCGGATGTATGTGGATGGTGCGGTTTTGACTACGGAGGAAGAGGTGCGTAGCGGTATTGCCTCTTTCTACCAAAAGCTTTATTCTGAGCCTCCACGTCTTGATGATATTCACTTTGATTCTATTTCTGCCTTGGAAATAGATGGGTTTGAAAGTCCTTTTTCGGAGGAAGAGGTGCTGAAGGCTCTTAAGAGCTGTAATGGTGATAAGGCTCCAGGCCCGGATGGCTTTACTATGAGATTTCTGTTGGAGAGCTGGGAGGTGGTCCGGTACGAGGTTATGGGCACTTTTCATGAGTTTCATTCCACGGGGCGGTTTGAGAAATCACTGAACGCATCTTTTATTGCCCTTATACCTAAGAAAGGTGGTGCGTCTAACATTAAGGATTTTCGACTAATCAGTCTAATTGGGTGCATTTACAAGCTTATCGCAAAAATACTTGCGTCTCGATTGAGGGAGGTTTTGGATGGAGTTATCTCTGAGTCTCAGAATACTTTCATTGGGGGTAGACAGATCCTGGATTCCGCTCTTATTGCCAGTGAATGTGTGGATTCTAGATTATGTAGTGGGGCTCCTAGTGTTCTTTGTAAGCTGGATATCGAGAAAGTCTATGATCATGTCTGCTGGAATTTCTTGTTCTACCTGTTGGAGAGGATGGGCTTTGGTGAGAGATGGAGGAAATGGATTGTTTCATGTGTTTCCACTGTCAGATTTTCGGTGTTGGTGAATGGGTCTCCTACGGGGTTTTTCGGCAGTTCTCGCGGTTTGAGGCAGGGGGACCCTCTTTCCCTGTTCCTTTTTATTATTGTTATGAAGGCTCTTAGTAGGTTGATGAGAAGGGCGGTGGACTTGGGTTTTATCAAGGGCTTCAAGATCGGCCCCGACTCTATTCAGTAGACGGAGATTTCTCACTTGCTCTTTGCGGATGACACTATTGTTTTTTGCGAGGCAGAGCTATCCCAGTTGAGGTATCTGAGATGTGTCTTGGTTTGCTTTCAGGCTGTCTCTGGTTTGAAAGTCAATGTGGGCAAGAGTGTGCTTGTCCCTGTGGGGGAGGTTCAGGAGGTGGACACTCTGGCTGCTGTTTTAAGGTGTGGGACGCAATGCTTCCCTATCTCATATTTGGGTTTGCCGCTGGGGGACTTGGCCAGGAGGGTGGGAAGTTGGGACTCGATGATTGAGAGGGTCGAGAGAAGATTAGCTGGTTGGAAAAAGCAATCTCTCTCCAAGGTTGGTAAAGTTACGTTAGTGAAAAGTATCTTGTCAAGCCTCCGAACGTATTTTCTTTCGCTTTTTCGGGTTCCAGCCTCGGTTGTTGGTCGTCTTGAGATGCTTCAACGAAACTTCCTTTGGGGGGGTCGTGGAGAGGAGTTTAAGTATCATCTTGTTAGATGGGAGCAGGTTTGCAGGCCATTTCAGTTGGGCGGGCTTGGGATTAGGAGATTGGCCCCCTTTAACAGTGCTCTCCTCGGTAAGTGGCTTTGGAGATTCGGCAGTGAAAGGCATAGATTATGGATAATGGTTATTTCTTGTCGCTTTGGGGAGGGGAGAGGAGGGTGGTCAGCTAGGCCAGTCAGGTCTGCTATTGGAGTGGGGGTGTGGAGGGCCATTGGAAAAGGATGGGACGAGTTTTCCAAACATGTTAGATTCAGAGTTCGGGATGGAAGGTTTGTCCAGTTTTGGGAGGATCCCTGGTGTGAGGATAGGTCTTTGGCTCTTTTGTTTCCAAGGCTGTTCAGGATTGCTGTTGACAAACATGCTACGGTTGCTAACTGCTATCGCCTTGATAACGGGAGGTGGTCTTGGGATGTGCGATTCCGGCAATCTTTTCAGGATTGGGAGTTGGATGATGTCACTGGCTTGTTGGCTCTCTTGTATAGACAGGAGGTGGAGGCCACTGGTGTTGACTCCCTGATTTGGGTGCCTTCTACTCGGGGGATATTCCAGGTCCGGTCTTTTTTTTGTGCCTCTCTGGTTTTCATGGCGTTACCTTCCCGTGGAAGACGGTGTGGTTGTCCAAGGCGCCTCTTAGGGTGGCCTTTTTTGTGTGGACTGCTGCTTGGAATAAGATTTTGACTTTGGACAACTTGAGGAAGCGAAGACATGTTATTGTTAATCAGTGTTGTCTTTGTAAGTTGAATGGGGAGTCAGTGGATCACCTGTTGTTGCATTGTCCTCTGGCTCATGATTGTTGGAGTCTCATTTTTGGTCTGTTTGGTATTCATTGGGTCATGCCTCGGACTTCTCGGGAATTGCTGGATATTTGGAGGGGCCGATGGGTAGGGGCTCAGGTGAGAGTCTTCTGGAGGGTAACCCCTTTTTGTGTTTGGTGGAGCATTTGGAAAGAGCAGAATAGAAGATTTTTTTTATGAGAAGGAGTCCTCCATTGGGGTGTTGAAATTTTCTATTATTTATACTCTTTTTTGTTGGGGTTGGGGGAGAGATTTTTCCTCTATTGAGGATGTTGTGGACCTTTTGGGCTCTTTGAGATCATAGGTTCCGCTTTATTTTTGTATAGCTTGGGACGCGTTCTCCTTTTGAACGCCTTTTAATACATTTTACATATCAAAAAAAAATATTGATATTAATGTTGATTAAATTGGGATGGTTTAATTTGTGGCAGCCATGGTTGAACTCAGTGTGTGAAATCAGTACTAAAACAAAGTAATAATTTTTAAATATTGATATTCATTTAACTTATTCAAGATAGTTTCAGTTTCTCAAAGTCGTTTGGTGCTCTGTTGAAATTTGGAAATAAGCATTTGGTCTGTTATGGGTTTATATGATAAGTTTACTTTCAATAAGTTGTAATGCTGTACTAGATGGTGGCATTAATGGCTAACTCTTTATGGTATCCTTATTTTATTTTGGATTCATCGGTAAATGTCAGTGGGATGATTCTTTTTTTTTTTTCCCCACTCCATTGATACAGGAGGCAGAGTCGTTGGTCAACATTAAAGAACATGTTCTTGTTCCCGAGCACCAGATGCTCACAGATGAAGAAAAGAAGACTCTGTTGAAGAGATATACTGTGAAAGAAACACAGGTCAAGTATCAGCAATTTTGATGTTTAGATTTGTTATATTAAAATATATAAATTCTTGATCAACACATCATGTTTATAATTTTAGTTGTTTATGATTATATTTAATTTTACATATTGCCACCTTACGTAGAAACAATCCAATATCCAATTATAGAAATATTTCTGTGCTGGAATAGAAGAAAAGGGGGGCGGGGGACAGCTTCATTTGAAATAAATGAAAGCCTCTGTGATTCATAGGTAGGGAATGAGCATAGCAGAACCAATCTTTTTGGGCCCACAAAATAAGAGCCAAAGTGTTCTTCTTTTTTATATAAACATATAATGGTGAAATAAACGACACCCCTTTCCTTTGGGAGGGAAAGTCAGATTCCCTTTGTCAGGGATATTTTTTCAGTTAACTTTTTCCTTCTAGTTTGGATGTTTGAACCAGTGCTTTGTTAACTCATGGGGACGACATTGCTTTGTGGACTCATGGTTATACTTGCTGTTAATGATCGGGTGTTATTGTAGTTTAGAATGCCAGCATTGTGCATGAATATATCATTTTGCTTTTTTACTGAAGTTCTAATGTTTTTGCTATCATTTGATGGATGGAGTCCAGCTACCTCGAATACAAGTGACCGATCCAATAGCCAGGTATTATGGGATGAAGCGAGGACAAGTTGTGACTGCTGGCCATTACGTAACTTACAGATATGTTGTTTAAACTCTTAGGAAACTGGGCTTGTTGATTTTTGTTTTTGGTGGTTATGTGTTTGTCAATTATCTTGAGACCGTGGAATTGAGGTGCTGATACATTTCTTGGTTACTGAAATTTTGAAATCATTTGGGTATAAGTTGAACTGTCATGCCCTAATGATGCATGAGGCTAACTTCTCCGTGGACAATTTTAATACCAAAGGATGCTGAGTAGCCTACATTTTCAGTAGAATTGATTCTTTTGCTTTTTATTTTCATCTAAAGGATGAGCAAGTATGGGGGAATGAAAATGGGGGCCAAGCTCAAGGAGACTTGAAGATGGCATCTGACCATGAGTTGCTTAATTCATACCTACCACTGCTAAGACTGCATCTAGGGATGTCCAAGATGCATTGGCCATTATCTTTTATTTTTTAAAGTCAATTATGTCCAAGTTAGGGCCGCACGGATACTTTTAGGAGGGAGGGTAATGTATCCGTGGGTACTTCACAGATATTCGTGGATATGTGTTTAATATTTTTTAAATGTATCTATAATTTTAAAATATATATTTTTTAACTTCTAACAAGTATCTTTTACCAAGTATCTGATACTTTTCAAATACTTCTTAGATATTTGGATTGCGTATCCAACAAATCTCGAATATTTCATAACATATTTTTTAATTATTTTATAGCATATTAGTATAAAGTTTTGTTATATTTTAAATGTTTTAGATTATACTCTTCTTTGATTGCGTTGATAAAAAATAATACGTAATAATAATAAATAAAGTGTGGCTTTGGATTGAAGTTGTGGCATAGCGCAAATGAAATCGAATTGACGTCGTCAAGATATATATATATATATAAGCATTCTTAAGAAAAAGAGGGGAATAAAACAAAAGGCACTGCTTGTGCCAAACATTGGGGTTAGCCAACCACTGAAAAAAATCTTGGCATAGCTAACACCCGTCAATCTTTGGCACTACATGAACAATTAATGGATGGATGTGAATTATTTTGTTGTATATGTTATTGTGACAGCTGCAAATGCTGAATCGAGACAATTAAATGTTTTTATTTTTATAAAGTCTCACGATGATTCAGAGTTGACATTGTGGCCTTGATTAATTTATTTATGCCTTCCATAGTACTTGAGCAACTTTGCTTCCTCATTGACCTGCACGGTCACAAAAAAATTATTTGAAATAATATTGTTTGAAGACAATTCAATTATTAGAGAAACAGCTAAATTCATATTTGAACATGATGTCTTTGATATTTTAGAAAGGAAAATATCAGATGTTCCAGAGAATATAATATGATAATATCCCGGACTTCAACAATCCCTCCTCCATTAAAGAAAATAAAAACTACCAAAGGCTACTACAAACAATTACTATATCAGCTACTTTTATAGCTATACATCGACACTTTTGAGGATGTTTATGGGAGAGAGGGGATATTTTAATTAAAATCTAAAAATTCCTCTGAATTTCATCAAAATTACATATCGATCAACACCACAAAAAATATATATAATCTGGTAAACGTACGTGTATTATTATAATGAACTGTTACACACCAACGCCAAAAGTTTGAAACTGTGATAGAACTGCTTTCTGGTGGCCGGAAACTTGGGAGCGACACAGAGGGCAAGAGTTGTGGAGGAAAAACCACTTGGCTATACAAGGTGGATGGTAGACGTGGCCGCATGGGACGACCGCACCTGATTGAAACCCTTACATGCACACCGTACAAACACCACCGCAGTAACAATAGGCATGTCTTGATGAGATGCGGCCAAGGAATCTGATTTTGAGATTTCAATATAATTCTCATTACTTCCTAAATTTCCCACCATAGTCAAAGCCACATCGAGGTCGAACAAATCATGGGTTGGGGGGTTTGATATGGTGGTGTTAGAGTCCGATTCTGGGGATGCGGTACTTGCCGTATGTGTATGTGTATGTGTATGTGTATGTGTATGTGTGTTGAGAGAGAGAGAGAGAGAGAGAGAATCAAAGTATTTCACAGCTCAGATTAATATTTGAAAGGCTAACGTTGCATAGGTTCATGAATTCCCAAAGATAACTTTATGTACAAAACTGACCATATCCCAAACAAGTTTGAAGTATACATGTTACTTAAATATAAGGACCGAATCTTTAATCCGGCTGCTCAATAGCAGAGGGTCGAACCCCAAGTCCTAGGCTCCTGTGTAAAGGAAAAATGGTCTAATATGACCATTGTGCGCCAACCTACATAGCAGCTTGATTAGGTCAATTCAATACTTTTTAGACCTTCACAGCTTGGCCATACATAGGGTGACAATTTATACCTAAACCTATTAAACTGTCTAAATGTTAATCATTTCTTTCTTTCAGGCATGCTTTAAAATCTTCTCCTTTTTCTTTATCAAATATCTAATTATCAATTATCATAACTTTCAATATATATATATCCAATCATCATTGCATCAAGGAAGTTCAGTACCCAAGGCTCAGTTTGGTACAATGGAAATGGACCCGCCCCAGCGGCGGGCGCTTTGGGGGGGGGGGGGGAGGGAATAAAAAATTATGTTTAGTATAAAATATTTGACGAAAAGGAGAGGAAATGGAGGGGTTTGGAAGGAAAGATTAAAGCATAAACGGTAACTTTTGTTATCTTTTTAAAAATGAAAGGAAAGGAAATCTAATATTTTTAATGAAATTTTATTAATACCAAATTTGCCCTTATATCTATAAGAGAATTTTTTTATGAAAAAGAGTATGGTTGTAAATTCATTATATTACTTTCCATCCCTTTCTTTCCCCAAACATGATTATTATTATTTCATTTTTATTTTATTTTTTTTATTAATTAACCAAACACAACAAGTAACTAACACTATCCTCTCATTTTCTTTTTGTTCCTCCTAACTAATGTTATTATTTTTTTATTTTTTTATTTTTTATTTTTCCCACTGTACCAAACATACCCCATGTGAAATATCTACTAGAACATTGCTCTATACTTATTTCTTTCTTTCACATGATTTTTATTTTTTTTGGTGTGTTATTGTTGTAGATGAGCTGAACACTTTAAATCATGCTCGACCAAACATACCCCAAGTGAAATATCTACTAGAACATAACTGTAACTGCTCTATACATATTTCTTTCTTTCACATGTTTTTTTTTAGGGGGGGGGGGGGGGGGGGGGGTGTTGTAGATGAGCTGAACACTTTAAATCATGGCTCGAAAAAATAGCGTTGAAGTCTATATTCTAACACATTAAATTGGTGTTCAACATATACACAATCAACTTGAACCCCAACTCTAGTGTGATTTACTGCCTTGAGCTCATCCATCATGCTACAACACCTACAACAACACCTACAACAGTTCTTTGTAGAGCGTGCTAAAGACTTTATCACTATATGTGTGTATATATATATATATATATATATATATATATATATATATATGTATATGTATATATATACATATATCCAAAACAATGTTTCGTGTAAGCTTGAAAATAAGATTATGGTTTGATTTCAGTTTGTCATTTTGAGGGGAAAAAAAAAATGAAACCTTGTTTGTCATTTTGAATTTGCTTTTTCAGTATCACATGTTTGTCATCTTTTCATAGACAAAAGATTCTGTTTCCGCGAAGGAAAAAAAGGGGGGGGGGGGGGGGGGGGAGGGTGTTTGAAGCGAGTTGACTCGCTTATGACCCGCCTATTTAAGTCCTAACCCATTCGTGACTCACCATTGGTGGGTTGGTAATGGGTCATTAGCCAATTCAAAACTAGCTTAAAACCACCCAGTTGACACCCCTAGTCATATATAAGAGAGAAATTATTACATAGTCTGAGACCAATAGTTTCGATCAATCGCAAAGTAATATATAAGTAAGAAGTTAATTAAAATTAAGGGACATAAAGTTGATACATTTACTTATGTATCGTTTCAAGCCCGATATGCGATCAGTATCAGACAATTTATATTGACTTTGTCCGAATCTGTTACACCACGATCGCAACCTATACCGCGACCGTAACCTATACTGCGAACCATGCTTGATAGTAACTTGATGAATTATTTATTTCTCCATGAATATAAGCAATGTATATGAATAAAAATTAAGCTTAGTTTGTGGGGCTTATAGATTTTTGTTTTTCTCCTAGCAAAGTTCAAAATAAATAAATATATATATATATTGATATTCTTTAACATGGCCAGTTTCACTTTAAAACTGTAAAATAATGCAAAAAATAAAGAAAGGAGAAAGACAATCAGTATAGCATGAAGCTAATAACCCTACCTTTGATTATTTTATGATCTGTGTATATAACAAAAGAGAAGAACTGAATAAATAGGGGAGGAAAGATATACAATTATGAAAATAAAATGAATAAGGAAAAGTTGAATATATAAAAGTATAGAATAAAAATAAAAGGGAAAGTTGAATATTTTCTGATCCATGAAATCTTAATACTCCCCCTCAAGCTGGAGCATGAATATCATGAATGTCCAACTTGTCACATATATGTCGGTATTGATCCCTCCCAAGAGCTTTAGTGAAAATGTTAGCTAGTTGGTTAGTAGCATTGATATGAGAAGTTTGGATCAACCCAGTTTGAATCTTTTCACGAATAAGGTGGCAATCCAACTCCATATACTTAGTACGCTCATGGAAAACTGGATTGGCGGCTATATGAAGAGCTGCTTTGTTATCACAATATAACAACATAGGATGTTTGTGAAGAATGCCCAGATTTTTTAGAAACCACTGTAACCAAATTAATTCACATGTAACGGATGTCATTGCTCTATATTCTGCTTTAGCAGAGGATCTATAAACTGTGGATTGTTTCTTGCTTTTCCATGAAATAGGACTGTTACCAAGAAGAACACAATAACCAGTGACGAAATGAAGGGTGGTTGCACAAGCACCCCAATTAGAATCACAGTAGGTTTCAAGTTAAAGGCATTGATCTGAAGCCAATATTATACCCTTGCCAAGAGCATATTTCACATAAACCAAAACCCAATATGTAACATTGAGATGGGGTTGGCGAGGCTTGGACATAAATTGACTGAGAATTTGAACTAAGTAGACTATATCTAGTCTAGTGATGGTGAGATAGATAAGGCAACCTACTAGACGTCTATATTGGCTGGGATCCTTCAATAAATCACTATCATCAGGTGTAATTTTTAGATTTTGTACCATAGGAAAATCAACAAGTTTTATAGCAAGGACACCAGCATCATGCAAAATTTCCAGAGCATACTTTCGTTGAGACAAAAAAATCCCTTTGGCTGAGCGAGCAACTTCAATGCCCAAAAAATATTTTAATGAGCCAGGATCCTTAATATGAAACCGATTGTGTAGGAATTCTTTGAGAGATTTAATGGTATGATCATCGTTTTCTGTGATTATTATGTCATCAACATATACTAGAACAACAGTAATTGATGAACCTTTTGTAGATGTGAACAAAGAGTAATCACAGTGGGACTGTGTGAACCCAGCAAAGCGAAGAGCAGAAGAAAAATTTTCAAACCAATTTCGACTTGCTTGCTTGAGACCATATATGGATTTTTAAAGTCGACATACTAGGTACTCCCCCTTGCAAAGGAAACTAGGAGGATGATTCATGTATACTTCTTCATGGAGATTACCATGTAAAAAACATTGTTAACATCAAGTTGATACAAAGGCCAATACTTCATTGCTACAACTGCCAGAACATATCGTACCGTAACTAATTTGGCAACAGGAGCAAATGTTTCGTGATAATCAAGGCCTTCAGTCTGTGTATATCCTTTGGCAACGAGATGAGCTTTATAATGCTCAATTGAATCATCGGAACGACGTTTTATCTTGTATACCCACTTACAGTCAATAGGAATTTTACCATGAGGCAAATAAGTGAGTGTCCAAGTATTGTTCTGTTTAAGAGCATTAATTTCTGTAGCCATAGCTTGATGCCACTGTGGATGCTGAGAAGCCTGAACATAGGTTATGGGTTCAACCTCAGCAGAAATAACAGCAGTGTGAGCAAAATGATTAGATGATAAGGAATCATAAGAAATAAAATTTTGAAGGGGATATTACAATTATGCATAATCTGAACTAAGAGATGCAGAATGAAATGGTAATAAGTAAGGAGATGTGGTCAGAGAGCAATGATAGTCCTGGAGATAAGCCGGAGGATGAGGAGGATGAGAGGACTAACGAATTGGTACTAGAGTAGAGATATGCGCCACTGGAGGAAATATGTCAGGAGGAGGTGTTGGATTTTCAGGGTTGATGGTCTGTGGAGAGTTGAAACTTATGTCATTGGCAGGGAAAGGTAAAATAATAGGTGGTGGAGTATGAATTGGAGTGGTACTCTGAAAGGGAAATACAGTCTCATGAAAGGTAACATCATGACTAGTAAATATTTTATGCGTCTCTAGGTCATAAATTCGATATCCTTGTGAGCAAAGGGATAACCAATGAACATGCCTTTAACAGCACGAGGGGAAAATTTATTTTTATGAGGTGACAGATTTTGAGCGTAGCATGAACAACCAAAAACCCGCAAATGATTATAAGATGGTTGAGAGTTTAAGAGTAACTCATGGGGAGATTTTCCTAACAGCAAAGGGGAAGGTATGTGGTTTATGAGGTAAGCAGGGGTAAGGACACATTCCCCACAAAATTTGATAGGGAGGTGGGCTTGGAAGCGAAGGGCACGGGCAACCGCTAGAAGGTGTCTATGTTTGCGTTCAGCCACACCATTTTGTTGAGGGGTCCAACGTAAGTGAGATGGTGAACAATCCCATGTTCATTAAAAAATGGATGCATGGAAAAAAATTCAAGACCATTATCACTTCTGATTTTTTTTTTATACGTCGGTGAAATTGAGTTTGAATCATGGCATAATTTTTTTTTTTTTTAACAGAGATTGAGTCTCAAATTTATGTTTTATAAGAAAAAGCCATGTGCAACAAGAATAATCATCAATAATGGTTAAAAAATAATGAGCACCAGATAATGAAGGAGCGGAGAAATCACCCCAAATATCAACATGAATCAATTCAAATAGTTCACCACAACGATTATTTTTATTGAGAAAAGGTAAACGAGTGTGCTTAGAAATAGAACAAATATGACAAAATAAATTAGAACAACTAGAGATGCCACTAATATGCTTGGACAAGAAACTGAGATGGAAGGCAGAATGATGCCCTAATCTCCAATGCCATAAATCAAATTGGTGTTGTTGGGAAGCAAAAATGATAGAAGATGAAGTGGGATGGTAATAGTAGAGACCACCATATTCTTTACTCAGTCTAATCGTCTATTTCGTGGAAAGATCCTGAAAAATGCAAAATTTGGGAAAAAAATGTGATAGAACAATTTAAGGATTTAGTAATTTTGCTGACAGATAAAAGGTTAAAGGTAAATTCTGGAACACAAAGAACACTTTTAAGATTGACATTTTTTTATAAACATGCATTCCCAGTATGTAAGATGTGTGAAAAAGTGCCAATAGGAAGACGGACAGGTTTATTATTAGATGCTGGCATCACTTGAGAAAGAAGATCAATAGAAGAAGAAATATAATCAGAAGCACCACTATCAATAATCCAAGGAAAACATCTTGATTGAGAATGATGACATGGGTTACCTGTGAAGTTGATAGTGGGTTGAGTGTTGTTGAGAAGTGACAACAACTGCTGATATTGTTCTCCTATGAATTGAGGAATCTGAACCGTTGGTGTAGTGCTTGTAGAGGCGACATTAGTTTGCTTTTATGGATAACCATGTAGTTTGAAACATTTTTCCTTGGTGTGCCCAAGCTTTTGGCAGTGATCAGACTTGGGTCAAGCTTTCCCTTTGCCACTAGGACGATATTTATCTTTGTTGAAATCACTCTTGGCAACGGCCAACGCAGCGGAGTCGGGCTGAGATGGCGCAATAACATGGAGCTCCCTCTGTTTCTCTTCTTGAAGAAGCAAAGAATAAGTCTTGCTTAGAGTTGGTAAGAAATCCATTACCAAAATCTGACTGCGGAGGGCAGCATAAGATTCGTTGAGACCCATCAGGAATTGGTAGACATGCTCTTGTTGTTGATAGTCCGTGATAACCTTGGAGGAACCACAAGTACAATTTGAGATTGTATTATATGAATCCAGTTCATCCCAAAAAGCTTTGAGCTTGGTGAAGTAAGCCGTGACAGAAGCTTGTCCTTGAAGGAGAGTACATATAAAGCGCTTGATTTGGAAAACTCTAGCGGGATTCCCTTGAGAAAATTGTCCATGAAGGTCATCCCAAACTTCTTTAGCGGTGTCAGCGTAGATCACACAATTTGCAATATCAGGAGAAATTGAATTTAGTAACCAAGAAAGCACCATATCATTACATCTTACCCATTCAGCAAAGCTTAGTTCTGATTCGGTAGGCTTGGTGACAGTGCCATAAACAAATCCTAACTTGTTCTTGGCCGACAAGGCCATCCTCATTGCGCGGCGCCAAGTTGAATAATTGTCGTCTGTGAGTTGTTGAGAAACTAGGATGATGCCAGGGTTGTCGGACGGATGGAGATAAAAAGGTGAATTGGGATTTGGTCCACTTGAACCAGAGGCGCCAGTCATACTTGAAGAAGCAACGACAAATTCGATTGTCATTGTAGTGCGAGAAAAGAAGGTTCATAGAGATTATGCGGAACCAGAAACAACACACAATGATCTGTGTATATTAACAAGACTGTCTAAAAGTCGGTGAAAAAATAAAAAAAAATAAAGGTTTATTGCACGAGTATATTTCTAAGTATTTGTATCTGCAAGTTTTTAGAGAAATTGAATGAGAAAATAATGGGACAAGTATAATCAATAAAGAATTTGAAGGAGAAAATAATTGGTATAATTGATAATAACTAAAACGTGAGAAGTCAATTAAAATGCCTTAATTTTCACAACTTTTAATTTAGGAAGTGTATCCAGCCACTCTTGCATGGTGTGGTAGTTGGATAATTAGGTCACAATTGGGACACGTGCATGTATAGTAATTAAAAAAATTACTTAAAAAATTGGGGTGGTTTGTATTAACTTCGCCGACTTGAACTATAGTATTTGGTTAGAGCAGATTAGTTCGAGTTTGGTGGAATGATCATATTATTAATTAACTAAAACAACAAATTTTAAAATCACATGAAACAAGCTACTGCCGTTACTACTTAATTTTGTTCATGGTTATGATTTATTTATTTTTCCTAATTATATACCTTGTACTTAATTTGTGTGCTCACACACACAACTCCATCGTATATCTTAATATGTGGACAGGGACTGAAAAATTATGTGAAGGGGGCAATAATAAATTTTTTTAAATTTCAGAAAGAGCAATAATAATACTTTATGGGTATATGATTGAGAGAAAAAAAAAAGTAACAAGGGTATATTTCTAAAAAAAAATTCAGTATGTAGGTCCATGCCTGTATGTAGGTAGTGCAATATAAATACACACATATGTGTGTGTGTGAATAATGCAAAGTATGTGTATAGTTGAATTTTGAACGAAGACACATCATTAAAAAATTGTTACAATTTTGAGTATGTAAAATGATTATAGTCAGTGGTGGATTGAATTGGAACTCAGTCTATGCTTCTTTGGGCTCAGACATATTAAATCCTGGCCTTATATGGTTGGGCCGTAAGGCCCGTAATAGGTCAGAGCATAGATGCTCTTTGAAAAAAAAGTCAAGTTTGCTTAAAATAACATGCACGTATTAATTGATTACATCACCTAGTAAAACACTCGATTAAAAAATTAAAATAAGAATTCACAGTAAGAGCATTCTAGTAATAGATTTTTTTTAAAAAAATTTTACATAACTCATTATCAGCTTGTACTTTTATTTATTAATAGATAAATTACATTCATTGGATTTTGTTAATATACGCTGATCTCCCTTCTTGTTTGTCAGTATTGGATTTATAAATTACAGTGATGTCTCTTAATGAATGGTTAGTATTGACCATTAATGAATGAGTTTTATGTGTTATTTACATATAAATCTTAATAAAAGTAAATGTAATTTGACAAGTAAAAAGAGAAATTTGTGTATATTAATAAAACCTAAGAGAGATTAATATAATTTACTCTTTATTAATCGAATGCATAACCGTTATAAAACATTCAATCAAACAAATAAAATACGAACTCACGACAATTGGAATAGCTTTTTCTTTTAAAGCATTACCCTTGGCTTCGGCATGGTGATGTAGTTTTTGACTAAAAATGAAATTTTGCAAAGCCCTTTTAGATTAAACATTATTTGTCCTTGTTTGGGATAATTTGTTAGGCAATGCTCGTAACTGTAGCCATTACGCAAATGTTCCACTTAAATAACATTATTAACAAATACTTGTTAGATGGGTTTGATGATTAACCAAATCAAGTTGCGATCTTTCGTATCTCTGCACCCAAATAAAGTATAGACATGGGACTATGAAAGATACAAATCAACTACCAAGCTGGCAACTCTAATTGACAAAGTTAACCTTCACATTAATATAATAATAATATGTCAAACTCACTACCATTAACAAATAATATGTACCTTCGACTTCAATTCCCCTCTCTCTCTCAAGTAGCAAAGTCAGAGAACTAAAAATAAGAGTTTACTACTGTTTTTCAGGGTTTAAATTATACAGCTCCTTCAAACTTGTGATCCACACGTTAAATGAATTGCAAAATGTTAACTATTTAATATAAAATTAAAAGTTATAATATTTATTTTAAAATTAGAAAAATAATATTGAGGTACGAAATGAGTTATCGATCACTAATAAGATAAGAATCCATCTAAAATTAAATAATATTATAATATAGGATCATTTTTTTAATTTTTAAATGATCCTATATAATAAATAATGACCTACAGAATGAAACATTGCAATTTCATATTTGCTAATTTTCTTATACCAAGATTGGTAAAAAAAATTCTATAGAAACAAGTTTCTCAAAATAGTTTGCTATTATAAATCAAAATACGGGTACTTAATTGGTGCTTTGAATTTAGAATTAAATTTTTTTTTAATTAATTCAAAATTAAGTCTCTGATTTAGTATTTCTAAACATAAAATATAGTTTTTTTTTTTTTTTTTTTGACAAAGATAGTGGTGTTAGACTCATAAAATACTTTATAATTTACTATTATACACGTGTAATTTCTCGTCTCACATACACCGTATAGTAATCATACAATATAGATAACATAAACGCTATAATTGAAAAAAAGAAAAGAAAAGAAAGAAGGAGGATAGAAACAAAAAAAAAAAAAAAAAAGATGAATATACTGAGGATTCCGCATTAAACGTGATCAATAGTCAATCATTTCTCGCTTTAATAATGAATACCACATAGAAAAGGTGTTTTCATAATAAGAAAAAGGTCGCTTTAATGACACAAAACTTTATCAAACTACTAACTAATCACAAAATTATGTGTGGTTTTTGGCATCAATCAACAAGGTGACAGCTGTTCAGAACTGTGTTGTTACTTGGGGGTCAATATTGTCATTTCAGTACCCCATGGGAATCTTTATAGACCGACCTATCCAAGACTTGTGGAAAATCTAATCACCTATACGTAGATACGATATCTGTCCCAGATTGTGGGCCATGCCCATCCACGTGTCACTTTATCACTTGCTACGTAATTGAGTGCCGTTCGATCTAACTTATTCAACCATTTTGACTCTGTTTAAGTTTTTTTAACTACCACATCGCATATACAATTTTCCCATTCTCACATGCAGAACAATAATGGAAAATTTTCTTAGAGATGACTCTCGAGCTCCAAATTTGTGTTTTTTTTGGGGAACAAAGGAGGGAGGGAGAACTCAAATGTATAAATAATTATGTAAGTGTATAATATCCGGTTCAATATTAATTCTATCATGATCAAACTGAAAAGAGAGTGAGAACTCAAATACAGTATAATGTTCCATTCAATACTAATTCTACCGTGATCGTTATGAATTTGTCATCACTATCATTTTTTGACAGTGTGATCAATAGTATAATTGAGATTTCTGTCATCAAAATTATGTAAGTCTTACAACATGATTCACGTATATAAAAAATAATATTATGAAGTCGCTACGATCCATCCGGACTATACTCTGCATTCTTTTCCATGTTATAAGGATTTTCTTGTGCAAAGAACAACTTAACCAGGTGTCAATTTTTTAGAGAGTTGTGTTTATTTAGCACATTCCTAATTTCCCAGTAAAAGGTCAAATTTTACCTACCCGCCGATCCCACAGTTTTTTAATTTGAAATGTGCCAACTTATGGCAAGGACATTGATGAGAGCTTACAATCATGGTTGAAATTAATATTTCTCTAATTAGAAAGAGAAAAATGCAGTATCAAAAGTCTTTTGGTTGAACTAATTGGGACATGTGAGCGTTTGTAATATTTGTCAACGAAAAGAAAAATGATAAGCAAAAATGTAATTTTAAGTCGATTCGTTCAAGAGCAGGGTTTCCATCACTCTTCGAAAAACGATAATTTTATAACATAAAGTGGTGATTCTGTGGTGGGGGTGGCAGCCGGAGGAAATGGAGAGGAGAGAACTGGTGAAGAACTGTAAGTATATGTATGAAAATATCCTTGAGTTTTGTCTCTTAATGGTATTTTGGTATTTTAAAATGTATATTATTTTACTACTAAAATGAATTAAATATTAAAGGAAAATATAGTATTTTCTCTCATTTTTAAGAGTTTGTTTGAATTAACTTTTGTGTTATTGTTTAAAAAATAAACTTTCTTCTAAATGTTAAAAGGATAAATCTCAAAAAGTGTGGATATAATTAATCCAAAATTTTAACTTAAAAAAGTTCATAATGAGTTTCACGTGCATACTAATATATTGTATTTAAATCACAGTAAAAGTAATTTTTCTGTATACCACAAGTCAGCAATCACGTGCTTTTCCAGTTATTATATGAAAGATCAATTCTATTATAAGAATGTGCTAAATGAATTGTACTTTAATAATCATTCGATGAAAAAATTCGGCTTGAACAAATTTCACAGTAAAATGTTTTAGATTTATTATTTAAACTTCTCTTAAAATTTAGATGTATGTTTAAAAATTCCTCTCTCCAATCTTCATCAAAACTTGTAAATTTTTTTTCATAAAATGACCAAATTACCCTTACACTTATTTTTTTTTTTTATTATTTATTTACAATTTTTTTTTTTTTTAAGAAATGATAACGGTGGAGAGGAGAGAGAAAGTAATGAGATAAAAAAATTAATTTTTTTTTAGATTTTAATATAGTACATATAAGAGTATAATTAATTTTTTATAATCTTAAGACCTCAAATACTCCAAGACACGTGAGATTTGTCCAAAACCTCCTTTAGGTAAGTATAATTTACCCAAAAAAGTAATATAACAAATTCTTTTTAATTAAAGATTGCAAGAGCACGAGGTCAATTAAAGTTTTTTCTATCTGTAAAAAAAAAAAGAAAATTAAATTTTTTTCATAGGAACTTTTACTTATATTCTCCCTCTGGCTCTTATTAATAATCTCTTTTTTTATAGTTCAGACTTTTTAATACAGCATGCAATTAATACATTATTTTTAAAAAAAAATTATTAAATTATTCTTTCAAATTTGAATTTTGAATATTAGTAAAAAGAGTATTTATGAAAAAGATGTATTAATCTTACTTTTAGTTTTTAAATGAGAGAGACCATACTCCTCTAAGATACAGATAAAAGTTCTTGATGGACATTAGTCAATAATTTAGTGGAGAATTTTAAGAGGGATTTTTTTAAGATGAATTAAAAAAAGAACATGATAAACATATTAACTTGTGGATTCATATATAAAAAAAAAAAAAAGTTTTATAAAAAATGACATCTTTTTGGAATAGAAGTAGTAAATCATTACATATTACGGATGAAATAGTGGGTAAATGGTCACTCAAGAAGAAGTACATAAGAGTGAAAGTCAGATACTCCTATGTAGCAATGAGTTGACGCTGTAGGAAGAGCTGCAAAAGTGGTGTAACAGAGGATATCAATCTCAAAACAATGATTCACAGACGCCACATCAATCACTACGCAGCTAAGCACCGCCAAATAAAAAGGGACACGTAGAAGGGTTTCCAAAAGCAAATGAGTACGACTATAATCAACGCCTTTTTTTTCCATTGTTTCATTCACTCATAGTCATAGATGCGTGAACTAATATCTTCTCACACGTGTCCTTCCATCCGTAACCTGTCTCGTTCTTCTTCTTTTATCCCAATCCCGCCCCTACTTTCCCCCCTCTACTTTTCTCTCTCTAAATCCCCCCTCTTCTCCTGTTTCTTATTCTTTTCTTCGCCGTTGCAGAACTTTGGTGGTGAATGTGAGAGTTTTAGATGGAGAATAAGGAGTCATTGATGGAGGATGAAAATGTTAACAGAGTTGACTCGGTTCTTGACCACGACTTGGCGTCCACCAGTTCAACCTTGTCGTCCATGTTCGGGAGTGACGATTTTCGCAGCACCATCAGTTCCGGCGACATCTCCACTACGAGCAGTAGTTCCGGCGAGATTCCGGTCGCCGTGATGAACGAGGCGGTGGTCACGGGGCTGTTGGGGCCAGTACAGGAGACTCCCGCTGTCCCGGCGACGGCAACGGCAACGGCGCGGCAGAAGTGCGTGGGGAGGAACAACAAGGGCGTCACCTGGGGGTTCACTTCGGTGATTGGGAGGCGGAGAGAGATGGAGGATGCTGTCGCCGTCGTACCGGCGTTCCTGTCGCGCACGTGCGATCACGTGGGAGGGTGCACGGCCCCAGGTTCTAGAAGCTCCGCTGAGATCTCGCCCGTCCACTTCTTCGGAGTCTATGATGGTCACGGTGGCTCTCAGGTACTACTTCCAATTTAAGAAATTTCAAATCTTTCATTTCTTGAAATTTAACATATTATCATCATCATTTTTTTAAATTCTTGGACAATTAGGGTTAGTTCGTATATTGTCAAAATGATTTTTTCTCTACATCCATATATATATATATATATATATATATATATATATATAATTGCGAAGGATGACACACAGCTTACTAGGAGTGGTCAAATCAAGAGAATTTATGGCGCCTTTCATTTCGTTTTTAGACACGTGTCCTGGGAAGTCGTGTATTTCCAGTGCACGGGAGATACTAAAATCACATATTCCCTGGTGATGGTCATCACAGACACATATGATGTGTACACGCACACACAGAATGAAAATCAGTTCTGTATAAAAACTTGCCTAACAAAGTAACTAGGATGGTAAATGGAACTGAGTGGAGTCCAGTTAAGTCAAACTAAATTTTATTTTCTTGATGAATTCCACTTGGAGTAAAGCTTCACAATTCTAAATCGCTTGATACTTTGTTTGGTACCAAATCTTTTGAGATTTGGATTTGGATTCGGAAAAGGAAAAGGAATGGAATAGTATTTTCAATCTCGAATATAAGATATTAAAAATTGGAGTTTGATTGAATAAATTGTACTGTAAATTTTACTTACGCGTGGAATGGAATTGGAAGTGGAAAAAAATTAGTTCAAATTACTTATGTTTTGAATAGTGATTTAGGACTGAATTCAACAATTACCAAATTCAAATTATGTGTGAAGAGGTGATGGATCCGATCCCATAACGTCATGATGACGTCATATAGTAGGGTTCACTACGACACTCAAATAAATTAAATTCAGCAACTACCAAAATCTGTCATTAAATATATATATATATATATATATATATATATATATATATATTTTTTTTTTTCCCTGTATGAGATTTGTATTATTAGGTAAGGCGAAGGTGGGGGATGTGTTGTCATGTAATGAGAAGTGGTAAGCGGGAGGATGAGAAGGTTCCCTTTATATTGGAAAACAGTAGTAATGGGTTGGGGAAAGGGACCACAGCTTTATTTGTAGTCTTACACATGGACGATGATGCTTCCTTCCTAGGTCCCTATCCTTGCATCATCATTATGCCTTCTCATGCTCAGCTCGGGACATCAAAAACAGAACCTTCACCTAATGCCACCTGCAACCCCAATTTGGAAAACAAAAAATGTCAAATGATGAACCTCTTATTTGTCATATAATTAATCTACTTCTTCTATACTCTTCTTTACAATGGTTTTTTTTTTTTTTTTTCCTTCTTCTTTTCTCTTCTCGTGAACAAATTCATCATGAGCCATCCTTTATAATTGTTGCATTGATAGACTTGGACCATTAATAAAACAAACTTCTTCACATTGACACCGCCCTTGGCACCTTTACTTTTTAATTAATTATTATTATTATTTTTCCCAAAAAAACTCCAGTAATACTTTTGGGAAAACTCGAAAAAAGAGGAGATATCAGTAGACCACATGCCTTGCTAATCCTTTGTTCACATGCCTTCTCATATTGCTCAAGGTACATGCATGAACTCTTAAGTTTGAAGGAAAATCCATATAAGTAACCCCTTGTAAAAAGAGGAGTGTAATCAAGCTATTGAGAGTGATATAACTCTTGCCTTTGCACTGCTATGTATCTCGCTTTTATATATTTAGATGGAATAGAATTTATTGATCACACATCAAGGTTAGCTGCTAGCTTGACAATGTCCAGTTAACTTGACTGTTTTGAGAGTTGATTATTAGGTGGCTAAATATTGTGCGGAGCGGATGCATGAAGTGGTAGCAGAGGAATGGGATCGAAACACAGTTGACAAATTTGAATGGCGTCAGGGGTGGGAAGCTGCATTCTCAAGTAGTTTTGAGAGGGTTGACAATGAGGTCCTGACAGAGGCAGAAGCACCAGAAATGGTTGGATCAACCGCTGTTGTGGTGGTTCTATCAGGTTGTCAGATCATTACATCCAATTGTGGCGACTCAAGAGCAGTGCTTTGCCGAGGGACTGAAACAATCCCCTTAACTGTTGATCAGAAGGTCATTTTACAAACTCTCTTTTGCTTATATTGATCATTGCCATGATGGTACCATCCCGTTTTGATTTATCTTTTTTCCTTTCCATTTCTTGCCTTTTGTTTTGACATACATTTATGTACTGTTGGTTGCATGGAAATTAGGGGTTTTATTAATTTTTTTTAATTTATTCAACAAGTAAAAGACCGAGTAACCAATTAGACATGCGAATGCAGGTTTGAGTATGAGAACAACCAATTTATCCGGACGATACAAAAACTTAGATTTGTACCCTGTCTATACTTTTTTGCAACTTGCATTAGTTGGACAAGCACTGGGTAGCAGTCTTTCTAAACATTTTGTGTTGTTTGTGTGAATATATAGGTGCATAAGGGGGTAAAAGGAAAAGAATAGAAGATATTATTTGCCCTAATTGCCTTTTTTTTTCCTTTCCTCTTTTTGGCAGGACTGGTAATCATGTCATTAACATGTATTTCACTTACCAGGTTTAAAGCAACATTATTGTTGTCACTTTTAAAGCCTATATGTCATTAACATGTATTTCACTTACCAGGTTTAAAGACACATTATTGTTGTTACTTTTACAGCCTGATAGAGAAGACGAACTTAAGAGAATTGAAGGAGAGGGAGGGAAAGTCATAAATTGGAATGGTGCTAGGGTGTTTGGAGTTCTTGCCATGTCCAGAGCTATAGGTATATTTTTCCCTGTAATTCTTTCACTGCAAATGTTCTGTTTATCAACTGTAAAAGCTTGTTGACCATTGTTTTTTATTTATTTATCAGAGTATCTATTGATATAAGCTTTTTCCGAAGTCAAGTTTAAAAAATGTTAGCCTGCTGGTTCCTTGTACTGTAGTTTGTTCATAGAAGAAAGTAATTAGGATCGTAATCTTTTTGTGACACGCTACACCAAATTTTAAGAAAGATAAAGAAAGTTGCACTTTTATTTTGAACACGTATATTGGGGCATAGTAACATTTTTTAACATGATAACTGTAGAAGTTTTGAGCTACTATTAACATGACATAATTTTTTCAGAAGTTCTGAATCATTAGTTTTGTGATAATGCCAGGGAAAGAGTTATATACGGCATCAATCTATAATAGTATGCAAGATGAGAGGAAAATCATAATTGAAGATCTTGCTGATCTTGGGTGCTTTTTGTGTAGAGGAGATACTAGAGAATTATAATATAAAAAAGAATTCACTAAACTTATCGAATTAACTTCTCATTGATGTATTATTTCATCAAAATCCAATCCAAATCACGATGTCATTTTCTTGTTCCTGAATGGGACACAAAAGTCTGAAACTCATGAAATTTTGGAAAACTCTTTTTGCGTTATCAACTTCAGTTTTTTCCTGCTGCAAAAAGTATGTCGCTAAATGTTTACATTTTACTGAATTTTTTTTTTTTTTTTTTTTTTTTTTTTCTTTCTAATTGGTACTTACGCACACATACTTCCATCGAGACTTGAACCCCTGACCTTCCTTTGGAAAGTAAGGGCCCACTGGTCATTTTACTGATTTCTTGCTCTATCAGATCTCGGAAGGAACCCCATTATTAGGTTTTGCGGGTGAATAGAATTGGAATGAATATTTTCCAAATTTTTTTTATTTCCAACAAAAATGAAGATAACATATGCCTATATATATATATATAAAAAAAAAAAAAAAATTTATATATTTTCTTTGGCTGCCTATCGCTACCGGTATATAAATATTGCCTTATGAAAACGGTGGCTGGACAAGTACATTTTATATTTTTCTGGCTTAATACATGCATCTCCTTTATATCCTACGTTTATATGATATGAATGCTGCAGGTGATTGGTACTTGAGGCCGTGGATAGTTCCAGTACCAGAAATAACTTTCATGACAAGGAGTGATGAGGATGAGTGTCTGATCTTGGCTAGTGATGGGCTTTGGGATGTCATGTCAAGTGATGAGGTTGGGGAAATGGCTCGCCGCTTTCTAAGAAGGAGACGAAGGTCTATGATGGATGATGAGATTCCTGCAGCGCAAGTTGTTGCTGAAAGTCTTACTGAAATAGCTTTTGGGAGAAACAGTTCCGACAATATTTCTATCATTGTTATTGATCTAAAATCAAAGAGAAAGCGTCAGCAGCAGAGGCAATAGGAAAGAAAACTAAAATCAATCCTTTTACCCTGCCTCTTTTCTTCCCAAAAAATCCTATTCCTTTTGAATCCTAACAACCAAAATCCATTTGTTACTGCAGAACAGTAGAACATTCCTCAGTTTTAATTGGTTTGGTTGACAAAAAATAAGTAGTGGAGGAGGAAAACGAAAACATAAAGAAGTGTTCCTTCCAATCAGGTTCTATGAAAAAGCGTCAAATAAAGATGAGAAAGAAATATGGGAACTTTTTATTTCAAGCTACAAAATTATTCTTTCTTCTTTTTCAGTGCAATGGTATACGAAGAACTGAAGGGAAAGTGCAAATATAATGGCACTTGGAACCAAGAAGTATTTTTTTAATTTTATTCGAGTATGCCAAGAAGCAGAAAAGCTCAACTAAGACTCTGCTTGTTTAAGTTTCGCAGGAAGGAAAAGTTGATTTTCCCCATAAAACACTAGTTTCTTTAATGGGTGGGTACACAAAGGTAAAGAAGGAAAAGGAGCTCTTTTATTTCAAGCTGCTGCTTACTTTCATCATTATGTTAATCACTCAAAAGGAAGGAAGGTCTTGTGGTTGCATATATTATTATGTCTTTGTTGTTTTAATTGATTCATTTATGAATTGTTGAAGCAGAGTTTATAGAAAAATGGAGCTTGATGGCCTTTCTTGGTTTATTGTATTCAAACCAATGGTTTGCAGCAAATATCATTGGAATAATGTGTAAAAATCATGTACAGTAAATGGTCCTGTTGGAATAATTTGTAAAAATCATGTACACTAAATGGTCCTGTGTGTTCGGGTTCTTTTCTGAGACAATTTTATCCTGGCTGCGTAAAGCAGTTTGTCCTCCATTTGTTATTTTGTTAACTATGTTCATACTGACAAGTGCCTATTAGTAGCCTCCCTTTACTTCCTCAAAGCCATCGTGATAGCATTATTGTCTTTATGTTTTTGTTGAGTTGGTTTATTACTCTTATAATTTTTTATTTTTATTTTTGTTAGTGGCATGGTAAAGTTCCAAAGGATTTAATATTTGCTTCCAATGCTAAGTGAATCATAACAGAGCCTGTTAAAAAAAATTCATCACAGAAAATAGATGTCTCCCTTTATTGTCTGTTTCCATTTCTTTCCAATTTTTTGGTGGGGCAAGCTAGAGAGGGCCTAATATATTCGTAAATGATTATTTTCCCAGAAAGTGTTAACCACCACCTCCAGGGCTTCCGGAAGATTAAACATAAAACGGAGTGGCCAGACTTGCCATCCTTTGCAGCTGCATGAGGGGACTGGGCACGATATCATTAACATAATGGAGAGAATTTACGCATGTAACAATCAAACTCGTGTGATTTTATTGTACATATTATTGTACACATGAAGAAGATATCACAAATGAAGAACAAAACAAAAAAAGTTGCGCAAACCAAGGCATGCAATATTTATACACACCGAATTTTCTGGCGTACTATATTTGTACACTCGGAATTTCCTTTTTCTTTCTTCTTTCCTCAAAATTCACGAATATGTAGAAATAGAAGTAATATTCTTTACATAGATTACCCAGGCAACGTTACAACCCTAGATGCGTACTTTTTATGTTTGCCCAAAACTAACATTTCCACTATTAAGAAAACAAAAAACCTGCTTCAGATTTCCTCTGGAGGGCCGGGCATTTGTGGCATATTTACAGATAAATACCAGTCGTCGTCGCATCTCCGACTTAGTAATACATATTTCACTGAAGGACTTCCCATCATCAAATAATCCTGTTGGGATTCAAGCTTGATAAGTACTCAAAAGCATACACAAAATATCCATTCAAAACCAAGAAAAGAATAAGAAATGCTGAACCCACACAGGATACAGGTACATACCTTCTTCACTGAACAAGGATGTCAAGATTGCCAAAGAAACACAGATACTAATATCCTCTCCTGTAAACAGAGCAAACACAATGCAATGACTCCATATTCCTCCAATTTCGCAGAAAGGGGCAAAAAAAAAAAAAAAACAGTAAAGACAGATTATTACAAAGATGAAAAATGGTTACTTAAAAAGAATGTGAATGATATCATTTGGAGAAATCCTAAAAATATCTCACATTAGTATTGAAAATAGAATCGTACAAAATGTTAGCAATCAAAACAGCGAAAGGCCTCTTTCAATTGCCATCAAAGGCAAAATGGAAGTTTTCTGTTCACATTAGATGTCATGAAACCTGAAGTCTCGGCAAACCAAGTCATTTTAAGATTGCAACTACAACAGACAAGGTAAAATACAAGAATATGCTTACCATTACTGCAGCAAACTAGAAGTTTATTCCTTTTTCTTAGGTTCAACTTTGCAAAATTCACTGCGGAAGGGAGATTTCTTAACAGAGAGAACCTGTCCAATTTTGAGCTCTGGCCACACAAAAATAATAATAAATAATAACAATAAAAATCCAGAGGAAAACAACTATCAAGGGGAAACCAATAATAACGTTGCATCAATAGAATAACTAGATCCCAAAAGTTCCTCTCACACACCACAATTGGAAGGTGCAAGTATGCTTCAGCATTCTCGAGGCAGACAGAGATCGGCTCCTTATCACAGTTCAATATGCTATCGACATTAGAATAATTGACAGCTGCAGCAAGTAATATAAACCGGAGTCAGTGAAGTGGAAGAAAATAGAAAATGAAGTTTTATGGCTTACATAAAAGGGATAGCAAAATAGAAGGGTAGTAAAAGATGAAGTAAAGGCCAGCACAAAGTCTGCAATCACTAACCATTAAGCACTACCTGCTAGTGGATTAAAAACATATGTAGGGTTCTTTCTAAATTAACTTCAAAAGGTAGAAAAGATATGGGCAACTCAAATTCCTTATATATCTGTATGGTAGAAAAATGATGTTTCAGAATCTGACCCCACTACCATGAGAGAGGAAGGGAGTTCTTACAAAATTCGATGAGTGAAGATGTTAAAATTTCTTTCTAGGGAGGAAGAAGACAGAAGACTAGTGCCCAAACCACATCACTAAAATCACTACCAAATTTTGTATGTCCTGATAGTATTGTTATCAACATGAAACTTCGGCACTAAGCATCACGTGCAGCCCAATGAGGCCACCATTATCATTAGCTCCCTCACTCGCCACCATCTTTAGTTCCACCACACAACCACCATTGGTGACCACCACTTCCCCCACCATTGCCCCTTACAGTCCTTCTATGGCACCTGCACCGCAATGCTACACCACTACCTCTAATGGTGCCTCCTCCATTCATGTCCACCACAATCCAGACGACATTCCCCAACCCGTAATCCAAAGAATGCAGTCAAAAAAAATAAGTAACAAGGCCACTTAATTTTAACTTGTATATCAATCATCAAAGAAACAAACAAACAAACAAAAAAGATAAAAGATTTTTAATGAATTCAAGAATTCTGCAGAAAACAAGAATGTATAAGCAATAATACCATGTTGAGTTGCACCAACAGCAAGACTTGTTAAACCCAACAAAGATATAGTGCAACCGTCACTGTAGGACTTCCCACTGTTTTTGATGCCTGAAATCTCAAAGTCTAATGGTACTTCAATAGAATAATGACAAGTGTGTCTTGACAACTTGGAAGGCTTGACAGATAGCTGAGGAGCATTATGTCCTCTTTGTGCACGGTATACCCTGTCCTTTTCAACAATATCAGCTACTTTCTGGTTACACAAATGAGGTCCTGAATTTATAAGATCATAGGCATGATTCCAGAAAAGCTTAGGTGATAAACCCCTGGTCCAACTTTCTTCATCATCTCCAGCTCCTGGTATATAATTCCAGCTAAATTCTGAAGTAGTCCTTTTATGAATGCCACTTGTGGAGGAGGCAGAAACAAGTATGATAGGTGTGAAGTCCCAAGAATCACATTCAGGCACTTCATTTAACCATATGACAGTTTTTTGTGAAATCCATAGTGGCCGTAATGGCTTTTTCAAGGAAGACGCAAGCGAGGCAATATCTGCTCCACTAGCTTCCAATTGCATAATCCATCCTTCCAAGTGATCCTCAATAGCTGCTTTCTCTGTTTCAGGCACCCAGAGGGGTAGATGCAAGGAACAATCCCATTCAGGAGAGACTTGTTTAGTATTTTCAGCAAGTGGATCAGAAGTATCTAGCTCCTGTTAAAACACATGGACCAAATAGAGATGCATATGAATATGTTTATTTACAGTAATGACAATGCTCATAGAGGATGTGACATCCTGAGAACCCAATATCATGGCAAATTTGGTAAATTAACATAAATGCAAAATATAATGTGTACTTAACACAAATTACAGTCAGTGTAACCCTTCATATGTAGAACTTAGAGCATGAATATGAACTGCACTCCACAGATTTAATTGCATACAAGCAAAGTTGTCCTTTGGGATATGTGCCGACCAGTAGAAACCATGAAAAAGCATAAAAGAACAAAAAGAAATGTCTTCCACTAGCTAAGAGAAGCAAGTATTCTTTGTTGGTATCTGTTAGATGGGAAAGACAGACTAGGTATAGACGTAACCCTTTGGCATTGTTTGCAGAAATTGACTCAACCCCACATTCTCATACTTAAAAATAAGCTTTCACCATATCACCAACCAATGAACCTTGCTTCAGTCCCACTAAGTCAACCTCTTAAAATAGCAGGAATTCCTGCACTTAAATTGCAGTTTGATTTCTGACCCAAAGCACCTCAGGAAAATCCTCCATCAAACAAACTACAATGCCTATAGCATAATAAGGAAAATGGGGATAGTATACAAGAAAACAACGTGTAATTTTGGTAAATACATATTGTAGTAGAACTCACATCACCTGGAATTCACAATTTTCTGCCGATTTTTAACTGCTCCATATAACTCCAACACCTCAATTTGGTTTATGGTTTTATCACCGTGCAAATGTTAAATGGCTTCACCCTTTCCCCATCTTTTTAGCATTTAAATTAATACTGCATTTAATTTAATACCCAAATCTCTAAATATCTTGCTTTCCTGAATTTCCAGAAACTAGTTTTCTATATTATTTTTAAACTCAAGCCTAATACGATCCATTTCCATCTACAACCCCTTCAACCTTCTTTTTTTATTTTTTATAAGTCTGAAACCTTCTTTTTCCCAGAATCAAATGTACAATGCAAAATAAAGAACTGTGCCACAGACATAAACCCAATCACCAAGTTTAATCAAAGATACAATATCTGCTTCAACCACGTAATGTGATCATGAGAACTAACACTAAGAGAGAGAGAGAGATAGAGAGAAAATAAGAACATCTCGGTTCTATCATCAGGGCCGGTTCAAATCTTAGGCCACTGAGGCAATGGCCTAAGGCCCCAGCATTCATGGTAAATGTTTTATCACTTGATGTATCTTTCTTCATTTTTAAAATAGATTCTTTATAAAAAATGCAAAGTTAAATACATAGAAAAATGTGATGAAATTTAAATTACACACACAATTCTTAATTCTATTACTACGCCAATGTCATGTTTTTTCTTATTTTTTAAAAATTCTTCTCAGTTGTTAACAATAACATATTCAAGTGACTTAAAACAACATAAATTCTTGAGTTTGCAATGTTTCCAATAACAAAGTTAGGATTATGTTAATTCAAATTGTAATTACAAACTGAGAAAAACTAAGCTGCAAAGAAGAGGATGCAGTGGCAATAAGAAAAAAAATAGCATGGTGGTACAAAAATTGAACTCTCACCAAAAGATTCCATTGTAGTAGAACAAAAGGGGTAGCCATTACTAGGATCCAAAACTAAGACCATCTCTGTCAAAGTCTTATTGTTCCTACTACTTTTTACTAAAATAATTTCAAGTAATTTTCTTCGTGCTTGTCACTCATAATTATATTATGAAAAACTTGCATTGAGTTTTCTGTTTACATTTTTTTGTTCTTCAATTTCAACTGAATAAGTCTATTCTTACTGAAAGTTACTCTTTTCATGCTATTATGTTCACAGTATAAAGTGTTTAATTTGATGTGCTTTCATGTTTAGTCCATGTAATATATATGCATCACATGTTGACAACTTTTTTTTCCAACATGAATTTTTATGCTTCTATTTTGATGACTAAGAAGAGGAGTTAAAATTACACAAAAATTTACAAAAAATAATCATTTTTAAAGGCCTCATTTAGTGGTCTCGCCAAAGGCCTCAAATTATATTGAGCCAGCCCTGTTTATCATTGAACAAGACTACAATGTACTAAATTTGAGTGTCAATCTATAGCATTAGATTTTAGTTACGTACTACCTTAACATACAAAAGGACAGAAAATGAATGAGAACCCTTCAGTTAACAGGACTATGGCATATAAAATTTGATAATCAATCTAGCAAATTTCATTATAGTTACTACCTCCATCGGCATCCCAGCTCCATGCATGTTCACATAATTCAAAATTGCTCGATTCAACACACATGTCCAAATTGGTATTGTCTTAGACATACTGTCTGGAAACCTCTTCCCTTTCCGAGTTGAATCAACAATTATGCAGCCTCCCTTCTGTCCTACCCATTAAAAAACAAAGAAAAACATACCCTCTTAATATCATCACTAATGCATAATCAACACACACAACAAATCCCACTGATTAACAGAAATTCTTTCAGAATTCATCACATACAGGTTAGGGAGAGCAGGAGTGGGGAGGGAGGAAGACATCCCATAACTTGCATAACTCCAAAAGGCAAAACAGCTACTTGCATATTATTAATCCAATTGACATAAGCAAACAAAACACAATATCACAAACCATATCCAAAGTTTCTTCCCGAGACCATCTCAAAAACTTATCATGAAAAGGATATATATAGGTTAGCGCGAGAGAGCACTAACAATTTAAAAGTAATTAAAAAAAAAAAAAAAAAATTAAGCAATGTTACATGGACTCTTTAAAAAACTAACTGAATTGGATAATTAATTATGAAAAGACTAAGTGATTGTCCAATTAAGTAGTGAAATATCTGTGTCGGACACATATTACACACAAATGGGATAGAGCATGTGTTTCAGGCTTTTGGTTGTACACCATTTTAATTTTAATTTTTATCATCGTCCTTAGCTTAATCCCATATTATCGTTTTTATATTTTTTTAAATTTTAAAAAGGACACGTGTTAACTTGTCATTGTGACAGATCACTGATTTGCCCCCGCTGAAATAAATAAAAAATAAAAAAAACTCCACTATTGCCCCTCAACATTTTGTTAAAGATCGGCCCTCACATACTATTCTGGAATATGGGTCCATCACTGCCCAATTTCCAAAAGAAAATAAAAATATCAAATAATAACAATATTTAGCAGTGTCCTTTTAATTTCCGGTTTTTTCGGATTGGACCATCTTGCCCCAACACCCCCTTTTCTTTGCAGTCCATTGGAAAGATTTAATTACATAATCAATTATCTTTGAACTAATAAAAACACAAAATCTCCATTGTCCAGTCAATAAAAAAATTTCTTTTAAATGAAAACACACTTCAGATTTCAGAATCCAGTATATACACACATATGCATTTAAATATATATATATATATATATGTACATAGTTTTATTAGAGATATGTGGTACCTACCAGCGAGAAGGGCGACGTGGAGGTTGAGTCGGGAGGTGTTGAAGGACCAATTGTTGGTGTGACCGTCGGTGGACTTGAAATAGCAAGTAGAGTGGAAATTGGAGGAGTACCAAAGACCACATCGGAGGTTGGCGAGGAGTGGTAGTTGGGGCCATAGCTGTGCGATCTCTCCGACGAAGATCGAGTCCTCGTAAATTGATCGGAGTGAGTTGTACACACATGAGTTCTCTTTCTGTTTTATCGTTCTCGCAGCTTTGTATATGCTCACCGGCCTCCCCCCATCCATTGCCAAGCGTACGATCGATTGATTTCTAGGGTTTCACCGATTGTAAAATCAGTCAGTGTGTACTCAGACGAGACTAGCTCGGCTTTGTCCCTTTGGTGAACTTTATGTATTTCCACTATGACCCTTATTTAACTCATAGGACAGCTTATCGGTAAAAGACCCGACCCATTTCCACATATACATCACGATCCGTAAAGGGCCCGACCCATTTCCACATATACATCACACCCCCTCAGAGAAGGTCTTCCCTGTAGCCGTAGATCTCAAAACTCAGCCCATCATCATCTCTCACTACAATTCTGCTTCGGAAACATCAACTTTCCGGCGATTCTCGGCTAACTTTCCGGCGTTATTGCCTGCAAATAAACATCGAAGTGCTCCATTCAATCTTTTGCTGGTTATTCCAAACTACATTTGTTACTTCCTTTGATACATATATATCATATCTATATAAGTGTGTGTGTGTTTATCTATGTTAATATTGAATCATTTGATGGTCATTTTAACTAAAGTCAGCTACTTATATGGTTCATCTTTGTTTATTTTATATGTTGTTTAGATTCTAATTTTTTTTTTTCTTATTTAAATTAATGTGTAAGCAGTACAGTGAACTCAATTTTGAGATATGGTGGTAATGGTAGTGACATTGATCTTGTGTGCCTTATTGGGTGCTTTACTTGTAATCCCGCGATTGCGAAAATCTGGTAATGGACCTTTTTTGTCCTCATGCTTTTTTCCTTTAAAGGTCTGATTGTAGAAGTTCAAATATGAAATGACTTGCAATATCTAATCTATTCAATGTTTGTTTTATGGAAATCTGTACAATGCAGACCAGAGCAAAAAGAGCCAATCAATTGGTAACAATAAGGTATGTTTGATAACATGAAGTTCATATATTCTATTTTTCTTTTTCTTTTTTTTTTTTTTGAACATTTTACTGGTTTTGCATCTCAGTTATTTACTTGGAGGAATAAACAAGAGCATTAAATGTATAGATGTAGTTATATACATACGTATTTGTGGCTTCATACTCGAGAAGAGGGATTCTAAGAACTCTTATAGCTTGCAAAAGGCTATCTTTTTAATTTGCAGTGTGTACTTTTAACAGGACTGACTTTGTGTATACTAATTTGATTGTTGGTTTATGGCATTTCTTTCTAAAGGAAAGTTGAAAATGCAGGCATATATAAGATATTTAATTACCTGTTTATAACCAGAAAAGTAGTGTACTTATGTATGTTGGAAAAGTAGAGAGGATCAGCATTGATGAGTAGTAGTTGGGACTGTTATAGTAAGCCCCAACTCCATTCCAAAAGCAAAAAGGAGTGTGCAGTAGTGGTTGTGATATCTGCACGGTAAAGACACCGTTGACGTTTCCAGTTAGCC
This sequence comes from Cornus florida, assembly GCF_030987335.1. Lineage (NCBI taxonomy): Eukaryota > Viridiplantae > Streptophyta > Magnoliopsida > Cornales > Cornaceae > Cornus > Cornus florida. The sequence continues at coordinate 111,428,919 of NW_026775580.1, read as the reverse complement.
AAAAAACTAAGAAACTGCACTCAAAGGGCACATTTTAAGAATGATGTAGTATCAGCATTGTCATTTGATTACATATTATAAGAATGAATGTATGTCAAAATGCCTGAAATTTTAGAGTTTGGTTCATTTTTGTGATATAGAATGCCAAAGTATAATGATTTTACGTTGTTCATCTTGTTATACATACCCCTGCTTGCAGCTCTAGGACAGTGCTACATCGAACTTTGATCGCTATATATTATAATGAAATAGATTTTTTTCTTCATATTAGTATAATTTTTTTGTCATTCTGGTGATCAATTTGATGAGTATATCATTCATATCGATCGCCTCTATTTTCTTGTTTCCAGACTTCAGTATTGTTTTCCTCATGTTCTTTTTTTGCACTTAGGCATCAAAAACATATACTAAGGCTGAAGTTTCCTTGCATAACAAGAGGACTGATTGTTGGATCATCATCAAAGAAAAGGTTCGTCAAATCGCATATTTTGACACTTGATTTGAATGTTTAAAAGAAATAGTGATGTTCATGTGGTTACGTCATTGTGGTTGATTTGTTACTGTTTCAAAACAACTGTAGGTATACGATGTTACCTCATACGTAGAGGAACATCCTGGAGGTGATGCCATCCTAGCACATGCGGGTGATGATTCAACTGAAGGGTTTTTTGGGTAAGCATCTGTCGAAGTAGTTTTTCCTTGTCACCACTCATTTTGCAGCAATAAGAATGCCCTTTTTCTGTTCTAAAATTAAAGATCAAATGGAAATAGAATCTTTCTTCCGGCGATTCATCAAGATTACACAACTCTGAACCATGAGATAGGATCGTCCTCTCAAAATTATTATTCATAACTGCTTTCAGAATTCTCAGAATTTATTTTTGTTCCCTTGCTTTTGTATTTATGCTTACAACCTATTGCATTTTTGCTTGTGTGACAGGCCACAACATGCTACTCGAGTCTTTGACATGATCGATGACTTTTACATGGGAGATCTGGAAAAGTAATTACAACCATCTGTTTGTATTTAATTAATAGAATTGTATCTGGAATATTGTTTACATTCTGGTTCATCCTTTATGAACTTTCTACCTAGTAAGAGCTTATTGGGACTAGTTATCTCTTCTATCCCTCCATATATAATTTGATTGAGTAGGTTCATAGCAAAGTTTGTATCAAGTAAATTTTTTATGTGAAAATGCCATAGCTTGGAGCAGCATGATACATATGCTCATCTTTTTATTGTGTTTTGACAGTTCCATTGCTACAGCCATATCCTTATATTAACTTTTTGATGCTTTTCTGTATAGAGAGAAACAATAACCTAATGTTCCAGGTAATTTTATAGAGAAAAATTAAGATAGATAAAGTCATAAAAATAATGTTGTTATTTGCTGAGTGGAGTTACTTCTGTCAGAGTAAGTAGCTCTGCCATCGGTTCTTCAACTTCAAGATTCAATTCATTTTTTGCTCTAATTATCTTTTTCATGAAGGAAAAAAAATTGAGAAAAATGCGGAGAACCAATTTCAATAGATGGGCAAGCTGGATGCCTTACAGCTTACACACTGATAATGTTTAACAATGGATTCGGCTCGGATGCTGGTTTTAAACATGTCACATATAAATAACAGTGTAGAAAACAAATGACTAGGGTTAGGGATGACCATAGTGCAATTTGATTAAATAAAAAATAAGAAATGAACCCAATCCTACCTAACCATCACTAATCTGAGAAAGTATTGGGTACCCCGGGAGTGCCTAGAATATAGTATCCCAAGCCAATGGATAATTGTTATTATCTATTATCAAGGAAAATAGAGAGTTTTTATCAGCTGGAGGTAACTGGTACTACATAGTAGGCACCCTTGAAAAAAAAAATCCCACTAATCCAGGGTTAGTTTGGTGCATGCACATATTGCATTATTTTCCAGTCATATCTATGATTCTTCTATTACAATGACACTTGCATTCATGTATATAATGCAACTTAATCGACTAAGTCTACTCATATTTATACAAAGTTTTTGGTTGAAGTTTATTTTGCCCTCGTAAAGTTTTTGGTTGAAGTTTATTTTGCCCTCGTTCCCTCTTTAGATGCACCTTACAAAAAGATTGAGAAATTGTGAGGTATATCTGAAACGGCCATCTCACCAACTCTCAACTACATCTTACTCTCTATCGCATCCAGTTCAAGCTATTTTTTCTTTTTCTTTCTTTTTATTAGTGGAACATCAGTACATTACAAGCTTAAAAGGCTTAGAAGAAACCTATTGTGGGATTGAACCCCCCAACATTTGCCAAAGCACGAGGACTGGTAAACATAAATATGACACTTCTTTACTTGGAAATAAGCGAAGCATTGAGAAAACATCTCAACCTTCTCTTCAAAATCTTTAAAATTGATCCGTGGAGAACAAACCCGCCTCTTTCTCCCAATAAGCTACAACCATTCTCCAATTCCACAAGAAATAAAATTTTAATTTTTCAAAATTGAACAACATAATCCTTCCAGTGTTTTGATGGGAACTAATTCCACAAGATAGTGCTGATGGCTTGAAACGACAGTGTATTGCTCACTTTCTTAGCAGCATTGAATGGAGACCTAATTAATAAATTACAGATAAATACAAATTACAAAATCGGCTCAGAAGGGAGGCTGAAGCTGAATAATCAATTGATGGAATGAATCAAATTACAAAATCAGCCCAGGAGGGAGATTGAAGGTGAAGAATCAATTGATGGAATGAATCGAAGAATGAAGAAAAAATCCTAACACCTAAATAAATCAAAATCATCAATCGGCCAATTATATTGGAGGTTGAATGTTGAATGTTAACTCCCCAAGAACTTCTTCTCAAGTCCTTGTTAGAATCAAACCTCGAAAGGAAGAGCAGATGATCACAATTTTTTGTTTGTTAAAGCTCATTCCTAGACATCAAATTTCTTGGGCTGACGCCACTGAGCGAGACTTCTTGACAAAGAGCCGAGAAACGAAGCTCTTGGTGGAGCTCCTTTCTTCCCGTATAAATGCTTTCCTCCCAAGTCTGTAAATTTTGGACCCATGTCCTTGCTTCTTTCGATCTGCACGATATAAAAATTCCTAATGTTAGAGAGTAGTGAAACAACATGCACAACGCTCATCTACTTATATGATTCAACTTTTATAATAAAGCTCGTTGTCTCTCTCTCTCTCTCTCTCTCTCTCTCTCTCTCTATTGTGTGTGTGGATTCAGAACTATAAGGTGTTTAAAGCCATATTAGAGGGTGGATATCAGAATTCGGGACATGCACATATTTATGTCCTTCAATCAATACCTTTTTGTTTTAATTATGAGCTAAAGCAAATTTATAAATCTTGGCATAGTTTGCAAAATGGAAGTAACATTGGAAGAAACTCATTCTTAGAATACAGAAGGCCTCATCAAGCATACCATGCATATCTTCCCATTCTTCAAGTGGTAACGGATGCTGGACCAGTCGATAGACTGCGAAAAATGTGAACGTATAGCAGAGACTGGGTATAAAAAATTATCCACCAGCATTGCAATAAATACCTGATCCATTGAACAAACTTCAACTTAGTAACTACTAATCAGCATCCCAGCTGCAACAAACTGGATGATAGAGGGTCTATTTATATAGGGGACTTTTTTACTAAAAACCAGCTCATATTTACTTTATTCTTAACAAATTCTAGCTCAAACATTAATTCAAACATCGTTTTGAAATTGCACTTGTTTAACTGATATGATGTCAAATTCACAGAAATAAACAAAGGATATTTATGAAGGGTTTTAGAAAAAATTCACTCAGCCGTAGAGGCAATTACAGATAACTCTTGAAATTTGAAATGAAAAAATGGTAACTCGAATTATTTGTATGGACTCTTTCTGCTTAATGAGGAGATATATATATATATAAACTTACAAGGCACCAGTTGTAAGAACCAAGTGATAGTGGAGGTGCCTCAGGAGATAACATGTTGCACAGTTTAACTTCTACTCTTGTCAAGTTCCACATCGAAAGAAGTTCTACAACAGTGCATATAGCTAGGCAGCCTACTAGGAGTAACCCTGAACAAAACAATTGATAGAACGTAAGAATAAGAATTGCAAATATAAAATAGGCTTCATCTAAAAAGAATGACCCCCAAGAAACAAGACAAAATCTAACAGGAGCTAGTTACAAAGATGCCTTCTTTTTTCTTTTTCTTTTTTTCTTTTCTCACAATTCCAAAAAAGAAACAACAAAGAAGACACGCATGCATTAGTTTTTCACTTCTGGTTGCACATCCAAAGCGCTTTTTTCTTTCTCATGTGACAATTGAAAAATTACTTAATACCCCACATTTAGTGACTAGCACAAGATTGCACAAAAGGATGGAACCATGCACTTTGAATAAATTATCAAAAACTATAATAAGGACATGAATCCAGCAAAGAAACCATGATACTTTTCATATCTAATAAAGTTAAGCTAGCAATCCTATTGATCACACTCCACCATGTTCTGTTTAAATATTCCTACTATGTTCCAAAGGTCGTACCATTACACATTGTATTCAATTTGCAGTGTAAAATAAGTAGGATATGCTTTGTTAGCCTGAATCAGGATTCTGCTCATTAATATCTTAACACTGATACCCACAAAGAAAAAGTAGTGAGCTCACCACCAAAAGGAAATGCTGTTTCCTCAAGTGAATACCCTTTGGAATGAATTCTTAACGCTGCTGCAACATGAATCACAGCCATAATGTATGGTGCTACAAATCCCCATGATAGATAGCAGTGGACAGAAAATAATGCACGATTCATCACCCAATTAATCCTTGTAGCATATGATTCCAGAACAAATGTCTGCTTCCTCAAGTAATTCCAATACCTACAACACAAGTAAAAATGTCAAACATGGGATCGTGTATGACCCTTGTGTTGCAGTGCCTGTATTCTATTAAAAAATTTATGGCCAGCACATATCAAACCTTGAAAAATTAAGATCGCTTGCAAGGGGGTGAGGAAAAACAGCTACTGGTGGCGATGTGATAAGCCTGTTATGAGCCCCTAGAAAACAGAATGATGAGGTCAGCATAAAAATGAGCACTTTAGCAGCTAGAGAATGCCAAATTCTGAAAACTAAAATTCCATGCAACAACTCACCACATAATGGTGACTATTGAAAACAGAAGAAATGCAGGCACGTGATTCTGTCAGACCAATAAATGTAGGCCTTGTAATGACATGAATGTAACTACAACCAAAAGTATCCACCATGCATTGGATATAGTCTATATAGTAGCGGTCCACCAAGGACAGCAATTTGTGTTCATCATCTTATCTTAAATGACTCAATTTCAGCAAGTATGACCAAACCAGCCATTATATAGTAGGGGAGTTGAGAATTAATACTAATAATTTTCATCCAGCTACATGCCACATAAATGAGAATAAAAATTCAAATTGTTCGAAATATGTAATGAAAGTGTCATTCCATTTACAACATCTTCCTCTATATGTTCTCTTTTATATAGACTACAAGAAAATTACACCCAAAATAAAAAATAAAAAAATCTTAAGGTAAATATCTATCAACTCTTAAAATAAAAATTTAGTGAGAGTTGGTAACTTAGTAAATAGATCAGTTCATTGGCCTGAGATTTTTGAGTGTGAGTAGAAGGTGAAAATATAATAAACAATGGCTTCAAGTCTCTTAAGTCTAATCAGATCTGCTTACAGAGGTAAAGCAGTGGAATTTACCAGCTATAGCTGCAAGAGTCATGTCATCAGAGTATCCCCCATCTCGAAGTCCTGTAACCACCCCATGATGGTCATTTCTAAAATCATCTGCATGCATCTGAAAAAATAACATATAAAACAATATGAACATAACATTTCAATTTTGCGCTTGTAAAAAGTTGGTAGCAGCTACTTACCATCATGCACCCTCCCCACAAGAAGAAAGTTCTTCCACCAGTAGCAAACCCCATCGAACAAGGCTGTAAATAAATAATATACACCCAATGAATTGAAGAATATTGTAAAGTGTAAACGAGTAAGCTAAATAAAGCATAAATAACCTATAAAACTAACCACCTAAAAGATTTCAAACAGTATCACTCCAATAATAGTCAATTCTAAATATGCTACAATAATTTTTTACACCCAATGAATCAACTCAACAAAACCTAGTCAGCTAATCCCAACTTCATTTTGATCTCTTGGTAAAGGTAATTCCATAACATGCCAAATTAATTGGTAATCTGTATACTCTGTTCCAAAGAAGCATAGATATGGACACAGGACATGGAGATGCCCACGGCTAATATAGAAATAAATTTTCATTTATATACCTACTGAGAAAGACAATTATAGAACTTTAATTATGTTAAAAGTCTATACTAAAGTTACAAAATTTAGAAGATGAAGCTATTCCAATGTCAAAAAGGATATGCTATATTTTATACAATATTACTATCCTATCTTGTCATAATAGTTATGTTCGTCATTAACATGTGTTCAATGTAATTTTTATTATTATTATTTTAAAGGAAAAAATAGTTTGTGGGATGTGTTGTCGAATGACCGAAATGTGTTGACTAAGTATCCAAGGTTTGTCAGCCAAGTTTCTGAAATAATAAAAATTATTTTTAAATTATGAATACGGCCATGAAGTGTTAGTGTCTGACACGGACATGGCACCTTCATGGAAGTGTCAGTGCTTTTTAGCTCTGCTCTAACTGCAATTCAAATCCCAAGTTTTTAAAAGTTCATCATTTCGAAATATGAAACTTCACGGAGTTGTAATCTCTTATCATGCTAATGCTTCGTCATAACTCAGGAGGAATTTGGTTGTTTTTCAGTTCAAGAGAGGATTAGCATATCTTTGAAATTTCAATTCGTATAATTCACAATCTTGTAGAAAGAACTGGTAATAAAACATTTGTTTCTCTCTTTACTTGTACTAAAAACACATTTCTTGTAAGTCTTGTAATAAAATTTATTCTACAATATCTACAATGGATAAAAATACACCACCCCAGAAGTTGGGGAACAAACAGCACAGCATGGTATGTGGGAATATATGTATATGGACAATGAATGAAACTAAACGGGGAATTCAGTTGCTGAAATTACCATATGATATTCATAAATACAGTAACTTCCTAGACTTCCAGACGGTAAATCAAGAGGGTATCCAGTTTGAATAAAAATCTGCAATTCATTTGCAACAACATTAAGACAATTAGAGTAGAAAAATCTAAGCCAAACTGATCATAACCATAGACTTGAGGAAATATTTAAAAATAATATGTGTTGGTAAATTAAAAGCATGTTTTTACAAAATCATACCTTGGGATTTTTTTCCATCTCAGCAGTGAGGGCTCCAATTGTACCAGGGTGCAGCCTCACATCATCATCTAGGAATAATACATACTTGCAGTCCTTGTGCATTCTCTCCACCCCAACCTGCACAAAGTGCAACAGTATATATGATGACCAATAAAAAGAAAAAAAGAAGAATAAAAAAGACAAAAGATTTACGATTCCACAAAACAATATAATCAACAGACACTAGAAGTATAAACGGGCACTCAATGACAAACAAAATTTTAAGTTGTGATACCCATTTCCATTATAAGATTATATACAACTCAGACCTATCCAACCTCCAGTGCAAACAAATTTATCAAACATGGGTAAAACAAAATATATATACATATATATATGCAGTATGCACATTGGAAAAATAAAGTAAAATAACATTAGGTCTATGTTTGTCATAGGCAAAACCTACAAAGTCATGAGCTTGTTGCTTACCAACTGATTGTGAATTTTTTGACTACAAGTCGTTGAAAAACCAGCTACTAAAACCTTTGCATCAATATTGTCCTGCATCCGTTTGCACAAGACAGGAAGGGAAGTTAGGTTGAAGAAAATCAAGTCTCTTGCAAATTAAATGAGATGTACCAACAAAAATAATTAACGATTCAGCATGTGATAATTACTTGAGATTTACATCATGGCAGAAACCCATAGGTTGAGTCATAAGAAAGCAGCTCTATTACATTGACTCCTTTGTGCAAGACCTAGGTATAGGAACAGGTTTATATGTTGTTGACATGCACTTGGCATCTATATCTGATAATTCAAGTTTACTACATAATTGTGCCAAAAACTCTCTTATTATCTTTCTTTTGTTTCATTAATTGTACCATGTTTAATACTCTATGCTATTAGGAAAAAAAAAAAAAACTATTTTACCTATAAAAAAATATTTAAAATATGAATATTAAAAATGGTTGGGTCTTGTATTAATGGATTTCAGGATTTTAAAAAATCCAATACTTGCACAAATAGCCACAGCTAACACATGTACCCACGCCAATTCAACATTAGAAGAAGAAGAATTTCAGGATTTTATAAATCCAATACTCACACAAATAGCCACAGCTAACACATGTACCTACGTCTATGTGGCATTGAAAGATCGAACAAGTGCCATCCCCATAAAATCATAAAGTTGCATCAATATTTAAAAAATTAAATAAATTACAAACAATCATGGTTTCAAAAGAATATCTATATAATCAAGAAAAAAACGAAATTAGTAGAAAACAAATCTTCATCGTAAGACAAAGTGCTGTGATGGGACAATATATACCTTAAAATCTGATAGTAACCGAGTTACCGCACGGTAAGCAGGATCTTCTGTACTTTCCACCACAAAAAGAAATTCTAAAGGACCACCATACAGAGATGTGATCTGCATTCAATCATTCATGAACCAGAACTATAATGAGGGCTACAGAAGTTTCATGTTTAACTAAAAAATCTTGTAATCTTGGAGTCATGGTATTCTAAATCTTGTAATCTTGGAGTCATTGTAAAGAATACCATGACAAGATTACAGAAGTTACATGATTAACTAAAAAATCTTGTAATCTTAAAATCTCAACTAATTTGTAAAGAATACCTAGCAGGCCTTGTAATCTTGAGATATTTAGTTAACCAAACGTCATGGTATTCTTTACAAATTAGTTGAGATTTCAAGATTTTGTCTTCATGTCCGAATGAATAAAATAAAATACTTATCCAACGGGAAGGTGCATAAACTGTCTCTTATCTTATGCATGCATTTAATCATTAAAACGAAACTTGTTGTAAACTTGTAATAACCAAGGAAAAACAGAGATATCAAAGAAAAGGCAACCAATTAGTTTTGTTCAACTCTTTGGAGAATCTTATAGCTAGTATGTGTTAATAAGTCACCTGACTTCTCCAATTGTGTAGATTGTGCTCTCCAAACCCTTTCAAAGGCATTACAACTGTCACTCTTGGCAGGTTGACCTGATTAGAGTGCTCAAGGTCATTGATATCATGACTAAGAAACGCAAAGCTATTGCCACCATTCATACTATCCTTCATCTGTCTAATCTCTCTATTTCTGTTAGAAGAAATAAAATATTATTGAATCTAAAAAATTAATGTGAGTTTTCCTACCAAAGTTTATGGAAAGAATAAGTAAATGCGCTGTCACCACTAAAATCTCCAAAGCTCGATACCTGACATAAGCAGCAAAAGCCCACCCAAGTGCAAGAGTTAAGCATATGAAATATCCCTACAACACGAATAAACTCAGGTTATATCACACTAGAATGCCAGAAAACATGGCCAAAAGTAATACAAAGAAACCAAGATATAAAAATATCACTACAAAGTAAGATGAGTTAGACAGATAGTTTGGTCAATTAATAAAAAATCATTAGCAGAAATCAGATCAAACAAGTATATTAGATGTAAATGTAAAATAAAATAAACCTCTACTGCAAAGAAGGAACAAAAAAAATTAAGGTGCATAAATGAAGAGAAAATACCACAAAAGGTCAACATTGTATCATCTGATGTGGCTTGAACCATTCTTCTACATCAGGATCCTAGGGCATGAAGTAATTATAAACCTTAGAATTAATGCTGATTCCTAGCATTTACGAAATGATTGAAACCCACGTAACATAACAATGCTACTCCTATTTAGGATTTTTTATCTTGTGCTAATGTACCAACAGATGATGATCATGACACTTTTGTAGGCAGCAACTGCTGTGACAAAGACAAAGGTCTTTAGCATTGAGGTCTCATTGTCAGTCAGTTCATAGCCATTTCATCCACAACTGTTCTTGCCAGTGTGCTTATCACATCCATTGCCAGGAAAATCCGGAAATAATTTCAATGACTAAAAGAATCAAGATTTAATATTAGCGGGTACAACCTACCTTTACAAGAATACTCGGATTCATAAAAAATCACTACTCATGCACCCATACTTCGACCCAAAAGGAAAACACTACTCAACTTTTACTCATGTGCTTTTCTCAATTTTCAAACTCAAAGCACACTTCCGAGCACAAACCAAACTTCTTAGATCCTTTAGCTTATTCACTGTCTCATCAAAGCCACTAGTAATTATGCCTATATTGACCACCTCTGGGACACATTGTTTGGTTTCTTTACAGCTTAGTGATTTTGTTAGCAATAAAAACAAGAACTTAAAAAGATATGCTACTTAATGTCCTAAATGAATGAAAACACAGCTTCATCCTATAAGTTAGTTTTCAGTGAAAAGATTACATAATTGAGCCACAATTCAAGCATATATGATCTTTGTTATGCCCCAAAGTCCTAATTATAGTACAACGAAACCTATTTTTCCCTTTTAACAGAAAATATATATGTTGTAATCACAAAATGTCGTGTCTTATAGATTGAGTTCCGCTGATCAAAACTTCATGGAGTTAATAACTTCATCAATCCATAATATATAAAGTTTCCCAACAAAAATGTAGAAAAAGGAATTAACTTTTTGTGCTGTGAGGTCACAATATCAAACATAAAGTTCAATAGAAACTAAATCTCTAATTGGTTGCTGAGAAAAAGTGTAGGCAAATTAAAAAAATAAAAATAAAAATAAAAAAAGGAAAATGACCATTCCACACCCATAATTGTACTTCAATACAATCAGTTTACTGAAGAAAAAATAAAACTGGTTATCTCCCCTTCAGCCAAATCTTCTCGGCAGCCAAACACATGCCTAATTCACAGATCGAAATTATGCCCAATGAAAAAACAATCAATGAAGTCTGTATTTTTCACTAACAACATAGAAATCGAAGAGCCGAACCTGATACTGAATAAACCTGGCGGGAGAGCTACAACAAGCTTTGCTAGCAGAGATAAGAAACACGTCTAGAGAGTCGAATGACGACGACATTGTTTGTATATGATTTAACGTTCTCTGTGTCTTCTGTCAATGTGTTAGGGCAACAATGAGACAAAACATGCCCTATATTTCAGTAGATATTAAGTTTCTCTCTCTAAATCTCGTCCTTCCTGTCAGATCGCCATGGAAGGAGAGAATGTAGAGAGAGAAAAACAAAAGAGAAGGAAGAGATAGAAGGAGGTGAGAAAAAGGACGAAACGAGGGAGACCGCGTAACTTTTATAATTCGAAGGACAGGGCAGCGCTTTGTAGATACACCTGGATAAATGAATCCTAGAGAGAGAATTCTAGAGAGAGAAGAGGAGATGGACTGACCGTTATCTGGGCAAAAAGGTTTGATGAACTGGCGATTTGGACTCGTCTGAGGTGGCACGTGCGGAGTTGTGGATCTTGAATGAATATGCCGCTTTATGATCCGAATTTCACACTGCCCTTCTTAAATTAAATTTAATATTACCTAATCCTACTTGTTTTTGTTTTGGTATTAGGTATGTATGTCGATATTATTTTAGGGAGGTAATATTTCTCCTTTACTTTTCTCCAATTATATTTTAATTTTAAATAAAATAATTATTTTAATATAAATCACATAAAACGATAACGAGAACAAATTGTAAAATTAAATTATAAATAGTAAAATTTTTAGCAAGAGCATGAGAGCAACCCCGTTAAAAAGAATTGCGTGAATTAAATTCTAACCCTAACTTTATAAATAAATAATTATTACTCCCTCTCCTCTATTAGATGTTTCTTTTGGGGAGTAGAAATTTTTAAGGGGACATGTAATTATTGCATTGTTCCCTTTAAAAATTACGAAGTTACCCTTTCAAGTTTAAATATATATATATATAATCAAGTTTGAAATTTTGTAAAAATTTTAAGGGTATTTTATGGAAAGATGAGAAATATATTATTTAAACTTGATAAGTAGACAAGTATTTTGAGATAACAAAAAAAAAAAAAAAAAAAAGATGGACAACTAAATTGGGACGGAGAGAATATTTTTTAACTGACAGTGTCCTTTCAATTTTCATCATCACTTTATCACTAATCTTTAATATTTTAGAAAAAAAAAAAAAATTTTATTTTGAATAAATTGCCTCTTTTGAGCATACCGAAAAAAAAAATAATAATAATAAGTGTTAAAAATATTGTCTATTTTGATAGAAAAAAATTCAAAAAAAAATATATTTATTGAAAAAAATTCTATCTTTTGTCAAGATAAAAAAAAATAAAAAAAAAGTACGAAAAATAGAGGATTCAAAAAATATATATCTCTATTGAATAAATTATCTCTTTTGATAAATTTAAAAGAAAAAGTTTATTTTTATGAAAAAAAAATTTATTTCTTTTGATGAGACTCATAAAAAAATTACAAAAAAATAAATAAAAAATTACCTATTTTTTTTCACCTCTTTATTGAATAAATCATTTGTTTCGGTTGTAACAGAAGAAAAAAAAAAAAAAAAAGTTACTTTTGACTGTCAAAAATAAAATTATGAGTAAGAAATAAATTATTTTATAAAATAAAGTTAAAATTGAATATAGGTAATTATGATATTATAAAATAAGAAATATGTATTAATGAATTTAAGATTTTAAAAAATAAAAATAAAAAAAAAATAAGTGTAATTGAAACCTCCCTTATTTTATTTCTTTAATGATTAGACAAGTGGACAAAAATCTCGCGCTTTAATTATGCTTTAAAATTTTATATAGTAAAGTAAGCAAACATGGATGATTGAGATTCCCACTTATGAGATTCAAATATATGTGCGTCAGCGCGTGTGTTATAGAGAGAGAGAGAGAGAGAGAGAGCTGTTTGCTAGCCAATTGGTTAGCCTAACATGGAATAATAAATGAGTCATATGAGGAGTTGAAATCGACTGATGCAGACGTGTTCTACCGTCTCACATGGTCTTGCCAGCTCTGGCTTTCGAAATCATGTGGGCTGCTGTGGGAAATCTGGGCCGTTTACTTTGCAATGGGCCCACAAATTGAGTTGGAGTAGGAACATGATCATAGCCCCACTCTCCCTCTCACTTGTGCCTACCTTGAACGTAACACACAGATTTAAAACTTTTTTTTTTTAAATGCTGACAACAGTTTTTGTTGTACTCTATTATTGGAGTTTTGAAATTTTAGTGAGTTTTTAGATAGAGTCTTTGTTGGGATTCTAGTGTTTTATTTGTTTTTGTATAGAAGAGGAAAATTGAAAAGCTCCATCCAATTTGGATACTACTAGAAGAAAAACAAAAAAAAAATTCAAATACAACTTGGTAATGCGTTATTATCAAATTTAGAGTTGGAGAAGGAAACAAAACAATCTCTGTTTAGAGGTAAAATATTTTTTCTAAAAAAAATTTTTTTTAAGTAAAATATTTATTTTATTATTATTTTATTCATAACCAAATATCAAAAAATAAAAAAATATTTTACATCCAAAGAAACTTAATGTAAGCGCACCCAACCGTCAAGAAAAAGCAATCACTGAGATGGCCTGTTCAGTACATATATCTCTAGGATGTGGTCTATGATACTAACAAACAACTCCAATGGTGTGTTATATGGGTTATTATTTTCAAAATATGACAAATGGGCTTAAAATGAACTCTGGACTGTCAATTTTTAATTCTAGGGCTTACCGGACACAATGGAATTTCAAGACTTCTTCTACGAACCCTCTCTCCACCACCGACCAAACACCGCCGCCTCCTCCACCACTCTCCGACGACTCCGAACCCTACGTCGTGTTCCGCAACCAAATCTCTCTCTACAATCCATTGTCAATCGTTGGAACCGCCACACGCGACTATTTTTCTCTGGATGTTGGTGCGGATGATACTGAATCCAAAGAGACTTTAATTTTGACTCCGGCGCCGGCATCGAGTCCGGCTTCGACTCAAAAATTGGAACGGCAACTGGAGGGTGGTTGGTTTCGTGCTGATAGTGGGCTCAGGAGCCCCATGCTTCAGCTACATAGAGGTATCGATTTTGTCTTCTAGATGATATGCTTAAGTTTCTGACTGAGAACTGGTACTTGAATGGTGAACGCTTGTTTACTTGCTGATTCGGAAATTCTCATTAGTTTTTGATATGATATACAAGTAAAATTTTTAATTTCCATGATCAAGGGAATTGAATCCCTATGTTACATTGACTATATGAAAATTTTGTTTTATTTTAGGGAATTTAATCTATCCATTTAAATTGAGAAATTCTTACTTGGAGTTAGTCTCGCAGGAAATTGTTTAGATTAGCAACCTAGTTGTGAACATCTAGAAGTGATTTCAATAATAAAACAGTGGAACTTTTTTTTGTTTTTGTTTTTGGATGGTAAAGCAAAAATTGCTAAAATATAGCATTTTGGATTAAATAAATCATTGGAGCAGAATTACTAAAATATAACATTTTGACACTGCAGCTTCTTTCAAAAAATAGATTTGGCATGCAAAAATGTGACATTTTGCATTGGAGATGGTATTAAGATAACATTTACTACTTGGTGACTGTTGAACCAGAGGATGATTGGTCCAGTTGAGAAATGGGAGGTAAAGAAGGCTGCATTTGAGAATTGAGACAGGAGCTTTGATACTCCAGATTCAGATTCAGATCCAGATGGGCTCTCAACAATATTTTATCACAAGAATGGAATATTGTGAAGCAAGATGTTTTCTAAACACTGCCTGGCATAGGTATATTCAGTGAGGGTATCTGACAAAAAGATGAACAAACCAATTTTACTAAAGGTGCAGAGCCCAGAAGAAGTAGGCTAATTCAAACCTACGCGGCCATGCAGTTCTGGTTTTAGTCTATGTTCCGTAGCGTTATGGTATCTGTGCCTTGGAATTGGAATTGAAATCGGAGAAAAATTAGTCTAAACTAGCATTAGGCTATGTTCCGCTGCATGGAATTGGAGTTTTGGAATTGGAATTAGAGAAGATCAACTCAGATAATTGAACCAAAATTTTCTCCAATTCCACCAATTCTAATTCCATGTAGCCGAACACGGACGAAAGCTATTTCAAAGGTCTTAGTGAACAGATTAAGCCCAATATTGAAGCACCTCATCACCCCAGCTCAAGGTGATTCTGTTGCCAAGAGACAGACAAACACAATTCCAAGGATACAATCCTTGTGGTACAAGAAGCTTTCAACTCCCTTATAATGCAGAATGTGGGAAGAAGTTCAATCTGGCCTTGAAATTAGATATATTATGAACAAAGGCTTATGACAATTGGATCGTTGGACTATCTTTCTAAAGGAGCTGTTGCAGTACTATGAGTTTTATGACCACTGGATTCAGCTTATCATGCTGCAATACCACATACAATTGTCAGTCCTGATTCATGGAGAAAAATTAGAGTTTTCATCCCCAGAGAGGTTTAAGAAAAGAAGTAGTAACCACAACTATGCTTTATGTTAGTACATGTTTACTTTCAATTAGCAGGTCTCTAAGAACTACAAATAGAAATTTGCATACTGAAAAGTGATGCAGAGATGACAGATGCATCTTAAAGTGATTGTGAATTAATGAAAGTTTAACAAGTTCTCAAATGCATCAAAAGTTTAATACACATCGTTATCATTATTTAAACTTCCATGTGCTGAAAAGAATGAACCAAATAGCACTACTATTAATAGCAGTAAAGCCCACATTTATCAGTAAACCTCCATGCAAATTTACCATCAAATCAGTATCAGATTCTCAAATGGTTTTCTCTGTATCTTTTCAGTGTGAACAATAATAAACATAAAATTTGCATAAAAAAGTTCATAAATTTTATGTAAAACCAATCAAAAGAGTAGTGCAGCTATTTTCAGCAAGTCAAATTAAAAATTACCCCTGCAAACATTTAGGCTTTGCATAGTTTACGAATTCTGATTAGGAGGGACAAATGTATAATTACACATTTAAGAAAAATAATTGGAAGGACCAACATGAATTAATCACAGGGATCCAAATTGTGGTGCACAGTCAGTAATCTTATCTGACATCTATTTACTTGTGAAATCAGATTTCATGCCAAATTGTGGGTTTTCGAATTTGACAATAAGGAGTAAGGCAACTTGAAATGTCAATTAATTGCGACCTACAGTGAGATGATTTGTCAGACAAAACATTTTCATTTTCTGGTCAAGTGACATGATTTGAGGAAACATAACAAGACACATGGATTACCTCTTTCAATGTTCCGAAGGATTCAAGTCATCATGGAGGTGAGAGTAGACTACCCACTTGACAGATTTTGTGTAGCCAACTCCAGATAGCAGGGAGAAAGGCTCTGTCAAGTAGTATTAAATTTAACTGTATATCAGAGATTTACCATACTTCCTGAACGGACAGTATTTTGTGGGTAAATTCCCAGTAAGCAAGCAGATGTTCCTGGCTTCAAAACTTGAACTACTGAAACATAGCATAGAAGTTTAATTAAAGATTAACAATAATGACAAATAAAGCCAGGGTACTGATCCTGTGTCGACAACAATAAAGCTTCTGTCCCAAACTACTTGGGGTCAACAGTCTTAACATTTTTTCTGTCTTGATGAAGTTTATTTGATCAATGTAAATTGTCCAACCAATGATAACTGAAAAGCTAAAATCAATGGAACCTTGTTCCTGGTCAGAAATATAGTGAAACTATCTTCTTTCTTTCATTATTTAACACAGTTTTTATAAAAGGGATTGTATAATTCTGTTTTTAACAAATTTATAAGTCACAACTTGTGAGCGATGTTCTAGCTACATAAGAAATCCTTGGGTGGGGGCAACTGGAGGTAGACAGAGAAACGAAATAGATATGGGAAACTATGTAGTCCATGTAAAAACTCAATATTCCATAAATGACAAAACTTTATGGAAAATGCCAAAAGAATTTCATCCAACTGATCACTTTGCTATAACTGAGTTGCAATTACTGCATACATCTAAACAAGAAATGAAAAGAGATCTAGAGTTGTATGCCTATATCTAGTAGCTTGAACAAAGTGTAAAACATGCAGATAAAAAATTGAACACTAATTAAAAAGGATAATGGATTATCATCAATCATGCAAAATCAAATTTACCGACGTGACAAATTCAAGAAGAAGAAAAAAAACACCTCTGAAATCTCAATCAAGTACATCAGTTTGCATATCTCCTGGGTGAGCGTTGTTTTCATAGTTCCTCCCAGTCAAGTGATGAAGAAGCACACCTGCTGCAACACTGACATTCAAGCTCTCCACAGCCAGAAAGGACCGGAACTCATCGCTTGAGCATCCGCGATCCAATTCCGCAGTTTCCACATCTCCAAATCCTGTGCTTAAATCCACTGGAATGTTTCCTGGGATTCTGATCAACTGAGTGCATGATCTCTCTACCAATGGCCTCAACCCAGTGCCTTCACTCCCCAACACGAGAACTGTGGGCACACCAGGCTCAATTTGATTCAGAGGGATAGCTCTTGAAGCAACCGAACCTCCAAGAACCCGCCAACCATTTCCAGAGGAAGATACTAAGAACTGCATCATATTCTTGCAAGACCTAAGCTCCATCAACTCTAATGATCCTGCACTTGCTTTGCTCACAACACCACTCAATGGGGCTGAATTTTTTGCACACAACACCACACCTGAAGCTCCAAAGAAGTAGGCTGACCTAATAATGGCACCCAGATTCTGAGGATCTGTAACCTCATCCAAAGCAACCCAAAGTGGACCCTTATCCCCCTCAATGGACACAGGATCCAATTCCTTTATACCCACCATCTCTAATGGAGAAGCATCTAGCACCAAACCTTGATGAGGCCGATTATCAGCGATCATATTGAGGTCATGCTTCGATACCTCTTTCTTGCTTAATCCAATTTTTTCAGCCATCCTCAAAACTCTCTCAAACCCTTTCTTGTCTTTCCTCTTCCTATTATTACCACTTAAATCCAACCCTTCCTGAACATACAAAGCATAAAGCTCTCGTCTTCCAGCCGATAGTGCAGCCAAAACAGGACCAACTCCATAAATCCCTTCACCAGTCATCTTTGGTATCATCGATTCGGTAGCCTCTTTCCATGTCTTTCTACCCCAGTTTTCTTGCTTATCCCACTTTCGGAACTCTGGTCTATCGGAACCACGTTTCACATAAGCAATTTTATTAACCCTATTCTTTATATTATCCCATCTTGGATCATCAACCTCAACCTCCCCCTCTTCTTCTTCTTCGAGGGGTTCATATTTTTCCACATAATCCTTTTGCAGATTTTCCGTCATTCTACTTTCACTACTTCCCATAGTTGAAGCACCACTTTTTAGGAACTTTTCTGCCGATTTCTCCCAAGAAGATCGACTAGTCTTGGCTGTGTTTATTTTCTCCGACCTTTTTGCTTCCTTAGCCTTGTTTGTTGCTAACCAAGGAAGGGTTTTTTCAGCTCTAATTACACTGCTAGTACCTTCAACAACTTTCTGAGAATACGAACTCGAGAAACTCCTAGCTCTCATCATTGGGTAATTTTGTAGAGCACTTTTAAGGCGAAACGCACTACAGAAAGATCTGGGTTTTGCCACGTTGCCACACTTTTGTAGGGTTGTACCTTGATTTCCAATTGATAAACTTCCAAGGGTTTTGTAACCAAACCCATATGAGAAACTGCTCGAGTTCATAGTCATCGTATTGGAGTTTTTAAAAAGTACTGGGTTAGACCCGACTAGCAAAGATTGGGGTTTTGAAATATGAAATGGTTTGAAGCATCTGGGTGGTTGTGAAGAAACCCTACAAGCCAAAGGAAATGCCTGGTTCTTTGATATATTACAGTACATGGTAATAAAAAGAAAACAGAAAGAATAGATTCGTTTCGAAGAGATAATTTGAAAGCTCACAGCAAGTTAACTTCAGAGAAGATGAATAAAACCTGTACGGTGCTTCTGATTGAACTTTAAACCACGATTTGCTTGGTTCTCCACCGTCTCGTCTATCTGAGGACTGAAGGCTGAAGCTTCAGAAAATTGAAAAATTTTGACTTCTCATTTCTCGACGGAGCATTGCGTATTTGCAGGCAAGGGATCCTAATCTGCAATGGCAATTGCTTAAGGCAATAATACGACGTCGCTGGCTGGTCTCTCTCTATATATATATATATATATTTACCCTTTTCCAGCTGAAATATTTTTCATACTCTTATCTAATTTAGTAATAGTTTAACAAATAAAATAAAAAAAAATTTGTCAAACTAAAAAAACTCTATTAGCCTTCTTTTTATCTATTGTAAACCTAGTCACTTTACATAAAGTGGGAGCGAGAGCGAATTCAAGAGTGGGAGTGTGAGAGCGGTTGAATTAAGTCTTGAGTAGTGAGAATTTGAGTGCGGTTGAATTAAGTCACGAGTAGTGAGAATTTGAGCGAGAGCGCGCACGGAACGTAAGAGTAGGAGCACGCTCAGAACGTGAGAGCGACACCTGTTAAGAAGGATTGTGTGATTTAATTGTAAACACTATATTAACCTACTTTTTTTTTTCTTTTTTTATGAAAAAAAAGAGAAAAACCTAATCAACCTAAATATATATATATATATATTATTTTTGTAAAATTTAATAACAAAATTGGTATGAATATTAATATTTTGCCTTTTAATAGTAGATATTTTAGTTATTTAATGTCAAAATATAAAGTTATTGATGTTTTTTTAACATAAGAAATGAGCAATTTAATTATTTTTTAAAATTTTATTAATACGTCAAATACGAGGATAGATCAAAATAATTGTAATGACCCGATCATTTTCCTTCCTTTCCATTTTCGGCAAATTTCTTTTTTCGTCTTTTTTCCTATTTCGTCCTTTAATCGTTTTTCATTTTTCCTTACATAACCTCACTTTTTGTGATCGAATTTGATTCCAACTTTGCATACATCCATGATATTTGAATACTATGATATCTACATTTGCACTTTTGTAGAAAAACATATTAAATGTTGACTTTCCTTGTAAAGGGCGTAGATGAATAACTTTTGGTAATTCCTTAAACTTGAGGGGTTTTTGTGTAATTAAGTAAAGTAATTATTTTTCTTCTCAGGGACCATTTTGTAATTTAATTTGAAAGATATTTTCAAAAAGGACCTTTTTGCATTTTTCGAAAATGTGACAAGTGTCACATTCCTAAGGTGCCACTTGTTGGCTTGGTTGTGAAACCACTTGGAGCCATTATCCCTTGACACATGGAGGGTAGAGATCCACCCATTTGTTGGCCTAGGATTGGAGCACATGTTGGTATAGATTCATGACAAGTGTAGGCTAGGGATTTAGTGTAGGGAGACACCTTGGATTCATGACAAGTGTAAGCACAAGATTAAGTCTTACAAGTGTGTGTGTGTGAGGCAGTCCAAGAGCACCTAGTGAGTGGAGAAGCCCACCACCTTATTTAACTTAAGGTTTGTATTTCTTCTTGCATATTTCATCTTTCCCTCTCAAACCCTAACTTGACCACCATTAGAGCAAAGCTTAAGTCATGGTTTAAAGCTTTATTTCGGTGCCCTTCCATTTGCCTTAGATCATTGAACTTGGAATACAAAAGCCTTGCCTCATCATCATCTTCATAACCCTAGAAGGAGAACCTGAATTTCCTTTGCTTTCATTGAATTCAAGAGGGTCAATCCTCTTGTGAGGTAAGGGGTGTTCTAATATTTATTTTTCAAGTAAATCATTGTCTTTTTAGTGATGTATTAATTGTATGCATGTCTAGTACTAACTTGAGAAATTGAGGGTTTAATTGTAGCTTGCATATAAATCACTTTAAACCTTGTATATGGCATGATCATGACTTGAACCATGATATATATCAAGTTGGTATGATTTGAATAATCTTTTAAATCTAGAGAATTAATTAGTATGAATTGATTTAAATACTACTTAATTGTATCATACTTGAATTCCATCTTAGACTTGAAATATGGCATGATCATGACTTATTCATTGCTATATATTTTATTGGAATCATTTAGACAATTCTTGAAATTTAGAGAAATTACTTAGTTGGTCTATTTAATTTCTATCATGTTGATCTTATGATTAAATCATGAAATTCATGGAAATTATTGTGTGTTAATACATATTATGACTTGTTACTCTATATGTTGATTTTGGGAACTTGGGATATCATCAAGAACTTGACATGGCTAGAGCTTGGTTCTAGTACGGAGGATTGTCCTCCTAAACTATAGTGCGCACTAGGGAAAAGGTACCCATGGATTAATAGCCCTAAAGTGATCTCAAGAGTACGGTTTTAGTCCGGGCGATGTCCAAGTATCCACCTTAATTTGATTTCACTCTTTAATCCTTAGACTTGATAATCTTGTGATATTGCATTTTAATGTACCATTTTAAAGTCTCAATATCATTTTAATAACATAGACCAAATACTATTAAATTGCAAACTTTGTAATACATTAATCATGTGTATACTTATTCCCTACGAATAAACTTGTTAGACTTGTTTATTCACCCCGAAGTTACTAGGTGTTTTTGTGATGCCCCTCGGATCCGAGACACGGGTTGATCAGGCCCAGACCCAAACCCGAGGGAAATATCAAACAATTAATATGTAATTGAACACAGAATACAAGATGAAATAAGAAATAAAAATAATAAACTAAAAGAATGCTAATTGAAAATTCTTAAAATATAATTACTTCAATACAATTTATGCAAATATAAACAATTTCAAATAATGCAAATATAAGCAAACCGCCAGTTAAATAAATAAAACAAATAACAACAATTAAATAAATAATCAAATAAACAAAAATAAATGCAATGTAAACAGTATAATAAATACCAGGACTATCATTTTGAAATTAGGGGTATTACAGTTTTGCAAGTAAAGAAGTTTTGTTGTGTGACACACAACACTCTTAGACATGCTAGAAGTCTTGAAGTATTTTTGATAACATTGAATATGTACATGTTAGCATATCATGTTTACTTTTGTTTATTTTGACAAAACTTGTACTTATTATCTAAGCCATGTAATGTGCACTTAAGTACACCTTTTTACACTCTTTTGATATGTATGTAATGAGGCCAATGGCTAAAGATACTTTTATGCCATATATATTATTTCGTCTTAATAGTTTGTATGTGGAATTTAAGGGATTTCATCTATTGAAGGGTCATATTTTGCATATGACATGCCATGAGGCCGTAGGCCATCCTAGCGCGTCTAAATCATCATTTTACACATGCGTGCATGTTCTTATCTTACAAAATACATTAATTCCAACTTTTGAACTATTTTTGGAGGATTTTATGAATTTTCATGAAAAATTCATGCATTGGGCTTCATTCAAAGTTCTCTTTTGATTTGGCATGTAAAGGTTGTTCATTTAAGGTCCAATGATGTTTTGATGCTTGTTTGAATCAATTAGAAAGCATGCATAACCTTAGAACTGATCCTAGCATCTTTCCCTTGGATTACAGTGAGTTATAGCAGACATTTTTGCAGCAGCAGGGTCCATTGGTCGGCTGATGGCAATCATCAGTCGACTGATGAATGTTTCGCAGCATTCCAGTAGCCATTTTTGAGAAAAATGGAGTTTCAGCCGACTGATGATTGGGTTCATCCGGCTGATGATGGAGTTTTGGTCGACTGGTACTGTAGCACCAGCCGGCCGATCCTCCCCGAAGCATGGTTCACTCTCAGCATCTCGGACAGAAATTTTAGGTCAACTTTAGAGGGGCCATAACTCCTTCATTTTTTTTTTATCCAAATTAGGTCATTCTTGAGCCTAAACTCAAGATCTTGAAGTCAGCTTTCCAATGACACCAAGAACACTCAAAAACTCCAATCGTACTGAAAGTTATGACTATTTTAGTGAGATAGGGTCGTGAAATCTCCAAATCGGAGAATGCTTCTTATTCTAAAATTTATATCTTTTCCGTCCGGACTCCGAATTAGGTGATTCTTGAGTCTAAATTCATTAATTTTTTGTTGTGTTTTCAATGGTGTACCTGGTAGCATTCAATTATGGGTGAAATGACCATTATACCCTTGATCCATTTCTTATAGGATTTTAAAGTCTTTGTTCTCTTCTTGCTTCCATTGAGTCTTGGGACTTCTTAGGAAGCTATCCTTGTGTCTTAGGGATGATGTACATCTCTAGAGGTAATATTTCACTTTAGCTTCCGCATTCTTGATTCATTATTTGATTTTCATTCGGTTTAACAAAGGACGCACTGGCCTAAAAACCAGGGTCGTCATAATAATAAAGACCAAATGTTTTATTGTGCCACACAAATAACATAACATCAAATTTAACATACTTTAGCATTCAAATTATAATCTCAATTATTACTTTTTTTCCGCAAGAAAAACAAAAAAAAAGAGTATGGAAAAGAAAATGAAGGCCAAAGAGGTCTATTTTGTAACTTTGTTGAGCCTAATATGCAAATATATATATATATATATATATATATATATATATATATTTGCATATTAGAGAGAATTTTTTTTTGGGAACAGTTTCACCACTTTCTTCCTTAACAAAGTTACAATATATATATATATTGTGTTTAAAAAACCAATTTTCCATCTCCAGATCAAAACCCTCAAACCTTAAACCCCTCTCTCCCCCAAGCATCTATCGGAACTCCGGAGACATCTCGAGAACCATGCCCTGACCGGATCCTCGACGACGTCGGCGACGCTTTTGACATGGGCGCCGTGGGAGGCGCGGCCTTCCACTTCATCAAGGGCGTCTACAACTCCCCCAAGGGTGAGAGGTTCTTCGGCGGCTCCCAAGGTGTGAGCATGAATGCCCCACGGGTTGGCGGCAGCTTCGCCGTGTGGGGCGGCCTCTTCTCCACCTTCGACTGCACTATGGTGTACATCCGCCAGAAGGAAGACCCCTGGAACTCCATCATCACTGGCGCTACCACCGGCTGCTTCCTCCAGATGCGGCAGGGGCTCCGCGCCGCTTCCCACTCCGCCCTCGATCTTCGGCGGCATCCTCCTTGCCCTCATTGAAGGCGCCGGCATAATAATCAACAAGTTCATCAGCGCCCAGTAAAACATGCCCATCATGATCGAGGAACCCGCCTCAAACGTTCCCGGTGTACCTGGCTTTCAGCTGCCAAATCGGATCCCCCAAACTGAGTCATCACCATCTTCTTCTCCTTCTTCTTCTTCCTCGTCTTGGTTCGGAGGGTGGTTTGGTGGCAAGAAGGAAGAGTCGAGCGATGGCGTAAAAACGGAGGCTTTGGAGAGCTTTAATTCGCCAATGCCTCCAACTTTTGAATTCAAGTGAATTTTGGTGGGTTTGAGGTTTTCCCAACTTTAATTTTGTTTTACTTTATCCTTGCTACGAAAGCTATGTTTTTTTCACTTAGGTTTCTAAATTTTAATACTCCATCGGTCCAAAAAAAATGTTCTATTTAGAGAATCGTGACTCATAACAAGATATCTAATTTTGGATGAGAGCGTACTCCTTAGACAGGATACTTAATGGGGACGAAAGTAGTGCTTTATAAGGCCATTGGCAGCAGGGCGCGGGAGCCCAATTTTCGCGAGCAGATGGACTATCGCTGTTTTATTTTTTTATTTTTTCTTAATGCAAAACGGCGCCGTTTTGCATTACCCTTTTTTTTTTTTCCTCCAACAATTGCGCAAAGTAACTGAACAATGCCTTGAGGCACTGTTTGGCAGAAATTTTAAAAAAAAAAAAAAAAACCTAAAAATAGGTTATTTAGAGCTTTTTTTTTGGAAAAAAAAAAAAAAAATCATTAAATAAAAAAATATATTGTTTAGGCATTGTTTGTCCAAAAAAAAAAATTTATTTGGTCCAAAAATAAATTAAAAAACCTTTTTTTGTGTTTTTTTTCCTTAAAATTTGTTTTTTTTTTTTAAAAAAAAAAAAAAATTTGCTTTAAATTTTAAATATGTACCTCTAATAGTGTATTTGCTTGTTAAAGCACTGTTTGACTGACACAAACAGTACCTTAATGGCTATAAATTTTTTTAACTTTATTAAAAAAAAAAAAATTTTAAATTTAAAATTTCTATAAATACCTCAACTTCTACCATCACTCATCACATCTAACACATTTTCATTATCTACCATTCAACTTACTTCTTCTTCTATTTTCTCAATCTTAGCTATTATTTTCAAAGTTATTTCGATTCCATGGATCCTCGACATCCATTTTATTACAACACTCAATTCAACCCATCAAACGTTGAGTTTTTGCCATATCCCGAAGACAATATCAATTATTATAGAGGAGATTCTTAATTTCCTTATCATCAACCATCCCAACCTTCATATCAACCATCCCAACCTTCTTATGAACCATCTCAAATTTCTCATCAATATTGTGGTACTAGTGTTTCACAATCAAGTAACTCAGAACCCCCGTCAAAACAACCGGCTATTTGACATAATAATTGGACCAAGGTTGAAGATGAGGCTTTATGTTGGGCGTGGATGTCCGTTGCCTCTGATGCAATAACGGGGGCAGACCAAAGTAAGAAGAAGTTAGGGGAGCGAATTCTGGAACAATATAAATAACATATTGGTGTTCTAACTGAGCAAAATGATGGAGGTTTGATGAATCGTTGGTCAGTGATCCAACAAAAAATTAGCAAATTTTTCGGGTGCATGACTACCATGGAAATGAATTGTCCCAACGGCTTCAACAGTGATGATATGGTTAGTTTTTTATTATTTAAATATAACTCGTATTTAAATAGTCGGCTTCTAATTTTTTGTTAATTTTTTCGTGTAGATGATAACAGCTAAAGACTTATTTTGTAACCAAACAGGTGGTGAATTTAAGTTAGAGAGTTGCTGCGAGATCTTGAGGCATAACAATAAATGGCATTCACATTGTACCGAACAAGTAGGAAAAAAAAAAAAGCCGAAGAAGAGGATTGGATTTGACTTTAACATTAATGAGTCTGTTGGGCACTCATTGCCATCTACTCCATCAAGTCATGCAGCCACAACAGATGGAGTTTCAACTGAAGAATCACCACACATAGGGGAAAATGATTCACCAGGTGTGAAAAAATATCAGCAACTACAAAGACTAGCAGGAAGAAAAGAGGCGAAGCAGCATCAAGCAAAAATTAATTCAGCGAATGAATTGCAAACTTCATTCGTTTCGAAATTTAATAATATCACCAGTCGTTTTGAGAGTCGTCAGGAAAAAATGCAGGATGCCCAAGTGGCACGAGAGGTAAGAAAAATGGAGAAAGAGAAGACGAGGCAGCTAAAGATTATAGAGAAATAGAGACTTGAAGAAAATGAGCTCATGTTAACAGATCCAAATTCAGCACCAACAGAAGTTGGGAAAACTTGGATTATTGCACTACAAAATGAGATATTGGGATCTTTGAATTCACGATCCGCCCCAAAGTTTCCATAGGATTTTGTAATCCTTGGTCTATATATTTTCTTATTCCAATATAGGATATTGTATTGTTTAAGTTATTTTTAATTGTTTTATTTAATTTGTTTTTTTTTAATCCATAATGGATAATGTATTATTTCAAGTTATAATATCAGTCGTAATTTTTTTAATAATTTGCAAAAATATTGTTTGATTGAAAAATATTGTCGTTGAGAAAATATAGCCGTTGCAAATATAGCTGTTATGAATATAGCCGTTTAGGAAAAGTTTTAAAAAATAATAATAATAAATAAATAATAATTTATTATTATTATTATTATTATTTTTGGAGAGCCAAAATTCGGAGAGCTTGATGGAGTGCATGTTTTTGGAGAGCGAAAGTTGCTGATGTGACTTTTGAAATTGTTGATGTGACTTTTGGAAAAACTAATGTAGCGTTTTTAAAGAGACAAAATCCGAAGAGACCTATGCAAATGACCCAAGTGATTGAATGAATTGAAATGTTCTTGTCATTGTTGTTATCATTATTATTTTTTATTTATATATGACATGGATATAGTATTTATGATGGTACTAGTGTAAGGAAATTTGTGGTCGAAAAGCTTATCCATTTAACAAAAAAAAAAAAAAAAATTGTGGTCGAAAGTAGCGAACTGAGAACCTTTTGGGATTGAAATCAGTTCTTCAGTTCGTGCAGTTATTCTTTCATGCATCAATCTCATTTACAGCTTCCATAGGTTCACATAATTCATCTGTTATGCTCACATCTGTAAAACCTGAACTCCACCAAACAAATATATTTCATTACATTTTCACTTTAATTAAATTAATTATATATAATATAACATTCATTAATTATAAGTGGAAAGTTGAGTGGTTTAGAACTAAACTTATTTTTAAGATTTAATGATATTTTTTCAAAAAATAAAAATAAAAATAAAAAATCATAGTAATATTAATTAAACGGGGGGCTCCAATCCTGTTTATTTTTCTTTATCAGACCAAGAAACGTCTATAATTTGCACAGAGAGATAGAGACAGTAATGAAAGTTGTGGAAAGCTACCGGTAGCTGCCATTCGGAGCTGTTGATGTAGATAAATTGTGCATCAGGTAGAAGGTTGTTGAATGAATCAAGCAGAGAAACGAGCTTGGCATTAAAAATCTGACATGCACTGTCCATCATTTTTCATGCCTTTTAAGCTGATGTTCATATTTGAATAAAATTCTGTTGGCCACGAGTTGTACTGTTGTTGTGAATCCTGAACTCATTTCTCGAGTGAAAAGGGCAGGTTGTATTGTAATATATTTTTTGGTTTGATGAGGTTATTCTATGTGTACAGCAGAGTTTCAGGATTGATAATGTTATGATATTGTGGTAAGTTGGGAATATTAAAGGTTGTTCCAAGCATTTTGTGCTTTAGTTTGCGCTTTATTGGTTGAAACTTTGCATGCTATCATCTGCATCCATTGGAATCTTGTAAGTGATTATCTTTGTATAATTAGATTTATATATTGCATTTGATGAAAAAAAGAACCAAATGTAGACATTGATTTTGTGGGATTAATATTGAGACTAATTTGAAATATAATATGGATTTCTAGAAAATCTCTGAATAATTGTTTGACATTTTATGCGATAATGTTGCATGGTTACACGGAATCTCACTTGCGTAACAGTCATTATTAGTACCATTTTATGGGAGTTCTAACAGTTTCCATGATCTGTATAGCCTCTAGAATATTTAGTTTATTGATATTGCATTCAAATGAGGTTGTTATTTAATGTGAATCTTAGAGGTGTTGAAAAATTTAAGACGAATGAGCAATTTATCTAGTTTTGTCAGTATTTTACCTATGAGGTTGAAATTCCTTCTCAGTTGAGCAATTTATGGTCATCCGAGAATTTGTATTCGTCTTGGGAGTTGGTGGAACGATAGTGCAGTGATTTTCATATTTGTAAACATGGGATGGTGCATTGGCTCCTTTTAACAATTGCTTACTTGTTCAGACTGCGCTTCATCCTTTCCAAAATGTGAGTTTCAGACAGCTGAAATGTTTAGCTGTGGATGATTCAAACTTTTTATAATCTGATCGAAATTTGGTTCTCAAAGTTGCAATTTCATGTTTTTGGAGCAGGTTACATGAATTTAGGAATTCACTTGGCACAGCAAGTGTTTTAAACTAAAAAGATCCAGAAAGTTGACCTAGATAGGTGCAATCCAAGATTTAACTAAAGAGTTACCTCTCTGAAATGCTGATTTCTTATGTGGGATTGGATAAATACAACATGTTACAACAAAGCTACAGTGAGGTACATTCAATGATTACTGTATTATTATTATTATAAGAGTATACCATGAAACAAATATGTAGGTCATCATGGTTACTTCTTTCCTTTTTCATGCGTTAATGCAAATGAAAAAGTAACTAAATTTTTATAACTTAAGTCACACAATGCGTCAACCCAAGTGTAAAAGTAACAAAATTTAAATCAACCTTTGACGTGACTTAGAGCAGATGCACTGAGGAGCGTAGATAATATGTCCTTTTTTTGGCGTAAAGATCAAAACTGATTGTCATAGTCTCACAGACTCGAGTTACCCATATGCTAAACCCACAAAGGACCTTAGTAGCGTATGAAAATTACGAGTTTGTCGGATATATAGAAAACAATGAGCTTGGCGCTCCTGTTCCGCTCACTCCCCCAACACTCCTACCACCGCACCCTCCTTGCCATTTCAACAACAGCCCATCTCCGCCACCACATGGCCACCGCAACCACAACCACAACCACCACCGAGCCAATCACTCCGGCCAACACTCGACTGGGCTGGATAGGGACCGGCGTGATGGGCCGGTCCATGTGCGCCCACCTCATCAAAGCCGGCTACACCCTCACTATCTTCACCCGCACCCAATCCAAAGCCCAAACCCTCCTCGACATAGGGGCCAACTGGGCCCCCACCCCTCTCGCCGTCGCCTCCCAATCCGATGTGGTCTTCTCCATCGTTGGCTACCCCTCCGACGTCCGCCAAGTCCACCTCAACCCATCCTCCGGCGCCCTCGCCGGCCTCCGTCCTGGCGGCGTCCTCGTCGACATGACCACCTCCGACCCGTCCCTTGCCCTCGAACTCTCGTCCTCCGCCGCTTCCAAATCCTGCTTCGCCATCGACGCCCCCGTCTCCGGCGGAGATCGCGGCGCCAAGAACGCAACTCTTTCGATCTTTGCCGGCGGCGATGAACCCACAATTCGCCGCCTCACCCCAATCTTTACCCTCCTTGGTAGGGTTAATTACATGGGTGGACCTGGAAAGGGCCAATTCGCGAAGCTCGCGAACCAGATTACAATTGCTTCAACGATGTTGGGGTTAGTGGAAGGTTTAATATATGCACACAAAGCTGGTCTGGATTTATCACTATATTTGGATGCGATTTCGACTGGGGCTGCTGGGTCGAAATCTCTTGATTTGTATGGGAATAGGATATTGAAGAGGGACTTTGAGGCTGGTTTTTTTGTGAATCACTTTGTGAAAGATTTAGGTATTTGTTTGAGGGAGTGTCAGAATATGGGACTTGCTTTGCCTGGATTGGCACTTGCTCAGCAGCTCTATGTTTCGCTTCAGGCTCATGGTGAGGGTGATTTGGGCACTCAAGCTCTTATCTTGGCTCTCGAGAGACTCAACAATGTCTCGCTTGAGTCGAAGCAGCATTAGACCGGTAATTTCGAACTTTATGGGGAAAATAGAATTATATGTATTGTTCTCAAAGCAGTATTGAAAACGTTTCATCATTTTTAATGGTAATCATGAACATAGTGGTTTTAAATTTTTTAGTTTTGTTGTTGTGGTTTTTAAATGGTTTAATTTGTTGTTGTTTTGAGACTTGGAATATTTGCCACTGTCTTGTTACCACTCTATCTTGAGAGTTCTATGGAGATCATGAATTATGGTTGCATTGTTTGAGGTATTGCATGTTTGGCTTCTTGCTCCCTCTATTTTGCACACTTCCATTCTAGATAAAAAAATAGTAATTCTTTAGTGTGCATGATGTAGTAGCTTGTGAAGTTTCGGATTTAATATCTCTCTACAGAGTTGTAGGGCAAGTGAATATGATTATCTAAATTTTTCCTTCTCTATTTGAAATTGTATAATACGCAAAATATGATTTTGGCTTTTTTATAGTTTTGGACAGAGGTTGACCCATTTCGGATACTTGTTAAATGTTAACATGTGACTGACATACCTTACATTTTGAAAAAAAAAATGTGACTCATTGGGATAGAATTTTCTTCTAACATTAAGAAAATATGATGTTAAAGAAAATCAAGTTAATGATCTATATGTAAGTTATTAAAGAGATTGATCAAAATTTAAAAAGGGTTAAAAAGTGTAATATAGAAATGCTTACATATTTACATATGTACATAAAAGCCGGACGTATATGATGTGTTCTTGTGCCTTTGTCCACTCCACCTGGCTAATTACTGATTTTTGTGATTTGAACGTTAGATTTCAAACAAGCATAGACTATTAGATGAGCTTATTGAATAAATTAGTGCTTGTTGTGTATACTAAATGCTATAATTCTATTTTGTTTGCTTGCCATTTCAAAGAACTAGGAAACGAAAAACAGTATGAAAAATTATTTGAGTTTGACAGTTTTCTGGAACCGAGTTAAAAAAAAAAAGTTTCTATTTTTAGGAGAGAGTATACAATACCCGGGTGTACTTACCATGTGGTACCCCACCCAATGAAAACTCTTCATTTTTCTGGAAAACTCCCCATTTCTTTATTATCAAGGTAAATGGAGTGTTTCCATGACTATCCATGCCACATGTAAGTATATGTCCAGGGTATTGTATACTATCTTTGTTTTCATATAACAGAAATTGTTTAGGTCTATTTGCAGATAACAGAAGACTTTTTTCAGTTTTAAGAGTTCAGAATTGTTTTAAAGAATTGAACCAAACATGCCTCATTTCTATTTTCTGTGTTGATGTCCATGCTTCATAGGATAGGACTGTTATTGGCGTCCACAAATGTGCTACTGTAGGTATTTTGCTGAACTTTTGGCACACTATAAGAATATATTAGTTTTTGAAGGTGGCTTGACAACTAAAACAGTCAAAGTGAAAAACAGTATTACTTTTTGCTTGGATAAAAGAACTCTCTAGGGGATCTTGATATTCTGTTCCTAAAGTGGACATGGCAAGAATTCTGCTAGGCTGGCTAGTTTCCAGTCTCCAGAAGTTTAAAACCTTTGGGTCCACCAAATCCATGGCTAAGTGGCCTGCCTCACTAGCTAGTAAGCTTCTTGGCGCTCTGAGCTCATTCTTATCTATCAAAGAATATGGTAGTTTGACAAATTGATGCCAAATTGGGAGATGCACTATAATCCATGAGATCCTTTTTCGAAGTTTAAGCAGAATGATAAATCACTTTTAAGTAGCAGAAACTAATCTGAGATATTCTATAAGCATGTTCTTAAACCTTTGT
Organism: Cornus florida; assembly: GCF_030987335.1. Taxonomy (NCBI): domain Eukaryota; kingdom Viridiplantae; phylum Streptophyta; class Magnoliopsida; order Cornales; family Cornaceae; genus Cornus; species Cornus florida. The sequence goes on along the minus strand of NW_026775580.1, from coordinate 111,396,775 downwards.
AAAGGGAACACAATACTTATTAGAATGTTTTTTATCTTGATACATTTTGACATGGATATGCTTATTGATACAGGAAAAAGGGGGACATGTATAGCTGTTAGAAGGTAAGAGGGAGAACAAGGAGAAGCTAGGCTCTTCGATTATTTTCTGAAGGACTTGGGTTTACCTCTTTCTTTTTGGGCAAATTTCGTAACAACAGTTTCCTGGATTGACATTGGGTTCAGAAGATTTATCTCACACTCAAGGTTCATGTTGGGGAAGTATTATATCCAGTCGCGAAGCAACATATTTGAATCTGACCCTTCCTCACCTCTGCTGTCTTGAACCATTAATAATTTGTCTTTTGAATTTTCTGTATGCCAGTTGAGCAATGATAAATATATAGATATTTGAACAGATTTCTGCTATAATAGTTCATGAAAATGGAACAAAAAGCAGTTATTCCCGAAGTTTGCGTATCCACTGTTTGCTAGTGCTTTTCATTGTTATTTAGTTTAGTATAAAGAAAACAGAACTTCTTTAGGGTTCCATTTTAAATGCATTGCACATGAGAAAATTGGTTGTGGGCATGGCATGTTTGGCTTTGTGTATATATGATTGAAACTGATTGTCTGAGAAGATCAAATTATGCCAAGGTGTTTTAATGAACTAGTTGTTACAGTTGGTCAAAAACCATGATCTTGCTGGAACGTGGGACTCTTGCAACATTGTATATGGAAGTTGAACACCCACTATTCCATGGGGGGAATTGTAACTTTCCATGAATTTCCCATTTGTCACTCAACGACGGAACTTTGCTACTTTGCTTATTTCTTTTTTTGAGGATCGACGAATCTAATGATATTTCTGTTCGAATTTTTGCCTCTTATCCTCCCTCTGAATCAAACTTTTCCTTGCCATAATGGTTCAGTTCCTATTAGTATCTATGGTACAAGTCTGATCCAAGATGTAGAAATATAAGAAGGTGGGGATTAAGGGTCCCTGAGTAATTTGCTTAAAAGTGGGAATGACGCATCAATATAAATACTGTAGCTATTTTGTTGCAGCAACTGCTTATTATACATGCAATCTGTGAAGATCACTATGAAATTATTAGAAATTCTGTTAGCTACCAGATGATTAATACAACCTTATGAATTCGGACCAAGCACTGATGGAGGAACAAGATGATAGAATCAGTTAGCATTATAAAACATGTAATCTAATTTACCTCTTAGATTTTTCACCCCAAGTAAATCGTAGTATTTATTTTCCATTTTCATTATAGATTATGGGCAAACCTTCTCCAAACTTCTTGTCTCGTCTTCGCTCTTTGGGCTTTTCCAACTTAGCGAACTGAAACTGTTCGTGTTGCAAACCTATTTCCTTTGCCGCAGCAGCATCTTCTTGGCCATTGACCAACCATGACTTTGGCTTAACTAAAAACGGCAATGTTATTCAGACAACTTTGTCAATAACAATCTCAGGTATTATTTTCTTCTCTCACCACCAATCATTGAACTCTTACCCAAGGGTTGACCACAAAAGCCAACTCCTCAGCCAAAGTGCCAATGAGAGGACCAACTTCTCAGGCATTACTATCCACACTCCACACAAAAATCTGTTCCTTGCTCCAACATCTGCTTATTTTTCCTGGGGAGTGGAAGGAAGAAAGAAGCCCCAACCAGGCAAAAGCACAAGCATACGAAAGAAGAAATATTCTTAAGAGCATAACAAGAATATCATTTTTCAGAAGAAATATATATATATATATATATATGATGGTAATGCTTTTACCATCAGTTTGCCCTCTCAACCATCAGAATGCTCTTACTGCATGAATTAAATGCTTATAAATTTTTGTATCGTTTATGTACTTCCGCCAAAGTAGCAACTCAAAGAACATCTTAAATCCCCCCCATTTTATTCCATGTCATGAGAAAATGGGCATACACAAGTATTGACACATTTCAGAATGCCAGAAATGGAGTAAAACAGCATACCACAGCATGAAAGGCTTGTATGCAATCCCAAGCACCCTAATTGCAGATCCCCGCAGGACCATAAATTAAGGATTTTCTGGCATGACCTCTTCCATGGGGAGGTGAGAAAAGCTCTAACTGATTCGAAGGAAGTTATTGAGGAAAGGGGGAAAACAAAAATATACAGAAGTTAAACAGTGTTGATCTTTAATCAGAGCACTGGCCCACATATTCAAGCCTCCTCGACCTCAAGGTACTGGGAATGTGAGGCTGCCAGAAGGGAAGCTCCAATGCCTGAACCATCATTGGAATGCTCAATGACAATGCTATCAGAAGCCTCCCCCAGCAACTCCTTCAGAGTGCTCTCCATACAAGTGCTAAATTTGGTGTAGTGCTCAAACAGTCCGCCATCCAATGCTATCACTGACTTCTTATTCTCCCCCTCCCTCACTGTGTCTCTTCCTAATTTCTTTAGGATGCCGAGAATTCCAGCAGCAGACAAGCGGGCTCCACGAGTGGCAACAATGTCACAAAGCGCAACAATTGCTTTTCTTGTTTTCAGGTTAGTATTAGATATCTGAAACAGAAAAAGAAAAAAATTGAACAAATGAGGAACCCCTAAATTGTTACTATTAGAGCAAAGCAATGTTCAAATCAAATTACTTTTCTTGTTAATGAAGCTTCTGAATGTGTGCCAAGTATTATACCTCTAGGATATCCTTTAGCTTGTTTCCCACCACTCTGAGATCAGAAGAAGTGTCGTGATGCATTGCAGACATGTCAGGAGTCCTGCACATGTTGAATAAGTATGTAAACACATAACATCTACTTTAAAAAAACTACTAAATAATGAGGATGGTGAAAGTTAGCATGGTTCACAAACAAATGTCATGCACGCAAGGCATTCAAAGGAAGATAACACATGGGTACCCTCAGAAGCATTGGATGAAATAACACGACAGTGTTTCAGTTTGCATCACTGAGCAACTTAATCTCCATGTTTGGTTAATTGGATACATTTTAATGCAATTATCTGATATATGCCTGATTAGCTCTTAGAGAACACTCATAGGATGAACATATGGACCAGGCATATCTACAAGCCATCTTAAGGCAGTGCGCACTAGCCCATCTGCCATTTGTTCAAATATATTGGTAAGAGGTACCAAAACAAACGTGAATAATTGTTCAGACTCTTAACACCAAAATTGACATTCCAATTAGAGCAATGCATCATAGAGAAATGGTAGAAGGAATTACCAACAAAAGATAACTTTCAACTAGGAAAAATGGAAACCTTTAGTGGTCTTTGTTCACGGTGGAGTTGTTTATTGCTACGATCAGCATAGTAAGCAGAGAAGAATACCTCTTGCATTAAACCTGTCTAAGAACACTGAAACTCACCAAAATCCTGCACTTCCCTAGAAATTAATCCTATGCATGACTTGTGCAGCCAAAATAACTAGATTGACCAAGAAGTGCTTCAAGAAAGAAGCCGTGTCTATACACTTCCCTAGAAATTTATCCTATACATGACTTATGCAGCCAAAACAACTAGATTAACCGAGAAGTGCTTCAAGAAAGAAGCCATGTCTATACACTTCCCTAGAAATTTATCCTATACATGACTTATGCAGCCAAAACAACTAGATTGACCGAGAAGTGCTTCAAGAGAGAAGCCGTGTCTATATCAGACGTGTCAGACACCGTATATTTTTTCGGACATTCTCAGCACGAGCCCAATACAACTAAATGCGGTCATAATTTAGAAATGATATTCTTAATTGCTGACATGTGATTGGCAGTTCTTGCACTGCCAACATGTCAACAGAGACTTTAAGATATGAATTTTTTTGTCACTGCGTGAAGTATAATTATTACTGAAACAAAAAAATTATCACAAAGTTTGCCCATATATGAAGAACAAGTAGTGCACAGTAAGGTTTTACGAAATGAGTAGCATGAGAAGAGAAGGGGAGTCATCAAAATAATGAGTAACCATATGCATACACATGTCTATGCACGCGCGCACACATATGTTGAAGTTTTTGTCTTCGTATATTTGACATGTTACATTCATTACTATCATGCATAAGCTTCAAATTTGATATGCATAAAAAAATGATTAGATCTTTTTGTCATCCGGCAATGTTTGTCATTACTGCTTAGTGCTATACAGAAAAATATTGGTTTTTTACTGCAGTGTCCTCTCTATATTCATGTTCCACTTTTTTTATTTTCGTGTCAACACACTCATGTTGAATCGTGTTGTGCCGTGCTTCATAGCCAAGAATTCACAGGCTTCAGAGATCAGAACACTTTCAAAAAATAAATAGCATCAAAGGTGTATATATACTTAAGAGAGATAGAGATCTTTTTGTCCATTATGCATACAATGTCAATTGTATAATACAAGATGCTCCTAGAATATCCTATGCTGTTGAGAATGGTTTCCCTAGTTGAACCACACATTTGGTGCTGGATGTATCTATGTACATATAGTTGATGCCAAACATGTGCATTTATTTCTGCCCAACAGAAACAACAAAAACCCCAACATACAAACTGTAATCTTGCTTTTATACACAACTTTCATCTCTAATTATTTGTCCATATTAGAAATTCCAACTTCTTTAAAAAGATTAACATGTAATGCATTCACACTCAACTGAAATCTTTTATTACACTGCCTTCATCTCAAATTATTTGTCCATATTAGAAATTTCAACTTCTTTAAGAAAATTAACATGTAATGCCTTCACACCTGATTTAGTTAATAATGATTTTTTAAACAGATAAATATACATCAGCAGACCATTCCAGATATGTAGCACAAAATAATGATTAAAATTTCAAACCGGAGCATAATGAGTAGTCAACAAAGCCGGCCTCAATATAAAGTAAGGCTTACACAGAGAGCCGATAAAGATAATTTAGTTAGTACCTTAATATGAATGGAATTTTCAATTTTGGCGGCACAGTATCGCCAAAAAAGGCAGCTTCTTCAGCCATCCTGCACAAGACTCTACGAACTATTTCTCCCAAATACATGCCAGATATAACCTTCTCGAAAATCTGTGCAATTAGTTAAGAAAAGTTTAAAATGTATGTTGTTCCATCCATGTAAGAAAAGGCAGGTTGAAATCGGATTTACTACAAGAGCAATATAATTACCTGCTCACCAGGGTTCAAACTCTCATCATCCAATGCTTGATCATATTCTGTTAGTGGAAGATGTGATGACCGGAAGTTACCCCACTCCATGTTGATAACCTTAACAAATACAAATTCAGATACAATTACATATCAAGTTACGGCTTGACACCTGGTTTGAAACCACAAACACTTCTACCCCCAAGAATGGAACAAATTAAAAGAATAAAGAAAGATTTTAAATCATGATTGCTGAACAATAGGTATCAAACATTTGAAAGCTCCTAACCATGTCTCCTGACTGAGGCAGTAGACCGTGCCATTTGGGAATTGCATGTGCCCGCTCCACATATGCTGCATTAGTTCCTGTACCCAATATCACAGCAGCAATGACATCCTGGTTGTAGTATCTGCCTCCTGCTAATGTTCCAATTGTATCATTCACCTGCATTAATCAAACAAGTTAAGGAGGTCTAATTTAAAATGTAAGCGACCACGCGAAATACCAAGGAAGCTGAGCAGATTGACAGTTGAAATATATCACCAGCACCAAACTGTCAATCATCCTGGCAGATTTCATATAAAAAGAAAACAATAGTTACCAAAGCAGCCACACGCATATCAAGACCAGTTCTTTCCATTGCTTTTGTCAACTCTCCCACAACATCTTGTCCAACCTATAACGAGCCAAACAAAACCAGAAAAGAGCAATAAAGGATAAAAAATTAATCGAACAAGAAAGTGTCGGACCTTATAAGTCCTTACCTCTCAGAATACTGAGTTATATTGTATTTTTCAGAACAAACTTTTATATCATGCTTTCTGGAGTCAATTAAAACAGGCATTTACACAAGCATGGATTTGAAACAAGCAAGCCATTCAGCAAGCTACGCCTATTCGTCCGAGCTACACATATGGAGTCTGAGCGGGAAGCGAGACAATAATGCTATGCAAGACCATAGAACAAGACAGAATCTGCCCTACATTCCTTATCAGTCCCTCCCGAGGACCTTTGAACCATGTAGTTTAATAGTAGCAGGATTGTTTTGGAGATTTACCTTAGAGAGCATTCACAACTAGATCTGAAAAAAGGTTTGCAGTCACAACGCTTGGCTTGTTGCGATTTGTTGCAAGTGTTATGTTACAAGTGTTTCATTTCATGTAATAACGGTATATTTGTCATTAGTCTTATTTGCGAGGGTATTTCAACTAAGAAATACCTTATTTTAACTAAAATCAATAATTTGGAACACCTTGTTCCAGCAATATGGCTAATGCATTCAAACAGCAAAAAAAAAAGAAAAGTGAACTACGAGACAAGCACAGAGAGAGAGAGAGAGAGTAGAGGGATGGTATTGTGGTAGAATTTATTACCAGAAGACAATGAATAATTAAAAGGAGACTAAATTTGAATAATGTTTACAGAAACGAGCACTAAAACTTTAGTAGCAAATGGATTCAACAATGGCCTTTTATGATATCCATGGTTCAATTAACCTGGAAAGGGATGCAGAAATTAGAAGTGCTCCTGGCAGTTCTGAAATTTAGTGGCAATCCAAGAGCATGCTTCTGGACTATTACAGAATTGACCATATCAATTAACAAAAGGATCAATTTACAAGAAAGCCATAAGCAAGCACAATTGCTAAAAAGCTTAACACAGAGATATTAACTATGCAAACACCTTATAAAAATACACAGAATATTTCATATCAAAGCTTCACTTGAACTAGAATTGGAATTCTTCTATACGAGAAGCTAATCTAAGTTGCACTAATTTAAGACCTCAGGCAGAAAATTCATGGCTAAGGCAGCAACTCTCATGCCAAAATATATGGTTATGAGGAATACAATTACCATGGGATTATTTATATAGAAGGAAAAAAAATTGTGAAACACAAGCAATTTTCTCAAACAGAAATCTGAATAGAACAATTCAATATTAATTTATTCAACTTTTGACGTCTTTATAATTTCGAGTAAGAATTAATATTAGAAACTGCAAATAAAATAACAAATAAATATTATACAGTAAAAGAGTAAAGGTAACTGAGATTAACCGTATCTTCAATAGAGAAGCCTTTTGTCCATTTAATAAGAGTCCCTCCTGCAATTGATGTTTGCCTAACTGGGAATGAAAACGTGAAACCCAGCTCCCTTTGTCTACCAGGTGAAAGATGGAAATGTTCACCTTCTGTAGCAACAAATTTTGCGAGTGCCTCAGCAATAAAATTAAATAATGCCTGAAATCAACATAGTTTGAAGCTTCAGACTGTGAAAGCAAACTAATGAGAGTCAGATATTGTGTGGATGGTTGAATAGATACTCACGTCTGAACTGCCAACCATCAAATGCGGAGGAATTGAAACTTCCTCAAATTCTTGTTTGACAACACGTTTGTCTTTTCCACCCAACTGTACCCGAAGGACACGGAAATTTGTGCCACCAAGGTCTAATGCATAAAACAATCCGTCCTCATCCCTACAAATAAAAGGAGCAAAAGCCACAGCCATGCTCAGATGAATTAATTTTATGGACAATGAGACACCCCTTATTTCACTTTAGGTAAACTGACCCCTCCCACCGGGGCCCATAAAAAAATTAACATATTTACATTGTTAATGAGGATTCCTTTAGAGGCTTAGGTACAACAATATAGATACCTTGAGTCCCTTTGCATATATGAGCCATACATATGCCATTATCCTATATGTCAATGCATGTTCTTTATTTAACTGTAACTACTAAGCCAACAAATATTTACTCACTATTCTAATAAAAGAAAAACACATCTGAAATTAACATGAAAATTTCACTTGAACTAGAATTGGAATTTTTCTATACAAGAAGCTAATCTAAAGTCACACTAATTTAAGACCTCAGGCAGAAAATTCATGGCTAAGGCAGCAACTCTCATGCCTAAATATATGGTTATGAGGAATACGATTACCATGGGATTATTTATATAGAAGGAAAAAAAAAATCTACAAGAAAACTACAATTAAGGAGATGAGGCATGAGCTAAAAAGGCCAAAACTAACAAAATTTAGATGTTAAACAAACCGCAAAGGAAATCGATACAAAAGAATAACCAATGCATTCTATGTATATGATAGTTTGATGGCATTACGTTAAAGGGAAAAAATTGCAATAAGCAAGAGACAGGGTTTGCTTGGTTCAGTTTTAACATAATATTGTTCTTAGAGAATAGGAAAACAGAAATAAATAAATTATGGACTGATAATTCTCTGAGGATTATTATTTTAGGGAACATTCTTTTACAGTTCTCTAAAAACTGTTCTCTTTTTCCATAATTCTTAAATTTTGTTTTCGGATACCTAATCAGACCAAATAAGCCAAATGCTAAGCGTCCCTCACAGGAATATGCTTTCATAAAAAGCAAGTGCCCCAGAGTATGTATTTGAACAACGTATCAAAGATAGTGGACACAATTAGATTAGAAAGGAAGAAAAGGAAGGAAAGGAATAATTAATGTTCCATAACTATTAAAACTTATCACAACAAGTAATAAAAAATCTAAAAGTATATCAATTAAAGAATTCATACAAAAATCTTAATCAATAATCCATCAAATCATATCTTTGAGCTTTCGCCAATTTCGGAGAATGTAACACACTCATGATTTTACTGAATGTTTGACAAAATGCAATCTAAATTCAAGGGTATTTAACAAAAAAATCTCCACTCTTTATTCAACAAATATCAATAAATTAAGCAATAAACTGACATAACAGAAAACACACGCAGTGTCAAATAATATAAATAAAACAAAAAAAGAAAAAGAAAAGAAAAAGAAAAGAAAAAATAAAATGTTTAAATGGCTGGTACTCAAACTAAAAGCAACTCAAAATTCAGGGTTTCTAGTCAAGATTTGTTCTTTAATTACCAAGATCAATATTAAAACACTGGGACATATATATATATACACACACACACACACACATGATTGTGTATTTATTCATGTCGAGAAATATATACCCGGTGGGGAGGTTGTCGACATAGCTGATGATCATCTTGAGCTTGCTTCCACCTTCGGAGGCAAGCCCTGCGTGCATCTCAACGGTCATTGCATCGGCCACCTGTCTCAGCTTCCCGATAGGGGTGCTACACTTCTCCTCCAACTCCCTCAGTATGGCCATCGCCTTCGCCCACCGCCCGGAGCACTGCATGCGGTGGCGCACCACCAGAGCCGCCGCCGCGCAAACCGCGGCGGCGCACACCACCGCCGCCCCTACTGCCACCTTCCCCATCAAGAAAGAAACGCACACGTCACTTTACACAGATCGACCTAATCCACAGACAAATCTCTCTACACTCTCTCTCTCTCTAAAAATGAGTCTTGATTGATTGAATCGATTTAGGTTTGAATTTTGATTAGGAAGTGTTATTAGATGTGAAAAAAGATAGATTTGTTTTGCAGAGGAGTGGAATTGGATAGAGAAATTAATGAAAATGGACGAATTTGAACGATTTTTTCGAAAAATTCTTGAGAAAAGAAACAGAGAGAGAGAGAGAGGGGACAGACTTGAAGGTAAAGATTTTTTTCTTGGTTAATCACTCTGCTTCTCTCTCTATCTCTCTTTATATTTGTTGTGCTTTGACTTTCTTTTTACTCATATGACTGTCTCTTTTCCGGTTTTTAGAGGCTTTAACTGCTCTGCTCTATCACAAAAATCCAAATCTTTATCATACACATAAGCGTGGTCACTTGTCACGCATTACGCTCAGCTGTCCAAATTGTAGAAAGATAAACTAGACATTTGCATGGTAAAATCATTGATTTTTTATTTATGGAACTTAAATTAATTATGGGCATCGTTTATCAATTTTCAACTCTAATAAATATTCTTACTCAATAATCAGTTGCAAAGTCTCTCTTAATTCTTACACTATTTCAATTAATGTTTGACATATCAATTTTTTATCATTATTTTTCTTAAAAATAATAATGAATTATAATTTAAATAATTTAAATGAAGGTTAAAATCATGATGATATCATTAAAAGTTAAGCCAGCATGGCTCTGATACCAAAATAATTAATATGGATCGATAATTTTTGATATTATAATGAAATAAATTCTTACTTGTATAAAATTAATCGGATAATTATTACTTTTTATAGTAGTGAGTCTAACATCTTTACATGACTTCATACTTAAATTGAAAATAATATAATAAAAAAGCAACGCGATTATTCTTTGACGCAAAAAATATTCAATTCTATATATTTCTTAGAATTTAATACGTTGTCGTATTTACTACTACTAATCAGTATCAACCTATTTTTTTAACATGGAGATGAGAAATAATCCACTCTATATATGTGTATGGCTTTAAAGTTTATCTATAATTTTCTTCTTCTTTCTATTTTTAACAGAATTTAAAAAGGAAATAATGTAATGAAAGAAAATTTAACAAATGATTGATGATGTGACAAATTCTATATTATAAATTTGACTTTTTTAGTTCCATTTCTAAAATTGCAGTCCTTATTTCTTGCACAACGAGTACAAAATTTTATCCACACTTTTTTATAGTCATAGTTAGATTAAATTTAACTTAAATCCACCCATCTCCATGTCAAATATTAGAACATTCCCAGTTAACTATGACTATAAAAAAGTATATATATATATATATATATATATATTTAATGTAAATATGATGTTTCCAATAACAATCAATCAGTGTCATGTTTATAACTCACATAATTTTTATAAATCTATTTAACAATATCTAAGATTTAGAGAGAGAGGTTGAGAGAAGAGAGAAGGAAAGGCACATAATTTTTACAAACCTACCTAATTGTATCTAAGATTTAGAGAGAGAGAAAGGGAGATGTGGTAAATATCTGTGTCTTAATATTAGTTTTTAGATTAGTTTTAGAGAGAGCAATAGAGAGATATCCTTATCTATCCATATTTTAAACTCATTAGTCTCCTTATCAAATATTACAAAATCACTCTCCCTATTTTAAATCTCCAAAATTAGAGTCCTGATCTCTTACTCAACCGGGAATAAGAGATTTTATCCACACGTTTCATAAAGATAGTTTAATTAATGGTCATATTTCAAACCCAATATTTTATTTTCAAATGCGACAAAACTACTATCTCCCTATTTTTTATTTCTAAAATTAGCAAGTATTAGCATTAGCATATTATTCAGACTGAAGTCATATTATTATAAGCTTTTGCTTAATTTGTTTCAAGAATTGTACTAGCACACTTGATTTACATGAACATGGGAACCGGTTTAGGGAGGTTTGAGGTTCACTGGCTTAGGAAATACTGTAGTTCTTAAAATATAGATTTTATTATTATTATTTATTTATTATTACTACTATTACTATATTTGGTGTGTTTGGTTAAAAAATTTTTAGTTCGATTCGGTTTCATATTTCAAAATCCAAATGTACAATAATAAACTAAGTTAATCAATACATTCAGAACTTTTAATTCATTCTTCTCTGTCACTTCTAGAACTGAAATGAATACATATAGAATTACTAATTCAACAACAAACATTGAGCCATAATTCAAAAAACCAACAAAATTCAGCTAGCCACTGTAAATTAATAAAAAATAAGAATCAACTAATAAATTGATAAGACCTAATTGAGAGTGGACTGTAAGATTGATAGTTGTTACAAACTTCTAAGTGACTTGGATTGAAAGATTATATTATATTGTAATATATATATAACTAAACAGTTTGGTTTGGTCCAATTCGATCATAAAATACCTCAAATCGTGACCAAATCATATTTTTACGGTTTCATAAATTTAAAACCGTAACCGAATCAAACCGTTAGCAAACCGAACCAAATTGTTCGATCCAGTGTGGTCCGGTTTGAAATTTCGATTTGACCGAATTTTTGTGCACCCCTATAATAGACATGAATGGAATGTGCTTTCAAAGTATAGGGAAAAAATTAAAACAAAAACAAAAACAAAAAGAAAGAAAAAAAGTACACACCTCAATGTAGAAGAAGAAAAAGAAGTTCATATTTCATAGAGAAAATAATTTCCATTTTATTTAAATTATAATAAGAATAATAATATTATACATTAAGTAGTATATAAGATATATTGAAATGTGTTGGTGTGAAATAACATTTTTACCCTTATTTAACCTTTTAATTTAAAATATCATAATTGTATAAAAACGAAATTACCCTCAATGATTAATTATCCAAAAATACGCTCACCTTCACTCATTCTTTCTCTTTATCTTCATATGTGGGCAACCTCCCACCACCTCACCACCATTGGTAGTTGAATACATTATCAATAATTTGTTTCAAATGAAACTAGTAATAGAAAAAGAGTCACACAAATAAATAAAAGAAATATAACCCTTTTAATAAATATATATATACACAGACAAGCACAAATTACTCCAATTTTTCAATCAACAATCTATTGTGCTCTCAACATTGCCCTTTTAGCAAAACTGGGTTAGAGGTTGGTTGTGGGAGAGGAATCCTTGTTTTACAAGATTTATAAATCAAAGTATTTCCCAGACTGTGATTTTCTTGAAGCTAGTTATGGATCTAGAAATAGTATCTGTATTAGTTTCATTTTTTAATTTTATTCTTCCCTTAAAAAATCGTTCTGGTGCATAGAGGGGGTTTGGAGAAGTATCTCAGCCTCTAAGGATTCAATCCGAAAATGAATCCATTGGAAAATTGCAACTAGCTCTAAAGTTGATTGTTGGAATAACAACTGGTTGCTAGACAATTCAAATCCAAGGCCTACATCGGTCTACAATTCAAGAAATCCTTCTAAAGTTGATGATCTGATCAATTCAAATTTGAGGACGTGGAAGGTTCATTTAATCCAGCACATTTTTAATGCTCGAGATTCAAAATTGATCCTTCAAAAGCTAATGAGTGCTTCAGATTTGGAAGATTCTATAAGACAGAGTCCTTCACATAATGGTAAGTTTTTTGTTAAAAGCGCCTACAACCTGGCTTTAACAGAGATTAATGGGTTTAATTGTAATCATTCTGGTCTTGAAAGTGCTGAATGTAGTCACGAAATGGAATTCTAAGGCCATTGGAAACACTTCTGGAAGCTTAAGGCCTACCGGAAGATCCAATTCTTTTTATGGCAATGCGCGCATGACAAAATTCTAATATTGTGTAACTTATGAAAACGAAGCATTTCAATCATCACTACATGCCCACGATGTGGATTGTCAAAGGAAACTGTTGATCATGTCCTCTTTAACTATGAAATTGCTCAATTGGTGTGAAAAACATCTCCGTTTAAGCTTAACTCGCTAGGCAATGATATTCCATGGAAGAGAAGATGGTTAGAGCTCTTATCTAGTTAGAACAAATCTGATAATCCAATAGAGTGCTTCAGTCTGGGGGCGTCTATATGCCAGCATCTATGGAAGTGTCGAAATGACAAAATCTTCAATGCGAGAACATCGAACTTTTTAGAGATTTTAAACAGAGCTATGGACAACTTTGTTGAATTCAAGGAAGTTTGTAAGAAAGATGATAGGCTGGTGGAAGTGCCTGATGCTCCTCCTAGGCTTGTGTCCTGGTACCCTCCGCCACATGGGTTGTTCAAACTCAACTGTGATGCAGCATTTGATCATTGTTGCAAGAGATGTGGTGGAGGTTTAATATTGATAGACTCTTGGGGTAGACCGGTGAGAGTTGCTTTGTGCCTTTTTTATTTTGTGCACTCTGTTTCCATGGTAGAAGTTTTGGTTGTTCGTTTTGGGTTACGTCAGTTGCAGGTATGGGATTACACCCAAACCATTTGTAGAAGGAGACTGTAAATGTGTTATGTCCCTTTCCCCTCCAAATTCCTTCTCGGTGATTGTTGTTGAAGATATAGCTAAAATAGTTTCTGGTGATTCAAATGTTAGGATTTATATGCCCCGGCATAGCAAATTCCTATTTGGATTATAGTGACATATGTACCTGACGTTTTTGAAATATTTATGCTTTATACAATTGGTGAATTCAATGTATTATGTTTCGATTCATTATAGAATTGATAATATCCACTTGATTGCAAGAGATATTTATATATGTATTTGATGGCGATCAATACATAAATATAAATAGTAATCATAAATTGTTCATAGTCGGTAATTATGGATGAACTCATAATTAATTAAGACTTGAACTGGATTCGTGTTAGGTTGAGATATATTGCAAGAGCCGTCGTATACAATTGCTCCCTATCACCGTCATGGCATTTGACTCTTAAGTATGAGAAAAATATAAATTCTTTTATTAATTAATAATTACTTTGATTTGTTTAGCAGATACTTCGGGATCCTTAGACCGACACTTTGGGTAGTTAAGTAATTAATATTTAGAGGGTTATATTTTCAATATTTGCATCATTACTACTTGTATTTATTTTGTATTGATTATGATTGATCACAAAGTAAATTCGAAGGCCTTCGTGTATTTTTAGACAAACTGATTTATTATATATTTATTTATTTAAATTATTATTTTGTCAAACAAATGTTTTATTGTGATCGAGCCAGAAATAATCAAAGGTACCAAAATAAATATATTATTAAGCAGTCGGATTGATGGCTTTATTTATTCGATAACTAATTATGCATAAAGGGGTCAAAGTGTAACATTGACTTAGAGGTTATTTATTATTTAATTGGAGTTCAATTAATTTCTTTTAGTGGAGTAGAAATCAATTTATGAGTTAATTGAATTGGGTTCATGGACCGAGCCAATTATTAATTCATTGTAACCAATAAAATAATAAGCCCAAATGATTCTTACTCATAGCCCAACTTGATATTGGAATCCTATTAGATTTGAGACATGTGAATTAGAGATTGAGTAGGATTATTGTTTCATTTTCTTTATCTTTATGTTGCCTATATATATACATGGTCTATGTATATTTTAGGGGTAATTTTTGGAAGAAGGAAAAATGAATATATTTTCTCTCTCTAGAAAATTAGGGTTAGTATTCTCATCTAATGGAGACTCCCACGAGCCTAATTTTCCAAGGTCATTCATGGAGGCTTATGAGTGATTCCTAAAGGCAAAACAATTACCAAGAAAATAGAGATCCAAGGAGAAGGCATCTTGCTAAGGGATTTGCAATAAGTGAGAACATTCACTTTAAAGGAAAGATTTAAAGGTTTACTCAGACATTTGATGTAAGTATTCAATCTATTAATTGAATGATACATCATATTTTATTTTTGCACAAAACTTGTCTCTATGTGATGAATCAAGATCTATGAATTAAAATCCCTCGAAAAGTTTTTAAAACTTACACGTTTCCCGACATCGAATGCAACTAACTTTTCATTGAAATGGATTCCTTGAAACTGTAACAGGCTAGCTCATGAAATAGGGCAAGTGAGCTCTTAAATGTAATCAAGGTGATCTTGCTTGGGAGGTGTGGCCATCTTAGCTTTTAGCATCTTTTGAGGCAAATCTTCCTTCTATTCCTCTTAGTTTATATTTTAATGGCTTCAGAAAAAAAAAAAAAAAAAAAAAAAAAAAAAAATTCTATTGTGCTCTTTAATAAAATTCATATATATATATATATCATCAATTCAGTTTGAGTTTTGAAGTGGTTAAAAAAAAGTTTTATTTTTGCAGTGATTTAGTTGTATTCTTTTGTAATGTGTCTAAATCGATTGATTGTAATACTATATAAAGCAAATGAAATATGTTATTGAAGTTCAAGAATCAACAGCTTTCAAGCATTATAACTGATAAAACTTTTTGTTAATATAAATATAATGCATTATGTAAGTCCAAAGGTTCAAAAATCATTATAGTAAAAAAAAAAAAAGAAAAAAAAAAAAAGTAACCTGATGTGAATTAATTAATTTGCTTAATCTCTAAATTAATTGTTCTTACATTCTATTCTTCCAAAGAAACATTTCTAAAAAGTTTTGTATTGATCTCTAAAAATAAAAAAATTAACATAGGACGATAACGAAACGTTTTTCTTAAAATAGGGAAAATCTACGACAAACCCAAAATTTTAATCTACATAAATAATTTTTTTTCATTTTCATATTTGATCATACATAGCAAAATATTATTAAAAAAAATTACATTGAAGCCAAAATAGAGAAAGAGAGAAGGAATAATAAGTGAAAAGCATAAAGTTTGTCATGGGTATTTTGGTCTTTTAAATAATTTTATTTTGGATAAAAAGATTTTGACAAAGTTAAATGGATAGCAATATCATTTTATATTCAAAAACTGATCTCATAATTTTGAAAAATAATACTTGGGTTTGAGTGAAAAACGGAATAAATAATTTATAATGTGAGGGGTAATTATTTTTAAAAAATGTTTCTATGTTTGGTCAAATATAAAGCGGCAGTGTAATAAAATTAACCTAAAAACATATACATATCTATCGAAATGTGCAGGACATCTGGTATCTGTTGTGGTTGCTTTGACGGTTGTCTCAGTTACACTTGGCGAGAGGAATCAAAAAGTGGTCCATCAAACTTTTTCCTCTTTGATCCCATAGGTACATGTTAACAAGACAACCCAAATGATAGGATAAGACATGCAAAATTGTTCTCAATGGCCCATATATTTACAAATATATAAATGGACACACAAACACACACACTTATTAATTTGTTGATGTGTCCTTATCAACACACAGAAGGAAATGAGATGAGTTTTGTAGTCATTGGTTGAATGAGATGAAAGATGAGTCTTATAGTCTTACAGTTATGTGATATCATTTCATCCTATAAAGTGATTTATACAGAAGAAATTTGCTGTAAAGCTACTTAATTTTGTAACTGTACACTACTTAATTTGCTAATGGATGTCATGTGCATGCTGATCAATTCGGTTATATATATTGCAAATGATTCTCTCTGCATTAAGCATGTTGCTTTCACTACCCCCATTGCCCGTCAAACAGATAACTAGTGAGTGGTCAATTTCAAAGCCCAAATTGTGTAATATATATATATATATATAAATTTTGGTCGATATCTCTATTTGAAATAGGACCACTCATTCTCACTGTCCTCTGTTTGGACTTCTCATTAACAAAATTTATTCTCCTCCATCAACATTTTGATATATTTTACTTTTTAAAAACCGTTTTTAATAAGTTCGTCTCACAATAGTTCAGATTTAAAAAGAAAAGTTATGTTGAATTTTATTACTTTGATTTAGTTAGTGTCTATAAGTGTGAAAATGTTCGTCCAGTTGTTGGTCTTGCTGATCTTCAAAATAAGGTCTTGTTCCAATAAAAATATAGAAATAAGAGTAAAAAAATTCTTGAAAATAATGAATAAAGGTAATTTCAAATTTGAAAATTTTATGTTCGTGTTTATATGTAAGGTATTTAACGGGTGTAGCATTTTGCTCTAATTTCTAATGCTTAAATTTGTGTTATTATATGAATGGATGGTATACTGAAGGACTGTATGGTAAAGTTGTAATTTTTATTTTTTGCATCAATTCATTTATGTGAAAATAGCAAGTTTTGAAAAGCTCATTTTTGTTTAACCAAAACACATTTGGTGACATGCTGTTGAATTTTTTTAAAGGGAAAACTACACTTTGTTTGGCTCACAAAGTGGTCTGAGGTCGCTAGCCAATGAATGACTGACCTAGAACGCGGGCATGCTAGAATCCTGATGGACTCGAATGCTCCTTGCCAAACTATTCCTATCGGGTCGGGTCACCGACCTAAGGTGATTCAGGCAAAAGTTGAAGAGTAGGAATGACCATCTCCTTAAGGTTGCTATTGCCTTTAAGAAAGGACTTTAAACATTTAAGATAAATATCAATTACAAACAACTTAACTGAACAATAAATATACCTGAATCTGTAAACCTTTCTTCATTGAACTTGACTGATTACAATAATGAATGAATTATAAACTCTTGATTGAAATGGAAACTAAAGTATTGAATGCTGAAAGATGAACTAAGTACTAAACTGATAGTGCTAAACTGAACTTGATGAAATAAAAGTTAAGTGCTAAACTGAACTTGATGAAATAAAAGCTAAGTGCTAAGTGATATGAATGCTAAAGGTTGATCTTTAGAAATGGTCTTGGACCTCTTCCTTGTGAGGCTTAAGTGGGTATTTATAGAGGCTTCCATCTGGTGTTGTCCCTTTCAACCGTTTCTCTAGAAATTGATTGGTTATAAGCTGAAAGTGACTTTTCCTAACCACCTTGCTGAGCTGGTCAGGTTGACTGACTTGCACATCCCTCTATAGGCAGATACAAGTATGTTTGACATAGTATTTTTGACTAAGTGGTGCCTTTTCTTTCATACTTGATGATTTTGGTCTTCAAGCCATTTTCAGCTCTCTGCACCTGTCATGTCTGGCTTGATTTGTATATTAGCTTGGAGTCGTCTGATTACTGACAATTCTGATTTTCCTCATCAGATGTAGGTGAGAACCTTCCATCTGTAGTTCTGAACTTCTGATATTGTCAAGTTGTCCTTTTCTATTTCAAGCTTTTTTCACGTTTCCAGTCCTGACTTGTTGGGTTCTTGAATCATTGGGATTTACAGCCGGTCTTCATTTGAATTACCCCAAAGATTCCTCAAGTGATTATGACCCGAGACCCCTGATCATGACTATATTTGGTCATGAGTCTTGATCATGGCTATAGTGACTAAAAATCTTGGTTAAGGTTCAGATCATGACCATTATGACTGAGAGTCTTATGATCATTGTGACCGAGAGAAATAATGGTCGAGACTCTTGATCATGGCTGGTTATGAGTCTTTAGAGAGACTTTGGATCGTGACCATTATAACTGAGAATCTCATGACCGTGACCGTTATGACTAAGAAAGTTGTGACTGAGAGTATTTTAGCTTAAACTCATGACCATGAGACTGAGACTCTCATAACCATAGTGACTGATAGGATTTTGACTGAAAACTCATGATCATGACCATTGAGCGAAATTTGGCTAGAACTCGTGATCATGAGACTGAGACTCTCATAACCATAGTGACTAAGAGAATTTTGGCCTAAGCTCATGATCATGAGACTGAGACTCTCATGACCATAGTGACTGAGAGAAATATGGCCTAAACTCATGATCATGAGACTGAGACTCTCATGACCATAGTGACTAAGAGGATTATGAGACTGAGACTCTCATGACCATAATGACTGAGAGGATTTTGGCCTAAGTTCATGACCATGAGACTGAGACTCTCATGACCATAGTGACTGAGAGGATTTTGGCCTAAGTTCATGACCATTGAGATCGAGAGTCTCAATTATGGCCGGTTATGAGCTCAAAACCTCATCTTAGTCTTAATGGCCTAAAAATTCCACTTTTCTTAATTCTCAACCTTAAATCTGAACACCATGATTAGAAATTAATCTTCCGCCCTGATGATCATAGGTTGACCCAAAGTTCAGACCTCATGGTTTCTGACCACGTGACATAAATGCTTCGAATTATATTTTAGGTTTTAACACACTTATTTCAAAATAACAAACCGATCTACTTTAAAAGTTCATTTTTCACTTTGGTTGAATTAAGTAAAATAATTACATATGCATCAATACTAAAAATTATTCCCTTAAAATCAAGTACTTTCTTTAAGTAATTTTTTTCCTTAAACTTTGAACCATATTACTACAACTTTCATACATACATACACACGATAACTTATACAAACAATAAAAAAAATTTAATATAGTAAAAAATTGGGCAATCAAAGGTTAGTCCCCAAAAAGAAAAATATAATTAAACTCAAGAATATATAATATAAATTGTCTTTACTGTGGTGGATGTCTCGAGATGATTATCAATTTTTTGGCTCAATTAATTACACTTGTTTTATAATAAATAAATAAAAATGATTGTTGGTGTAACATTTACTGAAGCAACCATTTAGTTTTTTCATGATCTCCCTCTCTCATGTATACTGTATGTGTGTGTGTATATATATATATATATATATATATATATATATATATATATTCATAGGAAAATTTTCACATTTGCAGGTTTATATTGGTATGAATTAGGAGTTATGGTTAAAGTTATGTGTAAATAAAATTATATATATATAAAGGATGAATTTTCACTTACTGAAAAAAAATTCTATACATAATTAATTTCTATTAAATTATTTGTATATTTCTAAATTAATATTTGCAGATTTGAACCGATATGAATTAGGAGATATGGTTAAAAAAAATTGCACAAAATTTATATAATATATATATATATATATATATATATATATATATGTGTTTTATTTTATATATTTTGGTAATATATACACCAATGCCAAGTTGAAAGTCAACTTAGAAATTTTGTGTTTCTAAATTTTATGAATGAAAGAATGATTTGATTTAGGAAGTATATTTTGGTATTTTGAAATAAGAGTTTGCAGGATATTTTGGACCTAAATAATAGTTTTTAATGCATATGTAATTATTTTACCTAACTCGACCAAATTGAAAAATTAACTTTAATAATATATTGATTTGTTATTTAAGGCTACTACTAAATCTACTTAAGTGTAGTTTTCCCTTTTTTAAAAGAGGAAAGAAAAAATATGTTTAGTAAAATAATTTTTTTTTATTTTAAAAATGGACTATTTTATTTACTATTTGAGTATAATTGAAAATTAATAAATTAATAAAATATATTTTATTTACTATTTAAGTATAATTAAAAAATAATATTTTATTTACTAATTGAGTATAATAATAAAATAACATTTTTAATTTTACTATTTGAGTATAACTAATAATAAAATAATTTTTTTAATTTTATTTACTATCAGAGTATAATTTAAAAATAATAAAATAACATTTCTTTAATTCTCATTTTGAAAATAATAAAATAAAAGTATTTTGAAAACCAAAAGAGAAAACCAAAGCTTCATTTTGAAGTTGTGGGAATTGTGAAAGAAATGGCAATGAGTTTTCAAAACTTTTGAAATGTAAAAAGTCAAAATAGAGTTATTTAATGGATTTTGTTACTATATTTTGAAAAAAATAAAAAAACATATCAAAAAATCAAAACTCAACAATTTACCGAACAGGCCTAAGATGTTGAGAGTGCAACATACTTGGCCTTGGACCTTAAGTGTTGCAATCATCATCTCGTTTTAGGGCTTTGCCGCTAGAAGTGTCCATGAGCTGGCCTGACCCATTAGTAGACATGTCTCTGGGCCTCTGGTGATCACGATTGCACAAATCTGAAAGATCATTTTATAAACTACAGTATATCACAGGACTTCTGTTGAACATCATCTTCGATAAGCAGAAAGATTTTGATTAATTAAAATTTTGTTTAACTGAAAATTAATGTTGAGAAAGAACAAGTTAATCAGAAATTGAATGATTCTAAGGATTGGCAAGTGCCGTATTGCCCGAGTGGTTGGATTGCTTCCCGTGTCTAGCTTGCACCCTCCCCTTCCCCTCTAATAAGTAACCACTAACCCCTTACCCTGAAAAATAATAATAATAATACCAGGATTGATTAGCTGCAAGATGGTGAACGATAGATTTTCTCTTTAATTCAGATTTCAGGTGCCATGTTTCTTTCCCCAAGTTTTCTGAATATCAAAATAATCAGGGCCATCCAGTTCAAATGCCAGGCCCATTATTAGTTGGACTGACAATACTCTAAAGCCCATTAGTTGAAGCCCGGAGGAATTAATGCTTTATTCATTTTAATTTTTATTATCATAACAATTTAGGAAGAGGGAAACTCAAATACCAACACACTAGAGGATTGAATAATCCCTGTTAAAACAAGACTCGTTGAGAGTTTTTAACGTTGACTCGTTGAGAGTTTTTTCTGTGCCCAAGCCACCTCTTCTTCCCTTGCTCGAAATTCTTTTTGTAAACCAATCAAAAAAAAAAAAAAAAAAAACAATCAATTCAAAGTTCAAACCCAATAATTCAAATATTTGTTGTATGAAAAAGCCCAATAGACGACATTGACGTCTCTAGTGAGAGAGAGTGAGTGGGGTGGTTTTACAATTGAGCTGCAACAAAACTTAATTAGGTTTATTTTACATCATAAAATTCCCCTTACATTAATTCTGCTGCCAACCCCACCCTTGATTATTACTCTTATTTATCAATTTCCTACAATTAATATTCTTAGCTCACACTGGGGAGGCTTTTAATTAAACTAATCACTTTTGACGATCTTTCAATAATTCTCTCTCACACGTCACAACCCCACCATTAATATAATGTTACATATATTAATTTGATTAGACACAAGTCAAATAATTACGAAATCTAAGAGATCCCCAGATTACATGGAAAAGAAAAAGTAATTAAGGAACTATTATCATCATTTTATGTTCATCAAGTTCAACATATATAGTCATATTCCAACCACTAATTAATCTTCCTTAATCCAAAATTAATGACAAAACAATATATGGACTTAATTGTAACATGCCCATTGACTTAGGATGACAAAAAATTTCCTTGCTATGGTGGAGCTAGTGAGTGGTGGGATCTCCATATTGAACACACATGATGTTGTTAGGGGCTATTAGGAATTCAAAATAGAAAAGAATGTAATTTTATTTTTTTATTTTTATTTTTTTGTATATTAAGATCTTTTATCCTCCAAACAATAATTTCAATCCAACATGAAGTGATTTGACCGCCAAATCCATCCAAATCTCTACACATCATTCATTCAATAATTTCTTGAAAATCATCTCTCATGTTACGGTTTCCCAATTGTCAACATAAGATAATATTGTTTGTGCTTAATAGTGGTAAATTAAAGTAGTAGACTTTTTCCTTCTGATTTGACCTGTGTGTGTGTGTGTGTGTGTGTGAGCTTGAAATGAAAGCGATGTGCATGCTTCTTCAATTGACAAAGTATGTGATGTGACCTATCAATGGATTTTCTTTTTAACGCGTGACCTATGAACGTTTCGTAGGCCAATTGGGGTGCTAAACAAAATATAATTAATTCTTTGCATTAATTAAGGAATCCAATTTGAGTAAATATAATAATAATTACTTTGTGAAAGAAAAGAAGCACCACTCTGTGTCTTCTCCTAATAGGATCTACACATAGCAAAACCACCAACTCCAATTTCTTTTAGCCCTGTGGATCCCCATTAGCCTAGCTTTTTCATATTTTATTTCATTCCACCGTCTCATTGGACAATTAGTGGGTCAAGCACATTGCTTCAAAGAATTCAAACATATAAATATTAAATAGTATGTGTGTGTGTGTATATATATATATATATATATCTGCGCAGTGGAATGTGGCTGAACCCAAGTTGGCTGTGACTGAATAAACCCAGTCAGCAATTAGGTTAGGCCGCAGTGAGCTTGAAGGGTGGTGGTGGACTTGACAATGTTGCCTAAATAGGTTAGATTCGATTGATCGAGGACACTGAGATGTATCAAAACCATGTGCACAAATGCTCACCACGTGGGATATGACATGCGTGGGTCTGTTTACAAACACCAAGTGGTTGTATTCTCCCTTCTTTTTAATTCATACACATGCAACAGTATTTATTACAAGCAAAGACAGTAAGGAATGTAATTAATGGTCAGTCCTATAAGCATATATATATATATATATGTAGGTATAACAAAAGACACTACTGCCCATAGGCCCTGTAGTGTACCCTCTTTAGATGCTGCAACTTGCAAGTGTTTTTGTGTTTGAGACACACTTGTATAATTTTTTTTTGTTGTTGACGATGCAATGCATGATAAGATCAGTTTCAGTACTAGTATGCATATGATTATATATATATATTGTGTTTGAAGGTGGAGGTGAGCTGGGCGTGTGAGGCAAGTAGCTGGAATTGCTGAAACACCATCTCATATTTCACGTGCCTATATATATACATATATATATTTCTTCTAGGCCTTTCCTATTTATTGACAGTGATATGGGCACATACAGTTACTTTCTAATTATATATAACTAACTCCTTAGATTTGTGCAAACTAGCTCAGCTGTTATAAAACTGTTCACTTGGTTATAATATGTGTGTGTGTGTGTATATGAAAGCTGAGTTCTTCATCGTAAATATACATTTCAAATTTTTATTTAAAATAGTTGAGGAAGAGTTTGTGCAGTTGATTTGATTCGTATCATATCTTTTTTTATAGTGTTTTAATTATTTGTATATATTCTTGATTTGAAAAAAAGTATTGTAATTTGCACTACACACAACACGTGACATATGAACTTTTATAATCCTAACTAATACGTGCCGTGGAAACTTTGCTTGGTTAGCAATCGCTGAAGCAAGTAGGTGGTACAAGTCCATGTCTGGATCATTATCAAAATCTAAAAGAGGCAAATCTTAGCCGTTACACTTAGTGTGTGTGTGTGTTACCAGCCCCTTGGTCTTGAAACAAACTGAGCTGAGATTGACATAAAGTTCAATCACGACTTATAAAAAAGTGAGTCAAGATTTTGTTAGGATTTATATGTTTTGGCATAATAAATTTCTATTTGAATTATAATGATATATGTTCCTAACGTTTCTAAAATATTTATACTTTATACAATTATTGAATTTAATGTATTACGTTTCGATTCATTATAGAATTGATAGTGTCCACTTGATTACAAGAAATATTTATTTATGTATGTGATGGCGATTAATACATGAATATAAATAGTAATCATAAATTGTTCATAGTCGGAAATTATGAATGGACTCATAATTAATTAAGACTTGAACTGGATCCGTGTTAGGTTGAGATATATTGCGAGAGCCATCGTATGTAATTGCTCCCTATCACTGTCATAGCATTTGACTCTTAAGCATGAGAAAAGTATAAACTCTTTTATTAATTAATAATTACTTTGATTTGTTCGGCGGATATTTCGGGATCCTTACACCGACACTTTGGGTAGTTATGTAATTAATAGTTAGAGGGTTATATTTTCAATATTTGCATCATTGTTACTTGTATTTATTTTTGGATTGACTATAGTTGATCACAAAGTAAATTCGAAGGCTTTCGTATGTTTTTAGACAAAATAATTTATTACATATTTATTTATTTATATTATTATTTTTGTCAAACAAATGTTTTATTGTGAACGAGCCAGAAATAATCAATGGTGCCAAAATAAATATATTAATTAAGTAGTCGGATTGATGACTTTATTTATCCGATAACTAATTATGCATAGAGGGGTTAAATTGCAACATTGACTTAGATGTTATTTATTATTTAATTGGAGTTCAATTAATTTCTTTTAGTGGAGTAGAAATTAATTTATGAATTAAATGAATTGGGTTCATGGAACGGGCCAATTATTAATTCATTGTAGCCAATAAAATAATAAGCCCAAAGGATTCTCACTCATAGCCCAACTTGATATTGGAATCCTGTTAGATTTGAGACATGTGAATTAGAGATTGAGAATGATTTATTATTTCTTTTTCTTTATCTTTATGTTGCCCATAAATATACACGGTCTATGTATATTTTAGGTGTGATTTTGATGAGAAGGAAAAATGAATATATTTTTTCTCTCTAAAAAATTAGGGTTAATATTCTCATCTAATGGAGGTTCCCACAAGCCTAGTTTTCCAAGGTCATTCATGGAGGCTTATGAGTGATTCCTAAAGGCAAAACAATTACCAAGAAGATGGCGATCAAGGAGAAGACGTCTTGCTAAGGGATCTACAATAAGTGAGAACATTCACTTTAGAGGAAAGAATTAAAGGTTTACTCAGACCTTTGATGTAAGTATTCAATCTGTTAATTGAATGATACATCATATTTTATTTTTGCATAAAACTTGTCTCTAGATAATAAATCAAAATCTATGTATAAAAATTCCTCAGAAAGTTTTTAAAACTAGCACGTTTTCCAACAGTGGTATCAGAGTATGGTTTGATTCATTAGTAGAGATCATGATTTTATGAAAATCATCATTCATGGATCTAAATTTGTATATGCATATGTATATATTATTATATGATCATGATGTATGTATATTTGTAATTGGATGATATTGATGTATGTTTGGGCTATGGATGAAGCTTAATAGGTTATTTGAATGTAATTTTATCTTTGGATGAATGTAATTAAGGCTTTGATTTAGCCGTTTGAAAGTTCAATGATGTAATTTAATTTTTTTATTGTATTTCAAATTATAAATATTTTTATAGCTATGTAATATTCATCAAAGGATGCTATGAAGCTTTAAGAAGGTCAAAAAAGGTTAAATTAGGGTTTAAGAATTTTTTGGAAAATTTTTGGAATTTTTTGGAATTTTTCTGGAATTTTTTAGGCTTAATATAATTTTCTGGGATTTTTTTATTAATTTTCTAGAATTTTTTCGGCGATTTTCCGGCGACCGGAGTTTTGCCGGCGGCGAGAGTCATTGCGGGAAAAGGACACGGGATTTAGTGCATCGCGGTACATAATATTACCATGCAACCGGATCCATAAGCGTTGGATTATATCAAGGCTGAAGAATGATCACATGCAACGCACTTACATGACAATTAGTGCGCACCCAATGGTATAGTGCGTGAGGAACACGCGCAGACAAGTTTACTGAATGCTTGGTGTGCTGGCGCGTGTAACGTGAGTTACACGCGCTAGGCTTTGCTTTAGAGACCCAGCGCGTGTTCACGCGCTGGTCATTCCAACGCACTACAGGCGCGTAGCAGCACGTGCCACGCGCTGCCACTATCTATGAGCGTGTGCAAGCGCGTGAATGAAAGTGTGGGGTGCGTAGGCGTCTGTGATGGGCACGTGGGTGTGCGTGGAGGCTGCTGGGACTAGTTTCTTGGTTCCTCCAGGTGTATAGATTCAACGATGGACCTCCAGGATTGTTTTTATAATTATTTTGTGCCATTTTTGCTCATTAAAGAGTAAATTATTGCCCCAAAGTAGATTTTAATATTATTCTCCATTATTTAAAGATAGTAGGAGTTTAATGGAGTGCAATAATTATAGCACTTAGTAATTATTTAGTTTTTAAATGTTAAAAGCTGATTCCATTGGCCATTTTTATTTGCTTTATCTGTCATTTATTGATGTATGTGATGTATAGAATAGATAATTGTTTATTAATTATTATTCATGCATTGGATCCATGATATTTAATAAAATGACTTGATTTATATTAATTAAATTATGAAAATTAATTGGATTTGATTACTAATTAATTTGAGGGCACTCATTGGAAAACGAAAAATTATTTTTGTAAATTATTTTTAAAGTGTGCTTCAAATTAAATATTAGTGAATCATTTAAAAATCCAAATATTTTCTAAATTTAATTGGATTAAGATAAAGGCGTTTTGCATGCATTATATCATGTAAATGATTAAATTAAAAACCCTAATTATGAATGATTAAAAAATTGAGTGGGAGCGGGGATTTTTATACATTACCTCATGGCCTTTGTTATTAAAACCATTGTAATTAGATCTTCAAAAATAAGGCCCCACGCATGATTTGTAGAGTCTTAATATTGCAAGAATGGTTGTCTCATGAAAATAAAAATATTAAATGTTCATTGTAATTAGATCTTTAAAAATAAGGCCCTGCGCATGATTTAAAGAATCTAGATTATAATGATAAGATATTTAATGTTTTATTTTTCATTAGAGCTTTAATAACGTTATATACTCAATCTAAAATAAATAGTGTTAGTTCCTCAACGGAGTAGTCTACATTAGGTGATTTTAGAAAGGCTAAACCTAATCGGGAATCATTTCATATAGATAGACAAGGCATTGTCTTAAAACATATGGAAATGATGGGATTTGCCCGCCAATAGTAATAATGAACTTCGCCAACAGAATAAGTTATTGACGTATTGGTTATCCGATTTTTCATGCAGTGGTTAAGGGACCCACATATTATTATTTTAATGGAAGTGCTCACCTAATAACAAATGAATCCCAACAATAGTAATAATGAATTCCTCCATCAAGATAAGTTATTGACGTATTAATTGTGTGATTTATTATGCTACGAAGTTGAGGGACCCGCAATAATTAAAAGGTACTGTTCACCAATAATGATAATAATCTCTTATTCTATTTGAAGTTTATTATATTATGTGGTTAACAAACTCATTTTAATTTTAAATATGCATGATAGTATTAGTAATTCACCTAGCATATTGTATGATTGCATACCTAGCATATTGTATGATTGCATTTATATTCAGATTATTTATGTCTAATCCATTTAATCCACTTGCTATGATATTTAATATAATTGGACCTCATTTATATTTATTGGAAACGGAACTTAGATATTTTATTCACAACGTGGTGGTACAAAATGTATTTACTACTCCTAAACCTAATCCTTTTGTTTTAAGATACCCAAGAGAACATTAATGTTTTTAATAAGTGAAATAAGGCAAATGATATGACTTGGAGCAATATTCTAGAGTTTATCTCGAATACGCTCCAAAGCTAACATTTACATTATTTTATTTTCTTCAAGCATCATGCTAAATGTCAATAACATGTTTTGGTGAGATTGGATAGAGAGTATGCCAAAGTACCATGTCAGACTTGAATACCATCAAGATAGCCTAAGGAACTATGAGATCGAATTTTGGAAAATAATTTTTTATTATTTAAAAATAAGCTGGAGATCAATAGGGCAGACTTGGGTGGTAAGTTTCAAGTTGACATGATTATTGCCTTGTTACCAAACTCATTCGATTATTTTAGAGTGAATTAAATAAGGAATCAGTTTGAGATCACACTCGCTGATATTATTATAGAATTGGTAACAGATGAAGGGATAATCAAAAGTATGGGCGTTCCTATCAATCTAACATATTCTATACCATCTTCTTCTAGGCCCAGGTGGAAGGGCAAAGGAAAGAAGAAGGATGATAATAGGACTAGGCTAATACAAAACATGGGTATTCAAAAGGTTAAAGGGAATAAGGCAATGTATGTTGAGGGCGAAGGAAACTGTTTCTTTTGCCGCTAACTAAGACATTAAAGGACGAACTGTCTAAGCAATGACGTGGCATAGGAAAATATATATTTAATTATTGAGCCATGTTATATGGTTGTATCTATTAATTCTTGATGGATAGATTCTGGAGCCACTAAACATGTTTGCATTTCATTGTAAGGATTTCAGGAATTCAGAAGCCTCGATGATATGGATATATATATATTTATCTTTTGACCTAATGCCAAGGTTGTAGTTAAGTCAGTAGGAGTATTACATCTGAAATTAGAGAGTATGAGGATATTAGTATTAAAGAACAATCTTTATGCACAAAAGTTAGACGCAATCTAATTCTTGTTTCACTTATGGTTTATAAAAATTGTATTGTTATTTTGTAAAACTGGTTTTATAAAATTGAATAGATATGCGATTGCTTCAGGTGCATTGAAAGATGGTTAATATACTATAATCACAAGCTCTTAAGATTTACAGGATGTAGAAACTAATGTTGCATCTTCTAGATTGAATGCTAAGAGAAAATTTGTTATTCCTGACTCATTGTATTTTTAGTGTCTATTTTTGGGTTGTAATCAATCAAAATGAGATTCAAAGATTGGTCAAAGAAGGTTTATAACCTAGTGAGGCAGAGAAGCCTAAACCAACTTGTGAATCTTGTATTGAATGATAGAGAACCCTAAGGGCTTAATCAGCCAAATGAAATAGACATAAAGAATAATTAGAGTCGGTACACACAGACACGTATTGTGATACCCTTTGGATCCGAGATACGGGTTGATCAGGCCCAGGCCCAAACCCGAGAGAATATCAAACAATTAAAGTATTTTAAAGCGAACACAGATGACAAAATGAAATAATAAAGATGGAATAAAATTGAAAGAAACATTAATTATAAAACCCTCCATGCATAACTGAATAATAAAACTCCAATCCTCCAAAACTTCAAGGTTACAACTTGGGAATCCACTGGTGGACCCCTAACCAAAAGTTCAATTGAAACTGAAACTGAAAATAGATAATGCTATAAACATCGAGAGAAATCCTACGTAATCAGATGAATGTGAGACTGTCCTCAACAAGCACGATCAAGTTCTAAGGCTGGAACCGTCCTGTACTTGAAAAGAATAATAAAGGAGTGGGTCAGACCCACGAACAAGTTCTAATCTAACTGCAATCCATACAGTGACCCGATACGCAGATACACCGTAGACACCTCATAATATCTATCTAGTCCATACATATAAATATATCCACACTAAGGGACATTCACTGGTCTATAATAGGGGTCTCAACCTGAATAGAAGGCAACATGCGAATACGCACCCAAATGTGGGGCATGAGTACCTAGACCTAATAGGGTACACCTCAACCTATTATAACCAGCTACGCATCCACCGCATATATGCACCCTAACCAAAGAGTCTGAGACTCAAGCTCAGCTCGTGGTATTATAAACATATATATAAAATCCATCCAAATCCAGGGTATGTAGTTCAAATATTTAATAAACTGACATACAACAAACCAACTGGTTAGTCACTCAACTTATTCAATTAATGTGACTTAACCACCGTCCATTAATCCAAGAAGCCACTCAACTTAGTTGCAGTTGATATGACTTAACCAAGATTAGGATTCAATATTTATAAATCCATTCCTTAAATCCGTTAGGTTAGGTTTAGGTGTCTGGAGCTGAACCGTCACCAGTATGTCACCGTCCCATACCGGTGCATACAATCCTCAATATCCTTGTAAATTACATCATATATATAACAATTTAGTAATTTACAATCCAAAATTAATATCCAAATAATTGCAGAAGGAAATATTAACAATCTAGCAATTTAAAATCCAATAATAATCCATGTAATTGCATCGAAGAATTAAATATTCTAACAATTAACATCCAACACATGCATAGTTCAAATTTAATAAAACAATGACCCTATCATGTATTTAAAATTAGTTCTATAATAATATTATAGTCCAATAAATCGCTAAATTAATTTAAGCGATCTAGTTCCCTCCACCCGGTAACCGAGTACTAAGTCATATACTTATATTTTGTTGTATCCTTTAGCACAGAGCCCCCACTATGCCACAAGTCCAATATATTACTTTAAAAGACTTCATCGTGCATCTAAAATAAATTTAAAATCATTTTATAGCACCCTAAACCGTCAGATTAAAATTAATCAACAAATCTCCTTTCAGCCGTTAACTGTACGCAAAGTTGTCAAATAGCGTACTGTTAATTCTATTTAAAATTAAGGGGTAAATTTATGCAATTCAAGACCTTAGTTACATGTTAAACTTATTATTTAAAAACCCAATTAAAATTTTAAAACTGTTCAATAACCTAGAATGCCCAAACAGTGACTGAAAGTCACTTTTACGCACAAAACAAAGAAAAAGCCTGCTCTAGAAAAGTGGAGCAGGCTCAAGGTGACATAGAGCCGTCTCTACCACACCTTGGAGCCGGCTCTAATAGGTGGGAGCCGGCTCTTGGCATTCCAGAGCCGGCTCTCTCTCCCCATGTGAGCTTCCTCTACGTTTCAGCTTTGTTCTGACCTCTGTTCCAACTCCGGCCAACTACAACCCTTCTGTTTGGTTTCTTAAACTGATCTTAAGCATTTTATTAACACCCAAGAACATCTTAAAGGTTTGATAACAACCATTAGACCCAATCATAGAGATTAAATTTTGTTACCGAACTAACATGCGATAGGAACAAATCTGAAACTATTTGACGAATTGAAACGGAACAAATTGCAACATATATTTAAAATAGAATAATCACAACCTTATGAGTTTTATATAACCCTAGTATTGTTCCTATATTTTGTTTACAGTAGTTGCAATCAAATACAGAGACTAAAGTTACAACAGAAACAACATGCTTGAAGGACAGAAAACTGGAACGAAACTTGTATGCACTGTAACAGATTTATTTTCAACACCACAGATCATTAATATAGCATAAGTTAAACAGGTAAATTCCAGTTACTGATTGATTAAACCCTAAAGATTATCTAGGTGCACAGAACACGAGCCAAAGAAAAGGAGAAAGATAAGAACTTGCCTGTGATTTCAGTTATGAAATCTCAGCGTCATCTCTAAGTTTCCGGCAACTACTGAACACCGGTAAACCTTCTACTGCTCTGAATCTAACCTCAATCAACCTCCTTGGTCCTTTCTGTAAAATTCCCCTCAAGCCTTGCTCTGTTTCTCTCATCTCTGTTTTCTCTCTATGTTTCTTTTTTGTCTTTGATACGTGAACATGAGTGGTATAAAGACTTTTTAAAACCCTAAGTTGTCATGATGATATATTTATAGGTTTTAAACTAAAACCTAAATCCAAAATTTCTATCCAAGAAGGAAACACAAATACTGATATTCTCTACCTCAGTCAAAACGTGAAACCTTAAAAGAAAAAAAAAAAAACCCTACGATAAACATTAATTTAATTACATTTAATAAAACAAATAATTAACAATACAATTAATTAACAAACCAATACAATCAAAATGCCAATTCATTCAAACAACAAGCAAATAAAGTTCAAATAAATCAACCAATGAAAACCAAACAAATAACCCACACAATTAATTAAATAAAAATGCAATTAAATCAATTAAACAAATAAAATGCAAATAAAATGCAATTTAAACAATAAATGAAATACCAAGACTATCCTTTTGAAATTAGGGGTATTACACGTATGGTCTTATGAACATCCAAGCAAGTTTACTCACGTTTTGGATAAATTTATCTGATGCGACACAAATCTTAAACTTTTGGTATATTCCGAAAGTGTCAAGACTAATATAGAGTAAATATTAGGTAAACTTATCAAAACACTTCGATCTGATCGTTGATATGAGTATTTCTTGGGATAGTGCAAAAACTATATGGTTAATGAGGGTGTTGTGTACCAGTTTTTCGCAGTTGACGCTAAATGGATTTAGGTGTCAAATAGGAATAACAGAATTCCGCTTAATATGGTTAGATCTATGATCAGTCATGCCACATTATCTCTTTCATTTAAGAGTTTAGCGTTAATGATATCGACGCGCATTATGAACTGCATTCCATCTTAGTCTGTCTCAAGGATACCATTGAGTTGTGTTTTTGACTAAATCTTAGTTTGAATCACATGCACATATGGGGTAGTCTTGCACATGTGCGCTTGATATGGACAAGTAAGTTGGAAACAGATCATACGCATGATATATTTGATAGCTACTCTAAAAGTCACTAGAATGGATTATTTTATGTTCTCAATGATAAAAGTTGATTGTTTACACTCACTATTTATCTATAGGAGAATCATATTATGAATCACATACCTAGTAGCATAATGTTAGAGATTATGGTATAAGTACCAGATGTGCCACATGATGAACACACTTATTATAGAGATTGAGAATAATATATGAATTCCCGATTGATGCGTCAGCATCATCTAATACACAGATTCCTGCATCGGTACATTATTATAGTGGGAAGATTATCATCCAATCTGACAGAATCATGTTTTTATGTGAGACCTTTATGGACATCCCTGTTAAACATGAGTTGGACCCAGTAAGCTACACGAAAGCGTGAACCGATATGGATATAGATCATTTTGGCAAGTTGTTCTGAAATCAGAGTTGGAATCTATGAATTCTTATTAAGTCTGGGATCTTGTAGAACTTTCTAGTAGGGTGATATCTATGAAAGGCAAGTTAATCTACAGAAAAATATCAGAAGATTTCTTAGTGAATAAATCATGAGTGTACAAGGAATGTCGTTATTTTTCTAATTCTATATATATTAATGACATCCTACTCATTTAGAATGATATGGAAAGTTTTGTCATCAGTAAAAAGGTAGTTGTTCAATTATTTTGAAATGAAGGATTTTAAATATGTAAGCTATATTCCTAGGATCAAGTTTTTGCAATATCAGGTTAAAAGGAAAATAGACTTATCTTAATAATCCTACATTGATAAAGTTTTGACCAGGTTTGGTATGCAAAACTCAAAGAATGAGTTCTTGCTTGATTGACATGGATTGTTCTCTCCAGTAAGTAGTTTTACAAGACTAGCAGAAGAGATTGAGCAAATGAGATTGGTACTATATGCTTTGGCATTTGGGAGTCTCATATATGCCATGGTCTATACCAAACAGGACATCCGCTACATTGTAGGGATAGTCAGAAGATATCATTCCAAGCCTGGACTTGATAACTGGTCTGTTGTGAAAAATATCATAAAGTACCTTAAGAGATTAATGATCTCACACTCATTTATGGATGTGATAATGTGGTTCCAGTTAGGAATGATAGTTTTGTTTTCCAATCAGAAGTAGATACTATGAGGTTCATGACTTAGTGTATGTTCACTCAATGGAGGGGAAATCAGTTAGTAGATTGTTAAGCAGATTTCAACTGCTGACTCAAACCCGAAGGTGGAGTATATTGCAGCCTTAAAGGTGGCAAAGGAAGCCTTTTGGTTTGATCTCACTGATTTAGAGGTTGTGGAGCATATTACCCTACCTATTAAGCTATATTGCGACAATAGTGCAGAAGTAGTCCAAACCAATGACCCAAGGTTCCATAGAGGAACAAGATACAGTGAGAGGAAGTATCATGTTCTACATGATATTGTCCGGCAAGAAAATGTACTCGTGGCTAGAACATTGCATTGGAACACAACTTTGTTGATCCATTAACAAAGGTGTCATTGATCAATAGTTTTGATCGTCATCTGGATAACATTGGAGTTAGATGCAATTTGAATTGGTTATGAGGGCAAGTGGGAGCTGTTGGGATTTATATGCCCTGGCATAGCAAATTCATATCTGGATTATAGTAACATATGTTCCTGACGTTTCTGAAATATTTATGTGTTATACAATTGGTGAATTCAATGTATTATGTTTCAATTCATTATAGAATTGATAGTGTCCACTTGATTACAAGAGATATTTATTTATGTATATGATGACGATCAATACATGGATATAAATAGTAATCATAAATTGTTCATAGTCGGTAATTATGGATGGACTCATAATTAATTAAGACTTGAACTGGATCCGCGTTAGGTTGAGATATATTGCGAGAGCCATCGTATGCAATTGCTCCCTATCACTGTCATGGCATTTGACTCTTAAGTATGAGAAAAGTATAAGCTCTTTTATTAATTAATAATTACTTTGATTTTGTTCGGCGGATATTTCGGGATCCTTACACCGACACTTTGGGTAGTTATGTAATTAATAGTTAGAGGGTTATATTTTCAATATTTGCATCATTGCTACTTGTATTTATTTTTGTATTGATTATGGTTGATCACAAAGTAAATTCGAAGGCCTTCGTATATTTTTAGACAAAATGATTTATTATATATTTAAATTATTATTTTTGTCAAACAAATATTTTATTGTGATCGAGCCAGAAATAATCAATGGTACCAAAATAAATATATTAATTAAGTAGTCGGATTGATGGCTTTATTTATACGATAACTAATTATGCATAGAGGGGTTAAAGTGCAACATTGACTTAGAAATTATTTATTATTTAATTGGAGTTCAATTAATTTCTTTTAGTGGAGTAGAAATTAATTTATGAATTAAATGAATTGGGTTCATGGATCGGGCCAATTATTAATTCATTGTAGCCAATAAAATAATAAGCCCAAAGGATTTTCACTCATAACCCAACTTGATATTGGAATCCTATTAGATTTGAGACATGTGAATTAGAGATTAAGAAAGATTTATTATTTCTTTTTCTTTATCTTTATGTTGCCTATAAATATACATGGTCTATGTATATTTTAGGTGTGATTTTGATGAGAAGGAAAAATGAATATATTTTCTCTCTCTAGAAAATTAGGGTTAATGTTCTCATCTAATTGAGACTCCCACAAGCCTAATTTTCCAAGGTCATTCATGGAGGCTTATGAGTGATTCCTAAAGGTAAAACAATTACCAAGAAGATGGAGATCAAAGAGAAGGCGTTTTGCTAAGGGATCCACTTTAGAGGAAAGAATTAAAGGTTTACTCAGACTTTTAATGTAAATATTCAATCTGTTAATTAAATGATACATCATATTTTATTTTTGCATAAAACTTGTCTCTAAATGATGAATCAAGATCTATGTATAAAAATTTCTCAGAAAGTTTTTAAAACTTTCACGTTTCCCAACAGATTTAAAGGCCAACATAATTTTCGAAAGTCTATTACGAAGAGGTTTCATCAAATCATTGGTCAGGTCCTGTTTTAGCCCACATCTAATAGTTTGGCCTTGTGATTGTGTGTTTGCTTACCTTCCAAAGAAAAAGAAAGACTAATAATAGTCTATTCGGTAAGAAAGAAAAAATTGGGGTTGATCTTGGAAGGAAGATAAGAAGGAATGAACAAAATTTTTTCTGGAGAGAAGAAAAAAGAAGGTGAACGAGTTATTCTTCATCTTCACGAATTTTCATTCCTTCAAATATAGATGAAAAATAAAAAAATAAAAGAAAGAAAAACAAAACTGTTATAAAACTTTAGTCTAATACCGCCCTTCATGATTATTTATAAGCTTAATATTTTACCCACAATATCTTTTATGTTGTCCTAATAAACAAAGTAAGTTATTATCTCCTCCTTTTATTATTATTATTATTTATTATTTTTATTATTATTATTTTCAACCAACCAAAAAAAAAATAATAATAATAATACCATTTTTTAAGGAATATCTCATCCATCTCCTCCTCCTTTTTCTTTTATCCAATTTTCATTCTTATGAAACAAAGTAAAAAGGTCATATGATCAATCAGGGGTTTGATGCTTGGTGTCCATAATTTTTCTGAATTGTGTGTTGTAAAGACTATATATATTATTATTATAATTATTTTAGCAAAATGGCAAGGGTACTAAAAACCAATCTGATTTGTAAAGGGATTTGAAGAAAAGTGTGTGCGATTAACTCATTCTTCGTTGGATATATTTCGTGGTACTCTTTTCACAAAATCTCAGTTGTGCCCTTCTTTTCATCTTTGTATTAATGTTGTTATATATTTAAATCTTAGTCCATGCAGAAGTGTCAATTGTTCTTGATATTTTTATGCAATCTCGGAACAAAAGTCAATTTATAATATTTAAAACAATTTTAAATATTATGTAGTAAATTATGTTTCGAATAATGGCTAAATGGGCCCCAGGCACCACAGTTGGGAAACGAAAGTTTTAATTGAGTTCCATATTCTATTTGTTCATTCATTTAATAGCTAATCTAATTTATTATGAGGAGATGGGGGGAGAAGTACAAAGTCAATCAACTCTGAACTTATTTTTAAAATTCAGAGTGTGAAATTAATTATAAAATATATTTAAATACAACGATGGCACCAAATTGACATTAAAACAGGAGTGAAAATATCCCTTAACTAATTAGTCAAAAATCACATTTTACAAAATTTTGGTTAATCTAACATATACTGTAATACAATTTGTTCTACTTGACAGGACCATATTGTCTCCACCCCATAAAACAAAATAATAAATAAAAAGATGAAACGACAACATTTTGATAACTTCTTCCTCTTATCTTTCAACTTTCACTTTGTCAAAATTGGTCTTCCTTGTCATCTTTGTGAAGTCAAACCAGTGTTCAATGCTAAACTTGAAGTGCAAAGGAGACCAAGAATTGGTTAATTAATTCATTTAGACATTGGTTACAATAATTTCAAATCTGTTAATCCATTTGCACTCAGAGCAATTCATAAACAGGTCTCTTAATTTATGTTTGGTAACAAAAAATACATACTATTCATGCCTTATTATAACCCTTCACATCATTCCTATTCTTATTCCTTTTTACGTCTCGTATCAAACACAATTTCTCTTCTCCCTTCATTACCATTATTTTTCTTTTCCTTTAATTTTCATCGTCCCAAACTTGCCCTTGATTAACCAACTCATGCAGATAGAATTTTGCATTTGATTATTTGCATGCCGTTGATCAAATGGCTGGGTTCCATGATCAAAAGAAGATACCTGCAAGGCATGAAGTGGGCTCCATCCACTAACTACCCAATAAGATTGAAGATATATATATATATATATATTCCCTAGTTCGTTCAGGAAATAATAGTCTCAACTTTGAAGGACCATATAAATGTTTAACACCTGTTGAATTTTCTCTTTAAATTGCATCTCCTACTCCTAGGAGCTAATACGTTACATTATCATTTCCGACCATCTGTCTTTTGAAATGCGCCTCTTTTATTTTATTTTTCTCACGCATTGAATTTTATAATGAAAAGTAGAAAAACAGAAAATTAAATGCTGAATGTATATGTGTGTGTGTATACATATATATACATACATACACAAATATGTATAAAACTGAATGGGAGATAATACTTGCACTTGAAAAAAAAAAAAAAAAAACACCTCTGAACCACAGATTTATTTTGTTAGATCTGTTTGAATTGGAGTGTGGATATGGCCCGATATGTTTTAAGTCCATACTCAGAGGCTGTCTGTCACTCATTTAATTACAACCATTGTCTTCACTTGCATACTCCTTGAAATAGTTTGTTTGAATTAAATAATTTAGTTTGTATATATATATAGTATATGGTATCCATGAATCAAACGATCACTGATGAATAATCAAAATCATGAAAAGTGGTCCACAAGCTAGGCACTCAGTCTTAGCTAGCCACTTGATATAGTACTGGTGCCATGATAATATTTCTACATACGCTTTATGGCATTGAAGATGCAAAACGCCATCCTAACAGTAAAAACAGTGATTGATATAAAAATGGTTCCAAGGCCTATTTGTCACCCCGATTTGTATGGTCTAAGGGTGTAACGGATAGAATTTACATTTAAATTTATTCACAGTATCAAATAGATGTGAAATATATATTTAAATATCAATATTAATTGGTTTAGTCTCCCCTCATTGGTAAAAGATTTGGAGTAATTTTGTGAATGTATGTGATTATTTATGTAATTAAAAAAATAAGTGGTGGACAGAGACAGAAGAAAAATTATTGAAAATTTCTTAACATAGATAGCCTTAGTGTAATAAATACTCATTATTTTAATATTTTTAAAAAATAATTATTTGGAATTAAATGAAGTTAGTACTTAGTAGTGTGGAGGTATCCAATAGTTCCCGAGACACGAGTGGGTATCAGATAGAAGGGCGTTGGGAGTGGACTCTGCTTTGTGGGTCACACTTTGCTACAAACTACAAAGTTGGCCTCTGAAACCCCCCAGACTCTGCCCACTGCAGTGTCTCTCAGCAAATTATAATCACGACAATATCTGTCAATTACGACTACTACACTATACAGATATGTATATAGAATATATATATATATATATATATATATATATATATGGACAGAGAGAGAGAGAGATGAACATGATGCGGAGGTTAAGGGGGGAGAAAATTGGGGGATGTCTCCTTCCTTCCATCTGTATCCGAAACTACCAGCACCTTACTCACCACAATAATACAGTGTTACGCACCCACAACTTTGTTTGGTACACTACATATATATTTCACACCAAATAAACATTGTACTTTTTAAAATGTTAGGGGAATAAATAATTTTACTTTCAGGAAACAAAGAAAACAATATATTTTGATTTTATTGTTTTTGATAAGCTGGATTTTAATTTCATATATATATATATATATATATATTAGTTGGTGATAAGTAAAATGACGTGGGGTGGAATTTGGACGGCCAAAGCAGTCGCTAGCAATTTTGGAAGTAGCAACGGTTTGAGTTTAGGGTTGCTTTTGCTGACGTGTAAGGATATTAGGGTCCCACCAACTATTGAAACATTTGAAGTGGCCTAATTAGCTAGGTAGATGGATGAAATAAAACTGCCCCCCACCACCACCATGCAATCTTAGCTACGGTACTAAACAGTACACACTGCAGAGGCCAGATAAGGCAAGAGGATCTGAAGTTGGGACAGTGCACGTGTGCCACTCACGTGTCATCTCTCTCTCTCCTTATATATATATATATATATATATATATATCAATTCATTCAGTTAAACAAATTAACCTTTTTGTCATAATTGTATACAGGGTACCATTGATTCATGCATCTTAGACGTTTTAGAGGACTTACGGATCATGGCAACTGGTAGGTTAGAAATTTACTAGGTATCCATGTTTCAACTAATTTGGGCACCCTAACTAGCTATGACCACCCGGATACCCACAAGAGTCTATACGGTTTGAAAAATTACCAACAGGTTGGATTTATCCTGATATTTGCATTATTATTATTATTTTTTGCTTGCTTGCTTGTTATTTACACACGTGTCTTTATCAAAACTTGAATTATATACTTTCTTTCAAAAGTTAAGGACTGATATCGTTAAGTCATTGATATATTTGCATCACTTTATATCTTGATACAAATTTTCCTTCCGTGTAAGAAGTTTTATTTATTTATTTTTAGTTAGTACTCACACACATATATATTTTTACTAAAACACCAGATTAAATTCTTGACTTCTCTTTAAAATATAAGAGTCTGATAACATTATGTCACTATTGACCTGTTAGTATTACGTGTGAGATTTCACAAACACATTTTTCCTACTCGAACTATCTTACTTAGCAAAAGTCTTTCTGCTTGAGTTCAATAGATACTCTATTCTATACAGGTGGGGGGACGAACAACCTCTATAAAAAAAAATATATACATATTATTAAAAAAAAGAGGGCACTTGCCCCGTGGTCCTATATTGCCTCCCTCAATACAGGTATAGGCATAAAGAGAAATAATTAGAATTTTTGATGGAAAAATCATAATTCATTTTTCTATATGTTTTATTTTTTATTTGATAGGACGCACTTAAATACGAGAATATTATCTGTCTCATTGATGGCATATAGGCGAACGACCTATGTTGAATGATCAGAAAAACACGATTTTGGATTCCTTACAATTTTGTGATTGCGAGTAGGTGATTTGCAAAGTATTCGTATTCCTTCAGCAACAATTGGACAAAAAGTTGATCGTTTATTTAGAATATGTTTTATTAGTTCGCAAAATAATTAATTAAAGAGTGAGCTTGGGGTTGGCAAACTAATTAATTAAATTTGTTTTATTATTATTTTTATATAAAAAAATTCGTTAATTTTTTATTATTTTATTAACATCGAGCATCCTTCTAAGGACGATGGTGCAACGATCTCTGTTTCCATTGACAAATTTTATTGTGATGTATGCATTTGTGTCTAACAGTCTATTAATATATGTCTAATGATCAGATTGGTGGATTTTTACCCATTCACTTTATTCATTTGAAAATTTAAACCCTCACTATTTACTCATCAGTAAACTTTGATCAATTTGATTTCACCTTCACCATGCACTCGATCACTAATCCTTGATCAACTTGATTTCGTTATCTAATTAAACACTTTCTTTCGAACAAAGATGTACCATTATTACTTGAAAAAAAATAAAATAAAGAATACAAAGGGAGTCCATCATATCTATTATCATGCAAATGTAGGTTTTTTAACTTTATAAATTTTGAAGGGCAAATTGCATAAAATCTCTGTTCACTTCCAATTTTTGGTAAGAAACCCATCTAAATAAAAATAAAAAAACTAACATAAGACCCCCTAATTATCTAATCTGTTGCAAAATAATTTTATAATGACTAAACTACCCCTCAATATAAATTTAATAAAATGATACGCCTTTAATATTAAATCAAAATTAATAAAAATAATTCATCTGGCATAATTTTTTTAATGGTGAGTCTCTAAGAACTTGAAAATATCTTGAAACAATTTTCAAAAGTTTCTTAAGTTTCTATTTTTAAAAAATAAAGAAGGAAATAAAAAACCAAAAATTAAAATCATTTTAAAGTAAACCTAAATTTTCTTAAAGTTAAATTTTTTTAAAAATTTAAAAGGAATTAGAACCTAAAATGAAAATATTTTTTAAATTTATATTAAGGGATATTTCCATCAATATAACCTCACTTTGCTACATATTTGATAGTTATGGAGGTTCTATGTCAACTTTTTTCTTAAATAGGGATTTCTTGTCAAAAATTGAAAGTAAAGGAGATTTTATGCAATTACTTGTTTTTTAATTGATTTTATATGAATAAGAGTTGATTTCACAAATTAAAAATATTAATAACATCATGATATTGTCAATCCCACTAGTAAAATCAATCAAAATTATGCAACTTTTATACTCTCCTCGTCATTTTCCTAATTTTATTCATAAAATGAGGCAATCAACGTACAAATGCTATCATCTTTGCTAAATTTGACTACAAAAGGAAAATAGTAGTACCATTGAATGCTTAGATTGAATCATTCTAATCTCTCATCTCAAAATAAGTGTTCACATTTTTATATTTTGCTTTTCCAAAATAATTATCCCCATTCAAGAGTCAATTACTATATTTTATAACATTTCTAATTTTGAATATTTAAAAACAACTAAATGTAAAACATTATCATTTATACCAAGTGGTTTCGTTAAAGTGTCAGACTTCCATTCTCTGTATCTACTAATCTAATTTTTAACACTTCTTGCCTTGTAAAAAAAAATACAAAGGGCCTTGTGGTCCAGTAGTATCTCATCTATCTCCCGAAATAAACAAAGTAGGTGTGTGAGTTTCTTTCCAATAAAAAAAATAAAAATAATAATAAACCCATCATAAATATATTTGACAATTCATTCCCTACTAAAAAAAAAAATGAATCAATCTTAAAAATTAGGTTTTTAAAAAGTTGACAATGGGATGAATGGAATATATATATATATTTAATGACATTGGGCTATATTCTCTCTAAATATACTTGTATACAAATTTTGTTTCAATGGAAAAAATAATTGGAATCTAATAACAGATGTGTGTATGGTGATACATGTATATAACCCTGGAAAATTAATGTTTATTTTTTTTTGTCGTCGTGGTAGTCGTTGTGGTGACAAAAAAAAAATTATCCCAATATTTTTGGCGAAAGTCAGATTCTCTACCATAAAAAGAACGAGATGATAAGGAAAAGAAAAAGAAGACAAAATTTAAAAGATAGAGTAAGTTTCATTAATTACCAAAATAAATACTTCTAATTTTTTTTATAAATATATATTTTTTGACTTGTTAAAAATAAAATTAATATGTTGACAAATTAGGCTCCGGCACTTGGAATACAATTTCAAGAGAGATGCCGTAAAAAAGAAGGGGCAGCATAGTCCTTTCACGACGAAGGCGCCCCATTAGTTGAACAAACGGTGCGCAAATCACAATCTATGGATATGTGTGACTGTGGACTTGTGGAGAAAAGTGAAAGCAGAGTCGCCGGAGATCATGAAATCACCCAAAAAGATATCGGTAAAAACTCATTCTGCATATATTTTACACAAACAATATTGTATATAGATATATTGGAAATTGAAGCTCTGAGACTGACAATTCTGACGTTTCTTTTTCTAAGCCACATAAAGCAAGAAATTAAATTAAATTACTACTACTACTCCTACTACAATTCACACTCATATATACATCTGGAAAATCAGGTCACCACTCACCATAAAGAATCACTGGTAAATTTATAAAAAATAAAAAATAAAAAAGATTAAAAAAAAATAAAAAAACAAAATTGAATTAAATAAAAAAACTAAAAAATGCCCCACCTCACCTCGTCTATTAATAGTTATCTTGGCCTTCCAAGTCGAAAATCAATCTATACACACACAGATAAAGCTTAAAGCTTTTTATAGTGAGAGAGAAAGGGGAGTGGTCTTCATGAGAGTATCTCTGAAGCAGATAAACTTATTCAGGATTTTGTTCTATCACCATGTGCAATCCAAACAGCACACCCGCCATAGCTGTAACTGAACAACCAAACCAAACACCACAAACCCATTTCTACTTCAATCTGTTATCACTACCAGACACCATCAAAGACCACGAAAACCCCAAACCAGACTCGAAAAACAGAACCCAATTCATCACTTACTCACAGATCATCAAAGAGACCAAAGCACTCTTTCACCTCTCTTTACCCATTGCACTAACCGGCCTCATCCTCTACTCTCGTTCTATCCTCTCCATGCTCTTCCTCGGCCACCTCGGTGACATCGAACTCGCTGCCGGCTCTCTCGCCATTGCCTTCTCAAACATCACCGGTTATTCGGTCCTCTCCGGCCTAGCTTTAGGCATGGAGCCTCTCTGTTCACAAGCTTTTGGTGCCAATCGTCCCAAGTTTCTCTCTCTAACTCTACATCGCTCTGTTATTTTCCTACTTGTTTCCTCCATACCCATCACTTTTTTATGGCTCAATGTTTCCAAAATTCTTATATATTTACACCAAGAACCCATTATCACACGCTTGGCTCACACGTACCTCATCTTCTCTCTCCCTGACCTCTTCACCAACTCCTTCATTCACCCAATCCGCATTTACCTTCGCGCTCAAGGCATCACCCACCCGCTCACGTTAGCATCACTCGCCGGCACGATTCTCCACTTACCCATCAACTTCTTGTTCGTCTCTTATCTCCGGCTCGGCGTCGCTGGTGTCGCCGCCGCCTCCGCCGCGTCCAATTTCATCGTCTTGGTGTCTCTAGTTCTGCACGTGTGGGCCACTGGATTGCACGTGCCGACGTGGACCACGCCGAGCCGAGAGTGCTTCACCGGCTGGAAGCCGCTGATTCGGCTTGCTGGGCCGAGCTGTGTTTCGGTGTGTTTGGAGTGGTGGTGGTACGAGATCATGATCGTGCTGTGCGGTCTACTGGTGGACCCCAGAGCAACGGTGGCTTCAATGGGTGTGTTGATACAAACGA
The DNA here is from genome assembly GCF_030987335.1 of Cornus florida. Lineage (NCBI taxonomy): Eukaryota > Viridiplantae > Streptophyta > Magnoliopsida > Cornales > Cornaceae > Cornus > Cornus florida. Next base: position 111,351,843 of record NW_026775580.1, on the reverse strand, counting down.
CGTCGTTGATATATGTGTTTCCGTCGTCACTCGGGTTCGCGGTTTCAACTCGTGTGGGGAATGAACTCGGAGCGAATCGACCCGATAATGCTCGGGTGTCAGCCGTGGTGTCTATATTTTGGGCGGCTCTGATGGGTTTATCAGCGACGTTTTTTGCTTCTGGAATGAGAGGTACGTGGGGCAGGATGTTTACTAACGATGTCAAGATCCTACGGTTGACATCGGCTGCTTTGCCAATCCTAGGGCTGTGCGAGCTCGGGAACTGTCCACAGACAGTCGGGTGTGGGGTGGTCCGTGGGACGGCCCGACCCAGCACCGCGGCTAACGTGAACCTGGGAGCATTCTATCTGGTGGGAATGCCAGTGGCGATTGGGCTTGGGTTTTGGACAGGGGTTGGTTTTTGTGGGCTGTGGATGGGCTTGTTAGCAGCCCAGGTATGTTGTGCGGGGCTGATGTTGTATGTGGTTGGGACCACGGACTGGGAGTACCAAGCGATGAGGGCACAGGTGCTATCGTGCACAGGATGTGGAGAAACCGCACTGTCCGGAGATTGTGACGATCAGAACAAGGAACCCTTGATTTGTATAATGGTCACTTCATCATGATAACCAAACGATTGATGTAATTTTTATTTTTTATATAACCTTTTATTTTTCCTATTAATTTTCAAGTTTGATTGTGAATGACTTACCTAATTTGGGATTTAAGAGAATTAGTAGTAAAGATGTTGATTTATTTATTTTCTGGGATTGGCTATTTCTATCCTTAACACACTACTCACTGTCTATGAATCAAAATTGCCCCTATTCAGAAAAAATAAAAATAAATAAATTATTGCCCCTAAAGGCTTTATATATATGTAACTAATTTAATTCCGTAGTTTTCACATCACCACCCAAGTTGTAAAGAGGTAGTAATAAAAATCTACAAGTATTAAATTTAAACGTTTTGTCTTTCCAATGTTTGGTTATTTTGTAATTTGTACGTTTGGTTATGTTTCATAAATCGAAACATTCTCTCTCTTAGCATTGACTGACAAAATAACGCACAAAAAAATGGTAAATAGTAGTCGTAAATATCAATTCAATAATGAAGCTCAATAATATTTGCAACACCTGCATGAATGTACCCTTAGACCAGTTAATAGACTTTTGTGTGCACTTGCATGGATTTTTGGTAACTTACATATATGACAAAGATGATGACTGGTCTTAAATGTCTGACAAAAGATGATCGATGACCAAAGAAATATGCAATCCCACACTTTGTTCTTTTAGGTGCGAATATTTTCCTTGGTTATAATTTACTTGAACATTGGTGTACGTTAAAGAAATCATTGAATAATAGAAGATATTTTAGAAAATTGAGAGGGTGGGTTTATACTTTATACCACTGAAGAGGTTGAAAGCGATGTCTAAAGCTATACCATTCTCCCCAAGGATGAATAATTAGGGAATATTATTACATTTACAAGGAGTTTTGCACCTTTATTTATGATTTTACGCGGAGCTAAAGTCCTTATGTTTTCAAAGAATAAAATTAACTTAAATGTTGATATTTATTTGCTGAAATTATTTTTATTATTTTTAGGTACTATTTTTGTACATACAAGTATTACTACTATTCGACCTTATAATCAAATATATCTTGATTGTAAAGAATCATGCATTATAAATTAAGCTCCACTATCTTGGCTATTAATATTGAAGTGATCCCAAAAAGACGAGATACGTATTTTTATAAAAAAACAATTCTTAATTACGTATCTTTACATGATGGTTTTTACTCCAAGGAAAAGCGGGACAATTAGGTTGGGTTGCTTTTTCTAAACTGAAAGTATATATATATACACATTGAATCCTTTGAGCTTCTAAGTACATATAATGCATGGTTCTGAATATAAGGAACCAATTTACCTTAAGTTGATCTGATAAACGTCTAAACAATGGATTAATTATTAAGTAGAATAATCACATCAGCTACATAAACGACGAATGGAAATCATCAAACTGACCATACATGTTGAGTCATTTTCATTGGTTGAAGTTGTACCAAATGGTACCCTATAGGTGTGGAGCCCACTAAACAATCTAGCTAGTGATATTTATTTCCATCCTCATAATATGGATAGAAATACCCTGTAAACAAACAGTGCCCATAAGGGAAAAGGTGATGCACAGCAGAGATGGAGTCTATAGTGCCATGAAAGTTCAGGGGAAGGGAAACAAAATAGGGTCTTGTCGGTTTTTTAAGTGCCAGAAGCTTTTTATGCAGGCTTTGCACGGGGAGGGCATCGGCCATCAGCATCACATAACACACACATATTTGTTTTTCAGTGTTTGTATGTATATATATCTATATATTACTAGTATGTGTGTGTATATATATATATATATATATATGAGTCAAATCAATTTTGTTGTTATATTAGGTACATTCAGCATCAATTAAATTCATCTCCCCTCTGTCTTCATGTCTAATTAGCATTTCAATTGATATATATATATATATATATACACACACACACACACGTCCCTGTCTACTCTCATTTCTCATGCTGCATATAAGGGCCGAAGCAGCACTGCTTACTGGTCCCGACCATCAAATCTCTATTAACTTTTCATCCAAATTCACAACTTTTCTTTTCTTACTTTGTTGGCATTTTATATGCCATTTTAATTCAGTACTCATAACCCTATCATCCAACTTGTAGCATTTTTCTTAATATTTTTTAATTTTATATGTAATAAGGCCGGTTAGCTAGACAGAAAGATGTATTCCATTTCAAAAATTATTTTATGAAAATTTGGTGATTTAGAACAGTTAAAATTTTTAACTTGTTTAAACTCTTCTACTCTTATACCAGATTTTTAAGAAATACATCTCTCCAAGGACCAAAGCGCACCTATACTTGTAGTTTTCTTTTTCTGTGTTTCTGAGTGTGTATATAAAAGTTGAATTACAAAAAGAAAAGTACAAGCAGGAGACATTCCATCATGACCTCTTTTTTTTTTTTTTCTTCATAAAATGTAATCGGAAAAAAAGTACAATTTCATTAAAATTTCCACCATAGCCACAGTTAAACAGTTAATAATTGATGATTGAGGTGACTACTACATGGCATAACTTAGATTTTTTATTTTTATTTTTATTTTTTTATTTTATCTTTTTGAATGAAGGTATTTTGTCATGACAAATGTCTCTTGAGGATCTTGATATAACATTGACCCTTATTGAGCTAGCTTTCTAAAGTACGTACAGTTATATATATATATATATATATGAAGCTCTAAAGTTTAATCCAAGGAGCTACCCCTGGCTGTTCTGTACAATTAAGAGACGCTTTCAAATTGGATGCTAACTTTAAATTATTTTGAAATGTATAAATTAAGCAATATTATATATTACTTAGCGTTTGAACTGGAGGAGGATCAGATAGGGAGATCGAGCTCAGCAAATTTATATAAATAAATAATATTGTCAGAAACCAAGGAGACATTGATGAGGCTTCATTTTAGTATTTAGTTTACAAAATACAATCTTAAGTTTGTTTTTTTATTTTTTATGATAATGACTTAACATCATCATCTTCATTTGTCCACGTCTTTGGGTTGATTGTTATCGTTATGTGAGTGGTCAAACTGATTACCAAACAAGTATGAATGGCGAGTAGCGACAGGAATGGTGACTCTCCATTACTGCATGCCTAAGCTAATAGCTACGAACAGCGAGTTTGTTGCAATTCATTTATATTTTATTCTACCTAATATTTAAGTGTAGACTCCATCTTACAATATAAGTATGATATCAACTTTGCGCATGTAATATATACATACGTAATATATATATATATATATATATATATATATATATATATATATATGATCACATATGTGTAGAAATAAATAATATGGATCAAGATTTTTTAAGACATAAATAAATAGACAACAAGAAGACTGAAATTTGTGGGGGGAAAACATTGTAGTATTAATGTAGTTGCTTGATGAACTGGATCATATTCATTGCACTCACATGCTAATGGGATAATATTATATACACAATTATTGACTCAACTTTGAGAGGGTTTTGCTCTACTGTGTCTCTCTTATCCATTCTTATGTTGAAAATTACATCTTATATATTGGTTTTCTGGATTTTCTTACCATATATAAAAGATTGAAATAATTAGATCAAGCTTGACTTGTTACAAACATGACGCGTCCAGTGGGACTCATGTGGACTGAAGCTAGGTAATGAAACCAAAAACTTTTTATTGATTAGGGACATCACCAACAATTGCCAAAATCATTTTCAAAGGTGAAAGACACATTAAAGAAAAAGGAGGTGAAACACCTATATATATATATTATACTATACATTTTTTTTTTCTTTTGGTTCGATGTAAACAATTCACACACATCTATAAAAATTTTCCCACTTCTTTTTGTGGAGGAGTGATTCTATTACCCCAGAAAGTATGTTGTACCCGGAGATATTTACACGGGATACTTACATTTGGTACCCTAGACCAATGGACACTAATGAAAACGTTTTCTTTGATAATAGAGCAATGGAGAGTTATATATAGAGAGAAATAATGTGTGTGTGTGTAAGATTATAAACTGCTTATACTAAAAAAAGCATAACAAGGTGCCCAGAGTCATTACTTTGGAAAACCCTCCCTTTATTTGATCAACTAAGATAACTCTATCTCTTACAGCAAAGTAGTATCAATGATCAACTTAATCCCCAATAAAATAAAATAAAATAAATAATGTAGCATAGCTAGATTGTCCCCATCTAAAAGAAAATTTCAAGTTGTTAATGTCCCCATGTTTATCAGAAAGCAAATGTACATGTCAGTATATACTGTATATATATAACAAAATAGACCCCAACAGCCTGCTTGTAGAAACATTATCACGTGCAACCATGCTTTTGAAAGGATTATTTTCGATGTCACCTATCAGCCTTTGTTTTATGGGTGGAAAAGATATTAACGTGCATATGAGTAATGAAGCCCATTTCAAGGTCTAAAACTCTTTTGGTACATTAACTATTTTTATTTTATAGGCAATTAAGCTTAATTGTCAAGATAATACGAAGACGCGAGATCCATCAATGAAAATATCTCATAACTATTGTTTCGATCTATCTGTCACAGACAACATTCTCAAACCAGTAATCTCACAAAAAAATATATTAAAAACTCTAGCTTGCTAGGTTTACTTTATCCATCACTTTTATGAAAAACAACATTTAATTGTTGTTAATCTGATATGTATATTGATGAATTAATCCTCATACCTATAATTTTTAGTTTGTAGAGCAGATTAGCAGCATATATATATATATATATATATATATATATATGAAGAAGATGATAAAGCTAAAGGAAGCCTGTGCTGGATCTAGTCACAGAGTCCCCACGGGTGCCTGATCAATGAACAGCTGAGAGGTAGGTTGCCATTCCCTAGCTAGCTTAATTGTTAGCATTAAAATGTTAGAGAAGTAAATATATATTCATGCACAGAAAAGAAATTATAGGAACAACATGATTGATATAGACCATGATCATGCTTCTCACATGGCTGAAGCAAATGGCTGGTACTGTCCTCTCTCTCTCTTTCATATCTTCTTATATATATATATAATTGTCTATCTCCTCGTCTTTCCAGGACTTGTTGCCATTCTTTGAGTCTCACAAAACCCCAACACCACCATCATCACCCAAACCCACTCCATCATGCCTGTCTATATGTGAAAGGAAACCCTATGGTTGTTGCTATACGGTATGTGACATATTAATTAATTATATAAAAAAAAAATTCATTGTAGGTGAAGTTAATTAGGGCATAGCCTTTGTCTACCTTAGAAGCAACAATTAAGACACAACCCAATACACTTTGAATATTCCTAGCTCTCAGCAGCAGCAGCTTTGCATGGGTAGACTAGGGTTTTTTTTAGTTCCATGATTGGTTCAACCTACTGTTTGTTTATATCTCAAATAGGCATGACCTGTTCCCCGTCCCCCAAGTGGACCTGACCTGACCTGACCTCCTTCAAACACATGACTATGTCTATGTGTGACATATATATATAAGCATCTTTGTATATGTAATTATAGAATTAGTGTAGAATGCTTGTTAATTAGACTTCATTCACTACTCCCATCATCCTCTACTCCCTCTAGGGTCGACACGTGGAAACTTGTACTTATGATCGATTGTGATATTGTGTGACGAAATGATAGTATGTATTTGAGGCTGCTTCTCCTTTTTGGGCCTTTGAGGGTGGCTCCAAGATGTACAAGTGGATATTTTTACATTAGCATGCCACAGGCCAAACAAATGCAACCCAGATCCCCTCTCGTTTAGGTATTCTGTGCACACATCATTCGACGCAGTTATATCACAAAATGCAACACTTATCATGTAACAATTTTTAAAAATTATGCAACACATTTTATGGAAGATACAATATTTATGCAACATATTATATCGCATTATTACATTATAATTCATTGAATCAAGAATTTAACACATTTAATTATGGAATTGTTGTATTGTCGATTTAAAATTGTTTGGATTCACAATTTAAATTTATTGTATTAAGCTTAAAAAAAAAAAGAAGAAGAATTAGAAGACAGATCCTGGTTGAAACAAATGATAGCATGTTTAGGTGAGGATTATTAAGCGTGTTAGAGACGAATTTGACCTGCTTACAATGAATCTTGAAAAAAGAAACTAGGGAAATTAAGGTGAAAAGGTTTGTGAGATAACCAATGAAATAACGACATGTCCTTAAGCAGAGCATGAGCTTTTGAGAGTCATACCGAAACCTTCACTCATACACTTGACCTCTACAGTCAGTCAACGCTTGTGCAAGTAAGGTAGGGCTAGTAATTGTCTCCCCAAATGTGGGTGTAAATTGACCAAATATGCCCCCAAAGGCAAAATGGTCATTTCACATGCAAACAAAGTCTCAATAGATGTATGTCATCTTTAAGACATAAACATGACTTCAAGTCTTTTTGAATTCGATCTCCTTCTCATCCTTGGCACCAGGGTGTGATATCTTTTTAATTAAGGAGAGAAATAGTCAGCAGTGGGGGCTTGGACCAGGCCTACTACGATGCATAAACATATCAGGAGCCCAACTTACTTTGTTCGGTCTAGAAAGTCCAATCAATCAATCAGGCCCAGACTGGGCCGCCCAGTGATGCTAATCTACGGGTTACAGAAGTAAAAATTCAGTTTCCTTACTTGGCAAGTCGTTCCTTGTCCTGGTCTCTCTATTGAGAAGGTAATGGGCCCAAAGGATTTCAAAGCTTCAATCTTTGGGCTTTTAGCTTAGTATAGTTGGAGGCAAATTTCAAATCTTGGGCCAAGATTCTTTCAGATGATTTTTTTTATGAATGTTAGAAATATTTTCTTTGGTGTGGGCTAGCCTGAGTAAAGAACTTTAGAGTGCCAACAAAAAACGAGAACCACCCCACCCACAAACAAATTGTTTGTATTGATTATTGCATATATCAAATTTAATTGGAAAATACTTTTAAAGCGGAGGAGTAGTAGAGAATTCCTTCACAGAATACTTTTAATTGGGATGAATCAAGAGTATTCTGATAAAGAATTCAGTTCAACTCTTCCCTCAATTCAAATTATATCTCTCTCTGTGTTTTTTACTCCTTCAAAGAAAGAAATCAAGTAGATGAAGGTACTTGGGCTTTGGCCATGTTTCATTATACTCGAGATATCAAAGAAATTAAACATAACACATTATTATTATATCATAATTTCTTGTAATTCTTTCCTTCATCCAAAGATATGTGGTATCGATGAATGATGAAGATCGAATCAAATCCTATTTAATTACTCTAAGGACTACTACATATTGATCAATATTATCATTTAATTAAGATGGGCTTCTTAAAAAAGAAAAAGAAAAAAAGAGAGAAACAATTGTGGACATTATTAAAATTTGATCCATTCAGAGCCATCGACGAAGCTAAGTGAAATAAAAGGCTTGGCTTCCTCATCCGTGAGTTCTCTTGACCATGATACTCTTCCTGCAAAGCTTGCACCTGGTCCCGTGCACTTGTATTGCCCATAAAACACAGTCCTGCACCCCAACCACACACACTATCAATACTACCTCTTATATATATATAATACAGATGCTACTGTGACCTAATTTAAATTTGTATGTGCAGCCAATGTATCGTAGGTAATATCTCATCTATATATATGTCTTTTCTCCTTGTCTAGAGGTTAAGTTCCTAACCACCACTTGTTACCAAAAATGTCCTCCACCTATATATATATATATCTAGAGAGAGAGAGAGAGAGAAATGAATGATTGAAGGTTGCTATTGGTGGGAGTGTGTATATATATATATATAGTTGCGTGATTCAATTAAATAGAGTTATAACAAAATAGAATGGAGAATTTGCCGCTAGTACTCACTGCTCGGGAAGAAAAAGAGAACATGACATTGACAGATAGTGTAGGCTGTAGCCCATGTAAAGAAGTTATGCGTTCGATAGGGGGTGGCACCGTCCAATGCGCATTGTGAATATATTGTTATAATTTGGCATGTTAAGAAAACCAATTATATTTGGATGATTACATCATCCGTTGTTTACATGTTACATCCACCTATGCAGTCCCCAAATGTATTTTTGTTTACAAGCTAGTGCTCGATCACGATAAAAAGAGAATAACAAATATTCTATACCATTGTTTACAGATTTTTATATTTTTATTTTTAAAACGAATAATCAACTCACACACTAATCACTTTGAACTCTTGAATGACTTGCAAACTACAAATACACACAATTGTTTACAAACCTAATAGACGTAATATATATTAATCACAGCATGTGAAAATGGATAGGAAAAAATATTCTAGCTAATTGGGGGGGGGGGGGGGGAGGGAGAGAGCTTACATACATTTCTCGAGTAGGATCACCCCAGTTGTACCAGCCTTTGGGAATGATAATGTTGTCCATATATGTATAGGCAAAGACTACCCTAGAGAAGGGACCCCATGCCCTCCCTAGGTACAGAGCACCTGACCCCGTGACCTTACAATTCACAAATGAGAATCCCGTGTCTTCCAATAGGCTGCTCCTTCCTTGTGCTGTAAGTGCCCCTGTTAACTGTGCTATTGCATGCACATGACATCCCTGCATTCCCAATTACCACATATATAATATACTACTAGTATTTTTATATATCTCTCTCATCACATCACAATCCTTAACAGAATAACAACAATCACAAAGTTTGTCTGTCACGCATCTTTTTTTTCTCAAGTCACGACACTAGACTAGTAGTAATTTTTTCAGCTTTTCAATACTGGTTTCAATTGTACTTCACTACAAAACTGTGTTCTACAACTTCTCACACGCCCACATGCCAACAAAAGAGTCCTAGTGGTTTAACTGTCAAATCCTACGCCTCTTTAACCCCACCCCCTTACTGGATCATCACATTTTCAAACTAGTGAATTTTATATTATTATAGTAACAAAAATTCATCATTTACAGTGATGAACTTCACCCATCGATCAAATGAAACTGCAGATGATTTTAATCCCCTTCGTAGGCTGGTATCAATCTTTTACCATTCAATAAGTTTCATTTAGTAAATAAACATTATCTAGTTACAGTAGTCTATAATGATTTAGGGTAAGAAGGAAGGGGATACACCTAACAAAATAGAGAAAAGCAGAGGACATGTACTACGGTTTGTGAATTTGGCAAAAAGTAGTTTGGGGGTATCCCTATTGCCAAAGTTGTGTCCTTGTAGAACAAGTGTTGTAGCAGTTGGTAAAACTAACTATTCAAAGAAGCGTTACTTTAGGCTAGTTTGGGTACAGAAAATTCCAACTGACCTCAAACAGAGACAGACCATTGCCAAAGATGAAATCCACAGAGCCTTCAATGTAGCAGTCCTTGTAATAATGCCTACCCATATGGTCATAGAGTGTGTCCTGTGCACCCATGAACCTACACCCTAAAAAAGCTGCTGTATCTCCTGATATTCTAAATGCCACTGCTTGCTTTCCACTAGCTCCTGGTGGTGGAACTGGTGTTGTGTTCTGCAATTAATCATGTTAATTTACTTGCACAATTGTGTGCGTGCGTGTGTGTATATATATATATAGAGAGAGAGAGAGAGGTTGATATAATACCTTAAATGTAATGTTTTTGGCAATGAAATATGGGGCATTGACAGCAAATGTTGCAGAAGCAAAGGTACCAATAGGCTTCCCTTTAGCTCCAATTGTTTGGGCTGTATCTCCCCACTGAACAATGGTCTTTTCTGCTCCTGCTCCTTGTATGGTTATGAATGATTTCAATTTAGGTATATCTACCTTTTCCCTGTAAATTCAAATTTAACTCTAACAGTTCAGAAAGTGATAAATATATGTATGAGAAAAAATAAAAAAAATAAAAAGATTTCTTATGAACCACTTGATACTTCTTAGTCAAAAGACCACTTCCCACAGCATTATGATGAGAAACCACAAAAGCCTGAATATTGACAAAAGCCTCAAAGTCCATGACTATAAACAACAACAATTAATATATTGAAGTACTTACGTGTAAACTCCTGAATGAATTTTGATCACTACTCTGACAAGATTTATGAATGGGAGAGAATCAATAGCTTTTTGAATGGAAGTAAAGTCTCCGTACACCGGATTTCTATCGACGGTAAGTGTGTAAGAAGGGAAGATTTTGTTCTTCGCATTGGAGAAGAGGGTGTGCTTGAGGCTACCAACAAAAATGACCCACTTCATGAATTGTTGTTCCGAGAATTGGGCTTGTGTCATATTTGTTGTTGTCAGGTGCTTCCCCAAAGAGCCCTTTGGTCTGATACCCTTGGTGTGGCATAGCGTGCGGCTTGCATTTACAAAGAGAATAAGAATGATAATACTATGGGAAATGTGTCCAAAATTAGACATCTTTATTAGAGAGTGAGAATATAAGAATTAGAGTGAGAGAGGAAAGGAATTAATGTTAGTTGAGACTTTGGAAGTGGTTTATGTGATCATTTATATATATATATATATATATATATGTGAGTCCTTTAGTTGGAAATTGATGTCAGAGTTGGAGAACAATGACATGGAGAGAAAGGTCACGGGTGCTTCCACTGACATCAATGTAGAAAACGTTTGTTTCTAAGATTGGTGCCTTTTTGTGGCGTTTTGGTGGTGGTGTTTACCCGTGAGTCCTCTCTCATTGTTTGTGTATGGGTGTGTATATTCGTAAAAAATATATAATCATATATTTTTGTATTCTAATTAGTATCTTATCATTAGCTTTTGTATTCTATTTTGGTCTCAATTAGATCGTCTATTTGTATTTTGTAGACCCAAGAATAAGCAGGGTTTAAAAACTTCACAGTCCGACTATTTCGCATAATTCATATCAAATGGGCTAAAACTAATCGGATTGTTTCTCATAATTACACAATATATGTGAGACGAAAGGATTGATAAAGTATTTGTGTTTGTCAGAAATATTTTGAGGCTGAGTTATATATTTGACTAGAATACACAATGCTTTACAGTGTGGTCAAAATTATCATCCCGTGATTATCAATAATGATTGTGTTTTCTTTTCATATATAAGTACAAATTTGAGAGAGAAATTTCAAATGTGCAATGAATTTGTAGGAAGAGAAATGGCATGGCGTTCGAAAATCAGTGAAGACTGGTCGAACCTGAATCAAATCATATTAGATGATGTTGGCACAGATTCAAGAACCAGCAACTTTGTTGTAAGAAACACACTATTTGAACGCTTTTTGTTATGTTTTCCTTTCTTTTTTGCCTTTTTTCTTGAGTTCTTTTTTACGGCCTTGTCTACTTTAGAAACATTAACATAGATATCAGGTGAATTAGTAACATCAGATCCACCTGGGATCATAACAGAGGAATCAACACCTCTTAAGAGAATTCTGACATGAAGAATTGCCTTGAAACTGATTCCGTGGGCTGAGTGTGGGCCGTGTTTTTTGTTCGCGCTTTGGCCTTGTTTTGTAATCTCGTTTAATTTCAATATGATACATTTACCTTCTTAAAAAAAAAATTAAATAAATAAAATAAAATAAAATCTTCCTATAAAAGAGCTAAAAGAAAAGGACAAATAACACAACATTATTATTGGCTGGTTGGTCCCACACACGTTGGCCCTATGCGTGACTATCTCATTCTGGCCCCCCCCCCCCCCCCCCCCCCGCGCCGCGGGGCACCAATAAAAAAATAAAAAAAAAAAAAAAATTAGTATAATATGTTTAGCCTAATTTTTTTAAAATTTTAATAATAGTATTAGTCTCCTTTTTAATTCATTCAAAAAAAAATTACTTATGAAATTATGTAATTAAATTTATGTTCAATATTAATCTCCATTCCATTTGACAATTCTTAGATTCACTCTTGTACCTGACTGAGATAGACAGTCATTTCAATCAAATGAAAAGTTACTGATTTAACTTTTTAAAGAAAATCATATACCATATCCGGTATTTAATATACTCATTACTTCCTTAATTATTTGGTTATATTATGCTCAAATAAATAAAAAACTTTAAAATCCACTAAATCATATACTTCTTCTAAAGGTTTCAAAATATTAAGAAAATAAACAATTCTTGTACTATATTTACTTTGGTAGATGAAAACAGAGATCCGTCTGCTTAGTAAAATTGTTTGAAGAAAAGACATGATATATATAGTTGAAACATATCCATTCTGTGAGAACAATTCTTTTTCAACTAAGCATATAAAAGAATCAAACTGGGAATTAATTAAAATGCATACAAAACTACTTATCCAAAAATGATTTCGCCCAATGCAAAACATAACACGTACATTAAATACAGGAAATTATAATTTAAATAAAGATGTGTGAGAGAGGGCCATCGGTTCTGAGGGATTTCTAGTTCCTTATTTCAAGATTCTCATAAAAATAAAAAGTAATACGAGTAAATGAAAAGGTGATATATACATAATATGCAAAAGTTTTGAATCTTATGTAATTGATTTTCTTTCATTTATCTTCAATAATTTTTTCCAAAAAGAAAAAAAGAAAAAAAAAAACAGAGCAGATACATTAAATTTGTACGTTAAATGGCCGCCTTGCATTATCCGATTTCTTTGCATTTTCCAACGTTTTCTCAGAAAACCAACAGACCACTTTCTTACTTCGTTTGTTTCCTCCTCACTAGTGCCGGCCCTCTTTCTTTTTCTTTCTTACTTATCCATTTAACCCAAACATAGCATAAAATTTACAAAATAAATAAAGAAAATTACATAAAAAAAAAAAAAAAATTGAAGAGGAAAAGTTACTACTACTTAGAATCCATTCATTTGTACTACAATATTGGATGGAATAGATCAAATGATCTAACCACACCCAGATCTACATTCAGTAAGAAAATAATAAAATTAAAAGATGCAATTTATTAAGATAGAGACCAGATCCAGATCATCACCCACCCTACATCAGAAATATATACAAGATCAGTCAAAGGAAAGTCTTAGATGGTCGATCAAGGGTCAATAGTGTCTTGGGGATCTTCAAAGTTGGGATCCTTAGCATCAAGAGCTTCTTTCTGGAATCCAAGCTCAGGATGAGAGTAGCCATCACCCGACCATGTAAACTTGCCACCATGACCTCCCTTCTTCGGCGATCCGTTCATCCCACTCGCTGATTTCTTATCGTTGCGCACGCCCTGTACAGCCTTCTTACTGGGTTTCCAACCCTTTCCTGTGTTCTTCATTCTCTCTCCTCTCTTTTTTTTTTTCTCTCTCTAAATATATGTGTCTATGTATAGATGATATAATAAGTGATGGATCTTGGATTGGTATTTATAAATGATCGGTATTGTACGGGTATTTTTATTTCAGTAATAAATATAGTCTAACAACCACCACTTAAGATAAGACCTATTTCGGTGACGACCAAAAACAAAAAAAAAAAAAGATAAGACCTATTTCTAGTTTTTATTTCTCAAGGGAAAAAGGATAAACTTTTGCCATTAGTTTTCAACTTTTCGTTCTCGCGCGTGAATTTTTTATCATAATATTTTGGGCTGTGAGGGGGAATATATTTTATTTTTTAGGTAAATTGTAAGCGCTTTTATAGTAAATTTTATTTATTTATTTTTCGTCAAATAATCCCCTCGACTAATTGATGGATTATTTTTTAAATTTTTACTAAAAATACCTTCACCAACCGTTAAAGAGATTTTATACAATTTGCCTAATAAATAAATAAATAAATATATATATATATATATATGCATTTTTATATACATATTTTGATTTATAAATGTATATATGGGTTTATATATCGTAATTAGTGGCTTTTGTTCAAATTGGGTTTAAGTTCATTTGAAAAGTAGTATAATTTTTATAATAATACCAATTTAACCTTTCGTAATTAATCCATTATCAAAATAATTAAAAAAATATTAAAACTTATCCTCTTAAAAAATTAGATTCAAAAAAAAGAACATTTAATTTAAGACGAAGGGAGTACATATTTTTATTTATACAATACGTATATTAGGGGAGGACAAAAATTCAGCCAAATTGAATATTCAAACCAGACCGGACCGTTTGGTTTGGTTTGCTAACGATTTGATTTGGTTTGCTAACGATTTGGTTTGGTTACAGTTCCAAAATTGTGAAACCGTAAAAATACGAGTTGGTCATGATTTAAGGTCTTTTATGACCGAACCGAACCGTTTAGTTATTTATATACATGTTAAATTATATATATATATATATATATATATATATATATTATAATATAATCTTATAATCCAAATCACTTAAAAGTTTTAACTATCAATCCTATAGTCCACTTTTAATTCTTTAAGGTTTTATCAATTTATTAAATGATTATTATTTTTTATTGATTTACAATGGTTGAATTTTGTTGATTTTCTGAATTGTGGCCGAATGTTTGTTGTTGAATCAGTAATTTTGAATATATTAGGTTATTAGCAATTCTGAATTTATTCATTTCGGTTCCAAAAGTGATAGAGAAGTATGAATTAAAAGTTCTCAATGTTTTTGTTTATTGTTGTGCATTTACATTTTGAAATATGAATACTTTTGCAGAGAAAAAAGAAAAAGAAAAGGAATAACAGGGAAAAAAAAAAAGTACATTGGAATCGAATCGAACCAAACCGGTTTCTCATGGTTTGGTTTGGTTTATTTGGTCAAATGGTTCGATTTGGTTCTAAATTTTCTGGAATCGTTAGCATTTGTTTGATTCCCAAAAAACTCTCAAATTAATTCGTGTGCCCCCCTAGTGTGTGTATATATAGGTATATGAAGTAGACATTTGATTAAACAATTAGATGGCAAAAAATGAATTTTGCTTACAAAAATAATTGAATAACACAAAATAGTTTTTTTTTTTTTTTTTTTTTGAATAGAAAAAAAAATGAAAAAGAAAAAGAAAATGATATTACAGCATTTAACTATGCTAGAGATATGTTAAAGAAATAACATGTAGTTGCATTATAAATATGATTGCAGGTAATGAAAAGTATAAGTTTAAATATTATTATTCAATATATATATATATATATATAAAATTTAACTAAATGAACACGACAATTGGATACATCCATTACCAAGGGCCTTGTGTCCTAGTGATAATTTCTCAAACTTTTAAAATAGGTGGTGAGAGTTTGATTTATTAAAAAGTAAAGTAGGTGTGTGAGTTATAAAAGATATATATATATATATATATATATATATACACGTCCATATAATTTTGGAGGTATTTTTGACAAAAAATTAAAAGATAATATCTCTATTAGACCAAGTCCAATGGTAGTGATTTTAGAGAGTTTGGGCCCAAATTGGCGATGCCAGACTTGCCAGTAGTCCAATGGAGTCTCCAAAAAAATGGGCCTGAGATTTTGGGTTGCCAAAAAAGGGAACCCCGTTGGCTATTGTGGCCTGCTTTAATTTTTTTAACTTTAGTGGCCCAAAATATTGTAGTCCAAACTTAATTTTAAAGGCGCGTTTGAGTTGGAAAAAATTGCAGAAACCAGCATTTTTTTTTTTTTTTTCCTAACTTAACTGTAGTATGCCTGATATAAACAGTGCCTTAAAAAGTTTTAAAAATGAAGAAAGGTGATTTTTTTTTTTTTTTTTTCAATCACACTTTTGACATCATAGTCATTTTAGATATGATTCTATATTGATACAAAAGCATACTTTTTTTTATATATATATTTTAAATTCATATCGTATTGTATTATTTTAATTTTTGTAATTCATAATAAATATTGTATTGTTTAAAAAAAAAATTTTGTATGATATAATCGTTAGGGAAAATTTAAAAGAAAAAAATTACTGCCTAGCGGTATAAATGGAGATTAGGTGTTCGAATCTCAGTGGAGGCAATGTGTGTAAGTCTCAACTCTAAAGAAGAAAAAAATAATATTAAAAATTTTAAAATTTTTAAAGAATGAAAAAATATATATATAATAACTAAAATTTGAAAATTTCAAGACCTTGACTTGCTTTTGAAAAATATTGACTTTACTCTTAAAAAAAATTGACGTGTCAATTTCAAATTTTAGGGACTTCATCATGCTGTTCGATAATAGCAATGCTCTATACTCATGATGTGATTTGACAATGTGGAATGATTTTCGATAAGCAAATGGATAAGAACAATATATAATAATAATAATAATAATGTTCATATACTGTTACCGTCGTAACCATTGACTCATAGTGAAAGCACCCTCCACATGGCTACCGTGGGATTTTACATCCACATATATATATTATTATTTTTTCACAAAAACACATTTTACATCCATATTTCACGACACCACGTTGAACGATCAATGATAAAGACTCTATCTACAAAATGGAACGTGGATTACTATGATTTGTGGAAAAAATTGGCGAAAATTGAAATGTTTAATAATAAATAAAAAATAATAAAAAGAAAAATCATGTGAGAGGGAGGTGGTGGGCTCCCCCCATCTTTCTCTCATTCTGCTGCTTCAATTTCATTGTTCCTCTTTATTTTGAGTGGTGATAGATCCTCGCACCTTTGTTTTGGAATTTTTTTTTTTTTTTCCCCGAAAAAAAGACTCTAAAATCGAATCATCTATCAAGTAAAACTTCTCATTTTTTTTTAACCAATCATTTCCTTTTATTTTGGAAAGTAAAAGTTACAGATGAAATTTGAAAGAGGAACCTTGAAATTTCAAAAAAAAAAAAATCAAAATAATTGTTAGTCCCTTCTAGGCCCATGGCCCGCGATCTACCTACCTTGCTAGACGCTTATTATGTCCACTCCCTCCGGGCCTGTTGATGGTCCGGCCCTCCAACAGGCCTGAGGTGACCCAATAGTCACCTCAAAATTTAAATTCATTCCTCTTTCACTTGTAAGGTAACCGTAACAGGTTCATCCTTACTATGGTGTCTTCTGTAAAAGCCAATATGTTCACTTGTACAACTTCCTTCAATGAGTTATGTTTCCCAAAAAGCTCAATTGGGTCTTATTTGGCAACCATTTTTGCTTCCTAACAAATGGCGTACTATAGTAAACCAAAACACATAAATAACTTTCTTTTATTGCGATTTGAATAAATATGTTTGTTTCTAAAAAAACGAGGCCAAAACCAGAAACACCAAATTGGTGTTTTTAATTTTTGCACAATAACAATTAACAGTACCCAAATTTTTTTTGCTCAAGTTGGATTTGAAGTTGAATTTAGTACTTGTTACATACATACATGCATGCTCTTGTTTGTGAAGTTTTTCATTGCCAAAAATAATTTAAAACAAATGGCATGGTAACAAAAACCATGAAAGGTGTACTAGGTTTGAATTTGAACATTAGAAATCCTTGTGTACATGAATACTACTGGGCCACAAAAGTAGCTCTCTTACCTAGTAAAGACAAAAAGAAAGAACCCCTTGAAGCTTTCTTTGATATGGTAGCCTTAGGACTGAATTTCTGACCATCCAAACCCCCTCCATAGCTCTTACACGACTTCATTTTCTTCTTATAAGGGCTACCCTTCTTTGCAAGATCTTCTAAACTCTTCACACTTGCTAGACTTGCAAATGATTGTGACTTACCTTTATAATGTTTAGACAGACCTCTCCTGCAAATACAAATACACACAGTTACACACAATTAGTCACACTAACTTGTTATTACCACTCTGCCAGCAGAACAAAGAACACACAAACACACACAAAAAAAAAAAAAAAAATCTTTGAAATTACTTACTTGATGGGTAGTTGGTCCATGAGATCAGATAATTCATACAAAGGCCCATATGAAGATGATGTTGACGAGGTTGCATCCTCTACCATGTCTGATATTGATGAAGAAGATGTTGTAACAGAGCTAACTGATTCTTCTTCAAAGGAGGATTCAGAGTCACAAATTTTATCACCAGTACCTTCCATGATCACCCATTGATCAGCATCATTAGAATCATTTTCCTTCAGAGGCTTGTCTTGATAAAAATGCTTTGATCCACTCATTTTGATGACCAAATCTTAGCAACAAGAATAAAAATAATAGCAGAGGAGGAAAGAGGATGAGAAAATCTTAGTTAAAAAGATTTTGTACCTTGTGATTTCCAGCAGGCTTAATTTGAGGGAGCATAGTATATATACACACACACACACACACACACATGGTAGGAGGGTTTTGACTAGTTCTATGATTTGATAAAGAAATGGTATTTGTTGTGTGGATGAAACTTGGTGGTCAATCAAAGGGAATAAATGAGGGGGATTGGAGGATTAGTGCTAGTTTATCTGTTTTAAAATAATTTTCTATATGTTGCTTTATGCTTAGATTTGTCATTATTATCTGTTCTCGTGGGTTTGAATTTCTCGGTTTCTCATCCTACTAAGAGATAGAGGATAAGGTCTGTTTTACTTTGAAGACGTCCATCCGTATCTGAGTCACCACTTTTCCTTTTGGGGAAACTCAGGTCACATTCTTGCCATGCTTGTCCCCCATCCATAAACCTATATATATATATATATATATATATATGACACAAAATCCCATTTTCAAAATTTTGTTTTTTAATATTAGTGTTATCCTCTACCTAAGTCACAACCCTAGTTTTAATTAAGAACTATGGCAAGGTTCATGTGTCCGATTTTTGGATGGAATAAGATGATAGCACTGTAGGCTCTTTACGGTCAATTTTTTTTACTGTTACGGTTTTTTTTTACTGATTGGAATAGATAAAACTTAACGATCACTCTTGTTATTTTTCTTAATAATATTTCTTTCTTACAGCTGTTATGGTGTTGGCTTGGTGGGGTTTTAAATTTAGTGTGGCCCAAATCTTATCCCTAATTAAAAGTCGGTTACATTCCTTCATATTAAAAGTAGTAAACGGTAGGCAATCAAGAGGTCAAGAAGATACAAATTCCAACTCTTACCCCTCAAGTTAGATAGAATTATATATATATATATATATATACACAATGTTGATGTATTTATTAAATTGGATGAAGGGGAGGCCTCACTCCTGAGATAAAGATAAGGTGGTTGACTTGGGGTAAGGAGTGATGGCATTCGCATTGCCATTCATTTTAATTGGAATTCAAAATGCCACCACATGCTGTGCTGGTACCCTCCCCATCCAATCTTATCCATGGTCCCACTGGTTTGACCCGCCCTTTAATCCCCCCAATGCTTGGACCCTTGCCTCTCTATTCCAATGGCTTGCTACCCACACAAACAACCCTCGTACCTTCCATCAACTCTCTCTCTCTCTCTCTCTCTCTCTCTCACACACACACACACACCACCACACAAAAAGAGAGAAGCTTCTATTTTTATTTGTTTATTTATATATTTATATTTTCTGAAAATAAAGTATTTATAATAAAAAAATGGAGCACTGAAAGAATTTTTATTCCTTAACCATTTCAAAATTCATATGCAAAGTATATTATTACCATAAAATATAGAAACTCGATGATCTAATTTTGAGGGTAGAGTGAGTACATAAATGTGTTTCTTCTCATGATAAAAATATAAATAGAGTTGAAGAAGATAATATTTCGAGTATGTCATGAGGAGAGTTTGGAACTCCCCTTGGGATGATAAATAATTTCAATTTAGAAAACAAAAAAATATACATTAAGAGATGCGGAGGGTCCTTTTTTTTCCCATTATTTTTATTTTTCTAGCCCCAAAAAAAGGAACTTGGGAAAGGATGGATTATAATACTCCCTCCCTTCTTACATTTTCATTAAATTCTCATTTAGAAAGATACTTTAGCATTGCATCTATTTACTATAAAACGATGCCCTCCAATTATAATTTATTTGTTTATTATATGTTTGATTTTATCATTATATTTTATTTACAAAAGTTGAAACTCGATCACAGACTGAATAGAGTTAGAATTTAGAAAAGAGATGGGATTGATTAAGGTCAACAAATATTTGAGTAATGAGTTTGGAGCTTTCTTCTGTTGTTCTCTCAGCAACAGATGCTGATTTGAAGGGGTTACCAACTTGAGGCACAAAAACACAGGCAAAAGACCAATAACCCAAATGTCAAAAAAGTATGAGAGGGCCGGTGTAGATTAATGGTACTTCCTCACCTTCTAAAGAAAAATGTCCAAAATGCTGGACTCATAGTATCCCTGCATCCTGTTCTACAAATCCTGCCACGTCACACCATATGTTGTTTAAGTTGAACAAATAAACGAAGTCTTAGCTCTCGGATAATTGTAAGAGTACATACTAAACCTATATGCTGTTAACTGATGGTGCCTTCGCAAACACCAGAACAGAAACCACCCCAGATTTTAAAAATAAAATAAAAATAACAAGATCAAGAACCGAAATGTCATTTATCACACAAACCAGATATTATACTTGTGAAAGATGTCAATCAATTAAGTTATCCACCAAAAATAAAAAGAAAAAGAAAAAAGAAAGAAAAGAAAACCATAAGCAGACAAGTACTGCACTTCAAGCCAACCATAACACTTCTCATAAAGAGAGTACAAAAGATAAAACATAAATTCAGGAAGAGATGAAATCCAATCACTTCTGTAGCACCAAACACCAATTGTTAACACAAGGAGTTCTCCACAACCTCATATACTTGTTGTATTATTATATCACTGCAACCATTCCAACAGCAGATATATGGATGCAAGCCTGTAAAGAGGCTAAGAAAATTTGAAATAAGTCATTAAACGTACCAAACCAATTAAAGACCCTGTTCAATGAGATAATCACCAAGCCTTTCAACTATCATGTTGCATTGGCCTGGAGTCATTGGTTCATCATAGATACCAATGATCAAGGCCTGATTTGTCTTTTTAACAGTAACACCTCCAGGTCCCTGAAACCATGATAGACAAGGGTCAGAATCTAACCATTACATTAGCACCATGTCAAAGGCAACGTTGACTATTCCAAGTCTAAGCATTATTCCAAGTCTAATCCAATGCTGAATAACAATAATTCAACAAATTGTTGCTATCATGATCCACAATCTTTTCAATCAAAATATAAAGAATATGAAATCTTCCTTGTGTTAATATAATTGGAAAATAAATTTCTGCTGCTGCAGATTAGTCATAGTATTGCGGACCTGTTTCAAGTTCAAAAATTACAACTTCAACATTCAGTTGGTTACAAATACAAATCTTGCGGAAGGGACTTGCATTGAGACATAGATCTGAGACAGCAATTTTTAAACATCATAATTGGAAATACAACCTGTTTACAATGCATAAATTAATTTACCCAATGGTGAAGCCCCAGAAGAATAAAAAAATAAATCAGCCATGTGGCTCATTTTTTATTATGTAAAATCCAGTTTTTTTTAAGGTAGGTACTAAATCAAGCTTTTTGCTAAACATGGTGTAGCTAATAACATAAGAAAGCTGTATATTTCTGAAAATTGTGAACTTTCTTAGCTTTGAAGAATTATATTTCAAATTGAACATGAAACAAAACATCATCATTCTTGAAAGTGAAGTCACCACCAAGAGGCCATTATCCCTACTTCCCAAAGGGAGGTAAGGCATGTGTGTGAGTACCAACTAAGGAAAAAAACAAAAAAAAAGTGAAGTCAACATACTTTATCAAATTTGTGTTTGAATACGTATGCACAAATGCAAGATAGATAGGTAATCAAACAAAGATCCGATATATATTCATCACCTTCTTCCCTCGAATGACAGCTCCTGCCTCGCCCTGTATCACCATGTATTTTGTGCCACCAAGGTACAAGCCAGTTGGAGCAAGTGAACCAGGTTCCTCAAAGTCAATCACTATTGCAGTTATTTCTTCAGGCTTGAACTAAAACAGTGTTGACATAACAAGCAATGAATATTCAGCTATGCGTTCAAGAGGTACGAATACACAATGCACATGACATTCAAAGACATTGTGTTAGAGTTGTGTCTGCATGACATGGATGTTAATGTTCTCGGTATATCAAACCAATAAAGAAGCTTCCGAGTCAAGGGAGAAACAGAAAAATCAATTATTAATAGGTATCTTTTTGCTTGTGTTACATTTGTTTCCCTGAAAAAGTATATTAGAAGAGAATAATTTGATTTCATTTTTTATTCCATTCCTTAGAATAGCCAATTGCTAGAAACACATTTAGCTGTAAGCATTAATTGAAATTCACACTAATCCCATTCAGGGACTAGTGTGACGTCAAATCACACGAGCTCTCAATTGAAGTTTTAGGAAGAACGAGAAAGGGATTACCATATTAAGTGTATATGGATTATCTAACTAAACACAGATCAATTCTATACTTGATGAAAAACAAATTCCAGTGACCCAAAAGTTTAGGGAAAAAAAGGAAAGCCAATGTTTTTCCATGTTGAAATATGTACTATATGAACAGTGATCATTTCTGAAACCTTGAAAGTTAAGGTTTTCTGCAAAAACAAATTTTATATGTGTGTTGATATTAATTTATCTTGCTATACTATTCAGTTCTAACAGGTAATTTAATGATTAATGATAAATTTCAATAGATAAATAAAAATCAAATCCACAAATGATGCAAATACTAAAATCCCAGATCTCAAATGATATAGAGTAATCAATCAGAACACTATCAATTAAACAAAGACCGAACACAAATTAATCAACAAATCGGATCAAAACAAGACAATTCAAATCAAGTGAACAAATACACTCAGTAGGTGGATACGGATTGATCTTCATAACAGATCGAATACATAGAGTAGAAATACAAATTCAAGCAGAATGAATCAAGAATATGCTTTCAAATCTAAACTAAAAACGCACTCCGATCAGATCCAAGATAGAGCATCAAACCTATTAAACAATTTTCTTTTAGAATCAAACAGAACTTTTTCACAGCTTCGAAAAGCACAAGCAAAGTTAAAAGCAAATATATATATATATATATATGGGTTATATAGAATAGAAAATAGAGACCTGAGGGAAGGAGGCGCTCTGGGCCCAGACGATGCCGTCTTGGCCGATGATGGCGGAGGAGGTGAGATGGTTGCCTTCGATATCGCACATGAGGTGCTCGTCCACGTACACTTGCCACGACATCCTCGTTTACACTTTCTTCGGCTTCTTTGTGTTTTTTGTGTGTGTGTGTGTGTTAGCTCAGACTCTGTTCGGGGTCTTCTTGGGTGAAGAGAGATGATAGCGTCGAAACAACGAAATGTCATTGAATCATCACACTAATATATAGGGTGGAACGCTAGTTGCGACTATCACAATTTCTATAATTACACCTTATGTCTCCTTCTTTATTAAAATTAAAAATATCTATAATTACACCTTATGTCTCCTTCTTTATAAAAATTAAAAATATAATTTTTATCTTAATAATTACTCTTTAATGTTTTTATCCCACTTCTTTTATTTTCTTCTCTTCAATTTTATTTCTTATATCAAATATGGATTGTCAAATATATATATATATATATATATATATATATATATACACACACACACACACACACGTAAATATATTATTTTCCTTTTTTTTTTTTTAAATTGTCAAAACAAATAATATTATGGGAATAGATTATTTTATATCTTTTTTTAAAATTATATTTTAACTATATATATGCTATATATGGTCTATGAATTCACTTTCAATTTTTATAATCACAATAAAAAGTAATAGGAAAAGAAAAATGACAGAATTTTGAAAGAAGTAAATTAGAGTATGATTGAATAAGGAAAATTTGACTTTTTAAAAAAAAAAAAAATTAAAGAAATTTAAAGAGTAAATGAGGATACAAGGGAAAAAGTTAAGAGAATTTTGGAAATTTAATATTTTTAAGGGGCATAATATACAAATTTCTATATACATATATATGTAAAAATAATTTAAAAATTCATATATATTATATAGGGGGCAAGCCGGGTTGTACATATATATATATGTGTGTGTGTAAATAACTACCTTCATATGTGTATAAATTTTTTATTTATTTATTTTTCTCTCTATCACTTAATCAATGTACGTGTGTGTATATATATATATATATAAATTATATACATATTATTTTTTTTCTCTCATCACTTAATTAATGTACATGTGTGTGTATATATACATCACTTGCTATCAATATATAACACGTATATATGTAGTTATAAGATAATTTAAAAAAAGAAAAATAAAATAATCAATTATCATAATGTTATTTGTTTTGGCAAATTCAAAAAGAAAGAAAATAATATGAATTGTGATTATATGAATTGAACGTGAATCCGTATGCGCACACACACACATACATATATATACATATATATAATTAAAAAAGGAAATTAAATAATCCATTCCCATAATATTATTTGTTTTGGCAATCCAAAAAGAAATAAAATAATATATTCCCGTATGTTTTTTTTTTTTTTGCAATCTATAATGTTATTGATATAAGGGATAACTTAGGAGAGTAGAATAAAAGGAGAGAGATAATAAAAAGGTTAAAGGGCAATTTGGTTTTGAAAATTTATATTTTTAATTTTCATAAAGTAGGAGACATCTTATAAATGAACGTATAATTATAGAAATTGTGACCAATAAGAAGAGGCAGTCACGATTACAACCGGTTAGAGTAAGGTTTTTGAGTTATGTTCTTTTATCAATGAAAAATAAATAAATAAAAAATAATAATAATTGACATCATGAGATGTGGGGGTAATACAATTTACCTGAAAATTTATATATATATTGTTCTATTTTTCCTTACCAAGGTGGGATCAACATTTATTACTGTAAGCTCATTTAAAGCTGTTCCTCATTATATGATAAGTAAATAATGTCTTTGTATCATAATAATTTTTTATATTTTATTCTCTACTTTTCAAAATGAATAATGAGGATTCAATTTTTTAAAACAGTAAAGTGAATGTGTGTGATAAAAAAATAAAAAATAAAAATTCTGTTGAACGATTTACCCCTGTAAAATTTGTCCAAACCAGGAATGATAATTTACCTAATTTCATTTCATACTGTGAGAAAAAATGAAATAAAACAATTTTTTTGTTCTTTTCTGCTTTAGATAACACAATAAATCTGCGAACCCAAAAAAAAAAAAAAAATCACAATAGTGAAATAAATAGATCGACCAACCCGCTCAGAATCACAATAAAAGCTCATATGAGCTCATTAAGCATGAATTATGCAATTTAAAAAAATAATGTAAATGAAACATATTATTTTTCTCACAATCATACTTTTTCTTTAAAGTAGATGTTATCATCCCACCTTATTCTTCATTATGGCTATGATTAGGTTGGATTTAAATTGATGCCTATTCCTTTTTGAATGGCGAATTTATTCATTGGATACTCCCATTCATAGCCTCAGATCCATCAACTTGCAGCACTTCACTTCTGGTCCACTGGCTTCCTCTGCAAATATTATCCCATTTTACATACATATTGAATAATGTATTTCTTTTGGTGCATTGTTGGTGTGCAAGTTGATTAATGTGCCTATCATTTTCCATTTTGATATCACAAGCAGTGTATGGGCCATCGTCCTTTTCTTGACATGTGCATAAAAGAAGATTGTACCAACTCTTTTTGAGTTGGGCCTCAATTCGGGGCCCGTGGGTCAACCACACCTTATCCACCAACCTGTGTCGAATGGAAAAGCCCACATGGCATTGGAAAAGCCCTCAATTGTGATAAGCTTATAAGGAAAAGCATATAAAAAGGTTTCATTGCATATCAAAATTTATATTGCAGAGCCAACTGAAAGGAAATGTAAAATACCACATATGGGTCATGGAATACACAAAAAAAAAAAAAAAAAAAAAAAAAAAAAGAATCAAGAGGTTAAGAATGCAATGCAAATTAAAGCAATCCTAAAAAAAAAAAAAATGCCTTATGTCCTCAAATGGTTACTGCGTGGAACAACTCCACTTCCAATTCATGTCTTCAGAAAGAAGGAAGAAGGTTGAAGCATAGAAGAAGAAAATAATGCTAGGCCTACAGGCCTTGATCAACGAGGTAATCTCCCAGCCTCTCAACAACCATGTTGCACTGTCCAGGAGTTACAGGTTCCTCATATATACCAAACACGAAAGCTTGACCGGTCTTCTTAATAGTAACACCTCCTGATCCCTGCAACACCAATTCAAATAAATCTCCAATTTAAACAAAACATGTGGAAACTCATCATATTCATTTATTTTTTTCAGCCCATTTGGGCCAGCTTCATTTGCCAAAATCTGACCAGCAGCAGTGGAGATGGTGATCTGAATATAAAAAAAATTGCAAGGCTACTAATCATACACTTCATATGGATACTGTTAGAGGGGCTCATCCCATATCGGATCCGGATGAGAAGTGAATGAGGTATAAATGAGTGGGTATACAGCACCACTGATACTTGATATCAGAGCCACAGAGAATGTTATGCTAGCTAATTATATAACTACAATTACAAACGGGATAGTAGCAGATTGCGGAAGTATTATTTTTATTACCAACAAGATGCACCTACAAGGCAAAGCAAGTTACCAAGTTTCTATTTAAGTTACCAAGGTTCTATTTAACTTAAAAAGAGCAAAGCTTTGTTACGAACAAAGAATTAATGGTCTGCTTATATTATACTTCAAGATGTGGTAAACCCACTGATGCCATGTAGGACTATATTATAGGAAAGAAAAGAGGTTGCAGACATAGATGCATCACCTTCTTTCCACGGATGACAGCTCCAGCTTCTCCCTGGATTACCATGTACTTTGTGCCCCCGAGGTGTAACCCTGTAGGGGCAAGGTGGCCTGGTTCAGCAAAATCATTCTTGATACCAGTGACCTCCTCCGGCTTTAACTGGATATAAAAATAACCAAAATAATTCAGAAAATGAAAGTGTGTCAAAAATATCAATTTGATAAAACAAAAAATAATAATAAATAAATCCTTGCCACTTGTAAAATGATCAAAATTAGAAACCAGAAATAATCACAGGCATCGCCATAAGAATATATACATGTTTTCAATTTCATAATGGGGTCTTTCTTTATTTAGTATCTGGTATTGAAACTCAACATTCAAGCAGCCACCAGTTTTATCAAATCACTATATAAATTTAACCTCGTCGCCACATTGACAACAATTTATATGTACAAAACACCATTATCTCAATATCTCATAACAATATGTACAAGTGAAAGAGAAACTTATGGAGCCGAATCAAAAGGACAATGCACATTGTTGTATTAACCGATGATCCAATCACTACAATAAACAGATCGATCCTTGGAAATCCGCCCAACAAGTGCAAGTGCAGTGAATGACATAAAATTGAAAAGGAAATCAAAATGGAAATAAAGATCAGAAATGGAGTGTTCGATTTAGGCAACTCACAAATTATTTCCAAACACAACCATATCAAATCGAATTCGCAAAAATGCCATAGTAACGCAAAATTTTGATTAAAAGAAATGATCGAAGCACACTATGTCAAGCAATTTAAATAGATCAAACCAAACAACGATTTCGAAAAAAATTAAATGAAACATTACAATGACAATATAACCATAGGTATACAAAGGAACACACACAAATATATAAATAGACCTGAGGGAATGAAGCGCTCTGAGCCCAGACACTTCCGTCCTCGCCAATGATGGCCGCGGCCGAGAGATGTTGGCCCTGGCCGTCGATATCACACATCAAATGTTCGTCCACGTACGTTTGCCACGACATCTTCTCTCTCTCCTTCTCTGATCTCTCGTCCTGCTCTCTCTCCTCTGTATAAGCTTTTTCGTTGCTTTTCTTCTTCTTTTTTTCCCTCTATTTTTTCTTTTCTTTTATTTTTTTCAGGGAAAAAAAATTGGATGATTGATGATCATGATCTTCTCTCAGCCGTCCGTTCAACTGAATTTGACCAGTGCCGTACAAATCTGCCTTAATTCAAGGATAATTACATTCATTGCCGAATATACCCCCATAAAAAATTAAGGAATGCAATTATTCCCATTCAAATGATCAAATGACAAGAAGCCTCCCTTTCTTTTATTAAATTTATGGAAAAAATGATATTATTGAGAATCTTTAATATCCCGATTTAAAATATGTTGTGATTATTCTAAAATTTAACTTAAATAGATATCATTAACCAAAAGAGATAAAATATGATGTGATTATTCTAAAATTTCAACTTGAGTCCGACTATTTACCCTTACAAATAAAAATCTACTATTTCACCGAGTTTCTGTGATTACTTATGTGTAATATAATTGGACCCATTTATAAATAAAGGTAATTAACTATTTAGAAATTCTTAATATAGTATCTTTGTTAGATTTTAAAGTTTCAATCCCATATATATATATTACATTGCATCAATCTAAGATCTAAGAACGGTTGAGATACCTAAGATGGCATTTTCTATATATAGTTATATTGTGTATCCCTAGTACTGGTTAAAACTAATGATCTATGTGATTATCATAAACAAAAACAAAGAGAGGGATTTAAAGAAAAATTGCAAAAAATTGTAAAATTGTAAAACATTACCGTTTTTATTTCTAGATTTTGTACAAATTAAATTCTTATATTTGAATATCATGATACGTCTTTCAACTTAAATATGTATGATTACTACCATTGTTTGTTTCCATAAAATACAGTCTCGGATACAGATCATTTCCTTGGGACAGTCATTCATTAAGACACATCATTTGCTACATCTCCCTTTCAATCTCTCTCTCTCCTTTCAATCTCTCTCTCTCTCTAAATCTTATATACTAAGACCAAATTTTTTTCTTCCCTTTTAAGTAACTTTCATATTCAAATTTTGCTTGTCGGAATCCGTCGACTTCTTCAACTTGTACTAAACGTAATATATGGAAATAAATAAATAATGAATGGAATCTTCCGGTTTGAGGTTTTGCTCAGTTCACCAGGGAATAATCATAAATATATGTTGAGTTTTTTTTTTTTTTTTTAAAAAAAAAAACAAAAAAAATCTGCTGAAAATTAATCAAAGTTTTAGATTTGGCAAAAGTCATGGCGTCGCAGTTGACATGACAAGGAAGATGACCATCTTAGATCGCTCTTTGCATGAGGAAGACAGAGAAGATCGTAAATTTATTTATTTATTTTCACTCTAATTTGTTAAGATAAACGGCTGCCAGGGCCAGGTCACCAATGTGAAATTGTTGAGTATTTTAGACAGCCACATTAGCATATTTTCTTTCTTTTCACTCTTTCTCATTCCATTAACAAATTAACCCTATATTAAGTAGGTTTGTAAAAATGATGTGTGGTCCAGACATGATACTGCTTGGTTGTTATTGGGAAATATATTTTTACACAAAATGTATAAAACAACTCGGAGGTAAAAATAAATAATCCAAATTTTTTTTCGTGTAAATCAATTATGACACATCAAATATACACAAAAATAATAATAATAATAATAAAATAAAAATAAATTATACACAATTGTTGAAGATACTCTTAGTATCTAAGATTTAGAGAGAGGTTGAGAAGAGAGAGAAAGAGAAAGGGAGAAAGGGAGATGTGGCAAATGACCTATCTTAATGAATGATGTGTCTTAATAGTAGACTTCAGATTAGTTTTGCAGAGAGCAGGAGAGAGATTTTCCAAGGAGAGGATCCGTATCCCTTTTTTCCCTTCCTTATTTTTTAGTTTTTCATTGCCCTTTTTTTTTTAGTTTTCCATTTATGATTATATCATTTTTTTTTTTTTTTTTTTCACATCAGGTTTCATGGTACTCAAATTTACGAATTTTGAATTGTATAAAATCTACAACAAAAATTACAATGTATCAATTTTTTTTTTTTTTTTTAACAAATTTTCAATACTTTATTTATTTTTTAAATTCCTCTCCTTATTTTTGTTTCTGGAGGTCAGATAGATCATTAGCTTTGATCATTATAACAATTAACAAATGCCTATAAAAATTATTGATGTATATTAATGATCAAAGACAATGTTTTATCTCAACAGTTCTTATAGAGATGCAATGTGATGTGTGTGTGTATATATATAATAGATACACAATTTGATATATATGGTGATTGAAATTTTAATGGCTAACAAAGATAATAGATTAAGATGAGACGTAAAAAAAAGACTGCAACTTTTTAAATAGTTAATTACCTTATATTTTAATATGGGTCTCATTAAATTTGACGCATAAATAGCCACATAAACTCGGTGAAGTAGTAAGTTTTTATCATGGTTCGGCGTATCGCCAGTCACGATCGATACCGCAACCATAACTGATACTGCGAACTATGATTTTTATTTGCCGGACTAAATAGCAAGACTCAAATTTATGTTTTATATTTGGAATTAAAATTAGCAAATTTGGAAAAAAAAAAAATTAAAAAATTGAAATAAAATTATTATTATTTTTTTCATAATAATAATTTTATTTCAATTTTTTAATTTATTTTTTCCAAATTTGCTAATTTTAATTCTAAGTGTGAGGTATAATGACAATCCTAAGGTTTAGTATATACAAGTTGGCCTATTTTTAGTAGGGCTGTAACTTGAATTGGCCTAACCCAGCCCAGTTTCAACCCAACCTCAACCTGAATCGAGTTGGGTTTGGCTAACCCGAATTTTACTCAACATGGGTTATGGTCAAAACCCGTACCGAATATTTTCGGGCTAGTTGGGTCGGATTGACGGGTTGAATTTTTTTAATTCTTTTTTTTTTTGGAAATTTATATTATATATATATATATATATATCTATTATATATATTTGATTATATTATTATTAAAAAAACAAAATATTTTTAGGGCAAATCGTTTTAGCCTCCCCAATCGCCTCCATCTCTATTCTCTCTGAACTTGCCCCTCCTCTCTCTCTCTCTGCAACTGCAAACTACAAAATCTACAAGAATCAGAAGTTCAAAACCCATATATTTTAGTTTTATCTATCAGTCTGCAAGAATCAAAAGTTCAAAACCCATATCGGCATATCATTTTAGATTGTTCAAAAAATCAAACCCAAATTTTTCAGCCTCAAATGGGTACGCCAATTATTTTATAAATTGAGCTGCATACTCCAATTATTTTATAAATCTTTTTAAAAATTATTAAGATTTTATATATGGAATTGCTATCTTGTGACTTTTTTATATTTCCATTCTCTACAATGGGGTTACATCCCTGTATGGATCTTAATAACTTTTGCACATGCCATGTGTAAATTGATGAACTATAATAAAAGCCTATGGTGTTGGAGTTTCAGAGGCAAAATATTCTCTATTTCTATGAGTAGCTAGGCAAGATCTATAAGGTAGAAGGTACGATAATCTTTATCTCGGTCCATTCAAAAGGGAAAACATATTCTCTTGCCATTTTTCCAAAGAATCGAGATTCTGAAGTGTCAGATAAAGTTTGTGAAAACAGATTCATGCTTCCAATCTTATAGACAGACGCTAGAATTTGGATTAAAGAGAAAGAAGAGAGGTTCTTTCTTAGAGCACTTCCACTATGCATCTTTTCTTCTAAAACATAAAGTTACAGGCGCAGAGGCGACAGCAGCAGAGAGGATAGCGGCAGAGAGAAAGAGAAAGAGTCCCGACGGATTCAATAAAAAAATTGGTCCCTTAGTTCTTTTTTCTTTCCTTTTTCCTTTCGCATTTCTTATCAAACAAATAGGGAAATTTGCATTACTTTAACTAATACCGATTGATAGGAGAAAGACATATGTTGATAAGTATAATTATTGGTAGCATTTTATTCAGGATTCCAAGAGATGCTGGATCTGTTTTTTCGATTGCTCTCGATCCCCCTAATGGAATAGAGTACCATATCTTTCTTAAGAGAGAGGAGAGAGAAAGGAGAAATTTTTTTTTTGGGTTTTGGGTTGGGTTCGGGTTGAGCCCGAGCCCAACCCGAATATTGATAGGTACACAAAACCTATTATTTTATGTACCAAAATAAGCTTTTAATTAGATTTTTATATTATTTAAACATTCTTGTATGCTCATTTTGTGTTTTATAGGTGTTAATGTGTGAAAAAGAAGAAAAGAAAGTAAAAATCAGCATGCCACATCATCATCTGCAATATATATATATATATATATATATATATATATATATATATTATATTTTGAAAAGAGAAAGAAGAAAAGAAGAAAAGAAAAGAAAATAAAATAAAGAAAGTGTGTGCACGTGAAGAAGAGAAAGGAGGAGAGAGAAAGAAGAAAAGAAAAGAAAAGAGAGAAAGAAGGAAAAAGTCAGCAAGGGTAGGTAGGAAGCAAATGAAATGGTCAGTGCAGTAAATAGCAGAAAGGTGGCGTGAAGAAATGAAGAAACAGTTTGGGAAAAGCCATCATCACAGCCTACAAATGGGTTGATTCATTTGGCTATAAATTGCACACTTCGGAGGCAGAGTTGGAGGTAGAAAGTTAGAGATAGAATTTCTTTATGTAATTTTCTTTAAAATTTGTTTAATTTAATGCAAGTTATGTCCACAAGTTTTATTCTCATTTAATTTCCAATTCAAGTGTTTAATATTTTATAGTTGTAATTTCATTTCCATAATTCGTGACCAATCTCAAAATCAATATTTTTAAATCTCTTGTTCGGAAATAGAAACTTACCTTGAATGCGTGGTTCGACCCTACTTGCCATTAGACATTTTTAGTTAAATGGTTGTAGGTATTTTATATGTTGATATGGAGTGTATTTGACAACGATAAGTCCATAAATACACGCCTATCAAATATGTCTGGGTTTTGACAAAACCCAACCCGAACATGAGCTGATTTGTAAATTTAAAACCCAAATTTCAAAATTTTGGATTGGGTTTGGCTTGGGCTTGGTTAACCCGCCCAAGTTGCAACCCTAATTTTTAGACAATAACATCCATTATCAGAATTTTTTTTTTTTTTTTTTTATCAAAACAAGCCCTTAATACGTTAGAAAAGACAAGATTGCCCATCACTATTTAATTCATTTTTATTGTAAATTATTAGAATTCATGAAAAGTCAATTTTGCCTTTATTAAATATATACAATAATATACACACTATTACTGCCACTTTTGTAGAGGGATTTGAACCCATGATTGGAGGACGTCGGCGGCGACAATGGTTGTAGTGGTTCATGGAATGGTGAGGACATATATATACATATATATATATATATGTACATATACTCATATACTACTTATATAATAGAGTTTTTGGGTAACTTTAGAGAGAGAAAGTTAAAGTTAGAAAGAGAAATAAGTTAGCATTGATTGAACCAAGATATGAAGCCGGTGGGTAGAAGTCGGCGACGGTGGATGTCGGTAGTGGCAGTGGTGGTGGTGGTTCATGGCATGGTGGCGCTGGGTAGTGGGTGGTGATGGGCTTGGTGGTGGTGGCAGTGGTGGTGTAGGAAATAAATGGATGAAAAACCAAGAGAAATATAGAGTACTGATATGTTATGAGAAATACCAGAGAGTGTGAAATCAAACTATACGAAGACTTAGCTGAGGCGTGTGAACATACTGCCCTTAAGAGTAAATTCACCCTTCTTAGATGATATCTCAGTGTAGTAGGTTACGGCGTTCCATTCTCCAGGATACAACAGCAAAAAATCCACCGCAAATGTACACTCGTAATGCAGTGGAAGTTGAACAGCTTTAATATGGTCCTTTGGTCAGTGGGATTGCAGAGGATGAACAACGCAACGAATGTGTATTTGGCAAAACAATGACAGCCAAATAATATGAAGCCAGAAATAAAATTAGAGAAGAAAATAGTGAACTATATAACTCTCTGGATACATATATTGCAGAAGACGAAGAAGGTTTTTTAGTGTAGAAACCTTGAGACTTCTCGACGTATTTATAACCAGATAGTACAATGGTTATATACACATTCCACGATATAATAGCACAATATCAGCAATGGCAGGATATTACGATGACACGTTAATATGACGTTGCAGATATTAGGGTAAGTTAATATAAGTAGTGGCATAATAATAGGCTGACGTGGATATAGGAACATTAGAAAATATATACGTATTTTGAAATATATAAATATACAACAGGTGGTGATAAGGACAACGGACGTTGGCTATGACAAGGCTCGGAGGAACAAGGAATGACCGACAGTACCCAAACCTAGACCACTACGAACACGGTAGGGGGAGGAGCAAGGAATGACCTACAGTAACCCAAACCTGGACCACTACAAACACGGTAAGTAGAGGACGTCAGTGATAGTAATCACCCTTCGTCGCCGATGATACCAATTACCCTTCGCTGCCGGTGATACCAATTACCCTTCGTCGCCGAAAACTTCATCGGCCTTAAACCTGTTCTATATCACGTTCCTACGTGCCAAGATTTGTCTCTGCGAATAAATCTAACGTGCGTACATGCGCCTCGTCACTGACCACGCTCCAAGCTCCCTTCATGTCGCCGAAACATTTTCCTCTTCCAAGAAAACCCAGTAAAATCGAATTTCGGGTTTTATTTGCGAAAATAAACAGTGGTGGTGGTTGTGGTTGTGAGGGTTAATTGGGATATTGGTAGTTATGGAGGTGGACATGGCGGCGCTGGTTGTGGTGGTGATGGCGGTGGGTGGTTTTGGGGATGGAGACGATGGTGGTGGGTTTGAGGGAGAGACACTGATAGCTTGTTTGGGTTAGGGTTTGAGAAGGGAAAAAGAAGTAGAGAGTGAGGAGAGAGAAAAATTAGGTTTCTCAGATGTGTTGTACCCAGCAATCCATTTACACTTATTTGATTTAAGGGTATTTAAGTCAATCAGAAAAGATTGTATTCTTTAAATTGACAATTTAATGTGTTAAAGGGTAATAAAATCAATTCACCATTGTTAGTGGGTGTCTTTGTCAACTTTATCAAACATAAGGAGGTGTCATTGTCCAAAAATAAGTCTAATTCTAAAGTTTCAATTTCAAGCCGCCAAACATAACCTATTATCATTTAGGATAAAGTGCAAAAAAAACCCCTGAATTATTAGTTGTTTGCAACTAACCCCCCTGAACTAAAAGATTGCCCCCCCTAAACTATTGACTTGTTGCAATTAAGGACAAACCCATCACAAAAGATTATTTGTGATACCCCTCGATTCTAGAGCCACGGGTGATCAAGTCCGAGCATAGATCCGAAGGATATCAAACAATTAATATTTAATCGAACACAGATGACAAAATGAATTTAATAAATAAAGTTTAAGCTGGAAGAAACTAAAAGTAAAATCCTTTATAATTAAATACTTAGAATCTGATAATCCAAAACTCCATCAGTTTAACAACTCGGGAATCCATCTCAAGTGGACCCTTAATAAAAATCCCAAACTAAATGAAAGTAAAAACTGAAAATAAAATCCAAATCTAATATTTGGAAAGAAGTCCTACGTCGTCGGTAGAATGGAAGATCGTCTCTGCTCAGCACGAACGAGCTCTAGACTGGAAATGTCCGATACCTGAAAAATGATGAGTGGGTCAGGCCCACATGCAAGTTCTATACTACTACTACCCAAGCACAGACCCGATACGCATGTACATCCTAACCAATCCAACAATAGCTAATAGTCCGTAGATAAATATATATATATATATAATCACACTACAGGACTCTCACTGGACTACAGGCCTGTCTCAACCTGGCTAGTAGGCACCATGCGAAAACGCACCCAAAGGTGGGCATGACTACCTAGCCCTAGCAGGGTACACATCCAACCATCATAGCCAGCTATGCATCCCAATGCATATACGCTCCCTAACTAACGACTCTGAGTCTCAGGCTCATATCGAGGCATCATAAAAATATATTTAAATTCCATTCTAAACCAAAGTGTCACTCAATTATTTATTGATTTGACACAGAAGACAGGTAGGACTTAACTTTTGTAGTTAATCCATCCCTTAATCTAGAGTAGGTAGGACTTAGTATTTTTTTTGAGCTAATCCCCCTAGTATGACACCGTCCCATACTGGTGCATACAAACCATCCATCCAATATTGATAATATATATATGATAGCATAACATATCAATATCAACATATCCAATCATAAGCATAACAAGAATGTTTAATTAGCATGTTTGTTCCATACATTTAGTACCTGACTCTTTGACAAATTTTTAAATGCAGAGAAGAAATATAACCATCCTGTAACTCACAATAAGCATAATAATAATAACAATAGTATATACATGCTTACTTGTAATTATTCCACAACATCCCACAAGTTGACATAAATAAATTCTTGATAACATTAACTGGTTTCTTATTAAGTATTAACTGAATTTATATTAGTTAATAGGCTTAATCCCCATACCACTGATATATGATTTACATATCAAACTCCTAATTCAGTTGCTCATTTAAAATTAATTAACTTGAATCATTTACAAAATTTCAACAATGTAAACTACCTTAAAAGTGTCTTACTGTCACTTATGAATATATATAATCATTCTGTAATCTAATAAACTTAACTTAAATTACAGAAAAATGATTTAACAATATTACCATTCCTAGATAAATTGCAACTCATAGGGTTATGCACTTAAAATCCTCTGCCTCCAAGAACAGTCCACAAGTTCACCTGAAACTATAACGGTTTAAATCTACCGATTTCTTTGTAATTTATTATGTATCATCACACCTTCAGAATTTCTAATAGGACTTAGATGCTACCGAAACATCCCTGCATAACTCCTAATAGCATCTGAAAACACCAAATTTTGAAACCCGTAGCCAAAACCATCACTGAAAAGGCAAAGAACTGAAACCTATTGAAGGAGCCGGCTCCACACAAAGTGGAGCCGCCTCCACTACCAAGTAGAGCCGGCTCTACTACCAAGTAGAGCCTGCTCCACTTTTTAATTGAGCCTGCTCTACTTGAAATAGAACAGGCTCCTTCCCCTGTGCGTCGTTTTTCCAATCCCGGCGGTGTCCGGCTGTGTTGATCCTCCAAACCAAATTTCTTGCTGATTAAAATTAAGTCCTGGGGTGTTCAAAAGTTAATTAACTTCCTTGATTAATAATCACACTCAGTGGGAACAAGAATTAAATAGAATAATTTAAAAACGCTTAACATGTACCTAAAAGAAAACATTCTGTTCAACTTCTTCTCCAACTCCGGCAACTTTGTTCCTCCAACCCACGTTTCCTATGGATTAAAACTAAGTCCCAAAGGGCTCTAAAGTTGTTTAAGTTCATTACTTGTTAATCAAATTCAATTAAAACAAGAACAAGCACAAACAGTTTCATCACGAACGGAAAATACATACAAGAACCCATATTGTTTGAAACAAATAATTACAACCAAATTAATTTAGCTTTATTTCTTCCTGGAACTGAATTAGAGATGCAAAGAACACAGGCCAAAGAGATAGAGTTAGTAATAAAACTTGCCTGTAAGATTCGGTTCAAAAATCTCAACGTCTTTCTTCTAAGTTTTCCGGCGAACTACCTTCTCCCAACTCACCTGATACTTCTGCCTCCAATACGTGTGGTTAGGGTTCTAAACCCTTGGCAGTCTTATACAGATATATATATAGGCCAACTAAACCTAGGTGCAATTAAACCGTAATCCTATTACTAGACAGAAAAAAAAATAAGTCGGCTAAATACGTGGTTTTCCTAAACTGATAAAACTCTAATTTAATAAATAAAACATTTAACTTAATTCAAATAAATACTAACTAACATAAACAACCAATTTAAAATAAAACAATTTAAAATAAAACAAATAATCAATTTAAGCAATTAAAGCAAAACAAAAATTTAACTAAATAACAATTTAAATAAAAAAAACAAACACAACAACTACAAATAACCAACTAAATAAACTAAAAACACAATTAAACATTTAAATAAATTCCAGAACTATCCTTTTAAAATTAGGGGTATTACACTATTTTACCCTTTATTATTAAATTTGTTATTTGTTATTAAATTATTTTTTATTATATTTTATCTTATTTAAATATTAATTATACCATTTACCTTCATTTTATAATTAGTATCAATGGATTATAAAAATGAAAAAAAATGAATAAATTTGTAGCTATCATTTTCTAAAATGATTAACTTATTACAATAAAACTTAGGGATAATTTCAGTGACACCCCCACTAATTTGGCCAAATATCAGTTTAAAATATCTTTCGAAAATAACTATCACTCACGTTACAAACGTTTGTTCCGTTTTTCACTCACACCCCAAAAGTTAGTTTGCAGGCATGTCAGAACACTTTTACATATAAAAAGACATTTTTACTCTTTGACTTTGGTTTGACCCTTGACTTTGGTCTACCCTCATTTTTTTAATTTATTTTTTTACAAAATATCAGTATTAAAAGACAATATGGCCCCTTAAAAATTTGTAAATCTACAAATTATGTTATATACGCTGTTATCGGAATATGCCATTGTCCGGCTTCGCCTGATCTCGATTCCTCCCGCTGATCGGTACATATATATATATATATATATATATGTCCTATATACACACACAGACACACACACACACACACACATATATATATATATATTCCTATATATACACACAGAGACATATATATATATATATACACACACACACACATATAAGCACAACACCACCACCAATCGCCGTCGATCGCCGTAAAGAAGACCTCCAACACGCCTCGACTGCTCTCCTCAAGAAGATGTTGATCGGCGCGTGTGGCGCAATTCTAGCGATGGGGTGCTGAGCTTGTATTTGCCATGGTTTGATGGTGTCGGCTGTGAAGAAGGCGGCGGTGAGCTTGCGGCGGTGCTCGGAACATTGATGGCAGTGTACTCGGCCGGTGGAGATGGCTAGTTCGGGACGGCATTGAATCAGCGACTAAAAAAGTCGCGATTCCGGTGATGGGCCGTGATTGGGTTTGATGGCGACCGGCGGGATTTAACGGCTGCGAGCTTAGCTTTGGATGATGGTGGCCGACGGTGGAGAGGATGGTTGTGGATTGGCTGGTCCTCACCGAATAGTTTACTCATCGTCGCCGTTGTCCGGTCCCTTCTCTTCGCCGTCGCTGGAATTGGAAGTGGAAGGTCACAGATCGCCGCCGTGGTTTTGTGTGGCTTGGTTAATTTGTGATCAATTTTGTGGTTTTATTAGTGGATCTGCGTGTTTGGTGCAAAACCTCTAATTCATCTTCATTTCTTTCTCTCTCTATCACACACACCAATATGAAAACAGAATAATCAATTATAGTGTTTGGGGACTGGATTGGAGGCACTTCTAATCAAAATTTTGTTTTGGTTATTCCAAATTTGGAAAATATATCATTTTCTCTGACACAACAAAAATGGGTTTGGGTTATGCAACCATAGTCGCCGGCGGCACCACCACCACCACCCCCATCATCGCCGATCACCAACCACCAACCACCAATCTTTCTTTACACTTTCCCTTTCTCTTATGCAACACTCAACTTTTGGAACCACCACCCACCACCACCACGATGGCCAACAGCACCATCTACCCATTCATTCATTGTCAGGGGTATAATTGTCTTTTAACTAATCTGATATTTTGAAATATATGTTATTAAAAAAATAGGGGCAAAGTTGTCTTTTCACATGTTTTTAACTGAGACTGTGACGGAAAAGCGAAAATGGACCTAAGTGATAGTTATTTTCGAAAGATATTTTAGACTGATATTTGGCCAAACTTCAGGGGGTGTCAGTGAAATTATTCCTAAAACTTATTATACACTTTAAAAGAATTTAGTATAAAAAAATATCTTCTTTTTCAAACATTATTCATGAAAAATTAATTATTTACGTAAATAAAAAATATCTTCTTTTTAATGCAATATATTCATGAAAATTAAGAATTACTTAAATTGTTTCAAAATTTTCTATTTAAGATTTTTATTTAAATGATTAATTAAAAAAATTAAAGACAAACTTATGCAAATTTAATGGAGAATATTTCATCAAATTAGTATGAATATTTTTCATAATTTATTTTAACAAGAAAAATATATCAAGTGTAATTCAATAAGAAAGGGTATTATGGTCATTTAATGAAAAATAAGTAAGACAATAGGGCATTTTGCAACAAAATGTGATAGTTTAGAGGGTTTTATGCACAAAACATAGTTCATAAGGGTTATTTACAAATTTAGACATAATTCAGGGGAATTTTTTGCACTTTACCCTATTATTTATTGTAATAGGAAAATCATTACTCATTATGACAAATAATTCATTTGTTACTCAGAGAAAAGAAAATATGACAAATAATTCAATCCCAAGTCGTAAACCGTAAAACTAAACAAACCAGACAAATATGTTATTGTAATGTTTCACATTCCAGTAAAAGCTCCTCAATATATAGAAGGGTAAAAAAAGTAAGGATTGTGGAAACAATTAATTAAAAAAATTAAAGACAAACACCAACAGGCCTATGGCCTAGCGATATAAAGTTCCTACTTTCCAAAGGGAGGTTAGGGTTCGAACCTCAGTGGAGACAGTGTGTGTGAATACCCAATTAGGAAAAAAAAGAAGAAGACAAACTTATACAAATTTAATGGAGAATATTTCATCAAATTAGTATGAATATTTTTCATAATTTATTTTATCAAGAAAAATATATCAAGTGTAATTCAATAAGAAAGAGTATTATGATCATTTAATGAAAAATAAGTAAGACAATGAGACATTTTACATTTTACATCTAAATGTGATAATTTAGGATTTTTTATGCACAAAGTATAGTTCAGGATGGCTATTTGCAAATTTAGACATAATTCAGGAAATTTTTTTGCACTTTAACCTGTTTATTTATTGTAATAGGAAAATCATTACTCATTATTATTGGTGTAGCGTGAGAATTGACATTTGTTACTCAGAGAAGAAAATATGACAAATAATTCATTCCCAAGTGGTAAAACCGTAAAACTAAACAAACCAGACGAATATGTTATTGTAATGTTTCACATTCCAGTAAAAGCTCTTCAATGTATAGAAGGGTAAAAAAAAGTAAGGATTGTGGTAGTTTACAGGCTAAGTCATCTAGTCGTGCTAAGCCCCAGTTCATACTAAAAAGTTCCACCAGAGGCCTAAGTCACTTCCAAGCTGTGATTCCAATCTATCACATACATTGAAAAGGAAAAGAAAAAAAAAAAAAATGAAAAAATTGCATGAAAATGTGAACACATCCATCTACAGTATCTCGACAAAAGTATACATCAGTTATTCGTGTGTAGCCCATGGAAAAAGAAATTTCTGTCAGTGTAACCATTAGTGAGATCTCTCCTGCTAGGTCATCGTCCAAGAGTTCCTTTGTTAGTGGTGTTGACTGGAAAACATGCTCAGAAATTTGTAGTAACAAAATGTTCCATTCTTGTAACAGCATGATTAAAGAGCAGCATCATCCGCTAAGTCGATAAGACCTCCCTCTGAAAGCGACGCCAGTTGCCCCTTCAGGCTGGGTACTCCCTCTGAAAGCCACGCCAGTCGTCCTTTCAGGCTGGGCATGACTATTTGTTGGAGCTCCAATTGTCAACCTTGAAACTAATTTATGCCTATGAAGTAGCAGTTAAGAAAATTGGTCGAAACAATTACTTTACTGAAATCATCAGTTACAGATGAATTGCGTACTTTCAAGAAATGTTTATATGTAAGTGTGTGCCGTGTGAGTGTGTGTAAAGATAAATGGAAAGATGAATGAAAATAATCAAATCATGTAAGACCTGCATAGACGCCAATTTCTGCAGCAGCATGTGCGAGGAGAAGATTAAAAATACGAAAGAGAAAGTAGGACCACAATTCCATGTTCCAAATGAAACAAGGACTCCTACCGACTACCGAGTGACATAGACCATGGGGAAGTACTTTCAAATGAAAGGTGATCCTCCAGTGAACTGACTGACCCCAAACCTGACCTAATTAGGATTCAAAGCTTAAACACTCAATTGTAACAATCTCCCAGCGCAGCAGCTAAAGGCGAGCAGAGAGCAAAATGAGATGTTTGTGGGGAGTGTGTGTGTGTGTGTGTGTAAGAGAGAGAGCAATGCATCCTAAGCACAGAAGGTAAACATACTCTAAGCAGCTATATACCCTTTTCATAACGAGGAACCAAGCAAAAGGATACACCCACATTGGAGTCTTTAACATGTTCTTTCCACCAGCAAGAGGGTGCAATACAGTTAAGAAGTAATACAGATGTCCTGCTATGATTCCCAACAAATCTGGCAGAAGAGGTGAACCAAAAATAACATCCAAAGCAAGCATAGCCCATGGCAAATAAAAAGCCTGCATTAGAAAATATGCCATGTAGTGTGAAACAATCATTGGGAAACAAAGAGCCAGAGCTCATAAAGGTGTAGCAAGCCAGTTAAATCTAATTTATGACTTTTTGAAAACAAACAATTGAAATAACATACCTTAAGGGTCACAAGGCCATATATGTTGATATTGGCATTTGGGAATTCTCTACTCCAGACATAGAGAAGCATGAAAACCAGTGATATCCCTAAGAAGGGGGACCATAACAAGGGGATAGCAGATAATACCTACACATGCAAGTGAAGATAAAAACAAAAGACAGATGTTAACACTTGCATTTGATTATGCAGTCAAACGACGTGTGAGTAGCACGTTTCCATATTGAGAAACACTGGACAGGCTCAAGCTCAACATAAGCTAAATTATATATTAAAAGAAGATTTGCCAGAAATGGGGAAAAAAGAAAAGGTGAAAGCAAGATAAACTTCTCCAATGCTAGATGAATAACTATTGGAAAGTCCTCACATCCATATGAGCTTCAGCTGCTATACTACAAAATGCATTTTCCGTTACTCTCTTGAACAAATAAGATCACTCAGGAGCAACATACTACAAAGCTGAAGAA
The DNA here is from genome assembly GCF_030987335.1 of Cornus florida. Taxonomy (NCBI): domain Eukaryota; kingdom Viridiplantae; phylum Streptophyta; class Magnoliopsida; order Cornales; family Cornaceae; genus Cornus; species Cornus florida. The sequence continues at coordinate 111,308,442 of NW_026775580.1, read as the reverse complement.
CAAAAAGATGAACTCACGCACCAATAATGACAGGGCTCCAAATATCACCATCCATAAGAAATCTGCCGTACGCCTTTCAAATGGACCATTTTCCAGTTGGACTCCATATCTTGCTCTGTAACATCAAGAAGCAATAACTTAAGAGTGTTAGTGCATTAAAAACTTAATTTCTTGTTGCAGTTCACAACTGATCCCATAGTTTCTGCAATGGGCAAACAAGTGAGAGACGCAGGTTTGGTTTAACAGCAGCCACTTTGTACAAAAATAATCTGAAATGTTAGGTTTCTCTTCGGTCTTTTTCTTCCAACACTCTACTCCATATGTGTGGCACCAAAACTACGTAATGGCCATTTTTGAAAGCATGGAGTGTGTCATACACAGTTTGACTGAACATATTGGTGGGATTGATCGGAAGTTTATAAGTTATAACAAAGACTTACATCATTAACAGTCGAATCCCAAAATTGATAGAGAATTTGCCAAGGAAAAAGAAGTTTGTTATCAGCCTCCACACCTAAAAATGAACGAGAAGTTACCAAAAAGATCTAAAGTTAAATGAAAAGAAAGTAGCATGTTGAGAAATGCCAAAAAATAAACAAGAAAAATAATAGTAATAAAATAAAAAAAATTAAGGATTAAACTCAAAGACCAAACTTCTAAGGCAGCGTCTATAAAATCATTTTCCAATCAGGTTCTGCATATCACACGCACACAAACACACACACACAGAGGAAAAGAGAGATATTGATGTTTAAAATGTATAATTTTTATCGGATATATTCCTAATGGCCTGCAGAAGAACCAAAAAAAAAAAAAAGAAAAAAAAAAGAAAAGAAAGAAAGAACAAAGGAAGCTTAGGTTATGGATACAACAAAATTAACATAATTTCCAGATTTACGAGGTTCATCTAATATCGGAAGTAGAGGATTGTCTAGAACTGAAAACCTCTAGGAAAGTGTGACTCATTATCAGGAGTAAGTATAGAATGGGTAGAAAATTGAAAGGCAATCATTTTAAAATTATTTTATTTTTTATTTTCGTAAAGAAGAATCAACCACCTGCTAGCCACTTTGGACTCTTGGATGATTTGCAAACTCCGAATGCAAGTAATCGCCCGCAAACCATATGCATCATTCAAACACAGGCCTAACCTTTGGTGAGACTCGAACTAGTGACCTATTGTGAGGGACTCCAAAGGCCTTACCAGCCGAGTTGCCCGTGCTGTCTAAAGGCCATCATTTGCCTTAGAAAAACTGTTTGGGTAATGAAGCAACAGTTTTTCGTTAGTCTACTTATTTTTCTAATTTCAATATAATATGCTTCTAGCTAAAACGAAATTGGGATGTCTAGAAATCACATCAAGTCATTAGACCGGGGGTAAGAATCATCTTGATCCTCCAAGAAATTCTAAGCGTCATGAATGACAGCACGTCTCAGGGAGTGAAAATGTCAAAAGCAAAAACTGGCTCAAATGATTAGAATGTATTATAAATGCTTCTCCTTTTTGGCCACGACCGATGGCAGAAAAGGTTTATTTAGCAAGTAATGGAACATTCAAGATTTAGGTCAAGTTCAATCATCTTTTATCAGAAAAATCCCATCACCAACTGCCCTTCTATACATAAAATCTACAAACTGCATTGAGAAATAACAGGATTGACAGGAATCGGTTGAATTGTAGGCTTTGTAGCAGCACCTCCTACAAGTAACAGGGCTGGATTACAAAGGTAGTGGTTTAACCACATCGTTCCTACAATGTACACCCTTCCTTGCACTGGTAAAGCATTCAGGAGAGGAGAAAATAAAAATGAGGAGCTACTCCTTAGATGTGTTCACATCCATTATTATAATGGAAGGCATTAAATTAAGATTTTTTTTTTTTTTTTTAATAAAAAAATCTTAGATTATTGTCATCAAATTTAGAATGAATATTGATGATGCAAGATTCCGTCTCGACGTTGAAACCTACAGGGCAGAGAAAATGTGATCGGAAAGGCACTGGTGCGGTACCGGTCCAAGAGTCTTTGACAGCTAAGTTAGTACAAGACTAGGAAGATGAATGGACTCTGTTAGGGATTTTTTGTTGTACCTTTGGAATTGGCTGACCCCACTTTTTATAGGGCAAATTGTAGTATTTAACAACGGAATTAATTTCCATTTTCTAGTTCAATACGGATTGAAGAACTTATCTTTATCCACATCGCTTCATTAATTGTAGCTTATCCAACTTCTTGGCTTTCGTATCTGTTAGAGTCTGTGCTAGATTGTAGAGACTGTATCATCAGTCGACCGCCATTCTCATGTTTGGATCTCAAACTAAGAGAATGTAAGTTGGTTTGGTTCCCTGAAAGGAAAGTATAATAATCGTAAAAAAATATAAGCAATACTCCCTTTTTGAAGTAATATTAATAATATTATTTTATATATTTATATTATATTCATTTTTATCTTATATAGTAATCATTAGCACATACATATGCACAATGATGTAATACATCACCAAAAGACAAAGAATGCGGGGTAGAGAATGCCCTTTCTTGTGGAGAAGAGCGTCGGCCCTCCACAGACTCTAGGAAAGAAAATTTCAACTTCAATTGTCAAAGGTAGGTCTTGTATTGTGGCCATATGTACCGAATAAAGCAGGGGACCCCCTTGTCAAAGGTAGGTCTTGTATTGTGGCCACATGTTTGTGGTTTGCTTGTCTTCTGTTGATTTGTCAAAGCGGGGCCCCCTCTTGCGATAGATTAATTTCCACAAGACAAGAGGCTGCAAGCAAGAGTCTCCCTTGCTCTCAAGAGGTAAGGACCCCCTTGGCTTACGAGGAGTAGGCAACTAGAGGCGTGGGCCTCGTATTCTCAATTTCAAATTGCAAGAGCCCATTTTCCAATGGTTACTTTTATAACCGTTGCAGTAGACTAAACTCTTCCCTGTCTATTTAAGTCGCACTAGAGAGTGCCTGGCTATTTCAACCAGTGCAAAACTACCTCTTTTCTTTCCTATCGCTTTATTTTACCACTTACACTCCTTCCTTGTCCCCCATGGCTTCTTCAACCCACCCCTACGGGGAGGTCGTTGAGCGCCATCCTTCCACCGGCAAGGTGTGTCCCATTAAACCGCAACACGCAGCTTCGCGTTTAGGCGCCAGTGACCTTGGCCAACTAAAGTTGAAATTTTCTTTCCCGGAGTTTGTGGAGGTCCGATTCGCTTCTCCACACGAAAGGGCATTATCTGCCCCGCATTCTGTCTTTTGGTAATATATGTATATGCTAGTGATTACTATATAAGATAAAAATGAATATAATGTAAATATATAAAATAATATTATTAATATTAAGTCAAAAAGGGAGTATTGCTTATATTTCTTTACGATTATTCTACTAGCCTTTCAGGGAACCAAACCAACTTACATTCTCTTAGTTTGAGATCCAAACATGAGAATGGGGGACAACTGATGATACGGTCTCTACAATCTAATACGGACTCTAACAGACACAGAAGCCAAGAAGTCGGATAAGCTACAATTAATGAAGCAATGTGGATAAAGATAAGTTCTTTAATCTGTATTGAACTAGAAAAGGGAAATTAATTCCCTTATTAAATACTACAACCTGCCCTATAAAAAGGGGGTCAGCCAATTCCAAAGCTACGACAAAAAATCCCTAACAGAGTACATTCATCTTCCTGGTCTTATACTAACTCGACCGGCGGAGACTTTTGGGCCGGTACCGCACCGGTGCCTTTCCGATTACGTTTTCTCTTCCCTGCAGGTTACAACGTCTTTCTCGATCGAGACGGAATCTTGCATCATCAAATATAATATTGGATATAAAAGTAATCATCTTGAAAGTCAATTAAGGTTCATAATGGACAATGAAGTCCATACCTGAAAACGTGAGAATACTAGCTCATATATCAATGCAATATGTGCAGGTTGATATAGCCCAATTTGATATGCAGTCGTGGCCAACAAACAGAGGGTCCCATACGCTTTGCTTATAGGTGGAAGCGAATTATAGAATCTGAGCAAAGAGAACTATAAAGGTAAGGATGCTGAACAGAAGTCAAGAAGATGGTCATAAATGCTTTTCTATAATACAAACTATATATTAATAAATTATAGTAAATAAAAATTAGAGTCAGCATTGAGCCCCTACTTACAAAGGGATGAAATATTTAAACAGCTAACTCTTAGGTCCAATTTTAAATAATAAAATTATGAAGGCAAGACTTCCGGAGCCATAACTTTCAATATAAAACAGCTATTTAGTTCTACCTCTTATAATGAAAGTTCGGGGATTTAAGTCCGCTAGGGACAAAAGTGGGTGTTTGAGTTACTTTCCATAGTAAAAAAGTATAATCATATCATATGGGTCTTAGAGTTTATCTTTTAAGAGAAATATGCATGGGAGTGTGTTCGAATTCTCATCTTGACACTCTCTCTATATGTGTGTGTGCGTGTGCACGTGTGTTTATTTATACATACAATGCCATACACAAGTCTAAGTTTATAAATTATAGTGGCAATTCTTGCACTCCTCATGCATGAGTGGAATGCACAAAGCCACAAACTAAATCTAATAAGGCTAGAATTGCTAGTGGACTCTTCAAAAGTAGCGAAGTACCCGTATCGGACACATATCCCTCGGACATGGGTATGAGATATGTGTTCGACACTTTTGGTTGGACATGTACTTAAAAGGCATATTCAATCATTCAATTATATTATATTATTACTTTAAAATGAGTTAAATGCCTATATTGAACATTATATTAGATAAAAACATTACTTTACTCTAGAAAATAAAATAAAATAAAATAATTAATAAAATGAATATTTAGCCGTGTCCGTGTATCCTTCTATTTGGAAATTTGACACGTCCGACGCATGGACACATACCCGTATTCGACACCCGTACCCGAGTCCATTTAACATAGCATCTTGACACTCTCTATATGTGTGTGTGCGTGTTTATTTGCACATACAATGCCATACACAAGTCTAAGTTTATAAATTATAGCGGCAATTCTTGCACTCCTCATGCATGAGTGGAATGCACAAAGGCACAAACTAAATCTAATAAGGCTTGAATTGCCCGTGCATGGGTTTCAATTTTGTTAAGAGTTCAATAAGAATTCTATAAGATGAGCCATTGTGAAAGATAACCCCATACAAGGCAGAATATCCCTAAATTAAGCACCCCAATAAGTGAATTTCCGAGGATCACATTTAGGTCACACCCCTTTTAATTTAATTAGAAAAGCATAAACTAGCTAATTTTACTCAGATTTATGTCCCCATCAGCAGGTCAAATGCCAAAAAACCAATCATGCAAAGGAAGAACGGAATGAACATCAAAAACCAAACAAATGAAGCACAAATTATCACAAAGAAACTTCATCTCAATGCGTTAGAACCGTATGATACAGTACTTCGAGATCATACATTATTAATAAATGATTACAGTATAAATACAGATAAATTTATGAATGCATATACATAGTTATATACAGACATAGATATATGAATATTAAACAGAAGAGAAATATAGATTAACAGATAAATCTATTGGTGCATATACATGCACAAATATGTATGTATATTAACCATAAGAGAAATATAAATTAAAGTACTTACTGTGCAGGTGAAGACATTGTCGATCCAAAAGCTCAGTTCAACGAATACCCAGTTCAAGATCTGTACATTCTAATCGTCTGGTTTTGAAGAACAATTACTTAACCAGAAAGCAAACATTTATATGATATACATGAAAGAGTCCTATAAAACGGAAGAGAAGATTGGTCGTTTACACCGAATCTCACGAGTCTCCAGAAGCTTCGTCATACCCCGAACCCCCTCATCCTCGCACGTGCGTGACGGTATCAGAATAAACCTGTGTACTTACCTTCTAGTTGGGCCTTGAGTCATGGGCTCTTCCAATTACTTGGTTGGACTAATATCCATGTTTTAGTTTTCCTGCACTGTGGGCCGGTGGAAACATGGGCTTAGCTCTTTCAAAAGGTCATTTTCTGTGTGCTTGAAAGAATCAAGGCAATGCGCAGGGGTGCTCCAAGTATGATATCTTATCACGCTCTAATTATAAATAAATACATAGACAAGAATGCATAGTTTCTAGATGTTAAAAATTCTTTTTTTTTTTTTTTAATTTTTTTATATTTTATTTTAATGAATCTTTAAATTTTGAATTGTGTTATCAAACTAGTTGACTTGTGCTAATTTTCTCATGATCTCATGGCCACCTCTGCTAGAAATTATTAAATGGCTTGATTCGAACAGTCACAAGTCACCACACAAGAAAGAAATTAAATAAAATTAACATATTTGCTTGCGTGACCACTTAATAATTTGTCTCCAAAATGACTTTGCACGAGAGTTTTGCTTGTGTACCATTTTTCTTATTTATTCTCTCCTTAGCTATTCAAATATGAAAGTTTCAATTGCAAGAACTATCATCAAGATAATTATAGTATATATTATGGGGAAACTAGTTATTTTCATGATAAGATGCAGCTAATTGATAATAATTCAGCGTGCTGTGGTGGTGGTTAACCAAAATGATCATAAACCATGCTCAACTACCATCACTTTAATTTGCTTTGTTTGCATTAAAATCAGAGCTATTGATTAATGGTGATGATTAGTACTGTTATAACTAGATGGTGATGGTGGGGACTGATCAAAAGGGAAGGTGGTAGAGGTCCACCCCAACCCAAGTGGAATTAATAAGATGATACACCACTCATAATATATATACACAAACATCTTAAATGGCCTGTCCCCTTACCCAGCTCCATGCTTCTATCATTCTGATACAGCTTGTCTGTATCATCCACATGTATTGAATGGCCAACATGAAGAAGAAAATAGCTACCCTAACACCACTTTAATTTGTAGCCCACGGCAAACCCAACCCCACTGGTCCCCGCCTTATAGGCATGTAGCGACACAAATGGTTGTGACAATTTTGGTTTCACAGAAAAGGTACAAATATTTTTTACATTACAAATATTTTATATATGCTCTTAATTTGTAACGTTAACAGGGATGTTATAGGGAGTTAGTGGGGTTAGAGAAAGGAGATTTGAATCGAGAAATATAAGGTGAAGGCCCTTAAGGCATGATTTTTTATTATTCGAACAACACGTTACATTTGATATTACATATCTGGTATGTGAATCTAAATGACTAAAATATATATATGATGGTAATTATGATATATATATACATATATAACATGGTAAATATGATATTAAAGAAAGTTGGGTCACAAAGAATGAACAGGTCCTCTTTTATTTATACTAATTTTTCATGATTTATTATTTATTTATTTGGTAAGTAAGAAAGTTAAGAAACTAAGAACACACCACCGAACTCAATTCACACATTCATTATGCCCCATACAGCATTGAAGCTTCAATCTCCCACATGAAAAGATGAGGGCATACCATTTTCATTTATATAATTTTCGCTACAACCTTTTTTATAAAGATATTAGGTCTAGTTTAGTGTGCAGAAATGGAATGAGTATTTTATTCTATTCATTCCCTTATTCGATATGATATTTAAAATGAAAATGACCATTCTCTTGAAAATTCATCTCACATTCATTAATTCTTGGCCACCGCTGGTGCTTTTGCCACTACCACGACCTTTTGCCATTGCCATCACCTTCCACCACAAGCACCGCCGGCCCTTCCGCCACCACCACTTCCTAGCTTCCACCACAACGTCGCCTTTCACCAATTCTACTTATGTCACCTTTCACCACCATCACTTAGAATTGTGATAATCATTTCATTCGTACATCTTTTTATATTTGTAAACAAACAAGAGAATAAGAACTAACTATTTTATTTTGTTAACAAATACTTTGTAAGAGAATAACAATGACCATTTTATTTTATTCTTATTTTCATTTCATTCATGCATACAAACTATGGCTATAGTTTGTGAGAATGTATTGAAATAATATCTATGGTCTTACATAAAAAAAGATTTCTTGGCTAAAATTCATATATTTTTCATATAAAGGCCATTCAACAAGTATTATTACATGTTCCCGAGTAAATACATAAACAAAAACTGAATATATATATATATATATTTTCTTGATTAGCCGGACTATACAGTTTTGCACCACCTACAAATTTCTCCGGTGAGTGACAGAAGCCTTGTTATGGGCTCCTCTCAAATATAGTAAAACTGAGTTTTCAAATTAAAAGTGATTCTAACATGTCAAATCTCACTCCGATGGTTTGTCATTTTATTTGATTACACAACCTTCAAAAGAAAAGTGACCCATATCTTAATGGGACCACAAAACATTGGATCTTGATCATATCAACGGACAATTGCATCGCCAACACTATTGCTTTGCTTGTACCCATCTATACCATCAATCTTCACTACTACATAGAATAAGCCTATCACTTGTTATCCAACTCTAAACTACGAGAATCTCCCTAAAATAAAAAAAATAAAAATAAAAATAAAAATTGGGGGAAAATTGTCATATTTTGACTAATTGTGGACGATATGTATTTTTGATATCAATGAAACAACCATCGTGATGTGGTTCAGACCCACACAACAATTGAAGATGGAATGCCCGCTTGATTTATATCTTATGTCATGCTTCGCACATATAATATTATTTATTGATCATTAATCTAAAAGTCTTTTTAGTGAAGGATTATATTGATTATATGATGCAATGATATTAAATTAAAGTAGGATGGATGATACACTCAACAAAAGTTAGTGCCAGAAATTGGATAGCGAAAAATAATTCTCATTCAATTGAAACGGGACCCACTGACCTTGCGTTTAAGAATCATCATTATTCAAAATTAAATTCACAAACATGGAAATGTAAATTGCAATTTAATCACAACCATGGTCCATCTTAGATGGAACACTAATGAATTTCACATGCTCCGAATGCATCCACTTTAATTGAAATAAACATCTGTGTGATCAATAGTGTAATTTACACTCTTCTGATCTATTATTTATTTTTGTAGTTTGTTTGGTGGAAAAAAAAAAATTAAACGGTTAAGAGGGAAGAAAATGATGGATGAAATATTCATTGAAAATTTATTGTGTCATTCACTCTTCTTTTTATTTGGTTAAATAAAAAAGAATAGAAGCTGATATTTATTAATTTATTAAGATTAGTTTTATAATTTAATTTTGAAAAAAAAAATGATTCAAAATTTGTGAACGTTCCAAAATACAGCTTAGACCTATAACAAACAAGTGTACAAAATAAAAAACATAAACACAACGCCGTCAATAAACAGCCGTCCAAAGACTGCGATCAGACTCGTCATTAAGAATGACACATCAGAATTTTTGTGATTGATATACGGAACTGGAATTAAGCCAAAGACAATCCAATTCCACTCCAACAACAGCTGGGTATACAAGTGACATATATACCTATAAATATATGACAACGTGGTGACAGCCATCACCAGCTGTCCTGGACCCAAGTGGGTCCCATTAGATCGCGTCCTCAGATAGACTCACCTAGCATCCCCTCCTAACTTCTCGCCAAATAATCGTCACTTTCCATTCTCATAATGGATGCATGTACATTACTCTTATATGTAATACTATGGTAGAGAGGATAAATAAATATACGAATTTCCATGTATTTTCTCGTGGCGAGTCTACCGCGAAAAGGGCAATTTCCATATTGGCAAACAGAGAGGGAAACTAGTGAGAGAAAGTAGAGAGAGACGAGAAGTGAAGCGTTAAAAATAGCTTTCAGCCGACATTCATTCATTCAGTCAGTCCATGGAATATAGATGTTTCCAAAACCCTTTTAATTTAACCTAACCTATTGCTTCTTCGACGAGTACTCTTTCTAATTGGCTACCATTTTCATGTGTTTCTCCGACGTCTGTTACAACACTATAGTCTAGAGTGAGAAAAAAAGAATATAGATATAGAGAGAGAGAGAGAGAGACAGAGAAAAGAAGAAGAACTGCGATGGATCCGTGTCCATTCGTTCGGCTAATAATTGATTCGTTGGCTCTAAAGCTACCACTGGCAACTAGACGGGCCGGTTCAGGTGTATACCCTTCCACGACGCCGTGTTATTGTAAACTTCGGATCAAAAGTTTTCCTTCCCAAACCGCCCTTATCCCTCTCTGCTCCGGCGCCGCCGGTGACTCTTCTCCGCCGGACTCCGCCACCTCCTCGGCGGGCTTCCACATCGACTCAGCCACCCTTCGCCGCCTCTCCGGGAAGTCCATTGCCTTACGCGTGTCTGTATACACGGGCCGCATGGGTCGTACGTGCGGGGTCACCTCTGGGAAGCTACTGGGCCGAGTCAACATCAGCATTAACCTCGAAGGAGCCGAGTCGAGAGCCTCTGTGTTTCAAAACGGTTGGATGAAGCTTGGGAATGAACCGGCCAAACCTGCGGCTCGTTTGCACTTGACGGTTCGGGCTGAACCGGACCCCCGGTTTGTTTTCCAGTTCGGAGGCGAACCGGAGTGCAGTCCTGTGGTTTTCCAGATTCAGGAGAACATCCGGCAGCCTGTTTTCAGCTGCAAGTTCAGCGCCGATCGCAACGCCAGATCACGGTAAGTTAATTTTAATGATTTCCTTGCTTTCCGGCGCTTTTTAGTGATTTGTCCTCTCTAGGGCTAACATGCACTAGTCTCTCTCTAGGTTGTTAATTCATGGGGCCCAGTGCATTGGTGTGGTTTCCGCTAAAGTACGCATATGGGTTGTCAATTTCTTTAGCTGGTCACACTATTTTCACATGTCAAGTTGGCCACCAGCTATTTAACCTTTGATCTGTTTCAATTCCTTTCCTTATAGCAGCTGCGCTTTTGGTTTGTTTCTTGGAGGACACTCCACAATCATAGTCATTAATTAGAGGAAAAAAGGTAGTCCCTCCATGAGGGTCACTGTTATTGTCCAATAGAGCAAATTCAGGAGGGTGCTTTCATGAATTTTTGTTCGCATTGGAACTCGAATTTCTATCTTCTTTCTTACTACTTAAGCTAGATGCCCTTTGATATTTTACTAATTCATTTTTGTAATTTAAATACAAATATTAAAATTACTATAATTTTGAGACTTTTACGTAATTTAATATAAATTTCAAGTCCTCGTTCTTTTTGAACATTTCTTTAAAAATGTTTACAATATCAATTAGCTACAAAAAATTCTTTGGGAAACATTGAAGTCACATGTAAAACATTAGAATGATAGTAATTTATTTTTTATTTTTCTTATTTTTCCGCAAGTCATTTTCCAAATATACATTTGGGACTCATTGAAATATATATTCCATATATGCTAGTAATTTGTAAAACTTTCTGTAATTTTTATTGTGACATATATGTATGCTAAATATAAAATGCTTATGATCTCTTTGACATACATGATTGTATAATTGTCTATCATGAAATATATTTTAATAATTCTTAAATTATTTTACCAGATTCAACTTGGCAAAATAGTACTTTCATTGTTTCATGCATAAAATTTTTACATGAAAAGTATAGATAGTTATGGTGTAAAACATAGAAACAAATTGAGCAGCATTCTACACATTTTGACCCTTTAATATATCATTACTCATGGAAAGTTCATGAAGTTTTTAGATATTGTTTCTCTGTTATCCTGCATTTTTGGTTGCTAATATGGGATTCTTAACAATTTTTCCTAATACTCAGCATTGATAAAACTGAATTTTCCTATGAATTTCTGACATGCATAATTTTAAGTTATTAACTATTAACTGGTCTTATATTTATTTATAACTCAACTCCTATAATTAATTTTTGTCCTGTTACCATGTGATCTATTTTGGTTCTTCCAAGGAAAAAAACAAAAGGAGTTGGAATCTCAACTTCAATATCCTTGGATACATATACAATATCACTCATGACGTACCTTCTCTTTCTGTTTTAACAAATGGTTTTGTAGCAAACAAGTTTTATCATATATATATATATATAAGATGTGAAATCTTATTTTAGTGATGAATTGAAGATTTCCAATCATGCATATATACCACGTTTGGTCAAAGAGACAATATCAAACCCCCAAACTGTCATTCACAACCACCATTGATTCCCCTCCATGTGCACGTACATATTTGATTGCAAATTAATTTATACTTTGCATTTATGTGTTGATGTTCTTGTTTGACCTTTTGGTGCTTTGATTTATTAGTTAAATTATTTTTATTTAGTTAATGGTGTTGTTGATGTGATTTTGGTGTTTGGAAATTGGTTTTGTGTAAAAGCAGTTGTCTCCCATCAGATTTTACAAGCATAAACAACAGAGGATGGATGAGAACATTGTATTGCGAGAGAGAAAAGGCGGGAAGGGAGAGAAAGGGGTGGATGGTGATGATCTATGATCTCTCAGGCTCGTCTGTAGCAGCTGCCTCCATGATCACTCCATTTGTACCCTCCCCAGGCTCAGACCGCGTATCTCGCTCAAACCCTGGTGCATGGCTCATCCTCCGTCCTCATGGTGTCTGTGTGAGTAGCTGGAAGCCCTGGGGTCGTCTTGAGGCATGGCGTGAGAGGGGATCAATTGATGGTTTGGGTTACAAATTCGAGATCATTACAGACGATGGACTGAGTAGTGGAATTCCCATTGCTGAGGGCACCATGAGCATGAAGAAGGGTGGACAATTCTGCATTGATAGTACTTCAAGGGATTCTGCCTTGAGTTCACTGTGTCCAATTAAAGGATTTGTGATGGCATCAACCGTGGAGGGTGAAGGAAAGGTCAGCAAGCCTGTGGTTCAAGTAGGGTTGCAGCATGTCACTTGCATGGCGGATGCTGCCCTCTTTGTCGCCCTTTCAGCCGCCATTGATCTTAGTATGGATGCTTGTCGTCTTTTCACCCATAAACTTGGGAAGGAGTTTTCCCATAGCCAACAACTGTCCTCTTAAAACACATTATTAACACTTTCTCTTCGTATGCGATGATACCCAAGTAAAAACCACTTCAGGTTTGAGCATGCATGTTTTTTTTTCCCAATTACTTCACCCTTATTTTAATTTTTGTCCAAATTTCTTAAAGAATATATTAGATGCTTTATATCCCATAAGAGAGAGAGAGTGACCTACGCTTTGGTTTCTGAAGCCGATCTTGTTTGACTTGTATTCTTTTGCCCGATTGGATTCCTTAGTTAGTTTGGGCTATGTCAAGGAGTACATGATCGGGGATTTATTTTTTTATTTTTTATTTTGCTCCAAGTTACAGATTGAAACTGTACATAGAATGAAAAAAAAAAAAAATTTGTTTGTTGTATGTATCTTATTGCATGATCACTTTTTGCCTATTATTTCCTGATTTTTTGCTTTGAAATATTACTAAGATTATGTTTGATAGGTATGAAATTAAAATTTTAAAATTAAAAAAAACAGTAATTTATAAAATTAAATTAAAATTTTCTTTAATTTTAAGAGTGCAATAATACAGCCTAAACAAAGTTTGAATTCTTATAATTGCATGTTCTTTTATTCTGACTGGCAAGTACAATTAACTAGGTTGCCACATGTTATTCAGCTGTTGAATTTGGTCTTTCTGGGGCGGAATGTAAGGTTGTCCAAAAAAAAAATGCCAGGGAATTTGCCAAGGGACAAATAATTATGAACCTCGAAAATCGAAATAACTACTTATGAAGCAGCTTTACGACATGATCATAGTAACCACTTCAATTTGTGAATAATATTTTCATTTTGCGCTGGCAGGATGTTCATCCTCTCATTGACGTGGCTCAATGAAATTAAAACAAGTGTCTAAAAATAAATATAAAATCAATTTAGACATTATCCATCTATTTTCGGGTATAACCCATTTGTATATATATATTTTTTATTTTTTTCTTGTTTCTCTTCCGTCTTCACTTCCGGCCATTTGGAGTTTCGAATCCGATAGAGAAGTGGATTTGGCGTCAGTGATTGGATTGGGATTGAGATTGAGGGGGCGACGAAGACAACGGCAGTGGGACAGAAGGATGAGGAGGAATAATAGGAAGATGTTGAGATTGAGAGGGAGTTGGGATGGTGTTTTTCTAAGGTTTCGAAGGATTTGGGTTCCGTAATTTTTTTTGATCAAAGGGTTATGTAATTTAGGGCATTGAAAAGGCTTGGAAGTGTTGGGTGTGAAGAAGAGATGTTGGGTTTCGATTATTTGTTACAGTGGATTAGCATATAAATTTCGTGGGGAGGAATAGGACTGGTGCTGCTGCCTCTGCCGTCGGTGGTGGTGATGTTACCGCCCTTCGGTGGTGGTGTTACTGCTGCAGCTGATTGTGGAAAGGTCGATCAAGGAGGTTGGAGTTTCAATGTCGGCGAGGCCAGAGTGATGTTGTCGGCCACGGTAGTCCAAACGTCAGTGGTGGGGAGGAGGAAGAAGGTGCAGACGGCGGACCAGAGGAGAAGGAAAAAAAAAAAAAAAAAAACAGATGGGTTATATCCGAAAATAAATGGGCAATATCCGATTTAATTTTATATTTATTTTTAGACACTTATTATAATTTTATTGAGCCACCTCATTGGAGAGATGAAGATCACCTTTCCTGCACTGCACTGGATGGAAGTGTTATTCATAATTTATTATATAGACTCATGTTAAATGTGGAAGTGTTATTCATAATTTATTATATAGGCTCATGTTAAATGTTGTTACTCCCTGTATGTGTTTACCGAATTTGATGCTAAGTGAAAGGGGAAGGATTTTGAGGAACAAAACAGATTGTATTTCATACTTATTACAAGAAAATAATACTCTGTAATTCTTTCATTAATAACAAAACTTCATTATTATCATTTGGGCAATTAACTTCGTCATTATTTTAGTACTCATGGTCATGGGACGTGATTTTGGCATTCCACGTATTGAAATTAAAATTTTAAAGAAGTGCCATGCAGAAACCTTTCTTTAGAATGCTAATATTATTTCTCGATTATAATGTCTAGACACATAGTGAATTTGTTTAGAACAAAATCTTCCTAGATCTAATTAAATATTTTGGCAGTAACATCGCATCTATTATTACGGACATATTAACTTCAGCATGTTAAAATAAAACAAATATTTATAATTATAACGTAGGACCACACGCCTTTGAATTAGAATGATTGATACCAAAACTAAGGAAATTTTTTTTTTTTTTTATATTATTTGTTTGTAGTATATAATTTGCAGAGTCATCCTCCATTAATTTTATTAATTTGTTTATGGACGCTTAATTTGAGAGGGTAACAAGTTTCTTAGCCCAATGGCATCTCGAGCCTGCGCCACAAAGGACATAAATAGGCGTCAAATCGAAACTTCTCTCCTGGTTGCGCGTCTCATCTTCTCAGGCCAGAATACCGGAAAAGCTCCATCTTATGCGGATGGGAACTTTTGGTTTTCCGGCGATGGACTCCGATCGGTACGCCGTCGTATTGTTGATATTAAGCCTCGCCACCAGATCTCTTTCTCAATCCGTCATCCAAATCAGGCCGGAAAATCAAAACTTGGTCGCCTCCGATTCGATATCCGGAGGCCCGAGGATTCGGAGAGACGATAGTTTGTATTGCGAAAGCTGGAGATTCTCCGTCGAGACTAATGATGCCGGGCTATGGAGTCAGATTCCGGCGAGGTGTCTCGGATACGTGCAGGAGTATATGACCGGCGAACGGTACCTGTCTGATTCTGAGATCGTCGCCGACAACTCGTTGGTGTTCGCAAATACAGTGGAGATCGCCGGTAACGGCAAGGACGCTTGGGTATTCGACATTGATGAGACGTTGCTGTCCAATGTGCCGTACTACGTGGTCCACGGGTTTGGGTAAGTCGGACGATTTCTAACCGTTAGATATGTTGAATAAAAGTTTAGGTCGCTGTTGCGAACCCTTTATAATTTATGTCGTGTACAATCACTATGGAATAGGACCATACAATCATAAACTGGCCACAAGTTCACCAAAATCTTTTGTCACTATAAAGTATAAACACTTTTTTTTGTACCATCATCAAGGTTGTAGTCAGATCCTCTGCAGTGCACTGGTCCATGGCCAAACTTAACACAATTAAATTTATTTTCAAGAACAATTAAATCTACCCACTTCCAGCATGCATTTATTTAATTGTTTAAGTGGGGCTTATAATTAAAATAAAAGTTATATAAAATCAAGAACTATAGGCTTAGAAGTCTTTTTAAGTCTACTAAAGGTCATATTAGTGAGAGTTATAGGAAATTGTTACATATGTTTGAGGCCTATATATTCATATGGTCCAGCCAATTTGATAAGTGAATCAAAATTGGATACTATAAATGGATTAAAATATTTTCAAGTATTCCTCCATCTACTTCTTTTCTAAATTTTCAAGTTGTGTGAGTATTTAGGTGACTTATTTTTAACAAAGCGTATAAGAGCTTAGTTGTATCTATGTCGATGTCATCCCCACCTTATTCTCATAAGCCCTCTTCTAACAGTGGCTCCCCTTTTGCTTTAGGAGAAGTAAAACCCAGCTTCCTCTTCTTCTTCATCCTCACTGTTGATCCCCATGTTGGACCAAAACGACCCTCCAGCACAATTGGCATAAGCCAATGTGCCACAACTAAATGATTTTGTAGCACTACAATGAGTTTTATATGACGGATATTGGCATCATGTCTTATTCGTTGGGTTGTATATTTATCTGATGGAACTACCTACTTTCTAGTTAGATATGATGGTTTCAGTTTTTGGTATCACGCTTTGAATTTAAGTTGTTAAGTAAGAAAATATGTTTTTGGACATAGGTCGGAGACATTTGATGAAGACTCTTTCAATGATTGGGTGTATTTGGCTGAGGCCCCTGCCTTACCAGCAAGTTTGAGGTTGTACAGGGAGCTCGAACAGCTGGGAGTTAAGATATTTCTGTTAACCGGAAGGGATGAGCATCAAAGAAATGCCACACAGAAAAATCTTGTTTATGCTGGTTACAGCAATTGGGAGAAACTTATTTTGAGGTATCTAAGCAAATTTGGGATTCTGTTTACTTCCTTTTACTTTGATTATTGAATTCTTGTGGCCATTGGATTATTGTAAATTCAATTATATAAAATAAAAAAAATAAAAAAATAAAAAGATGAAGAAAGAAGCCATTTCATCAAAACATTGGTTCAACATCATTTAGTTACTAATGGTTGATTTTTATTGGATCAAAAAGGGGGCCTTCAGATACAGGCAAACCAGCCAGCATCTACAAATCTGAGAAGAGAAAGGAGTTAGAAGATGAAGGTTTTATGATTCACGGGAGCTCAGGGGATCAATGGAGTGACTTGTTGGGCTTTGCAGTAGCCACACGGTCTTTTAAACTCCCGAATCCAATGTATTACATTGCCTAATAATTTTATGTATTTTGTAATTTAAAGGAGGAATTCAAAATTTGGCAATTGTATCTCCTGATAATGTTGTAAATTATTGCTTACATTTAATATGAGCAGCCTCTCTGTATCTAACCATTTTTCTTTTGAACAATTTTCTTGGCTTATTCATGTTATGTTTACTTTTAGAGGTTTTCTACTGTTTTGCTCACACATAAACGACACAGAATGGACAGAAAGATGTCTTGTAATCTCAAGATGATCTTAAGGCTATTGTGATGTTGGGCTAGAAATGTTCTTGTATTAGGATGTGACAATGCCAACACACCATTCCACTTTTTTTATTTTTTTATTTTTTTGTCAAGATTTACTTAGTCACATGCCTTGATAGCATTGTCTGCATATCAGCACATGAATCATTTCCAGTTTTGGGAAACTTGTCTGTGACTGATGAACAAGGCGGCATAATGGTGGCTCTAAAGGATCTCATTCGCAACAGTGGCTTAATTTCTTTATTGGGGAATGGGCTAAGTTGTCACTGTTCACATGTGACAATTTTTATTAGCAGGCAAGGTTCATAAAGATAAAGTTATTGCTGCACCAAAGAGGTCATTAAAAATTTAAAGCAGGCTGACTAATAAATCAATCTCTATTACTACTCTCTGCACATGTCTTATCCATACAACACACTCAGAGATATATAATAATTAATAAATGTACTCATTTCATGAAGAAATAAATTTGGAAGCTATGAATAATAATATCTGAGTTAATGAGACACAGCCATCACCAACCTGTTTTACAACATTGGTTACTACTGTACTGTTTCTCTCTCTTGTTTCTCTTTCTCTCTCAAGGAGATGATGATGGACTAGGACTAGTCTTTTGGTTTGAGACCAATCCCCCACAAACAAGAGGCTTTGTTGCAGGAATTCTAAGACAATTCAAGCTACCTCCAGGGATGACAGAACACTCTGGTTGAGGCCTCTGCATGTTTCCACCGGGAATGCAATTCAAAGAGAAATCAAAACCCACATTCCTAAAGTAGAGCTTGCTACATTCTTGGCTGAAGCCAGAAAAGAAATTGTAAGAAACTGTCAAGTTCACAAGGCTTCTAAGCGAACAAACCAAGTCCGGCAACACACCCGATAGCTTGTTGTGTGCGAAATTGAGAACTTGAATGTCACCCAAACAAGAGATTGAGTCTGGCAAATGACCCATCAGTGAATTGAAGCTCACATCAAACACTTGCAAATCTTGCCACAACCCAACTCCCTCTGGAATGCAACCTGTCAGCTGGTTATTGAGGAACAGAATCTCCTTCAGTCTTGGACCCATGTACCCAAAACTAAATGGGATTTCACCATTTAATTGGTTGTTGGCTAGATTGATGACAGAAGCTGGGGAATTCCCTAAATTTGGAGGAATTTCACCATCAAACTGATTATTATTGATAAGGATTGCATCTAATTTCTTGTCAAACAGATCTTCAGGAATGGGTCCTGTGAATTTGTTGAATCTGAGGTCCAAATAAATAAGGTTAGGGATAAAAAGAGTTGTAGTTGGAAATGGACCAGAGAACTGGTTGTTACTGAGGTCTAACTCGGTGAGAGAAGAGAGGTCTTTCAAAGTGTCAGGCACACTGCCTGTGAATCTATTGCTGTTGAGGTGAAGGAGAGACATATCTGTGAGGAGAGAGAGTTCTTTCACAAGAATGCCTTGAAGATTGGCATGGTTGAGATCTATGCCTGCAACAACTGTCCCTGTTGGGTACTCAACCACATCAGTTTGATCAGAATCTAGAGAATCTGCACAAAACACACCCTTGTAAGCACACACATTTGAGCCAACCCAAGTGTTCAAAATCCCCAATGGGTCATCTGTGATTGCAGATTTCCATGCCTGGAGAGCAGTGTAAGCCTTGTTCAGCTTTGAAACTGAAGACCCCCCAGATGGGGGTTGCCCATTGATCCCTCCACCAATCCACACACCACCACCACCACCACCACCAGTGCCAATATTAACACCAACACCACCACCCACACTGATGTCAGCTTCAGCTGCAATTATTTGGAAAATGAGAAAAGCCAGTAGACAGATTTTCTCCATTTTTGAGGTTAGGAATCAAGATTCCTATTTGATCACTTTTTCTTGTAAGGATGTCCAAATAAGGTTTGCAGCATTGAAAGAGAGAAAGAAGATGGTGTGGGGTTAATTGGTTTTCAATGTGCTCTGCTCTACTCTACCCTATTCTGTTTATATATATTTACTTTATTGATTTATTTATTTTGTAGATATATTTTTGGGCTTCGCTTTACCTTTATTAGTGTAATACAGCCTTTTTGGTACGGATATTGACTTTTCACCGATTTTTGTGTTCAAGGTGGAAACTGTTGATTAATTGAGACTCAACTCAAAAGATTTGATAAAAAAACATATATTACCATTGAATTAAAAGTGTGTGTATGATTACACTGCATATGACAAAATATTACTGTTTAGTGTTTGCTTCCAAGAATGAGGAGACCAAAAGCACAAGATTGGGTGAACCAGGCATTATTAATTCCAGTGTTGAAACTGTTTATCATGTGGTTAACTTGTCTTTAACTAACCCAATTAAGCAAATCAAATTTGTGTTTGGTATGGAATTTTATCTCCATATGAATGATTGCGAAAGGGTTTTGAGTGCCTTTTAACATTATTGATTGCAACTGGTTAGAGTGGCATGCAATGTGAATGATAAGAACTTAAAGGTTGAGGTAATGATTTGAATGAAGCAGGCGCATGTAATTATCAACCTTTTCTTTCTATTGGATGGCAGCTAAGCTTCCATGGCCATCCCCCAACCCAAATTTACCATTAAAAGAACAACTCATTAGAAAGGGTTTCTTATGTCCCCTTTCAACTACCACACTATATACCACACTGTATGTGGAAGTCCTGCCATACCACACTTATATGTGGAAGTCCTGCCAAGAAGTAATTTAATGCTGGCCACAAGTAAATCATTAATGACTGTTTCAGGCCATGCTCGTTGAGAGAGGGGAGTGTGTGAGATTCATCACTGTACATCATTTTATCTCCTAGTCTATTTTGCAATGCCGTTGATTATAGATTTTTCTAAAGAATTATTATTCCGTGTCGATTTTGTCAACACAACGTGCTAAAAGATATGACAATAAAGTCATAATATTAACATTATTTTACACAAAGTATGCTTTGTAAAATACTTTAGAATTTAATCTACTGATAGACCAATAAGTGATGCATTAATGCTTTGTTTTTATAGCGAATCACATAAATGTTAATGCAATATGTTGTAATGTACTTACTAACTATATATATAAATATATATATATTTTACATGTACATATTGTAATGTGCAAACAGTTGGACAGGATTGGATTGCAGTTGTTGTTGTATTCGCTTCCAAAGTAATGGCGATTCTTACTTCTGGTAGGCCAAGTGTCCTTTTGTTGTAATTGGGCCAAAATTTATAGGGACTGTGTACATGTGAGTGGTGTCTTACTATTAGGTGGAGGTGCCACCTCTGGGTTTCATTCATGAATTGTATGTGGGCACCATCTTCAAGTTTCATCCATTAAGTTTGATGTGTGGAGTAGATTATGTCCTAAATGTGGGTAGGCCTTAATATTGTCTCCACTTCATTAACATGACAGTATACACCACCCCTACTGTATTGTAAGTAAGTGCTATACATCACCATTTAATCTTTAAACCTGGGAATTGGGTCATGCCAAATTCAGGGTGGAATTAAATTAGCTAGCCCAAGTTGAATCCATGTGTAGTGTATATAAAAGACCCAATGACCCATTAATCATTCCATCTTTAAGCTTAATTCACTTCGCGCCAAATGCACAAGAACCAACCCATCATTCATGCCATTCAATTCCGATGAATTAAGTGCAGATCAGATCATCGTCACATCTACCAGTCTTCCTCTTCTTACCATTTATATACACACTTGTGCAGGTATGTGTATACTGTATATGGCATTGTATTATGTATAGCAAACCAACGGTCCAGTCTCCTGATATTGTCATTCCTTGCTAAAGTTGGAACATAGGAAGCAGATGGCTATTCTTTCAACTAGGGGGTGAGAAAATAGGTCATGATTCACTAATTCGTTCATATTTGCTCGCTTTAAAATGGATATGGGTGAATCATTTTAAAATATGGGTCAAAATGAGTGACCCATATTTAACTCATTTTTATAGAGAGTTAAACGGGTTAAATATGGGTCACCCATTTTGACCCATGTCTCACCCATTATATAAAAAAACAGGCATGAGATTTTTTTATTTTTACATTTTATACGCCTAAAATTATACTTTTTTGTATTTATACCCATAAAAATTTGAAATTGCCCCATTGAAATTATGAAAAAAAACCTCTCTATATAAATTTGCCCCCCTAAATGAATTCCTAGATCTGTCCCTGATAAGAAACCTAGTTTCGCACTCTCTATTTAACTTAAATTCACCTCTTTTTCCTTTCTAAAATTCTCTTACATGATCCCAAATTCTCGCTCTCTCAAATTCTCTCCCTAAGATTATCTCTGCAGCATCCTCTTTCTCTTTCTAAAATTATTTGGAGTATTATAGAATTGCTCTGCTACATCCACATATACAATGTATTCGCCTGGATTATATTTGCCCTGTTTTCTTACCTAAGGGATTCTATTGGAAGGCATGTTAGAGTTGTAAGATTATTTATTTAATTGTGGCCCACATGATTTGGACATGTGACATATTACTTGGTGGGTAAGTAAATAGATATCAATTAATATTATTTATTTTTGGTCAACTTATAATTACCTTTTTGGTAATTACTTATTGGAGAAGTGTTTTCCTTTCTTATTCCTTACTTTGATGGAAAGTAAAATTATGTTGCTATAAGGAAAACTGATCCTCCCTCTACCTTTATAAAAGTGCATATATTCCATCAATTATGTACAATTAATGATACAATACGTAAAAGTTTTATGTGTGCAAAAGGTCAAGAGAGAGAAACCAGTTTCCACCTTTACCTGTTGATTAGAATTGCAGATTAGTTCGTGATTAAATGATCTAAAAGTTGGATTTAATCTCAACAAGGTTTGATATCATGAATCGAGGTATTTATATCTAACTATTTATTTATGCATTATAGATATGTGAAAATCATGAAGTTCTAAGACTATAGAATTCATGTTTATTTGTGATGAATGGTTTAATACGAATAATTATAGTTTACATGTGGTATCAAAGTTAACGGTTTAGGAACTCATTATTTTTCATTAAAGTTGCATAAATAATATGTATAAATTTAAAATTAAATGATTGTATAATCCACCCTTTTAGAATCGTATGTTTAGATCAGTCCGTGTGGTTTTTGGGTTTGGGTACCTCAATTTCCGAGCTAAAATTGAATTATGAAAGTTGATTACTGATACATAGTTTACATATGTGTAATAGTACAAACGTATGCATAATGTGTGTAAGACAAACAACTTCAATGCTTTAGGTTGCTGATTTTCGTGCATGACTAATAAAGAACATTGAATTATAATAATAATAATAATAATAATAATAGCATTTGTCCTGCTATTGTTTTATAGAAACAGTCAGTTGTGAAAGGATTACAAAGACTCATTATTATTATTATTTAAAAATTAATAAATACATAAAGTTTGTGTATTTATTTATTTTATTAAAGAGGTTTAAATTATTGTTATAAGTATTTGTCCAATGATTTGAAGATTCTGATTTTAATTTAAAATAAATTAAAATTAAAGTTATTGAATACATAAAATATATTTATTGATTTATTTATTTTAAGAATTTGAATTTCTAGAATAATTTGTGAGTTTAGAAATTTAATCTAATAAATTAGATATGCAAATAACTTGTTGTTTCGTACCCAAACATACATACATATTGTAAAATCAATTTTAAATTGAATCAATTATGATCTTTAAGTCCGAAAATAAAATAATATATTTTATTATGTATATAAAATAAGAAGATATTTTCTATGAAATTTCGGACTATTAAGTTTTTGAGATCGAAGTTGCTTAAACTTTAATCGACAATTATGAGTATGTGTGTATAATGTTAAATGAGTAAATTAATAATTAATTAATTACTAATTAATTTAATATTCATATTATGTGTGGGTTAGTAGCTACCAAAGTGGCCTAACCATAATGGTCGATGAATATTAATTTTAGTAGTAAATATAACTTAATGATGAATTAATTATTGTCTAATTTAATATTCATATTATGTGAAGATTGGTAGCTACTAAAGTGGCCCAATCATAATGATTGATGAATATTAATTTTTGTAATAGACATAATTAATCATAAATTAGTTACTATCTAATTTAATATTCATATTATGTAAAGGTTGGTAGCTACCAAAGTGGCCTAACCATAATAGTTGATGAATATTAATTTTAGTAGTAAACATAATTGCAATATTTCATGAATTATGATGCTAATAATTTTTTGTGATATTCATGAATATTGATTTTATTTAATTATGAGAAATAATTCCTCAAAGGGAATTGATTTTCAAGTAATTAAATAAAAATTAAAGGGTCGTATGTATTTTTTTTTAATTAGGTAAATATAGGATATCCAAAGGTAACTTATTTGTTTAATTAAATAATACATCACCAATAAAGGTATACATATAAATACATATAAGCGTCATTATTAGTATCTTATAGTTGCCACCTAAATGGGTACTATAGTTATACATTGTATTTATATTTTTAAGTTATACATACGTGTTGTTAATTCAAAGCATTATTATTGTTAAGATTTTATCCTATTATATTTGTTTTATTACATCCCTTAATGTGCTTGCTACATCTGTTCTGATTCTCAATATGACTAACTTCTCATAATGAAATGAGTAAGTTGAGTTCAAAATTTAGATGTGTTAAATCTTAATTTAACATTTTAAATTGAGAAACTTACTGTTATTACTGATAAAAACAGCGAGGAAGAAAAGATTCTTCATAAAGTTTGGGAGAGATCGAACAGATTAAGTATTATGGTTATGCGAATAATTGTTCCTCATAGTGATAGTGCTAAGGAATATTTGATTATAAGAATGTTTTCGTGTTGTAGATAAATATCTAAAACGAAAATTATTAATTGATATAACTACTATGGATTTTTTGTTGGTACTCGTACCATGTATGATCGTATTTTTAGATGACTAATGTTGCTGCAAAATTGAGAACCTTATAGATGATTGTGAATGGGAATTTTCTTATTCAATTTATTCTCAATTTCTTGTCTATTCAGTATGGGTCATTTCGAATTAACACTATTAAGACAAGTGGAAAGTGATTTAATTGACCATTACGTTAATTTATGAGGAAACAAATCTTAAGTAGTAAGGTAATCATTATGTTCATCTGATGACTCAAGAAGTGAGAAAGAAATTTGGGAATAAGTCAAAAAAGGCAATAAGTGAGCAACACCCAAAATTAAAAGATTTAGGTCAATCTACTAAAAGAAAGTAATGTAATAATGAAAAAGTATCATTAATGTATTGAACACTTTTAGAAAGATTACATGACATATAAAGAATGATTCGAAAAAGAAAAGTACGCTCTTGGCTTTTGTATATTGCGAATTACTTGTTGAAATTCTTTTTAATACATGATAGGTTGACTTAAGTACTAATATTTATGTTTTTAATAGATGCAAGAATTTTTTATGGCCTAAATCACAAATTCAAATAAGAATTTCTTATTTATGATAATTGGGAAAAAGTTTTGTTGAAACCATTGTGACACTATGTTTAATGTTAGACAATGGATTTTATTTAAATTATTTTAAAAATTTTATGTTTATTCAATTTCCCATAATTTGATTTTATTTCGGAAACTTTATGTTAATGGTTTTTCATTTAAATTTAGTAATGATATTTATTTAAGAAATTATAATTTATGAGTTATGGTATTATTGTTGATGATTTCTGTAAATTCAAATTTGATGGTTTATTTATTAAAATCATTTTGATCTTGTATCATAATGTTATAATTAAGCGTAACTCAATTAATAGAAAATTTATCTTTGGCATAAAAGACTAAGTTAATATCTAGTGAAAGGTTAGAAAAATTAGTAAAGGATGTGATTCTTCTGAATCTAAATTTTACTGATTTTGATGTGTGTGTAGATTGTATTAAGGGTAGATAAACTAAACGCACAAAGAAATGAGCCACAATAAGTACATAGCTTCTTGAAATTATTTGTAGACCTTCTGATGTTCCATCTTTTGGAGGAGAAAAGTATTTTATCGCCTTTACAGTTGATTTTTCACGTTATGGATATATCTATTTGTTGTATGAAAAATCTCAAGCAGTGGGTACTCTTAAAGTATACATAAATGAGGTTGAAAAACAACTAGATAGAAAGTGAAAATCATAAGGTCATATAGAGGTGGTGAATATTATGTAAAGTATGATGAAACAGGTTAATACTCCAACCGTTTGTTAAACTCCTTGAAATGTATGCCATTTGTGTTCAATACACTTTGCTATACATGCCACAACAGAAACGTGTAGCTGTAAGGCGTAATCGTATTTTTATGGAATTGATTAGGAGTATGTTAAATAATTCCTCGTTACCCATAATGTTGTGGATATTAAGTAATCTAAAGGGTACAAGTTTTACTATCCGAAACATAGTACGATAATTATTGAAACCGGTAATGTCAGATTCATTAAGAATGGTGAAATCAGTGGGAGTGATAAAAATAAGAATTTGATCATTTCAGAAGTTAGGGTACAAATATCTTTGCCCATAACTTATAAGGAAATAATTGTTCCTTCAGTTGTTAAACCGTATAACAACGAAGAACAATTAAATGATCAACAACTCTATAATGAGATTGTCACCAATGAATAGATTGTAGAAGAATCATAAGGAATAACATTAAGACGATCTCAAAGAGAAAGGAGATCTGCTATTCCGAATGACTATGTGATATATCTGCAAGAATCTGATTTTGATATATAGTGAGATATATACAGATCCGGTTACATATTTATAAGCCATTAACAGTAATGATTTTACTAAATGGATCAATGTCATGAATGAAGAGATTATAAAGAAACCTTCTCTCTAGTATTTAAGAAGGAATCTTTTAAAATATCATGACATTAGTAGCTTATTATGATTTAGAGTTACATCAAATAGATGTGAATACAATTTTTATGAATAGAAGTTTATAAGAGGAAGTCCATATGGAATAGCTTGAAGACTTCATATTAAAGGGTAAAAAATTCATGGTCCGTAAACTTAAGATATCAATATATAGATTTAAACAAACTTCCTAACAATGGTATATTAAGTTTAATGATATCATTATTTCTTTTGGTTTTAAGAAAAATACTGTTAATCAGTTTATATACTAGAAGGTTAGTGGGAGTAAGTTTATATTTCTGATTCTATATATTGATGATATTTTATTTGTTACTAGTGATCTTAGTTTATTATATGAAATTAAAAGTTATCTCTAAGAACTTTGAAATGAAATATATGGATGGGACATCCTATGTGATAAGAATAGAAATATTTCATTATAGATCACATTGATTTATTTTTAGAATTGTCTCATAAAGCATATACTAAAAGAGTTCTAGAAGATTTGGTTGGATGAACAATATTATGAAAAAGTACAAAGTAATTTATGATTACTTTGTCTATTATGAAATTTTAATTTGTAACATGCTTTGAGGTTATAATTTATGGTTGCAGAATTTATTTCAGGACTTGGAGTTATGGGTACTGTTTTCAGATTGCTGAAAATTTATGATGCAATTGTTGATCTTCTTGTATGAAAAATGATAGGTATTCTAAAGTTGAAATACTTTATCATTAAAGAAAATATTTAGAAACAACGAATGTCTATTGAAATTATAAGCACACAACTTATGATTGCAATCCATTAATGAATGGACTACTATCCAAGACATTTATGGAACATGTTGAAAGAATAGGTCTTAAATGTAGTAAAGGATGATTATTTTTTAATTGTGAATTGCTTAAATATTGCTTATATATATTTGACATTTTGCGCTGATTAAATGTATTTCTGATATTTCCTATTAATTAATGTACATGTACGTATTGTTTTAATAAGTGGTAATAGGAATAGTTTTGGAAAAGACATTATTGTTAGATCATTATTGATACTTCTCATTTATAGACTATGTTGAATAGATTACTAGTGTTGTGGTACATAGAAGGGACTGTGTCATTTAAGGATATATAACCGCCATGACTCGCATTGATAATTTATTTACCATGGTATTTATGATGACCAATTTAATGAGTTAATCTGATTTATGGTGCACATTAATGACTATTTTACTAAACCACTACAGAAATTATCATATGTGCCAAGTGGGAGAATGTAAGATTATTTATTTAATTGTGGCCCACATAATTTGGACATGTGACATATTACTTGGTGGGTAAGTAAATAGATATCAATTAATATTATTTATTTTTGGTCAACTTATAATTACCTTTTTGGTAATTACTTATTGGAGAAGTGTTTTTCTTTCTTATTCCTTACTTTGATGGAAAGTAGAATTATGTTACTATAAGGAAAACTGGTCCTCTCTCTGCCTTTATAAAAGTGCATATACTCCATCAATTATGTACAATTAATGATACAACACGTAAAAGTTTTATATGTGCAAAAGGTCAAGAGAGATAAACCAGTTTCCACCTTTGCCTGTTGATCAGAGTTGCAGATTAGTTCGTGGTTAAAGGATCTAGAAGTTGGATTTAATCTCAACAAGGTTTGATATCATGAATCGAGGTATTTATATCTAACTATTTATTTATGCATTATAGATATGTGAAAATCATGAAGTTCAAAGACTATGGGATTCATGTTTATTTGTGATGAATGGTTTAACACGAATAATTATAGTTTACAAGAGTTGCATCAATTTTCTTTTTTGGTTTGTCTACTACAAAAACAAAAAAGCATTTGTTTTGAAGGAATCATTTTATCTCTCAGCCTAATGGGTTTACAAAGGGAAGTTCCAAGCAGTGGATTGTTCAACCCAAATTCTAATAGAGGATAGTGTTAATCTACTAAAGTATCTCCTAAATCATTGACTCCTAGTGTATGTAATTCTACTACTCGAAATAAACCTATGTTTACATCTGTATTTCAAAGGAAGACCTCATTTATTCATTTAATTATTTATTCTATAAAAAACTTGACAGATAATTTCATACTATTATAATTATTTATTCTATAAAAAGCGTAACAGATGATTCAAACAATTATCTATACATATTTTTACAAGCTTTTATCTATCTAAAATAAAGAACTATAATAATGAGATTATCTAAAATAATACTCCATCCATCCCAATTTAAGTGTCGCTTATAAGGAGGAGTTATTTTTATGCATTGTCTCCCTGGAAAGTTACTTACTTGCTATTTTAAGTTTTGAATATTCAAGTTTGAAATTTTAAACTCAAATGACATATATAGAAAGATGTGAAATATATTCTTTGAAAAAAGAGAATGGACACTTATTTTGGAACAGACAAAAATGAAAAATATGACACTTATTTTGTGTGATACCCCTCGGATCCGAGACACGGGTTGATCAGGCCCAGGCCCAATCTCGAGGGAATATCAAACAATTAATATTTAATCGAACACAGATGACAAAATGAATTTAATAAATAAAGTTTAAGCTGAAAGAAACTAAAAGTAAAATCCTTTATAATTAAATACTTAGAATCTGATAATCCAAAACTCCATCAGTTTAACAACTCGGGAATCCATCTCTAGTGGACCCCTAATAAAAATCCCAAATCTGAATAAAAGTAAAAACTGAAAATAAAATCCAAATCTAATATTTAGAAAGAAGCCCTACGTCGTCGGTAGAATGGAAGATCGTCTCTGCTCAGAACGAACAAGCTCTAGACTGGAAATGCCCGATACCTGAAAAATGATGAGTGGGTCAGGCCCACATGCAAGTTCTATACCACTACTACCCAAGCAGAGACCCGATACGCATGTACATCATAACCAATCCAACAATAGTTAATAGTCCGTAGATAAATATATATATATAATCACACTACAGGACTCTCACTGGATTACAGGCCCGTCTCAACCTGACTAGTAGGCACCATGCGAAAACGCACCCAAAGGTGGGCATGACTACCTAGTCCTAGCAGGGTACACATCCAACCATCATAGCCAGCTATGCATTCCAATGCATATACGCTCCCTAACCAACGACTCTAAGACTCAGGCTCATATCGTGGCATCATAAAAATATATTTAAATTCCATTCCAAACCAGAAGTGTCACTCAACTATTTAGTGATCTGACACAAATACAGGTAGGACTTAACTTTTATAGTTAATCCAGAGTAGGTAGGACTTAGCATTTTTGAGCTAATCCCCCTAGTATAACACCGTCCCATACCAATGCATACAAACCATCCATCCAGTATTGATAATACATATATGATAGCATAACATATCAATATCAACATATCCAATCATAAGCATAACAAGCATGTTTAATTAGCATGTTTGTTCAATACATCCAGTACCTAATTCTCTGACAAATTTTTAAATGCAGAGAAGAAATATAACCATCCTGTAACTCACAATAAGCATAATAATAATAATAATAGTATAAACATGCTTATTTGTAATTACTCCACAACATCCCACAAGTTGACATAAACAAATTCTTGGTAACATCAACTAGATTCATATTAAGTATTAACAAAATTAATATTAGTTAATAGGCTTAATCCCATACCACTGATATATGATTTACATATCAAACTCCTAATTCAATTGCTAATTTAAAATTAATCAACTTGAATCATCTACAAAATTTCAACCATGTAAACTTCCTTAAAAGTATCTTGCTGACACTTATAAATAAATAATAATCATTCCGTAATCTAATAAACTTAAATTAAATTACAGGAACATGATTTAACGGTATTACCATTCCCAGATAAATTGCAACTCATAGGGTTATGCACTTAAAATCCTCTGCCTCCAAAAACAGTTCACAAGTTCACCTGAAACTATAGCGGTTTAAATCTACCGATTTCTTTGTAATTTATTATGTATCATCACACCCACAGGATTTCCAATAGGACGTAGATGCTACTGAAACATCCCTGCATAGCTCCTAATAGCATCTGAAAACACCAAATTCTGAAACCCGTAGCCAAAACCATCACTGAAAAGGCGAAAAACTAAAACTTGTTGAAGGAGCCGGCTCCACACAAAGTGGAGCCGCCTCCATTCTATGATAGAGCCGGCTCCATCATGATGGAGCCGCCTCTAACTTCCTAAAGAGCCGGCTCCATCCTTAGATTGAGCTTGCTCAATCTTTTAATGGAGCCTGCTCTATTCCTCCTTCCCCTATGCGTCTTCTTCTCCAGTTCCGGCGGTGTCCAACTTCTGTATTCCTCCAACTAAGTTCATTACTGATTAAAACCAAGTCTTAGGGAGTTCCAAAGTTAATTAAATTCATAACTTATTAACTAAATCATATGGAACTAGAATTACACAAAACAACTTATAAGTGGATTAAAATCCATACAAGAACACATACTGTTTCAGGTATCTAGCCCTGCGTCCCAGATTAATTTTAAGATTTCCCACTATGTTTTAGAACTATTAAAATTCTTAATCCATCAATTGACATCATTAAAATCATGAATTAAGTAAAACAAAACAGTAAAACAAACAACACTATAAAACGAACAATTTAACAGTTCATAAACATAGGTTTATTAAACAATGCAAGCATGCGAACCAGATTTGTTTAAATCCTTATTTCATCCTGAGATTGTGTTAGGGATGCAAAGA
This sequence comes from Cornus florida, assembly GCF_030987335.1. Taxonomy (NCBI): domain Eukaryota; kingdom Viridiplantae; phylum Streptophyta; class Magnoliopsida; order Cornales; family Cornaceae; genus Cornus; species Cornus florida. Next base: position 111,277,162 of record NW_026775580.1, on the reverse strand, counting down.
ACACAGGTCAAAGAGATAGAGCTAGTTATAAAACTTGCCTGTGAGACTCGGTTCAGAAATCTCAACGTCTTTCTTCTAAGTTTTCCCGGCGCCCCTTTGGTTTTCCTCCTCTCTGTTTCCTCTGTCTCCACAACGTGGTTAGGGTTCTAAACCCTTGACAGCCTTATACAGATATATTTATAGGTTTATAAGTTTACACAAAACCCTAAGTTAATTTAAACCCTAAACTAAATCTTTAGTCGGCCCACATGAAACCTAATTAATGCTTAATTATGTCGGCTACATACGTGACTTCAAAACCAAAACCCTTAATTAATCCTACTAACATAAAACTCTATTTATAGAAAATCCATTTATACTAAATTAAATCATTTAACAACTAATTCAATTTCAAGAAAAATAATTAATTCTATTTAAAGAAAACAATTACATCCAAAAATTAAATAAACAATTAAATAAAATAATCAAACAAAAACAAGTCATTTAAATAATTCATAATGAAATCAACAAATTCACAACTAAATCAATAAAACACAATTTAAAATAATTAAATAAATTCCAGAATTATCCTTATTAAATTAGGGGTATTACATTTTGGGACAGAGGTAATAACATTTATTTTCCCTAAAATGGGTTTGGCGAGTCATGACGGGTTTACCCGACCCATTTTGATCCAACCCATATTTAATCGGTTACAAACGGGTTAATTATGGATTACAACCCATATTAGACCCGACCCAACCCGCCCATTTGCCACCCCTACTTTCAACCCCAGTTGAATGATGGTGATGTGAAAGGGTTCTTGTCAGAGGTCCTCCCTGGTTGTGAATTGTCATCATCAAGCCCTCCATTACAGGAATATTGTTTATCTCTGCACAAATATTGGTATATTACTCTCTTACCATCGTACCTTCCAGAAGTCCTTGCATTATTATTACTTTCAATGAATATTGTCATGTATGATGAGAAATATATATTTTTCTCCTAATATAACCCAATTTTAAACCTATTGTATATATAACATTATTATTATTATTATTAGTTTGTTATTGTAAACACGAAAATTTGATGGTTTTTTTTTCTTTACAAGTTGACCTATCAAATATGGGTCTAATGTTTAATTAAGTTATTTAATTGGCCCAAATTTGGTCCCCTTAAATTATTTAATTAGCCCAACTCCAAATGATTAAATGAAAAGATAATTATTCCTAATAAAATATATTTGAAATAATTAATTTTATAGATAATTATCATAATATAGTCGGCTCGGCCCAATTATGATTTTGTTTTTATCAGAAAAGGACATGTGTCATCATCCTATTAATCCAAGAAGCTTATAAATACAGGCATGGAGGAAGGAGGAGAGGGTACACAAATTCAGAAAATCCGGGGTCCAGAAATTGAGAGACTCAGAAATTCTAGAAAAAATACAGACCTGAATGTGGAGAGCAACAAGCATATCAAATTGTGTCGTTCTTCATCAATATTCTACTGAGATCAACAACAAGCACATCCAAAGCCGTGCTGTTCTTCACAAAATTCAACAAATTCTCTCATCTCTAAAGATGAAAAACAACAAGCACATTCAAAGTCGTGTTGTTCTTCCTCAAATCAACAAAGAACAACAAAAACATCAAAATTGTGTCGTTCTTTCCCTGCCATTCAACAAATTTGAAGAATCACCAAACAATATTGTTCGAGATCAAGCTCCTTCAATCCTCGATCAGAAATCATCGACAATCTTCCTCAACTACAAATACTTGAAGAAAATTATCAAACAACCCGATTCAAAATCAATCTCCAACAACCCTTCAATCCAACCAACAAAAGAGGTTGAATCAAATGACAAGTTCTTTCTTTTGTAAAGAATACCTCAGAGGATTGTAGCCATTTTTTATAAATTAATAAAATTATATTTGCTCCCTATTTTGTTCTTTATTTGTAGACTACAAAATTTGTGTGTACAAATTTTTAGCACGTCCGGTGGGACATCCTTTACCTCTCATCTCTTTCTCATACATCAAATCTTCAAAAAAATCATCGTCAGATTCTAAGACTCCCAACAAGATTCAGACGGAGAACAAGAATACCACCAAGGATATTGCAGTCATGACGAACAATATCATCACCACTATAAAAGGTGGCAAGAAGGTTGCAACTTCTTCAAGTGGTACAAACAATTCTGCAAGTTCAATGATGTGGAGCATGGTCAAAGCATCCGTTCCTGCCAAAAGACAGCACGATGCAATAAGAGTCGATTCCGCCAAATCTGTCAAAGTAACAACTCAAACTCATACTGCCTTCACCTCGCTGGGGGTAAGGATGGCAACGGGGCTGAGTTTAGGCTAGTGTACCCTCCCTCGCCCCCGAAATCGTTTAAAAACCTCGCTCCCATCCCCACCCAAAACTGCAAAAATAAGGGAACTTTCTACCCCATCCCCGTAACCTTTTACATTTTTACCCCCGCGGCTACCCGCCCCGCCCCATTTAAGATCATAATTTAATTATTGTTGAAATGGATTTTTTTTTTTCCCCCATCATCTTCAATTCTTCACCATTGCAACTTTCCTTTTAATAAAATTCATTTGTTACTTTGATATTGTTATATGAGGTACTTAATATACAGTGGAAAATATATATATTAATGAAATAAGGGTGCTTTAGTAATTTGCCTATTTAAACGGGGCGAGGCGGTGCGGGGCGACCTCCCCCCGCCCCCCACAATAAACCCGCGCGGGTTTTTATTATATCAAACCATCCCCACCCAAATAAGCAAAGCGGTCCCCCAAAACCGTAAAAAACGGGCGGGGTGGGGTGGGTAACCGCGGGGGCAGGTCAAATTGTCATCCCTAGCTAGGGGCAATGAGGAAGGTTCCTATAACCTCAAAGGTTGCTCCAGTTATAAGTTTAAGTTCAAGGCTGGTCCACCTAAGGCCAAAGATTTTTTCTGACTCTATCACTATGCCAGTTATGATGAAGAGTACTACCTCATACGAAGAGCAATTGACGATTATGACCCATGGAATTGAAAGATTACAACACTCTCTCAAGGAGTAAGATCTAAAAATTGCCTCGCTGAAAAAAAAGTTAAAATTGCGTGATGACAATGCTGAGTCAAGCAAATACTGAATTCCTCATTCTAATTCTATGCCAGAGAACACTCTAATTGATTATCAAAATGACGTGTCCGCTAATCCAACAATTGATGCTGCCTCCGTCACCTCACTTTCTGTCCAACAACTTCAAGACATGATAGTGAATTACATAAGAGAATAATACAGTGGCGTTTCTCAAAGTGCTCGCATGTACTCAAAGCCTTACACGGGAAGAATTGACATCTTAAAAATGTTGGTTGGGTATCAACCTACAAAGCTTCAACAATTTGACGGAAAAAGCAATCCCAAGCAACATGTTGCACACTTTGTAGAAACTTGCGGCAATGCTGGTACAAACGGAGATTTCCTTGTCAAGCAATTCGTTCGTTCCCTCAAAGGGAATACATTTGTTTGGTACACAGACCTCAAAGCTGGAGGTATTGACGGTTGGGAGTAGATGGAATGAGAATTTCTTAACCGTTTCTACAGCACTCGTCGTACTGTAAGTATGCTGGAGCTTACAAACACAAAACAGATGAAGGGTGAACCCGTAGTTAACACATCAATCGTTGGTGAGCTCTAAGTCTTGATAGTAAGGATCGTTTGTCTGAAATTTCTACAGTTGAAGCATGTATGCAAAGTATACGCTGGGAGCTTCTTTACATCCTACAAAGGATTAAGCCTCGCACATTTGAAGAGCTTGTTACTCGAGCCCACGACATGGAGCTTAGCATGAAAAATCATGGTGCTAGAGAAGATGTTCCTGATATATTCGACAACCTTCAAGAAGATGAGAGAAGTGAGTTTAAAAAAGAAGACAATAGACTTCCTAACTCGGATGACGAAATAGCTTCATCTTTCATTATAAGCATCATCTCGAAAGACTTGCATCAAGAAACGCACCATGCTACAATAATGATTTCAACCGAAAGTGCAAAATCACAAGGGGCATTAAGTCAAGGAAACCAAGAAAAAAAATCCTTAAAGTGACGACGAGATAGTCCGTGCCCTCCACTATAAGCTTGAATTGTCGTCTGATTCTTGCAAAGTTGAAGAATAATCAATGTTGAAGTGTTCCCAGATACGAGCCTAAATTGTCGATGACACTCCTTGATACGAGTTAAAACTATCTACCTGAAAAAAAAATCAAAAACTCTTTGATACGAGTTTAAACTGTTTACTTAAAGAAGAAAAAAAAAATCAAGAACTTTTTGATACAAATATAAACTGTTTGGGCAAAAAAAAAAAAAAAAAAAAAAAAAAAAAAAAAAAAAAAAAAAGAGAACTCTTTGACACGAGTATAAACTTTTTCGGGAAAAAAATTTAACTACGTGATGACTTGATCCCTGTTCAGGGTACGTAGGCCTCTTGGAGGCCTGTTCCAAGTTCAGTCAAAAAAAAAAAAAAAAAACACTCCTTAAAGTTGCAAAATGGCAAAGTGTGCTTGTCACGAGATATCAAAAGGATTACTCGTAATTAATCAACTTGGCTTACTGTCAAAATATTGTTGTCGCTGGTCACAAATTTTCAACTTGGCTCGCTATCAAGATGTTGTCACTCATCATGTGATATTAAAAGTGTTCATCGTACCTGTCAACTTGGCACGCCACCAAAGTATAGCTACAAAGAAAATTTTGGTCTGTCGCCAAATTATAGCTGCAAAGAAGAAATTTGGCCCACCGCCAACGTGTAACTGCAAAGAAGAATTTTGGTCTATTGCCATAGTTGTAGCTACAAAAGAAATTTTGATCCGGCAAAGCGTAACTGCGAAGAAATAAATTGGTTCGTCGCCAGACCGTAGCTGCCTAGAAAAATTCTGCTCACCGCTGAGGTATTCCTGAAAAGATTTTTTTTTTTTCCCCGTTGAGGTGTCGTTGAAGAAAAAAAATTCTGCTCGTCGCCGATTAATTGCTGAAAGGGAAATTTGGTTTTCCGTTGAGGTATCGTTGAAGAAAAAAATTTTGCTTACTGCCGAGGTATTGCTGAAAGGAAGAAGTGGTTTTGCATGTCCAATGAAGTAGATAATTTAATATCAAGTCCAATGGATTCTTCATTAATATGATCAAAACCGAAGTTGGTGAAGTCGCAAGTACCTTTGCATGTTCAATAAAGTGGATAATTTAATATCAAGTCCAATAGATTCTTCATTAATTTGATCAAGACCAAAGTTGGTAAGTTCGCATGTAACCTTGCGTGTCCAATGAGATGAACAATGTTCATTGTTAGGATCAGGTAATTGAATGCGTGTCCAAAGAGATGAATAATGTTCATTGTCAGGATTAGACATTTGAATGGTATTGCGACCGAGAAGTGAGTCAGATACATTTAATGTGATTCCTTGGCCTCTTCGACTATTTTCGCTCTCTAAAATAGTCATCTTTTACTTTATAAAACACTTGAATACTACCATGATGGAACAATAAACAAATTTTGAAGCTCGATCGGTATTGTCTAAAAGGAAGATTTCAATTTCTGCTACAATTGACAAAATTCTTATTAGTGCGTTTGGAAAAGTACTTTCAAATTCTGGAAAAAATATATGTTAGTTCAAGAAAGAAAAAAAATAAGTTCATAAAAAAAAAAAAAAAAAACAAAACAAAACAAAAAGTTAAAAGAGGTGAAAAAAGAGAAAGAAAAAGAAAACAGCGTGACAAAAAAAAAAAAAAGAAGAAGAAGAAGAAGAAGAAGAGAGCGATTGAAAAAAAAAAAAAAAACTCGCCAATCTGCTTGCTGCCAAGTCTCGCCCGCCTCTTGTTGCAAAGGAAATTATTTAACTCGTCCCAAAGTGCAAAGAAATTTCTCTTTTATTCACATAGCAGTGTTGTATCAAGCCATTAAAGTGGATGAGTTTTCTTTCTTGTTTTGCGATATAGACATATGGTGATTATGAATTACAGTCCGTTGAACCTGTTGTACTTTATATTCTTATATGAATATAGAAACTATCATGTGAGAAAGATGACTGAGGAAAAAGACGAAACAATGGAAATCATCTAATATTTATATATATTATGCTGAATTCTGGAGATTTGGAATTGATGCCGCACATTAAGGCACGAGTCATGTTTATATAGCTAAAGATGGAGGAGTTGATCATATTCCTAATAGGATTTTGGTTGCTTGGAAGGAAAGAATTTCTTTGTATGTTTTGACAAGGAAATAAAGAAATTATTTCACGAAAAGGGCACTTCCTTTTTTTTTTTAAGAAGGAAAAAAAATAAAAAATTTGAGAACTTCAAGTTCCACTTAGAATAGGAGACAAGTCCGATTAAACGCGAGACTTGAAGTGGGGGCAATTTGTAGACACTAAAATTTGATGGTTTTTTTCCTTTGCAAGTTGACCTATCAAATATGGGTTTAATGTTTAATTAAGTTATTTAATTGGCCCAAATTTAGTACACTTAAATTATTTAATTAGCCCAACCCCAAATGATTAAATAAAAAGATAATTATTTCTAATAAAATATATTTGAAATAATTATTTTTATAGATAATTATCATAATATAGTCGGCCCGGCCCAATTATGATTTTGTCCTTATCAGAAGAGGGCACGTGTCATCATCCTATTAATCCAAAAAGCCTATAAATATAGGCATAGAGGAAGAAGGAGAGGATACACAAATTCAAAAAATCCAAGGGTCCAGAAATTGAGAGACTCAGAAATCTAGAGGTCTAGAAATCCCAAAAAGAAATACAAACCTGAAGACGAATAACAATAAGCACATCAAATCGTGTCATTCTTCATTAACATTGCACGATGATCAACAACAAGCACATCCAAAGCCGTATCGTTTTTCACCAAATTCAACAAATTTTCTCATCTCTAAAGACGAAAAACAATTAGCACATTCAAAGTCGTGCCGTTCTTCTTCAAATTCAATAAAGAATAACAAGCATATCAAAATTGTGCCGTTCTTTCCCTGTGATTTAACAAATTTGAAGAATCTTTTTTTTTTTTAGTTGGTACTCACACACACATGCCTCCACTGAGACTTGAACCCTTGACCTCCCTTTGGGAAGTAAGGGCTAATACCGTTAGGCCACTTGCCCATTGGTAATTTGAAGAATTATCAAACAACACTGTTCGAGATTAAGCTCCTTCAGTCCTCGATCAGAAATCATCGACGATCGAAATCAATCTCCAACAATCCTTGAATCCAACCAACAAAGGAGATTGAATCAGAGGATAAGTTCTTTCTTTTGTAAAAATACCTCAAAGGATTGTACCCAATTTTCATAAATTAATAAAATTATATTTGCTCCCTATTTTGTTTTTTATTTGCGGACTACAAAATTTGTGTGTACAATTATATTTAAAATAAATCTGATAGGAGTATTGTATAAATAAAATATAAATATTATTATTATATATAAATTTAATTGGATTCGATTAGCATAAATTCATATTTGATTTCAGATCATAATCAAATTATTAAATTTTTTGTTCAATCAAATTCAAATACTAATTTACTATTCAAATACGAAGGGACAAAGTGAATGGGCGTAACGGGTGGGCGCTTGTCCATTTATTCAAAAGCTTAACCTGTTAGGTAATGATGCATACCACCCATTTATATTCAATCACTTTCTCATCGCCTTCATTGTACTTAGACCACCCTGCCTACCAGGGGTGAAAACCCAGACGCCTTTCGGGCTGAGAGTTTGGAGTGACATCGGATCAAAGGACTGGGTCTAGCTTGATACCAACTATAATGGGTACGCGTTTACCCATTTACCCAAAAACTTAAACTATTATGCTACGTTTGGTGTGCAGGAATGGAATGGAATGTCCATTCCAACCATTCTTTTATTTGGTATACTACTTAAAGTTGGAATGACCATTCCATTGGAATGAAAATTCATTCCACAATTGAACCTATGGAATGGTCATTCCATTCCCAAGTAATTTATTTTAAAAAATTGACTTCCTAAAACACCCTCATATTCCAAGTCTAAAAACCACTATTACCTTCTATCACAATCATCTCCGCCTTTCACCACCACCACCACTACCACTGCCTTCCAACACCACCAACTTTCACCATCGCCCACCACTTTCCACCACCACCGCCACCGCCTTTCACTACCGCTACCGCCACCGTTTGCCACAACCACCACCACCGCCTTTCACTACCGCTACTGCCACCATCTTCCACCACCACCTTTCACCACCGCTACTGCCACCATCTTCCACCACAACCACTGCCATTGCCTTTCACCACCACGGCCGCCATCGCCTTTCACCACTGCCACCAACTTCTACCACCACCACTGCTACCGCCTTTCACTACCTTTCACCACCTACATTACTACCGCTTTCCACCATCCACCATCCACGACCGCCACTACCACCATTTATTTTTTAAAAATTATTAGAGAATATCATTTTGTTAATTTAATTTAATTTATTTGTTACTAAGAGGGATATTTTGGAGAATTCAATTAGAAATTTATTCCATTTTAAATTTTAAATTGGTCCAACCAAACACTAGAATGGTTATTATCATTTAATTCCTACACATTTCATATTTAGAACCAAACAATAAAATGAGAATGACCATTTCATTTCATTCCCACTTGCATTCCATTCCATTCCTGCACATCAAACGTAGCATTAGGTAATGCTGTATAAATAATGCATAATCCTCGAGTCCATCGTATCCTCTCTCAGAAGTAGGTTTTTTCGTAATTTAACCCGACTCCGAAGGCCTACCTTTCTCTGCTCCACGCATTTGATTTGACTCTCATCGATTGATTTTTTATTTTTATTTTTTCTAATTATACACATCGAATTTGCAGATGCTTAGAATCAGAGTCACAGAGTGCTCATTTTCCCGTGAATAATCTCCGCAAAATACCGAATTTTAGTTTCTGTACTATCGAATCCAATTTTTTTTTTTTTTTTGCCCTTTTTGATCGATGCAACTTTCGTCTCATTTGGTAAAAAGTTCCAATCAGCAACTCATCATACTAGTTTAGGGATAAATTCAGAGATAATATTGTATAGGGTTTGCGATCATTCGAGTGCTTTGATAGGAATTGGTATTAGGGTTTTGGTTTTGTTCGAAATCTGGTTGCGATCGGTGACATGAAGATCGAAGAGTTGGACGAGGTTGAATCTGACGGCAAATACGATCAAGACCGTGTTGGAGAAAGACAGATTGTTCGGGTCGACGCGAAGAGAGCATTGGTCGGGGCGGGAGCTCGGATTCTTTTCTACCCGACCCTTCTGTACAATGTTTTTCGGAACAAGATTCAAGCTGAGTTCAGATGGTGGGACGAAGTTGATCAGGTCGAGTTCTATTTTCTGTCATATATGTGTGCATGTGTGTATATATATGTATCTGTATATGTGTGTTCATGTATCGTTGAAGGTTCGATTAATTATAATTACTTCTTTGTTGCTTTTTTTTTGGTTTTCATTGGTTAATGTAGTCAATCTAATCGTTTATGCAATCGGTTTTGTTTTTCGAAGTGTTGTAAGAGGAAATATATTGAAATTCTTTGTCCTTGACTACGGTTTTTTTTCCTTTGTACCTAATTCTTGTTTTGGTTATTAAGAAAATGTAGGAAAATAGAAGAAGATCAGTTTGCATGGAATAAATTATTCTATACCTTTCCTTTATCATTACAATTCAGACAGACAAATTGAGTAGCCCAAATCACATTGCATAGAAATATCATTATTTGATTCATCTAAGTTCATGTAATATTGTAGTATTGTTAACTTATCAAAAATAAATAAAAATATTTTAGTATTCTTAAATTTTCTTAATGATTTTGTTCAATTATGAAGAAAAATGGAAACATTGTCTCTGTATGGTTATGAATTCAGTTGTTGATTGAGAATATAGTATCCTTCACTTAGCTTTGACCAACACAAACCATCTCGGTTTACTTTCTTTTCAATAGTTTTCGTGATAGTCAAATAAAGAGTAAGTTAGCTGAAGTCTGAATAAGTAATTTTGTTTGAATGGTTTTTTATCTTGCTTTCAGTTTGTTCTGTTGGGGGCGGTCCCATTTCCTAAGGATGTTCCTCAGTTGAAGCAGCTTGGTGTTGGTGGTGTCATCACCCTTAATGAGTCCTATGAAACTCTGGTTCCAACATCGTTGTACCATGTGAGTGGTTTCTGCATATTATATACTTGTTTTATGATTTTTAGCTTAATAAGGGTAACAAAATAGATAGATGGTGGCTTCTTTACTCATGAACAAAAGCTTCGTCTTTTTTTCCCTACCTTCTGTGGTTGAGTATTTGAATTCATGGTGTCAAGAATCACTACTAAAACTTTAATTTAATAAAACACGTAGACACTTTGGGACAACTAATTCTAACGTATTAATATTCTCACTATTCAGATTCTTGATCTTAGATTCACCTCATCCTTGTCTTATCATTTCAGGCCCATGGGATAGACCACCTGGTTATTCCAACCAGAGATTATCTATTTGCTCCTTCATTTGTGGATATAAACCGAGCTGTAGATTTCATTCACAGTGAGTGAATCTTCTTCCACCTCATCTGAACTATTGTTATGTTCATAGCTACACTTTCCTTTTGTTGATTCGCAATTTCCTCATTCTTTTCTTTACCTTTTTTGGGTACAGAGAATGCATGCTGTGGTAGGACCACATATGTTCACTGTAAAGCTGGGAGGGGAAGGAGCACAACCATTGTGCTTTGCTATTTGGTAATGTTTTCCCTACATAGAAAACTTGTTTTAACTGCTTTTGGCTCATTTGGAAATTGTTGATTGAGTTGATGTTTTCACATCATGCAGGTGGAGTATAAGCACATGACTCCTGCAGCTGCCCTGGAATATGTGAGGTCTAGAAGACCTCGAGTGCTCTTGGCTCCTTCTCAGAGGAAGGTAAGTAATAATAAAGTTTACTTAATTTTTCTGAAAATGAAAGGTTGCTATAATACTATATCCGTATAGTTGGTATTAAATGTTCACTTTCCTTTAATTGTGCAAGTGTGAATGAAGGTGAGAAGGGTGCTGAAATTGCAGTCATTTCCCTTCCATGACATATTGTGTTCTGGTCTTGTGGGGCTGAGAAGCATTTGTCTCACTAATTTTATTGCCAAACATTAGAAGAACCTCCAATCCCTTAATCCCATGTTTTGACCCTTAAATTATGTGAACAGAATATTCGTAATCTTGGTTAATATGAAAAGAAAAATATTCAAGTTTTTTCTTCCTTGGTTTTTTCATTTGAATCTTTGTGAATGATCCCTTTATTTCACGGAACAAGATGGGAATATTTAAAGCTTTTGTGATTAACAATGTAAGCCTGTATTAGGAAATCATAGGTATATCTGCCTTCTCACCATCACATAATATACAGAATTTTATAGATTGACAGTGGCATTAGTTTTTATTTCAACAACAATTAACACTGCTAATTGACTCGGTTTACCATGTTGCTTTAACATAAACTGTTTCCAATAAGCAGGCAGTTGAAGAATTTAAACAGCGGCGTATGGGTTCTAGTGCAGTGTCTCCTCCAGGGGATGCAGTGTTGATTACAAAGGCAGATTTGGAAGGGTATCATGGAACCTGTGATGATGATGGTGGTAAGGAGGAGCTGACAATGATCCCAAGTGTGGGAAGGAGTAGGCCCATGATGGCAAGGCTGTCGTGCCTCTTCGCATCCTTGAAAGTTTCTAGTAGTTATGGAGCAGTTGGCAGGCAGCAGATGGCAGAGGCTCGTGCTTGCTAATAATAAGCCCATTTTACAGTAATAAATTAAATGTAAAGAGGAGCATGATGGAGGAAATAGGTTTAAGAAGAAGAATCAATTTCCTGTGCTTCCTTCGGTAATATTGTGTTTTAAGATGAGGTAGAGAGAAATAAAGAACTGAAGTGCTCTATTCTGTTGGTCTCACTTGTTCTACCTGGTTTATAACAACTAGGCATCACTTTTTGTTATTTTCGGTGTCAGTTGGTCCTTCCTTTACTCATTCCATTTAGAAAAATAGTAATTGTAAATTAACCTAGTGCTGCAGCATTAGGAAAACAAGTACCTACTTGTTTTTCGTTTATTAGATGATGATTACTAAAATCCTACATGCATTATAATTGATCAACCCAAAAATAAAAAAATAAAAACAAAAATGAAATTATATTTAACTGTAAGAACCCTAGGAAGGCTCTATGATGAACCACTTTTTTTTATCCCAAACTTCTCCAGTTAATAATAGTCTTTATTTTGATAAAATATTTAGAACAAAATCAAGTAAAATCTTTTATTTATTTATTATTATTTTATCCCACCAAGGCAGAATCAAGTAAAATCTATACTTGAGAAATCTCATAAAAAAAATATAGGGTCACCTTTTTCCTAGTCAGGTCAATAAAGTCATGAAATATTTCGATTTATTTATTTCTTATTTTACATAGGAAGGATTTTTCCTGGACCAATACATGATTTTGTTCTAGTTTTTCTGGAATTGGGTATTATATTGGGAGGTCTGGGAGCAATACAATTTTTTCCGCCTTTTCATTGGGATTGGTTCTTGTTTGTATAAGGAAAATGATTGATTTCAAGTCAATGATAAATGGTAGATGGGACTCGTTCATCGTGCACCCACCATTCTGATTCTTCGGAACAATTTATCTCTCTAGGGTAGTAGATACACAATTATTATATATATAAAAGCATAAATAAAAAAGGGAAATAGAATATCCGTCAAGTATATATACAAGCCATATGGTGATATGCCCGAGTCAATAAAGAAATTTAGTTGCGGAAGCATTCACCAAACCCTCCCAAAGTCTCAACCACACCAAACTTTATAGTGTGTGCAGGCTCTTCTATTGCTCTAACCTGTTTGGTTTTGTTCAGTGACCAACCACGCAACGGGTAGCTAAATCATCCCCATCTATTCTGAAAACCTAAATTTGGGCACTCCGTTGGTTACCATTTTAAATAAACAATTAGGCTCTCACAAAAGCATTCTCACGTGAACTTGCATCTTCCGATTCAAAAGTGGTTCCTCCAATACTCCTATAAGAAACCAAGCAAAGTATTGTCAAAGGAGGCATAGATTTATGAAATTTAAAATAAAATAAAATAAAAACAAAAAACAGAGTGTATTACACAACTAGTATACTCACATTTCAACACTAAGCAAATAATTAAGAGAAGAGTGGGGTTGTGTTTGAAAAGCAGCTGAAGAATCCGAAAAAGGTGGTGTATGGGGCATGTGATATTCCCCATTGCGCGCACTACACAGTTGTTGGTGCAACGTCTTTTAGAGTATCGAATCTGCAGGAGGCTGAGAGGAGTCCCAACACACACACAGCTACTATTTTTCCCCCTAAAAGCATCCAAAATCTTCCATAAAGTGAAAGAAATGAATTTCACCTTTTGAGTTTGAACAAGACTACTACTCGTCATTTCTTTTCCCATTTTGCATCTCGAAAGAGACACTACTCACTCCTTTCTTCCCACTCTAATATTCCCCCACCATTTCCTTGTACAATTCTTTTTCATTTTCTTTTTGTTTATTTTCTGAAAATACTAAAAACACAAAGCATCTCTGTTAGAAAGAAAGTATATAATACTCTCCAAATATTTTGACGCCTGATATCCCTCCTAATCAAAATACCTCATTTTTTTCGAAAAATAAAAGAAATGATAGACTTTTCATTCACATGTATACACATGTCAAATATCCCAATATTGTATATTTTCCACCTTATGATAGGATTCTCCATCGCCTTATCAAAACAACTCAAATCTCCCTCTATATATAAATATGAATATATTAATTCTAAAATTGTGTTTAAAGTTGACTAACTTCAATTGGTGCTTTTCATTATAATCACATCAGTAATTGTACGTAATATGTCTCTATCTAACCGTTTCTTGCTCCGTTGGTTACTCTAAACAATATATATTACGATAGCTAAATGAAAGGGCCGAACTGTAGTAGGACCTATTCACATAATTGTTAAGAAAAGAAAAGAAGAAATTAAATAACAACCTACATTTTAAAATGATTGAGAAGGAAAAACAATAATAAAAAACTAGTTAGTTGGACGGAATTAATAAATAAAAAGAAAAAGTATTTACATTACTATGATTTTACACTGTAGGTTGATCATATTATATGGATCAGAAGAAGATTCAAAGGATATTTTAGTCAATAGAAAAGGGCATGATAGTGATTCATAACTGCATATTGTATTTTTCCATCCATATTTCACTTATAGAATAGGGGAAATTGCAAGCTTTTAAGAAAGTAAAATGGTATTCTTTAAATTTTTGTACTTTTTTATTAGGAGTTCACAAGGTCACTTATATAGGGAAAACAAAGTTCACAGGAATTTTCTTGTACTTTACTTTAATAATTAACATTGGAATTATCGAGAACCCAGTTGTGCTATACATTTTTCAACATATTACATTAAAATAAAATAAAATAAAATAAAAAATTCACCAAGTGAGCTCAGTACTCCAAGTAGTATAAAAGTTAGCAAGTTAATATACGTAGTTTCAAAAGTGAGTAATTTGCCCCCTTGCATTTCATCTCCGGCCATTTTTTACCTAATGTCATTGTGTATTTACCACACTATCCCCTACAACTAACTTTTTTTAATATAAAATAAAAGGTAAAATATCTTAAATGCCCTCTATAATAAACTGAGGTATTACATGGCCTAAATTAACTTAAGTGTTGTAACTTTTTTTTTTAGTTGGTATTCACACACACTTATTTTTTCTGAGACTTAAACCCCTGATCTCTTTTTGGGAAGTAAGAGACTGCTACTGTTAGGCCACTGGCCCATTAGTGTGTTGTAACTCTTCATGTGGGCTTCTGCCTAGTTTATGTAAATCAACTTAAGTGTTGTAACTCTTCATGTCGGTTTCCTACACATTCTTTTCTACAGAATTGGAGAATATGTATTCATTAAGTTCTTCCTCATTTGCATTTTTATTAATTTATTTTTTTGTAACGCTTCCTCATTTGTATTCATGGTTTGGTTCAGTAGAGAGCGAAAAGACGAAAAATCATTTAGAGTACAAAACTAACTAGCAACTTATTGAAAATTCAAGCAACTGAAATCATTGAACACTATTTTAAAGTGAGGAAGGAGGAAGGCTTTGAGGCCAAAAAAATATTTACAGTCCCACATTTCAAATAATATATAAGAGGGGCTTTGACTATAAACTTTTCATGGTTGTATTATATCCTCAGTTATATTGTATTACATTATAAACCATTTGATATAATCTAGTTACCAAAACTCTTCTAGTAGATAGAAAATGCAAAAGAAAAAGAAATACACATGAACATATATATATGGTCTAACAATAATTTATATATAGTACAACTTACTATAATCATATACATATATATATATATATATATATATATATATATATGAACAGACCTTGGGGGGAAAGCATCGAAAACATATGCAAATGGAAATGAGATAGCAAAAAATAGGTTTGATTAGAACAAAGTAATGCAAAAGCTTTTTTCTGAAAGGATGGGGGTATAACATACAGTCATATGGGAGTGCATTTTCGGAATTAATAAAAAAATATCAATCATGTGCATTACAATATAGAAAGAAAGTGGCTGGAGGTAAAATGCAAGGAGGCAAATTGTTCACTTTTGAAACTATAGGAACTGACTTACACACTTTTATATCATAAAGGAGTATTGTGTTCACTTGGTAAAACTTTAGGAGAATTTTTTACATGTTTGCCTAAAAAAATAAATATAAGATATGACGTTGAAAAACCCTACAATATTATCGTAACACACAAATTTACATTTGTTTTTCAACACTCTGACTGAAATAATAATAAAAAAAAAAATAGATTTAACTGTATATTATTTTTAAAAAATTAAATGTGTTGAAAATTAGATTTAATGGTATTAAAAAATCTTTCACCACTAGTGGCAGTACCAAAATTATATTGGGTACAATTATGAAAGTGAAAATACAAAGTTAGGTAGGAGGGGGAGGGGACCACTTAAAATGAAATGATAATTGTGTCCGTACGTAGGTAGACCATCTGGATTAACGGATGGACATCAGGCAATCACCTTTATAGGGTGTGTGATTAGTAGTGTTGAAATGAGGTGGCAAGAAATGTGGGTTATTGGAACCTATTCTTCTTGTCCACTCATTTCTCCTTCTGTCTTTATTCCCTTGAGAAACTGCGATGAAGTTGCCGTCATGTACTTCCATTTTCATCCATCACAATTGCCTTTATATACTTCCATGCACGTCCCATGCATATCATATGCATATATAAATACAAAACATATCATGCTCATGCCCCTCTCTCTCTCTCTCTCTCTCTGTCTCTCTATGTGTGTGTTTTAGCATATATATCTATTGTAATACTGTATGTGTGTGTGTGTGTGTGTGTTTTAGCATATATATATCTGTTGTAATACTGCTAAATAATTAAAAAGCTCGCATCTACAAACCAATGAATATTACTACACTTCATGAGTATGGCATGCAAGTGGAAACCACCTTAGAAAAATTGACAACGATTACACAAAAAGGTTCAGAGAAATATCCAACATCCGAAGTACGTAGGTGGCACTTTGCCGACAATTAAAAATGAGGACTAGCTTGTACAGAAATCAAAGGTTGTGTAGCTTTGTGCTACTTACTCGCCATATATGTAAGTGTATTTTTTGTTATGAAAATAAAAAAATAAATAAAAATTATGATCAATATGAGGTGCAATGAAGCTCTCCACTGAGCAAATAAATTCTTTCAATTTATTAAAAATATAATCGTTGTATAAGAGGCTGGTTCCATCCCATGCTATATATATGTGTGTGTGTGTGTATTTTTCTTCATCCTCTTCATTGATCAAATGATCGATCGAGCAATAAAATTAACTTTTGAGAAAGTTTGAACCATTAACTCAGAAGTCAAAACCCATGGAGATAGAGAATCTTTTGATGCATAGTAATGTAACAACGCCAACTCAAGTGAACCTTTTGCGTACATTTTCTTAAATATTAAAAGCAATATATATATATATATATACCCCAATGCATGCATATATATTCTATTCAAAGAGCGACTCAATCTATGTACACCCCCACAACAAATATAAGGAAGTTTCTGTTGCAATATATATACAAATTACAAACACGTACTTGAGTGTTTTCTTGTATATAAGAACAACAAAAGAAATGCAACCTATATACTATAAATTTCTACAGTCAAAATTGTTGCGTCTGCAGCCCATAACGCACGGAAAATGGGAACCACAGAAGCAGCTATTTTGATAGCAGATCGAAGTTCCTAAACGAAAATATACAAACTATAAATTAACAAAAAAAATAATAAGAATAGACACTTCGAAGAAGATCGATGATTTTGATGCAGGATGCATTTGCTTTGGGCCTATGATTCCCCTTCTATTTGTCAGTAGAGAAGATGAGCCTTTCTTGATGTTTTCTTTTTTCTCTCCTTGTTCTCCTTTCTTTTCCCTTCTTTCTTTATTTCTTCCAACGTGGGTTGTTGTACATGTACAGTTAGAAGAAAACATAGAAGAAGAACTGACCACAGAATATTGTTTCTTGGCCTCTAGCTGCTTGTTGAAAACAACTTCAGCAAGACTAGCTTCAAGTACTAATGCTGTATAATTGTTTATGTATATATGTCTTTTCATTTTCTTTTATTCTTTTTTTTTTTTTTTTTTTTTTTAAAAAAAAAATTTCACTCCTACCCATGATGATCCGGGTGGTTGTCAGGATCAGCCCAGAAGGTGGAGTACTTCAACCAGTCTGCCTCTTGTGGGTTTGTGATGGATGACTCCTGCAATAACAATGCAACCATATATATATGTGAATTTTATGTCTAATTAGCTAGGATTCAAAAGCACATCAATGAAAAACCACATCAAAGGAACTGCATGTCCCTTGTGCTTTTGTCTTTTATTAGGTATCTAGGAAGCCAAACACTATATATAAAAAAAGGTATCCGGTTGCTATCTTCCTTTTATTTGTAAGGAAAAAAATCATTACCAAAGAATGAGTATTAGTTTAAATGGTATGATCTCGGTAAATGGAGGTTTAGAGTTCGAACCCCTATTGTAAGGATGTGTATTTGTTTGAACTTTCACATGATTAAACTCACACTATAACTCACGTATTCTTGATCCAACTACCGAGGGCAAACTTAATTTCCCGAAAAATAATTAAAAACATTACTGAGGGCAAACTGACTATTTATTATTATTACTATTATTATTTTATTTTGAGAAGTTAAAGCAAACACACACCTATATCCACATGTCCCTAATTTTTGCAGACTTACTCTTCTTTGTAAACACAGCATTTTTGTGTTTCACTAATTCTTATGTTGTCTATGGTCATATGACATCATAAATATGAGAAAGGAAAATCTTTTTCTAATACCTTATAATTTTCTGTGTGTTATTAAAAGAAACCCTTTTAGGACGCTTCTATTATTAGCAACAAACTCAAATTGAATAGTAAATTAACCTTAAAAAATGTTTCAGCTCCATATATATATATATATATATATATATATATATATATATATATATATATCCCCCAACTTTTCTTGTTCAAAGGAACAGTAAAGAAAGTTCTGGTTACAACTTCCCACAGTTGACTGGATCTGGTTTCATATTTTGTGCTTTTTTAACTTTTAAAGAAATATATTTATATGGTCGGTAAAAATAAAAATAAAAAAGAAAAAATGTATCATAATTAGGGAAAGCACTTGTCCTATCATCATGTACCCTAAACTTTTTAACTATAGTAAAATGGTCCCTTTAATTTTAATAGCTTGTGTAAGAGAATTTAAAATTTCTATTCTAACTAATGTTCACAAACTATGACGGTTTTCTAATATGGAAAACAGAAAAGAAATAAAGAGAAAAAGAAAAGGCTTCTAGTGTTTCTCTCTTTAGTTTAAAATAATAGTAATAAAGTGGTATAAATTATCTTTGTTTACCCTAATTTCAAATGTCTTGTTACCTTTTCTTTTATCTATGCTTTATAAATAGTTAATTGATATCATGACACAGAAAGCTCATAAATTTCAGGGTCAAAAAGTTCATACTCACATCTTTGGTATGATCAGATGAAGTGCAGCCCATTATGAGTTCCTCCAAACCAGATGCAGACCTGCCTCCAAGTTTATGATGTTGCTGCTGCTGCTGCTGCTGTTGCTGCCCAAAAGCAACATAGTCATTTAAATTAGAACAAAAGAAAGCATAATCATTAACATGATCATGTTTTGTCTACAAAACAAGAATAAGAAAGTGAAACTATAATTTATTTGTTAGAACAAATGTTGTACGTTCATTCTAACTTTCTCCCACTTCACCGGTCATCAAATAATTAAGATCACAAGTGAAATTTCTTTTTAATCCTACTCGGCTAACTCACTCGAGCTATTCAATAAAGTGATTAAAACCATAAGTGATTCATCAGTAACTCCAGCAAATTCATCATGACATTGTGGTTTTAAGGTTGACTAGCTCTTGCATTGTTTAGATGGTTTACCTGCTGGAAGTTTTGGTTTTGGAGCATTAGTCTGGAGACATGGAAAGAGTCCTCATGATCAAGAATGATGGAGGTGTGATGGAGGGGTACTGGCGAAGAGATGATTGTAGATATAGGGTGTGAAGGCGTGTTGATGTGGAAGACCTGATGATGGTCATGGCTCATCTGATGTGGCCTTTGGAGCTCGCGGATGTCATGCTCTTCGCACGTGCCTGGTGCAATATTGGCCTCCCTTGAAGTTGAAACCTCTCCTATTATTCCCACCTGCAATCCACACCCATAAAACAGTTTAGCTACACACACACACATATATATATAAGCCAGTCCATTTTCAAGCCCTTTACTCTTTCCTTTTCTTTTTCTTTACCCTAGCTATTTCCCTAAAAATTATCGTTTGGCACAATAATTAGCTAGTTTGAAGGGACAGTGAGAATGCTTTGAAAATAGTATCAAAAGTTCCTACTTGGTAAGTTTTCTGAGAACAATTTTCTTTGAGAACTACTTTAGTGATAAACCAAGCAAGCCTAGATCTTTCTCGAAATTTATCTTTTCAAGGTATAGGCATACACTGGATACTAGTACTCTTATTATTTTATTATTTTTTGTTCCGGTAGATGAAGAACAAAGGACACATGACAGTTACCATCAAAGTGAGGTCTAAAGGTTCTCTTGCTGTGTGTGCAAGCAAGAAATATGAAAAAATAAAAGCAATTGTTGAACATTTTTTGTCATTCCCTTTTATCATATGTCACTCAAAACATGACTCGCCAACTGGAGCATATATATATAGCTACATATAGAACAGTAACAACATTTACCAAAAAAAGAATGGGAGATACAGCAAAATGAAATAAGTACGTACAAAGATTTTATTCATCAAATTTTGTTAAGTTATATAAATTAATAACCATAAATTTGTCATTTTAAAATTTTTTGAATATCAGCTACCTAGTGTTTGAATATGTAAAAAAAAGGATTGAATTAAGTTCATGTGCAGGAAATTAACATTGATGAATGGATGAACAAACAAGCATATGATATACCTCATCAAAGGTTTTCCTAAATGGGGCAATATTGCTAAAATTGTCATCCTTGAGTTGTTGAATATCAATGGCAGTACTGTAACTTGAAATAGCAGCACCAACCACAGCTGCACACAGTTCATCGCTCTGCTGGACAACTACTACTTCCTTGGAAGAACAGCTTGCGTTGCCGCTATCTCTTCTGCTATTAGGGTCACCAGTACTTCCTTCACCGACCACTGCAGTACTCCGGTCAGACCAGTTGCATTGCCTCGGCTGAGTTTGATAGAATATCTTTGATACCACAAGCTCTCCTTCTTTCTCTTCTTCATGTTGACCCAAGTGGTATTGGTGCATCACCCAATTGGTTTTTTCGGGTTTTCTATTCTTGCCAAAGTTTGTGTAGAGAACTAGGATTTTCTTACACCCTTTCTGTTTACCAATAACCATTACCGGCCTGGTCTTGCCGGTTTTGTGCCACCGGGTTTCTCCACCTTGCAAGTCACATTCGGTTTGAATTTTTCTTCTCTTTCTTGTACCAGTTGTGTAAGCTTTGGAAGGTCTGTGGAAGAAATGCCTACTCAAACCATCCCTTGTAACTCCTGAAAGAAAAAAGTTAATTGTTAACAAAAACCAAAGTTAGGTTCACTTAGGTGTAACAAATTGAGAGACAAAGAAGAGATAATTAATAAAAACAGACCCTAAAAGACCATGAAGTTAATTATATATATATCTCAGTTTTCAAATGTAGAGAGAAACATAGTAAAACCTAACTCATCAAATTAATTGAAGGTTGAACCAACTATTTTGAGAGAGAGATCTAGATAGGGAGAGAACAAATTAATTAATTAAATATATATTTACCTGGAAGTTTTTCAGGATGAGTGTAACAAATCCCATCTTCACCTTCAATAGTAGGAATGAACTCATCTATCAGAGGGTGAGATTTGGAGTCTTTAGCTTCTACCTTTGCTTCAAGATGTTCAATCAATTCTTGGTCTGTTGGATCAAATTTCACACCTGCAGGTAGACCTACCCAGTCCTGCAAAATCCAGTACTGAAATTCAATTTATAAAAATGAAATCAAATTTTAAGGGAAATTTTATATAAAAAAAAAAAAAAAAAAGAAGAAAGAAGAAACCCTTTAGTTTAAAAAATATTACTCACATAGAATTAAACAGCAAGCATAATTCTTATCTTGTTTGATTCTTCTTTTGTAAAAATCTTATTGTTGAAGCAAGGAATATTTTTTGTAAAAAAAAAATATCAAATCCGTACCGGCTTTCCTTCGAGCTTGTGTCCGCAGCCGGGGCACTGCTTGGATCCACACAGCTGATGCTCTTCAATCTTTGCATCAATGAGATCAGAGCTGCTGATTGAATTTGATCCCAACTGACTCTTATTCATGACTCTTTCAAACACACCTTCTTTCTATCAACTTAATTAATTCTGATATATCAAAATCCACTTCTCATATCACAATTAAGCTCTCTATTTTTGATGTTGAACTTTGATATCATGGATCGAATACACTTCTGCAAGAGTTCCCCCTCTATTTTGAAAGAGATCTGATGTTGTGTCAACTAAAGAGAAACAAAGATCAAACATAAATTGATGGGTATGTTTGGATGGTCAAAAAATCATGAATTTTTAATAATTTAAAAACAAATATACATCATTAAGGAGGATTTGGAAGTGAACAGATAATCATCTGGTTATAGAAACAGAAAAAACAACATAAAATTTTGAAAAGACATTTTATAAGTAAGAATAACCTTGTATTTTCTAGGAAATTAACTTGAATTTAAAACAAGAAATTGAAGAAAACCCCTATGAAATATATACTCAAAAGATGAAGTAGTATCCTCTAAGGAATTAAAACTGTCAAGTCCAAGAAGAAGAAGAAGAAGAAGAAGAAGAAGAAGAAGAAAAAGAGAAGAATCTGTGAGAGTAAGGGAATGAGCTATAAAACCTGCTTTAACCATGAAAATCACCAGAATTCCCTCTACTTTAACTGAAGCCAGAGAGATAAAGAAAAAGGTGCCTCATACCTTATATACTACTACACCTTTTAACTCTTTGTTAATTTAAGTAGCTAGAACAACATGTAGACGGTTTAGGGAGAGAGAGAGAGAAAACAGGATAGAGAAAGAAAGCAGTTGTTTCAAGTAGTCTTGACTAGTAAAGCAAAAGCTAAGAAACGGCCTTCAATTTGCAGCAGTTAGTGAGCCACAGACACACTCATCAAAAGCACAGCAACCCATCTGTATTATATATATCTAATTTTATCCAAACATATTATATATAATATATATAACTGTATTGTTTGCTTTCCCATAGTAAAAGGGATATATCAATATCAATAAAGTCACATGAAAATATTTGCCAAAGATTAAACCACAAAATTTTCAGCATATATATGTGTATATACATGACACATGACTAACCAATACCAATTAAAATAGGAAATTCTTACAATTAGGTTGAATTAGATGAGCACATTTATTTTTTACTCATTCTATTAATCCATGACCCCTTTAAAATTTGTTAATTAAAAATGGAGAGACTTACACACCATAATTAAAAATGAACGGATTTTGAGTTAATATATAAAAACAGAAGAAAGATGATAGGAACTCACATGGGTTTTGAGCTAGAGTGCTGATCATGATTCTTTTGCCATGAATATATGTAGAGAGAGAGATACAAGATGTATTGCTTGATATGCAAGGCAAATGAGCAGTGTACTTGATGGACCACCACCACTTCTTTCAATTAATTTTTATATTTTATATATCGACAAAAATCAACAAAACTTTCTACCCAAAAAATATATAGAAACAAAAAAACAAAACTTGAGAAAGAAGCATCACCAAATAAATTAAGCTAATCTAAACCAAATTCAGGACCAAAAATTAAATTTATATATTGTCAATATCTGGATGCATTAATTTATGTACGGGTCATTCTGGTTTCTCCTTTTGGTCTTGGCCTTTGTCTTTATTTACTAATTTTGGGACATCTAATGTATTTTGTATTCACACACATAAAATCACCGTAATGCACATATAATATACTATAATTAAGAAGCAGGACCACCAGTCAGTGTCGGCCCACCTTGGAGATCTTATATCCCAAAAGTAATCTCATCAGATGATGGTTAAGCATTTAGCTTTCTGCCATTCTTTTTTAAAAGACCAGAACAATTGATGAATGGTCCAAAAACATTTGTAGAAACAGATGACCATCATTGCTTAATGCTCATGTGTATGATATTTTCTTTTGGCAATTATGGAATATGATTCACAGAAATTAATTAATAATATATATATATATATATATATATATATATATATATATATATTTTCCTAGCCTAGGAGGACCATTTTATGTGCTACATATGACTTGAATCATATGTCCAAAAAGAATCAACTTGCTTCACTCTTTTTGTCCATAGTAACGAGAAAAACAAATTCGTTGAGAGTAGCCATTAGGGTTGGCTCATGACTAGTGCAGTCCCGGAGCCCACATACCCTAGCATTGTTTACATGGTCTGGATTATCCCACATGTGCAACTATTATTTTGGTATTTTGAGCACGGACTTAATTGTTGATGCATATTTTGAATTTTATATTTTATTTATTTGTTATTATTTATTAACATCAAACCTTTTGGTATCCCATTCTTCCTTTTATATGGCATACTAGCACTTACTAAAATGACAATAATGTTATTGAGCAAGGTAAATTAAGGGGGGGAAATGTGTCAATTTAAGGTACATTTCCTTCAATTTTATTTATTTATTATCAAATTAAAACTATATTTGAGGCAAATTATATGGGGACATATGTTTTAGTTTACAGATTTAACTAATGTTAGTTAGGTCTGGATTAATTGGTAATTTGCTGATACATTGGTCCAACGTATGCCCACAAACGGACAAGTTTTATATCATATCATATAATTTAGAAAGGACATTTGAAGGCCCCCGGAAATTTACCTTAGCATTCAATGCAATAATGTTAGTACTATTACTACTATATGGACAGGAACATTTCATTAAGCATTACAAAACGATAATTGCTTTGTACTTTAACAAATGTGACCATACTTGGACATGTTTTATTCCATTTGACCTACATTTATTGTAAGCTTGTGATAATCTCAAAATAGTTCATTTTCTAGGTAAATCTGGGTGCCCACATTTAAATATTTTGATAACCAACTAACTTATGCCAAGAATCTACCAGGAATAGATGCACAATATATGTGTGTGTGTGTGTGTGTATTATTGTATTATACTGTCAGAATACATCAATACATGTGGGACAAACAGTGTGTGAATGATATAAAATAAAGGAAAAGGAGCTGATGGAAATGGTTTATCTGTTCTATAAATATGGATACCTATACTATGCGTAATTTACAAATTGAATTTAGTTGATGATTAAAAATAAATAAATAAATAGGGAGGGGGAGTGAAGAAAGGCAAAGCAAACATAGGATAGGAAAAGTTGAAATCAATCAAAAGTGGGTGACGTAGAAGTTTGGATTTATAGGTATTGTCATGTGAGTTGGGTATGACTGAAATCCAGATGCTATTGGAGGAGGGGTTATCAGTATCACGAGGTTAGGTTCATCTAATTTTTGGCCCATTCTATCGCTCTGCTTTCTTCTCTTTTACTCCATTTTTTCAGTTTTGACTTGTGCTTCCATCCTTGTTTCTCCCCACTTCTATCCATAACAAGTCGAACCGAATTCTAATATAATTATAAATTTACGTATATTATATTTTTATATATTTTTTTCTTCTTTCTGTTATGTTTATAATTTTTCATTTATTTACATTTTAATAATTATTTTTTGTTTGCAAATGATTAATTCAACATGGGACAAACGAAGATCAACCCGATTTTCAGCTCCATTTTTCTAACTACTAAACTTCAATAATATAAACTCTTAAAAAAATATTTCACTTCCAGTACCTTATTATTTGCAACGAGCATCTACAGAGAAGCATATGAAGGCCTGGGCCCAAAGGTTAGCTTTATCATGTTCACGTTTAAGTTTCCGCCATTACCACAAACTTGATTTTAATTCCAATAAAAAAAAAGATGGCAAATGACACACAGTATATAAAAAATTCCTGAGTGACATGGAAAGTCAAAACAGGGTCCATTTTTCAGAACCAGAAAAAAACTGACACCATGAAAACAAAAGGGGGCAAGAATACAGTGATACAAGAATAAATAGAGCGTGTAGCTGCTGCAGCTCGCCAAAGGATAAACAAATTATTATCAAAACCGAAGCAACCAACTTCCTTATTTTCCACATCTACTGGGTGTAAGAAACTCGGAAACTTGCATATCCCCAAAGAATTAATGACAATGACAGGCAACGTGTTCAACCTGTTAGTTACACGTTCCAATTTCATTTTGAATGGAAGTTGCGACTCACTGCCTCATAGCTTGGGACAAAAACAACTGCCAGACATGAAAAAAGATGAGAGGAAAAAATTACCACCAAATGCTCATGAAATAAAATGCATTAAAGTATTCTCTAGAGGAAAATCGGAAACTACCATCTCCATAAGATGCCATCGTAAGGGGGGAAGAAATAAGCTTTTGTGAAATGGAAGTGATGTCCTTTAACGTAACTTCATCCACAGCCTTCAGGAAATGCTCCACAGGTTTCCTGAGAATATGAAATGACAAGCACTTGAACAAAGAAAAAGGTAAAAAAAATGGGCCAAGCTCTCGGTACAACAAAAGCTGTTACACAAGTAACATCAGGGATTGGTACTTATACCAAGTTTCAAATGTACTATAAAATGAAAATAACTGTAAGGAATGAAAGTTGTGATGCTCTGAACAATCAGTCACATTACACTTGGAAGAACCATATATAGGCCAACTAAGCCAGAGAATGTTCTACTGGGGAAAAAATATAAAATAAAAAGAATCACATTTCTAATTTCCAAAATACAGAAACTTTATATCTTTAAATCTCTGATTTTCTATCCATTACAACCATTGCAATCATGATTTATGTTGATCCAATTAAAGTGGCCAACAATCTCTTCCATCTTTCTGATCAAAGCCAAATCATAATTCCATTATTAATTGTCACCAGAAACTGCAAGAAATACTATATCTAAAACGAACTTCCAGATGGCAGTTTAATATCTAACAGCGATAATTGTTAAATAATAGAATCTGAATCCATTGTATGAAATGACAAGGAAATTATAATCAAACACGCAATTTGTGATGTGAATGTATCATTCGTCTCTCTGGCCTGGGTAGGAATTCTCAAGTGGCAGGCATTTTGGCTAATGAAAAATGGTGTTAGCCTTAATCCATCCTATATGTTTTTGCATTCATAGCTCTGTTGATTTTTCTCAAATGATATTTCTCCTGGAAATGACTTGTTTTTGGCAGATCGCAGGGATTGTTTGAGTTTGGACCAGCATCTTTTGTCTGTGATTTTTGCAAGATCCCCCTTACTGTAAATGGTTAAACAATTGAACTAGATAGTGTATGACCTCTCTCCAATATCATATACTCTTAACTACAGATTCCATTAAAGAAGTTTTCAGCAAGCTGTATTATTGGAGCTAATTAAAGATTTGAATAACTAAAATCCGTATTTTACTTATCAATACATTTTACTTATAGGATTTTTTAACGCTTTTCAATACATTTTACTTATCAAAAAAAAAAAAAAAAATCCGGATTTGAAGTAGCATTTAGGAGACCCATTCCAATTATGATCGATCAGACCTATTTATATAATCTATTATCCCCTTTAATCTGGTTCAGTTCCCATACAAGATCATCATCCTTGCCCTTTTCCCCCAAAAGAATGGGGTCGGCTACATGAATTCTCATTTTCCATTCTATTCTATCATTTAATTACTTCATCCCATACATTTACCGGCGAAATGCATCTTCAAAAGTGTTACTCGGATGAAAAAATACTTAAAAGAAAACATTAAAAAGTTTTTGGTAGATTACGTGTCGTTCCACGTGTTAAAACATGTTCTATTTTTAATAGAAGAACTGAAAAGAAAGAATGGGAACATGTCACCTTCAGATCTTTCCAAGGGAAGCAAGGCAATAATGCATTTGAATTGTAATTATTGTAATAATGAATGGGTGGTAGTGGTACTATTTGAATGAAACATCGTTTAGTTGAAACACACCGAAATGTTTCTGATTGTTCTATCAAATGCTTTAAAAAATTAAAGGAAATGGAAAAATAGAAGGGTAATTTTGAGTGATATCAGAATGTTAGTGCAAGAAAAGGGAAAAAATGGATGCATACGTTGCAACAGAAAGAAAATTTGAAATGGGTGAACAAAGCTTCAAAAAAGAAAGTAAATATGTAGGAATATATACTAATAAAAGGTCTGAAAAATTGTTGGAAAGATTCTATTGGAAATTATTTGAAATTAAATCAAAAGCCATTTTTTCCCGTTTGCTTAGATAACTAAATGAGTTAGTAAATGCCTTCTTATATCTTGAGATGAGACCAGGTCATACACCTCACCACTAGATCAGATCACTCACTGACTGAAAAATTAATATATTCCTCAATCCTACATTGTAAAAATATAGTTTTGAATTTTTTTTTTTTTTTTTTTTTGGTTTTAAAAAAAAAAATTAAAAATATGAATCTATTATATGACAACTATGCACATAACGAGAAAGCAATTCCAGCAGCATATGTGTTCTTGAAAATGCATTTCATGTCTATATCTCAAGTGAAAGAGCAGGCCCACAATCAGCATCAAAATACACAAAATGTTTTGTTCAAATTTTGCAGTTCAAATATAATTTACCTAGTACCCAGATATAGAGATACAATTAAATATCTCAGATTCATGCAGACAAACAAATGCCCTATAAGATTGTTGTTTGAAGATGCATACTGTTATATAAATGCAATCAAATAGTCGACAAAGAAAGATAAATACTCCCTCTGTCCCAAAATAGTTGGGTAAGGAGTACTCATTACTCAAGCCTTACCTCTCGCCATATGTCAATACTTGTCTACCAATATCTTCCGATGCAACCATCTGCAAGATACACCTCAACAGTGAGCACGTTGGATAAATATGCTTGATGCGGAAAAAAGAACACAGTTCTGAATAGAAAAACCAATGCAAATCAAAGTTCGCAAAATGGAGGAAATTTGCATACTCTGGATTCCAGGTTCATAAGAATCGCAGACCTCGTCGACTGTTTGGCACGATCTAGCTGTACCTGGTCAACTGCAGGGCATAAAAAGGAAGGGAAAAAGAGGGAATCAGAGTTGGGAGTGATGAGAAGCTTGAACCCGTAACAAACTATTGAGTACAATGAAATTACTAGCTACTCTTGTTTTAAGTTTTGTAAATACCACGATTCATCTTGGGTGAATAATTGAATAACTATAGAAATATGCAGAAAGGTTTAGGATGAGGAATCCCCAAAAAACAAATAGAAAAAGGACGGGTAAAAAGGCAAACCTTGTCCAGGTGTTGCGACTGCAATAAGTTCTTTAACTGCTAAATCAATGGCTTTTGCTACAAAATCAGAGCCCTGAATCCAGAAATTTTGAGCATCCTCAGTTTTAAAGGGCATTATTATACAAACAGAACAAAAAATAAGATCCAAAGTAAGCAAATATCTTTCAAAATGATTGCAAGCCTATGATACAGCTTCCTGTGCCAAGATATATCCCAAGCTTTATAGGATTAAATTTTCTTTGTAAAGCTCCAAAAAAGACAATAGATAAAGAGGTGTAAAGTGTTTATCTTAACATAAAAACTTGAGGAATCATCACCATGATCTCCACTTATACACCCAATTTAATCAAGTATTTGCCTTCCACAGTTAGCGTCATATAAATCAAGAAACTGTCAGAAAGCAAAAATATTTAGTCAATTTGACAGATTTTGCCTTTGACAAATGCAACAGGCTGCTCGAGCTGAATTTTATTTCAATTTTTTATTTGTTTAAGGTACAGATCATGTTTGTGATCAACTAGAAGTCCAAATATACAGCACTAACAGGAGGAAAAAGAAACAGAATTGCAGACGTGGAGTATGTGTACTTGTTTTCAGAATTTCTTTTATAGTGCTGGTACATTAACCTGTTTCATTTTGCTTCATCATCCTTCTAAATACTCATGATTCAGTCAAGCAACTCGAGCATGTAAGGGGCATAGCATTACCCATAAATGTGATTCATAACTAAAGTCTCACACCCCAGACAACGAATTCATTTGTGACTGTTGAAGCAAATGACAGAGGCAATAGTTCAACATGTAAAGATTTGTAAAATTAAAGGTTTTTTAATACATGAGAGAACTTTTGTTTTAAAAAAAAAAAAAAAACATATCTATCCAAATTATAGGAGTTCAAAAGAGTTGGCTTACAGTGGTAGCTTGAATTCCGAATATTCCAGTGTTATTGTAAATGCTGTTGAATGCAGAAAATGAAAGAATTTGTGGATACTCATTCAAGACGCGTAGATCTGCTTTGCACAAATATTTAAATCTAGGTCAGAAAACCAGGAAAAAGAAAGCAGACAAAATATAACTGAAACATGAGTGAGAAGACTGGAGATAAAGAATGATAATATTTAAGATGTGTTATGACAATAAAAATTAATGATAACATAGGTATGCAACTGTGTCCTATAAATACAATAACAACTAATTATGTTTCTGTACTATGAAGTAATATATAGACATGGATTTGTAAGTATATCAAACCGTGAGTACATTCTTGATTACCATGTATATGTACAACTTACATAGCCGTGAGTACATTCCTTTTCCAGGACCTCCAGCAGAGAAAGACCCGCCTCCTCCCATTAGCATCTGCAATAAATTATTATTATTATTATTACTTCCTCAGTAGGCACTATGATAAAAGGCCCTAGAAGGAAAGTGATGTGGCAAAGGAACCAGAAATATATGCAATCCTATTTATTTATTAATGTATTTAAAAAAGGAGCAAAGATTTGAAGCAAATAGAATCAACATAGAATCCTGATAAAAGAATAAAATACCTGAAGAACAGTCAATGTCATAGCTTCCTTGTCCTTATGCCAGCCACCGGGAGCTTCAAAGGCAAGGGCAAAGTGTGTTTTCTGCAACATAGGAAAAAATAAAAATAAAATAAAAATTCAGAAATTCAGACCAACAAAACCCTAAAAAGGCGTAGAATGGAGAATGAAAAGGTTTTACACTGAATTGCTACATACCCCTGGATCAGCTTGACAACGAAAATCACCACCAACGTAGGCTGATTTTGGCTCCCCGGGACGAGGCACACTCGGCAGGTCAGACAGAAGGGGTTCCGCAATTTTTAACAGCTCCTCGTGTTCAACACCAGAAGCCGCAAGTACCATCCGAGGAGCAGTATAGTTTTCCTGAAATTATTATAGAAAGCTGCAGTAAATTAATGGAAAACACCCAGAAAAGAAACTAAAACATAATAATAACAAAAGTTTCTTTGGGCAGTAATTGCAATTATACTATGAGAACACCTAAAGTATAAATATAAAGATCCTTTAAACTCACAGCAACAAATTCCTCCAAAATTGTACTATTCAATCTGTTTATTGCAGACTCGGGTGCCAAAACAGGATTTGCCAATGCACCGGAATAACCAGCAGAGTGAAGTGCCTCTAACAGCAAGCCTTGAGGATTGTTGGAAACTTCTGCAATCTCAGATTTCACCTTTTGAAGCTGTAGAAGGGAGAATATCACCTCAATACAGGGGTACAAACTTACATGGCATGACGATGATAGCAGATGCATAACAAGATAAAAAGGATACCTGTTCGTTGACTTCCCAATCCAGGAACACAGGGTTCCTCACAGAGTCAATTAGCAGCTCTACCATTTCAGGAACGTAAGTCTTCAGAGCATCATAGGTGTACCCCATCTGCTCTCGAGAAGCTGAGGCTGTTACATTGCCACCGATTGCCTCCACTTCACGAACAATGCGCAAGTGGCTCCGGTTTACTGTGCTCTTAAAGGCCATACGTTCCAAGAGGTGTGTGGCCCCGGATGAGATTGGTGTCTCATAGATTGAGCCACAATCAACATATAAACCAATTGAGGCCCCAGGATTCTGTCCAACCGACCAACGTAAACAACTTGTTACGACACAAAATACTTGAAGTGGAAGTATCAAGAAGGAGAACGTAAGACCCATACGTACCGCAGATGTTTCTGAGGCTATTTTGATGCCATTTGGGAGAGTTGTTATCTTGGTCTTACCAGGTTCGACATGATCGGGAAGTGGTGGTGGGAGTGCAACATCTTTTAGTGGAAGATCTAGTGGAGGGAGTTTACTGGAACGTTCCCCAGTAAGCCAGCTAAAGAGGCCTCCTGAAGAGGATGACTTTATGGCAACAGCACTTGAACTTGCAAACCTTGCTAGCGTCCTATTGCCCACACGGCCCTAGTCTCATAGTTCAATACCAAGAGTCAAAACATAACACATTTCCACTATCAGACCATTCGTACATAATTAATGACAATGATAAAATACAGATGCTCTACCACAAAGTTACAAGTTAAACGAAAGTATTAAATGCTAATGTCATCAGAAAACCATATACAAAAATTTTCAATAGCAATGGACATCTTATCCACAAAATTTTCCTTCTGCCAAAAATACTGCAATTTTGCAGTATTGCAAAAATCTGAACTGTTATAACAATGCAATGCTAGATAAGCAAACCATCTAAACTCCCAGGATTCTCTTCAAATACTATTTTGTTGCCAACCAAATGGAGAAGAAATGATTTTTTTATTTTTTTTTTATTTTTTTTCATTATATGGTTTTTTATGTTTCTTAATTCTAAAAAATGAAAAAACTTGGTCGTACTTTTTTGAGTAGCGGACTTACTCTTTCATGCCAGTAAAAGTTAACTAGATTAAACTATTAACACTATCAACGTTTCCGAAATAACCAAAGAGAGCTATGATGCATAATACACCTCCACTAAAACAACCGTATAATTTGCCATTGAACTGTGACCAAAGTGTAAATCCATCAGCTTTTTTCCAGCATTTTCTTAGGAACCAAAGGAGTGTTATTTAATGGTATAAAGAGTCAATAGAACAAGCACATATATTTACAGTAAACAAAATTTTCAATTATTTGTTTTACAACATTTTTGCAGCTAAAAATTGGAGTTTATTACATAAATATAGCAGTCGTCAGAACAAGTAGAATCGTTGCCACTGAACATCGATCAGATCTATAAACTAAAAGGATAGGCGAGTACTCGGTTCAAACGAATAGGACATACCTGAGTACCAAATATCAATTAAAACATTAACTATACATACATATATATATGCATCCATATATACACATACATATACGAAAAATATTTGGAACTAGGGCTACGGAGTTGATATTGTTCTGACCTTGAGAGCCATAAGTCGTGAAGATGCAGTCCTGTACATGATGATGATGATCTATCACTCCAGTCAAAATGTTTGATTTGTTTCTCTCTCTAGATCGCAGTTGTGGCTGACTGGGGAGATTATCTGCAGAAGACGACTGGTGTTGGGGCGCTATTGTGGTTTGCTGGAGAACCGAGAACGGCCGAAAGAGGATCCAAACACGTGTCGGATTATGGCACGTGAGAGTTTTCATCAACCAGTTAGTGCACGTTCGAGATTATGGCACGTGCGAAGAATCCGTTTCGTGCGAACTTTTTCTTCTTTTTTATTTATTTATTTATTTTTGTGAAATGAAATAGTTTTGTTATGAACTTAGTCAAATAATTTTGTCCACGTATGTAAGACA
The DNA here is from genome assembly GCF_030987335.1 of Cornus florida. Classification (NCBI taxonomy): domain Eukaryota; kingdom Viridiplantae; phylum Streptophyta; class Magnoliopsida; order Cornales; family Cornaceae; genus Cornus; species Cornus florida. The sequence goes on along the minus strand of NW_026775580.1, from coordinate 111,243,683 downwards.
GGAGGAAGCAGGTGGGACCTAGAAATTTGTTCAGGGGGACTTTGAATATTAATGTGGTAAAAAAATTATAAAATAATATTAATTAAAATAATATTTAATTTAATTAAAAATTGATAATATCTTCATTCAATACATTTATAATTATTCTCAATTAAAATAATATTTAATTTAATTAAAAATTAATAATATTTTCATTCAATACATTTATAATTATTCTCAATTAGTTTTCATGTGAAAAATACCTAACTCAGTAATATCATTGACAAGTCTTTATAAAAGTAAAATTTTATCTTATTTTTTTGAAAAATAATTATAATCATCCCACTAATTTTGTATTTCTCAATCTCTACAACGAGAGTTCTAACTATCACTCATGGACCTAATGTAGGTTGCAATTAATTTTTTTCATTTTGTATTATATACTTACTTTTTTTTTTTTTTTTTTTTGACAATTATTTTTTTTGAATTGTATGCCTATAAAATATTAAATTTGCCCTCACTAAAATTATAAAAATAAAATAAAAAATTCACTATTGCCTCCAACCTTCTTCTTCTTTTCTTTTTTTTTTCTTATTATTATTATTTTTTTAACCCGTTCTTTCTCACAGGCTTTGGTTCTTTAATTGCTAACAAATACTGATTGGTAGCAAGGTCACAAACAAATAAATTAATATATATTCCTAGCTTATTTCAAAGAAGAAAAAAAAGACCAACAAAAGATAAAAGTTATGAGGACATTTGTATGATTATTTGAATAATTTATAGGTATGAATACAATTATAAAAAAATTCAATGGAAGCAACCAACTAGCTATTATTAGAACAGTTTTTTTTTTCTATTACTGAAGATGCAAGAAACTCCTTCTATTCTTTCTCTCTCTAGAATTCTTACACCTCAACCCGAAAAAGATCCCTCTCCTCTTCATTCCAACTCCTATTTATAGATATTTACAAGATATTTACAAGATATTTACTAATTGCTGGACCTGGGCCTATTCCTCTGTAAGCCCTGGTCACCCTTGATGGGCTTACTCCCGCTCGGCCCATATGGCAGTGTCTTTCTATGGGCTGACCCAGCTGTTCGGACTGAAGGTTGTGTTTTGCGAGTCGGACCTGGCCCATGTCATCCGGGGCCTCCTCAACTGCCCCCATAATTGCCCCTTATTTAATAAGGGGTAATTATTGATGGCGTCTCATCATGACGCTGACGGCTCGAGATAACCACGTGGGGGAGCGAACGGTCAGATCCAGAATCAATGTTCCGGGGCTCGAGGGATTTCTTGCCTTCCCGACGCTTCGGCCCTCGGGTCCCCTTGCCTTTATAATGCTCTAGAGTTCCACTTCACTTCCCTTTACCGTCTCCATCATCAGCCAAATCTCCCTCTTTCTAGAACTGTGCTAAGCCTTTTCCGGTGAAATCCTTCGAGAGTCATTCTCCCAGCGATCTTGCAGTCCTCCGAGGTTAGTTTCGTTCTTTTTACTTTCGGCAGGCTCCCATTTTCCCTCTTTTAGATTCTTCTTGCACTTCCACCATGGTTGTAGATCTGGGTGTTCTTCGTATGAGACTTAGACTTCCTGACAACATCGAAGTTAGGGTTTGCCCCCAAGACGTTAATATTACGACCGGCGCCGGCCTCCTGCCCGGCGAAGTCTTATTCACGAACCTTCAACTGAATGTTGTTAGGTTCCCTCTGCACCCTTTCTTTAGTTATGTCTTCAATAGATTGGGGATATCCCCTCTGCAGGTCAACCCCAACTTCTTTAGGATCATATCTGTTATGCTCTTATTGATGCGTGACAGAAATCTGGACCTTCACCTCATAGACCTCCTTCTGTGCTATAAGGTCAGTAAGATCCGTACTAACGAGCCCTTCTACCACCTCTACCCGTTCGAGAAAATGTCCATATGCACTGACACAATAAAATCTGAAAAGGGTTGGAGGGATAGCATAGTGGGCATTAGTGGGGCTTGGTCTTCGCCGGCTGCAGAGGATTACCCAATCCCGAGCGCCTTTGGTGTCTGCTCTGTCTCCTCCTATAAAAAATTCAAATCCCATAAACATGACTGCCCCTGTGAAACATGCGTTCCTCGTTTTTGCACTTACTTATGCCGCTCCTTGGGAATACCTTGTGATGACTTGAGCTATAGTGTTTGCAGGGATAGGAGTAACTACTTGAAGAGATACGTTCTGAACGATATTCCTTCCTGCTCAGATCTCCTCACTTCAGACAACCTCTTTGCGCTCTCATCACTCGGCTACAATATGAGCAGACTGCAGATTCCCTCTTTTGGCAGGAGGAAAAGTACTCCCCCAGCCACTCCTGCTGCTGGGGCGACCTCCTCTCCAGCGTCGGCTTCTTCTTCAGCCACCATATCTGACACTGTCCCGAGCGCAGTGGCTACTAACCCTGTTGCCAGCGCCCCTGCTGCCAACCAGAACGCGCCCTCCCCAGCTACCATAGCTCCTGCTGCTGCGGGGGGCGGTCGGGACAAAGAGCGAGGCAAAAGGCCTCATCCTGACAGTGAAATCGATCCTGAGGAGGAGCCTCTCATTAGAAGGACCCGAGTCTCTGGGCCGGGTACTCTCTTGCACCGAGCGATCAGAGCTCCTTCTCCCTCTGGGCCTCCTGTAGCTGGTGGCTCTGCTTCTGCTTCAGGCCCCCCTTCTATCCCCAGCTTACCGCCATGGGCCCCTCGGTACACCCGAACGGATGGGACGTTCGTGAAACCGAACGAGACCATGCTGAAGGATGGCCAGACCGCTATGGCCTACTACAGGAGCATGTGGACTCCGAAGGACATTGAGGCGGCAAAGGGCCTTTCCCAGAAGGACGTGTTCAGTCGTTTTCCCCAATCTGCTATGGAGGTGACTTTTATTTTCTAACTCATGAATTCTCTTATATTACTTGGTCTTGCCTTCGCCTGTTCTGACTATTGGTTTAACCGTTCTTATTGTGCACCTATGCAGACATTGTTCGGGATGATGGCCATGCAGAAGCAGGTGGAGATGGGGAACGCCAGGGCCCGAAAGTATTCTGACAGCCTGGAGGTGGCTAATAAAGAAAACGACCTCCTTGCCATGAAGAATACCGAGGTGCTGGTTCGGCTTGACAAAGCCGAGCAAGAGAGAGATGTCCTGAAAAAGGAGAATGATTCCCTTCAGGATGAGAAGGACGCCCTCCAGCTTGAGAAGAGCGTCTGGCAGACTGAGCAGGAATCACTCAGAGAAGAGAAGGCAGAACTCCAACGCCTTCTAGCTGATGAACAGTCTGCTCGGATGGCTTTTGAAAAAAGAGCTCTGGACGAGCGTACCGCTCTGATCGACGTTATCAGCAGAGTGGGTGGTGGGATGCTGGCCCTTCACGCTCGGTTCTCCAGGGTCGGTGCTCTTCGGTATGCTCAAGGATTCCGGGAAGGTTTCGCCGACCGGGTTCCGGATGAGGGACAGACCAGCTCCACTCCGGATGAGGTAGACAAGGATCTGGGGATCGAACCTCTGGGGGTCTATGTCGACCCAGAACCCACCGAAGCGGAACGTATATTTGATGAGTGCCAGGACATCGCATCCTCAAGGATCATCACAGCTCCTCCTACCGCTCTGCCACTGACCGCTCCCCAATCGTCAACCGTGGCTCCCTCTGTAGCCACTGCTGACGCTGAACCCCAGCCGAACGACTCAGTTATTCACCTGGATTCCCCACCTCATGAAGGTGAGGCGGCTGATGGGGCCGAGGAGGCGAGTCGGCAAGACCAGGATGCTGTTGGTACTGAGGCGTCTAGCTAGGGCTCCTTCGAATTCTTCCAGTTCATATCTTCTTGTAATGATGGACATCTCTCTTTTGTAAACTAAATGTTCAATATTAATGAAATGGCCGAACTCTTTTTCTCTATGTGTTGTGCTCTGTTCAACTTATCTTCAGTACATACATATCTTTTCTCTCTTTTTCTTTTTATATTAGCTTCGCTGTGTGTTTGTACGGCAAGTGCCTGGCGCTCGGCTAGAATGCCACTTGCCACTTGGCTTTAAATTTTTAGCAAGTGTCTGGCGTTCGGCTTATAGTGCCAGCTGCCACTTATCTTGCTTAAGTGCCTGGCGCTCGGCTAGAATGCCACTTGCCACTTGGCTTTAAATTTTTAGCAAGTGTCTGGCGTTCGGCTTATAGTGCCAGCTGCCACTTATCTTGCTTAAGTGCCTGGCGCTCGGCTAGAATGCCACTTGCCACTTGGCTTTAAATTTTTAGCAAGTGTCTGGCGTTCGGCTTATAGTGCCAGCTGCCACTTATCTTGCTTAAGTGCCTGGCGCTCGGCTAGAATGCCACTTGCCACTTGGCTTTAAATTTTTAGCAAGTGTCTGGCGTTCGGCTTATAGTGCCAGCTGCCACTTATCTTGCTTAAGTGCCTGGCGCTCGGCTAGAATGCCACTTGCCACTTGGCTTTAAATTTTTAGCAAGTGTCTGGCGTTCGGCTTATAGTGCCAGCTGCCACTTATCTTGCTTAAGTGCCTGGCGCTCGGCTAGAATGCCACTTGCCACTTGGCTTTAAATTTTTAGCAAGTGTCTGGCGTTCGGCTTATAGTGCCAGCTGCCACTTATCTTGCTTAAGTGCCTGGCGCTCGGCTAGAATGCCACTTGCCACTTTGCTTTAAATTTTTAGCAAGTGTCTGGCGTTCGGCTTATAGTGCCAGCTGCCACTTATCTTGCTTAAGTGCCTGGCGCTCGGCTAGAATGCCACTTGCCACTTGGCTTTAAATTTTTAGCAAGTGTCTGGCGTTCGGCTTATAGTGCCAGCTGTCACTTATCTTGCTTAAGTGCCTGGCGCTCGGCTAGAATGCCACTTGCCACTTGTCTTTAAATTTTTATAGTAGACCATTGGAAAAGAAAATTCTTTTTTTGTAAATTCCAGTAACTTGCTCATTCATACGTATTTGATTGACAACAAATAACATCCAATTAAAGCCAGAACTTAGCTTCTATTGGTAGTACCTCTTCAGAGACGTGGCGTTCCAGGGCTTGCTGACCAACTTTCCCGCCATGGTTTCCAACGTATATGCCCCTTTGCCAATGACTTCTGCAATTCTGTATGGGCCTTCCCAGGGTGGCATCATTTTTTTGACCATCCCCACCTTTCTTTTCAGAACCAGATCGCCCGGGGCAAAATCCCTGTGTTTTACTCTCTTATTGTGACTATTCGCCAGCACTTGCTGATACGATGCTAGCCTTATAGCCGCTGCGTCCCTCCTTTCGTCTATCATGTCGAGGTTCAATCTTAACATCTTGTCGTTCTGATCTCGACTCCATGCTAAGCTTCTGATAGTGGGGACTAAATGCTCAACCGGTATAACTGCTTCGGTACCATACGCCATTGCGAACGGGCTCTCCCCAGTCGGCCGCCTTGGGGTGGTTCTGTAAGCCCATAGAACGTTCGGGAGTTCATCCAACCACTTCCCCTTATGATCTTCCAGCTTCTTCTTAATGCAGGCGAAAATGGTTCTGTTTGTGATTTCTGCTTGTCCGTTAGCCTGAGGATGACTTACTGCAGCCAACTTCTGGTTGATTCCATACTCCTCCAGCAGCTTTCTTACTTGCCTGCTGTCGAGGTTTGTGCCATTGTCCATGACTATTGTTCTGGGAACACCGAAGCGGCAGATAATGTTGTTCCAGATAAATCGTCTCACCTGAGTCTGAGTCACGCTAGGATACGGTTCTGCCTCCACCCATTTAGTGAAATAATCCGTGGCCAGTAACACATACTTGTTCTGAGCTCTTGCAGTTGGCAGAGGACCGACCACATCCATCCCCCATTGCGCGAAAGGCCACGGCGAGGCCATTACGTGCAATTCCTCAGGTGGTTGGTGGATCATTGGTCCATATCGTTGGCACTTATCGCACCTTCGAGAGAACTCCTCCGCATCTCTTGACATGTTTGGCCAGAAATACCCTTGTGTCATTGCTTTATGCGCTAACGATCTTCCCCCAGAATGATTGCCACACACACCCTCATGAATAGCTCGCAACACCTGCTGCGACTCTGCGGGGGTGACACATTTCAAGTAGGGGCCAGAATAGGACCTTCTGTACAGCTGGTTCCGCACGATGGCGTACTTGGCAGCATTCTTTTTGAGTTTCCTAGCTTCATCCCTTTGCATAGGCAAAACGCCATCTCGAATATAGGTAATGATTGGGTCAATCCAACTCGGTTCATACGGTATGACGTTGACTTGCCAAGGGTCCGAGTCCATCGGTTCTTCGAAAATGGACGGCTGGGTCATTATTCCCACTGGAATCACCCTCGCCAATGTTTCACCGCAACTCGAAGCACTGCATGCTAAACGGTCTGCATCTGTATTCTGTTCCCTCGGCAACTGTATGAATTCAATCTTTGCAAAGTCCTTGGCTCTACGCAGAACGGCAGAACGATATGCCCCCATCATGTCATCCTTGGTTGCATACTCACCATTTACCTGCCGAACAATCAGCTGCGAGTCACTATACACTGTCAAACTTTTGATCTGTAGCTCTCTGGCCAACTTTAATCCATTTAGCAACGCCTCGTATTCCGCTTCATTATTGGTGGCTCGGAACTCAAGTCTGAGTGCTTGGCTCAAGGAAGTACCCTCTGGGGTTTGCAGTTTGATCCCAATCCCAGCCCCCATCTGGTTAGAGGAGCCATCCACAAAAAGTTTCCAAGAGCCGCTTCTAAGGTCCTCTTTCGTATCTTCGGCATCACATTCTAGTAGGAAATCGGCCACCGCTTGCCCTTTAATAGCTGTTCTCGGCTCGTACGTTATGTCAAATGAACTCAACTCTATGGCCCACTTTGTCATTCTGCCCGAGAGCTCTGGCTTGTGCATGAGCGTTCTGATTGGGAAAGTTGTTAGAACAGCTATGGGGTGGGATTCAAAATAATGCCTTAACTTTCTTTTTGCATTTACAAGTGCAAGTACCACCCGTTCGGCCTTTGAGTATCTTTTTTCTGCCTCCATCAGTGTTTTGCTTACATAAAATACCGGGTATTGCACCCCTTCCTTGCAACGAATCAGAACGGCACTCGTCGCGACACCAGATACTCCAAGATATAGAAATAACTTTTCTTCCGGTTCTAGGGCTGACAGGACTGGTGGATTCTGCATATATTGCTTCAAATGAGTCAATGCCTGTCGTTGCTCATCCCCCCAGACCTGCCTTCCATGGCTCCGAATCGTGTCAAAGAATGGTTTGCAGTGGTCTGACAACTTTGAAATAAATCGACTTAATGCAGCTATTCGTCCTGTTAGGGCTTGCACCTCTCTGATCGTCTTTGGCTCGGCATTCTTAATCAAAGCCTCTGCTTGAGCGGGGCTAACTTCGATGCCCCTGCGGTTGACCACGTGTCCCAGAAACTGCCCGGAACTCACACCGAACGAGCACTTGGTCGGATTGAGCCTCATCCCATATCGCTTTAGTACATCAAATACCTCTTGCAGATGCTTCAGATGATCATCCTTTTTCCTACTCTTTACCACCATATCATCAATATAGGCTTCGACAGTCTTACCCATTTGATTCTTGAAAACTTTGCTAACAAGTCGTTGATAAGTTGCTCCCGCATTCTTTAATCCAAAAGGCATAACTTTGTAGCAGTATGTTCCTCGCTCGGTGACAAAAGAAGTTTTTTCTTCATCTGCGGGGTCCATAGGAATCTGATTATAACCTGAATATGCGTCCAGAAAGGTTAAACGCTCATACCCAGTGGTGGCATCCACCATTTGATCAATCTTAGGCAACGGGAAGCTGTCCTTCGGACAGGCTTTGTTCAAATTGGTGAAATCAATGCATACTCGCCATTTCCCATTTTTCTTCTGCACCACAACGACGTTGGACAACCACTCAGGGTAGTGCACCTCTCTGATAAATCCCGCATCAAGCAGCCTATCGACTTCTTCCGTTATGATCTGATTACGTTCTGGAGCAAATCTTCGCTGCTTCTGTTTCACTGGTTTGAAATTAGGATTGACATTCAGGGAATGACAGGATACGGAAGGACTAATTCCAGGCATGTCGAGGTGACTCCATGCAAATACGTCGACATTGTGGGACAGGAAATCCACTAGCTCTTGCTGCTCTTCTCTGGTCAGTCTTATACCCACTCTGGTAGTTCGTTCTGGCCTGGACTGATCGATCTGCACATCCAGAAGGGGCTCCTCGGTCAAGTCGGCTGACTCCTCCACCCTATTCTGCTCGAGTGGAGGTTCCTGTAATTGCTATCTGGGGCTTGTCGACCGGACGGGCGCCTTTCCTTTCCCAGCATGCTTTAGTGTGACGGAATAACACTCTTTGGCTGCGACCTGATCCCCCCGAATGTCTATCACTTTATCTCCATCGGGCCCGAGGCACCTCATGACCTGATGCAGAGTTGAGGGTACACCTCGGACTCTGTGAATCCATCCTCTTCCCATCAGGAGATTATACGAGGGGTGAATTTCCACAACCACAAAAGTTTCCATAAGAGCTCGCTCTGCAGCTTGAACTTCTACTTCCACCATCCCGACGGGTTCCACCCTCTTCCCATCGAACCCTAATAAGGGATTTCCGGTGGGCTTGAGCCTCTCTGGTTTAATGTCGAGCCTGTCAAATGTGTCCCTCGGCATAACATTCGCACTGCTCCCGGGATCGATCAGAACTCTGCGCACCAAGCAATCTGCCACTGTCAAACTGACTACCAACGGGTCGTCATGAGGCAGTTGAACACGCTGCAGGTCTGTCCAGTCGAACTTTATCTGCATTGACGGGCTCTGCTGGTGTAGAGTGGTCACATTGCCGACCCTTTTCTTCATCTGCGCCTGCCGCAGGCGCACCCGTAGCAGCTCATCTGACTCTTCACTAGGCTCGGGTCGACCATGGATAGCATTGATTATACGAACTGGTTGCGAATTGTGGGAGCTTTGTTTATGACTCCTTTTTATTTGTTCCACTGGTCGATTCTGCTCCATCGCCGAGCCTTGAACATAACTCGCAAACTCCCCTCTAGCTATCAACATCTCCACTTGCCTCCTCAGGTTCCTGCATTCGTTAGTCTGATGTCCGAAATCAGAATGAAAAGCACAATGTTTAGTTTGATCCCTCTGTTCGAGGGGTTGTCTAATTGGCAGTGGTGGATGAAACTTGTCCTTGTTCTCCTGATACAACCTCGCCAGAGTGACCTTCAGCGGAGTAATCAACTCTTCCTCCCTGGACCTTTTTTCGGCCTTCCAAGTGGTCTGACGTTGCGGCTGAGCCTGCTTCTGCCTGATCTTTGCCTTGGACTTTTCCTCGGTCGACACAAGCGACGTTGTCCGAGCATTAGCTGCCTCCTCTTCTTCGAGGCGTACAAAGCCATCGGCTCTCTCATTGAGTTCATCCATGGTAGCTGGCGTATTCACTACCAGACTGGTGTGAAACGGAGTTCCGCGTGTCATGGCTAACTTGAAGGCTTGAACTGCCGTAGAAGGATGGCATTCGATTACCATACTCTTAGTGAGATTAAACCTGGTAAGAAAGGCCTGGAGCCGTTCATCCTTGTGTTGCCGCATCGTGAACAGGCTCGAGATGTCCTTCGGCGGGCGTTTGTTCCCATGGTACTGGCTTATGAACCGATCGCACAGGTCCCTGAAACTGCCAATGGAGCTCCTAGGCAAGTTTTTGAACCAGCTGAGCGCCGGTCCGGCCAGGCTTGTAGGGAAACATTTGCACATTAAAGAGTCGTTTTCCGTATTCAGGGCCATTTTCAACTGGATATGATACACATGATCGATCGGATCGGTTGTTCCGTCAAACAGAATAAAGACTGGCATAGCAAACTTCCTTGGATGCGGCGCATTCAAGATCTCGTCGGTGAATGGTGAATCCACCGTCCGAGCTGCGGATCGGAGAGCTTCATTCTCTCTCTGGAGTCCAGCGGTAGCTCTGTGAGTTACGGTTCTGCCCTCCGAACCGTGATGAGTGACAGTAACCATGGAGGGCCGGTAAGACGGATCGAACGACCGTTCCTCTATGAACTCTCTCTGCCAAGGCGACGCTACTCGACGGCGATCTACCTCCATCACTTCCTCTCGGTCAAACCTTTCCCGCTGCGGATCAACGTGAGTCGATCCTTCGTGATCTTCAACTCGACGAACATTTGGCGGCAAATTGTCCATCATCCTTTCATCACGGTGGTGAGCTGACTGATTGTTCTCGTTCTGATCGCCTTGATGCGCGATACTAGATGGAACACCTCCTTCTCCGACCGGAAGCGGATGCGAAACTGCAGGTATTTGCCGATGCTGCAGTCCAGCTTTCAATTCTGCATTTTCTTTTCTGAGAGCTTCAATCAAGTTCATCAACTCTTCAAGCTTTGTTTGCTGGACAGCCTCCATCGGATTGGAGCTTTCACCTATCATTATTCCCGAACGGAGTAAAGGCATTAATCTCAAGTTCGCGAGTAGATCTGAGCTTCGTGAGTAGGAATTTTTAGATCTGGCTTCTAATTCTCCGAATTATGCTCACTGTTTACAAGATCTGAATTGTCTGAACTCTAAATCCGTCAGATCCTGCCACAATCGAGCAACTCGTGGTTGCGTAGATCTGAAGTCACTCCTGCCAAAGCTTCAAGAATCGTAATTCCTCCAGAGTAGGTCACAATCGCTCAGATCTGGATTCAAATCCGCAAGATCGAGTCTCGATCAACCGAATTGGTTTGAATCCATTCGATACTCCTCATTGATCAACCAAACTTTCATGCGTTTCCCACAGACGGCGCCAATTGAAGATGCAAGAAACTCCTTCTATTCTTTCTCTCTCTAGAATTCTTACACCTCAACCCGAAAAAGATCCCTCTCCTCTTCATTCCAACTCCTATTTATAGATACTTACAAGATATTTACAAGATATTTACAAGATATTTACTAATTGCTGGACCTGGGCCTATTCCTCTGTAAGCCCTGGTCACCCTTGATGGGCTTACTCCCGCTCGGCCCATATGGCAGTGTCTTTCTATGGGCTGACCCAGCTGTTCGGACTGAAGGTTGTGTTTTGCGAGTCGGACCTGGCCCATGTCATCCGGGGCCTCCTCAATTACGGTCCAACAGCGTGGTAGAAAACTCACTTTCTACTACAGTGTAGAACTATAGTAGAAAATTGTCAATTTACTATCACGGTCGTTACCACTACGGTTCAAAATCGTGATTTAAAACGTTTTCAGCCATGATAAAAAACTGTTTTTTTTTTTGTAGTGACATAAGTATACACTGAGAAGGTAGGGTGCTCTATGAATCCCCACATCATCATCTATCATCAAACAAAAAAAATAAATAAATGAAAATACTCTGACCTTTACTTAATTATATTTTTAAAAAACTTTCATTTATATATAAAAAATAAAAATAAATAAAATAAAATAAACTCTCAAAACTCCACGAAGGAATGAATGCTGTTATACTCCAATAATTTTATTTTTTTACCCTAGCAAGGAATTTAAAATCCATAGTACAATAGTGGATTGTGAATCACAATTTTTTTATTCTCAATTTTATTACACAAGAGTCATGCAAAATAATATATATATATATATATATATAATGTCACATTCTCACTACAGAAAGTAAGTGCTTAATAGATGAGTCCACCAACCATGGTATGAATCTCGTGGCTCATGTCTGTTTTAAGTTTTGACTTTGAATTTCTTTTATTTTACACCTCACGTAATGCCTGTGAGTTTTTACCTTCTCCATGTCTTCACGATTTTCCTTTTAGGAATAAAGAAAGAAAGGGACTCATGGCTTCCTCTGTGCTACGCGTGTTGGTTGAGCAAAACATTCAACATGTCAAATTAAAAAACACAAAGCCCATTAATTAGACTCATTTGGGCTTTTCATGTCTAAGTTGGGTTGATAATACACGTATATAATGAACACATGATGTGACATGCAACTCGTTAATTTACGTATGATAGTGAACTATAATTTAACTTTTGCCGTTCTCTCTTTTAAAATTAATTTAACCTTTGACCTTAACTCTATTATTATTATTATTTTATTTTATATTATTTATCATGACAAATAACCTTCACAATTCACTTGGAGAGACTCAACCTTTAATTTTAAGAGAAAAAAATACACCATAGACTTTGACTATACTTTAATTATATTTTTTATAGCAAGTCCTTAATTTATCCAAAAACAAATTTATTTTTATTTTCCAGACAAGAGGAAGGAAGGTAAAGAGGGAAAAAAAAAAAACTTTTTAAGACACTGTTAGAGATGTTCTTACTTGCGAATTAATAATTTTTTTCTATAAATTGCATTTAAACTCATTCTTATAAATAACTTCTGACTTACTCAGTTAATTCATTTCTATTTCTGATTTGGACCAATCAAAAGAGAAAGAAAATCAAAACAAAATCAATAAATAAAAAATAAAAAAGAATAAAAACCACGGAACCAAGAATATTCCAATCAACTACAATTATTTCATTGCTGAAAAATGGAAAGTAGTATTAAATTCCAAACAGGTGACCATGCTTATTGGGCCATTGTCATGGGGTGTCACTCGATCATGCGTGAATTTGTCAACTCATTTTTTTTAGCCACCACGTGAGAGTATCAATGACCTCATAACAAACATTTTAATTGTATACGTATTTTACATAATACCAAAAAATACAAAAAGCAAAACCCCTATCAATTTTTCTTACCATTTTGAAAATTTAAAAAGCAATTGTTTTTTTCAAAACCTTTATAAAAATAAGAAAAATTGTTATTTTTTTTACTTTTATACTATTACTATTTATAGTGAAAAACTTCAAGTGATTACGTTAAACAAATCTAAATTTGAGATTCATGTTAACATTATAAATCTGTTATTTATGAAAGAGGTTAAATTGGATATATAATTTTCAAAGATTGTAATTTTATTTTGATATCACTTGACTAATATAATTGGGGCAACTAAGTTTTTCTCCTTCTTTAAGGACAAATTTAAAAATAATAATAACAAATTTGGTATATAGCTTTACAATTTACTTTATTTTCATCGAACTTTTATATGGATTTCAAGCTTTCAATTATTTTATTTTATTTATTTATTTGGGGTAAATTTCTTCTCCAAGTTTCTGTGAACTGTTGTGCCAAAATTTTCTAACGTCGCTATCCATCAAGAACTAGAAAGCAAAAGCAAGAAAATTCACGCCAGCTGTTTATATATATATACATATACAACCCAACAAATTTAAGAAAAACTTGGGCAAGGGGTAACTTTTTACTTCAGTACTGCATCGTCTTGTCATGCTCTATATTTAGAAACAGTACACATACATACATATATATATATATATATATATATATATATATAATGGCTATATATCTGAATATATCGTCAATTTCTTAAACCAACTCATGTTGTATTGTCGAGTTTGATTCAATATGTATAGTTCGTCTTCAACTTGTGCTTTGAATTTGCTTGGCTCAGATCCTTCTGATCCCAAGCCAATGACTTGGAATTATTAGTTCTAGTAACTGTTTTATTTGCGAGGTTCTTCTCTTCACGAAACGCGATGGCACTCTCCGGCAACTCTCAGCAAAAGATCGTCACCGGCGATGCTGGTTACGTCCTCGAAGACGTCCCTCATTTGTCTGATTACATTCCTGATCTTTCTGTAAGCGGGCTTTTTCTGTGTGTGTGTGTGTGTGTTTTTTGGTATAAAGCTGACAGCTTCAATGTATATACATACGTATATATGTGTCTGTGTTGAATCATACCTATCTTTGATTGTAAACCCAGAAACTGCTTTGATTTTTGCGATTCCACAGTAGTTTTCCTCTTTTATGGAGATTAAGGTTACTTTGGCGTGTTGTAATTAGGAGCAATGAATTTTCACCCATTGTTTGGCTGCTTAAAAACTGCGAAAAGGAAAGGAAATGTTTTCAATGTCCTGTTCCGTGTTATTTTATTTTTCATAGAATTGCCCAGCGTCTTGCTATTAGTAGAAAGGAATTTGACCTCTGTTTGGCTGCCGAGTAAACTCAGGAAACTGAAGGAAATTTTTAATCTTCTGTTACGTGTTGTTTTAGTTTCCATCGGATTGTGAAGACTCTCCTCCCCCAATAATTGTATTAGGCACTGTTTGTTGAATTGGTTTGTGTGAATCGGCCAGGTGGAGCATTAAAGTCCGTATGTTTACCGACCATGATTTTATAAATTATTACTGCTTTCCTATCCAAAATTGGGTCAGACAAATCTGGTCACAATTAAATAAAAGTAACTTTAATAGGATTACTTGATTGAGTTGATTTTGTATTTTTAAATGAATGTTTGCTGACGTAAAGAAAATTTATTGCTAGTGATATGAGAATTGTTTGAAGTGGTTGTCCCTGATTTGCCTCTTTTGCAGACTTATCCAAACCCGTTGCAAGACAATCCTGCATACTCAGTTGTCAAGTAAGTGATTTAGTTTCTCTTACAGTGGTTTCACATGCTTTAAAGTATTTTCGTTTTCATTGATGAACAAATTTCTGCTTCTCCAGGCAATATTTTGTCCATGACGACGACACTGTTGCACAAAAGGTCTTTTCTTTTCCCTTTCTTTTTTAAGGACTTGGGTTTTATTTGTTATTTTTCCCCTAGGCTCATCAGGTAAAAAGAGATCTTATTGTAATTACTTTCATTTTAGATTTATGTTTGAGAGTAATTGTGCCTGGTGAGGGTCTGCCTGGACATTTATGCTACTGTAGTCATTTGAATATGGAGAGTGATACCAAAACATTAGTCTTAATGGCCAATTTTTACCTAAAGATGTTGGTGCCTGCATTTCCAAGGCCAGGTTTGAGTGCCCTCTCGTTCCGGAAATTATCAAAAGATGAACTTCAACCACCACATTTTATCATTTGTTGGAGGTAGCAGGGTGTATGGGCTCTTATTGACACGAAAAGCTACCATAATCTATGTTTCTAAGTTTTGGTTCCTTCATTTGTAGGTTGTTGTTCACAAGAACAGTCCAAGAGGGACACATTTCCGACGCGCTGGACCACGTCAAAAGGTAAGCATAAGCATGTTATGTGCCTTATGCGTAACATTTAAATGGGAAAACCTACAATAAAGGTGCTGTCTTTGGGCTCATGCCCTTATGAATTATGATAGACTTGCTCTGTTCAGAATTACGAGACACCAAGTGGCTGATATTGACACTCATTCATGTTTTCTCAGGTGTATTTTGAGTCGGATGAAGTACACGCATGCATTGTTACATGTGGGGGCTTATGCCCTGGTCTCAACACAGTGATTAGGGAGTTAGTATGCGGCCTTTTCCACATGTATGGTGTAAAGAAGGTTCTGGGAATAGATGTAAGTGTAACGTATTACAACCTCCAATTCAATGCCTTTTCATGCAGTTTATTTTCAAAATAATCTACTTAATGGTAGACTTCCCTTGATCTAAAAATTGTACTTATGGGTATACTTCCCTTGGTTGGCATTTGGATACTGTTCTTGCTTTTCAAAGCAAACGGCAAGTGAATTTGCTGTGAAAAACAAAAAATCAATGTGAGGCTTCCAGGATCCTGCAAATCCAAAGATCATCTGCATTTTTCTCTCTACTTAAAACAAGTCTTGAACATATGTTGTTGATCTTGAACCAACATTTCCCTAGATAACCATTCATAGATATGTACAAGCGTTACTTTTAAGACAAATGTGTGATGTTTTTTTATTGGATTTCATTACACAATCATTTTAACACTAAATGTGGGAACTGCAAGTTCTTTAGATTTTGTTATGCTGTCTGCTTTTCTAAATTTTATTCTACTTCAAGTTTGATTTTTCTAAATGACTCTATCTTAAGACAGAGTTGTGGATGGGTTCATCCATATTGTCTTCCTTCAAGAAGAAATGCACAAATAAGTCTCTACAACATAATGTGGTGACATCACCAAGTAATAAAAGTGCTTCATCTGTAGGGAGGATATAAGGGTTTCTATTCTCGAAATACAATCCCTTTAACACCCAAGGTTGTAAATGATATCCATAAACGCGGTGGAACCATTCTTGGGACTTCAAGAGGTGGCTATGATACTACAAAGATAGTCGACAGCATTCAGGACCGCGGTATAAATCAGGTACATTGAGGATATGAGTTTACTGTTTCTAATTTGTAATGACTGAATCATTGGTCAAGATTTATTTATTTGCATTTGTTATAACCAAAACAAACCCCACCTTCGGATTAATTTTTGGATTCTATATAAATCAGGTTTACATTATTGGAGGAGATGGAACTCAGCAAGGGGCATCTGTTATTTATGAGGTATATTTAATTTTAAAAAATTCCACTCATTGCTAGCGAGATATGCTGCATAACAATCTTTTATTTCCTTGAGTTTCCCATTCTTTGAGATCTTAATTTGTAGAATTAATTGTCTTCTTGTTCTCTATCATGCAGGAAATTAGAAGGCGTGAGCTCAAAGTTGTAGTTGCTGGTATTCCCAAAACCATTGATAATGACATTCCGGTATGTCTCATGGCAGGCATAATGATAGATTGTTACCGAGTTCAATATCACCCTTAATTATTACAAAAGCCAACCCAATTCTCAAATTCGTTAAACATAAATTGTGTCTCTTGTTGTTACAGGTTATTGACAAGTCATTCGGCTTTGATACTGCTGTCGAGGAAGCTCAACGTGCCATTGCCGCTGCACATGTTGAATCTGAAAGCATTGAGAATGGCATTGGTCTTGTGAAATTAATGGGTCGCTACAGTGGTAAAAGCTTGACACCAATATATATGCTATCCTCTGTTTTGTCCACCTCCTAAACGTGATTTCTCTACTCTCCAGCATGTCATTCCTTGATATATTTTGTTAGACTTGATAGAATAGTAGAGAAGGCCAGGATAGCTATAATTTGAGCTGGAAAATTGCTTCAAAATTCGTGGATACAAATTGCAGGATCTATGTCACTGACAAAATATAATCGATTGCAATTTTTCTATTCATAATTACTGTTCTAAATTTACCCTGATCTTTTAACAATTCATATTGGACTTGATTTTGCAGGGTTTATTGCAATGTATGCTACTCTTGGCAGCCGGGATGTTGACTGTTGCTTGATTCCGGAGTCACCCTTTTATCTGGAAGGAGCAGGTGGACTTTTTGAATATATAGAGAAACGACTCAAAGAACATGGGCACATGGTTATTGTCATAGCTGAAGGTGCAGGGCAAGAGATGCTTTCTGAGAGTTTGCGTCATAGTGATCAGAAGGATGCTTCAGGAAACAAGCTTCTCCATGATGTTGGGCTGTGGATATCTCACAGGATCAAGGTATGGATTCCAATCTACCTTCTTAAGTGAATGCGTTTGCTTGATATGCTGGTGCGTGCAAGTACTTGTTTGAACACGGGAGCTCATGCGTGTGCACACAAACATGTAGTGTCCAGATTTGTGCCTTGAAACTAAGTTTAGAAAGTTTTATCCATGTTGCATAATCTTGCTGAAATTAACAGATTTGTAGTTGTTAAACATTCTAAATAATTACTATCAGTTAACAGACTTAGGGTGGGAAAGGACATTGCAATGTTTTATTACTATTTTCTATTCATGATTGAAGAAGTTAATTCCCTGAAGAATCATATCACACAACATCCACCAAACCCTCAGACTCCCTAATGATTAAATTCCCGCCAATTACATGTTACTCTTAGGTAACTTCAAGTCTCTTCGAGATGAATCAATGGTTTTAATTTGCAGGATCATTTCTCAAAACAAAAGAAGATGGTCATCAATCTCAAATATATAGGTTTGTAATATTAAAGTTTTCTTACACAATTTTTCATAAGAAGATTCTCTCATACATGGCTATGAGAAACTGGGAAATGGCTGATCCAAACAAGTTCTGTACATTGCTGTTTGGCAGATCCTACATACATGATCCGTGCTATTCCAAGTAATGCATCTGATAACGTTTGCTGCACACTTCTTGCTCAAAGTGCTGTGCATGGAGCAATGGCTGGGTACACAGGCTCTACAGTTGGACTTGTCAATGGCAGACATTCTTACATACCCTTCTATGTAAGTTGATATTTGGGATTTGTTTTCCGGTTTTGCTAATATTTGAATTTTTATTTCACATGAGTGCATCAAATTGATCCCTTTATTGTCTAATTTTTCAATGTCATAAAAAGTTCTGAGTGATTTATGATGATCATGCAACAATTTTGATTAGTTGTCATCTTAACGCTAGAAATTCATGATTAATTTTACCTTTCAAGAAAGAAAAAAATTAAGAAATTTATGATTAATTTTAGTTATGTGACCGGGGCTGCTTTTTGATGGTGTATGTGCAGCGAATTAATGAGAGACAGAACAAGGTTGTGATAACGGACAGGATGTGGGCTAGGCTCCTTTCATCTACTAATCAGCCGAGCTTTTTGACTGCAAAAGATGTCATCGATACCGATAGAGAGGAAGTACCCCCTACTCAGTCTTTGGAGGATAATAATTGTTCGGATGACAAATTGGTTAACAAAGAGATTTTGTGCTGAGAATTTGACATTGTAATGCTCAGTAAATTGCTTCTGTTACTGCAATCTGGTCATTAGCTCACTTAAGTTCCTTTCCACGTGATTGATCTTCTTGTATTGTTATATTTAAGGAAATACGAAGTTTTTATGTGTCCTTTTTAAGTTTATGTAGAAAGCAATACTAAGTTTTTATGTATCCTTTTTAAGTTTATGCAGAAAGCAATACTAAGTTTTTATGTGTCCTTTTTAAGTTTATGCAGAAAACAAGCTCATTATATTGGACACTTACTATGTTGTGGACAGGGTGTATGATTTTTAATGCTTAAGCGTGGCATAAAAACAATCAAATTGTTTGTACTATGTATTTTATACTTACCTATGTTATGCAGTTCAAGTGTCTTGGCTTCGAGTAGGTAATGGTGAGCCAGGCATACCACTGTCATTAGTATTGTCTGGCCGGCGAAAATCTAACAATTCAAGTTGTGGATAACAGTTGTGTATGCATAGTGAATTTTTATTAGTTGAGTATATCAATCATATGGCATGTCTAAGTCACTCAATATCGCTTGACTTGGCACTGAGATACAGAAGAGGTCAAAATATAGAATTAAGTACAGTAATTGATATGAAATTGTGCAAAGACACAGACGATATTTCATAACATTACTCACTTCAATCCACAAAAAATGGATGATTTGGGCACTTTTAATAAAGAAAAATCAAAAAATAACTAGCCATTATTGTAAGTAATCACAACATTTAGGTGGATATATAGTTATTTGTATCGTTAATAATATTTGATCTCAAATTTGAATTATATAGCTCGCGTTCAAATTTGAGATCAAAATTAATAAATAAGTATGTTATGTTTGGTGTGCATGAATGAAATAAAATACAAGTGAGAATAGAATGAAAATGAATTATTTGGTTACAAATATGAAATGTGTAGAAATGAAATGATAATAACCACTCTAGTATTTGGTTGGATCAATTTAAAATTTAGAATAAAATAAATTTCAAATTGAATTCTCCAAAATACCACTATTAGTGAAAAATAAATTACATTAACAAAATAACATTATTGTGTAATTTTTTTTTTTTTTTTAAATAGCGGCAGTGGTGGAGGTGGAAAATGGTAGTGGTGTAGGTGGTGACAATGGAAGGTAGTAGTGGTACTATTGGTGGAAGGCAGTAGCAGTGGTGGTGGTGGTAGTAGTGGTGGTAGTGGTGTCAGTGATGATGGTAGAAGGCATTGACAATGTTGGTGGTGGAATGCGATAGTAGTGTAGGTGGTAATGGTGGAAGGTTGTAGTGGTGGTGGAAGACAATGGAGGTGGTGGTTGTGGCAGTAGTGGTGGAGGTGGAGGTGGTGGCAGTTATGGAGGCGACAATGGTGTAAGTGGTGCTGGTGGACGGTGGCAATGGTAGAAGTAATAGTGACAGTGGTGGTGGCAATGATGGCGGTAGAAGGCCATGGAAGTGGTCGTGGTCGAAAGTGGTCGTGGTGGAAGACGGTGGTGGTGGTGGTGGTGGTGGTTGGTGATGGTAGAGGTGGCGGTGGTGTGGTGGTTGAAAGCGGCAACAATGGTGGCGGTGGTTGTGGTGGAAGGTGGTGGTGGTGGTGGAAGACAGTGGTAGTAGTTTTTGAACTTAGAACGTAAGGGTTTTTTGGGAACTTGTTTTTTTAAAAAAAATTACTTGTAAATGGAATTGTCATTTCATAAGTTTAGTTGTGTAATATATTTTTATTCTAATAAAATAGTCATTCACCAAACAATTGAAACAAATAAATAATTGAAATGAACATTCCATTTCTACATACCAAAAACAGCAGTAAAATTGAGCTTGAACTCAAAAATTCAACAATAAGTTTGTTTGCGGTCATAAGGAAGACTTATTATTATTATTTTTCTTGACAAATAACTTTTACTATATTATTACTTTATTAGACTTCACCCTCTAAAATGATTAAATACAACTTGACAGTGTATTATGGTGAATTATTTCTTGAATTAATGCTTAGTTTGTTTAGATATAGAATATTTTTTTATTTTGTTTTGGTGTTAGTTTATTTTAAAATATTTATAAAAAAATATATTAAAATCTATTTAAAATAATTTATTCATAAATTTGATCAAATTATTTTTACACATCACATGAATTTCACCTTCACCTAAATCTTTATCAAATACTGAAACATATAAAAAATAAAAATAAAAATAAAAATAAAAATTTCAACCAAGACAATGTCACAATGGTAGCCTAAATATTTAGCGTTACTTAAATTAGTCATGGATCAATGTAGGTTTGTAACACGCTGTCAGCCTAACCATAAACCAATAGGGGTAGGTCCTCCATTCTGCCGGTTCGGCTCTAGTAAAATTCCCGTGAACGATTCGAAGTATTTTCTCTCTCTAACTCTGTCTGTTTCTCTCACTAGATCAGTCGATCAAAGATGGGGATCAGATTCGTATTGATGGTGAACAAGCAAGGGCAAACCCGCCTTGCCCAATACTACGAATACCTTACTATTGAAGAAAGACGAGCCCTCGAAGGCGAAATCGTTCGCAAATGCCTCGCCCGAACAGAGCAACAGGTTTCCCAATTTTCACTCTCTCTATTATATATGTATACATATCGTATGTTTTGTATGTGTATATGCCTATGCGTTTGTTATTATGTTGTCATAGATTTTCAATTTGAGTTCGTCAAATCCGAAGATTGATGCACCAACCAGTTGACTAAATAGCCCTAAATCAAGATTTGGGGAAATTGTTTTAAAGATCTTTGCTCTTAATTTGAATTGATGTAAATTGCTCCAATTGCATTGTCTAATACAATGGACTATTTCAATTACCATGCCAAGAGTTAACACAAACACAATTTTTGTTAGTGTGATATGAGCCTCAGATTGATACGCATTTTATAAGTTCAAATGGGAATAGATTCTTCCCAATTTGAGCAAGTATATAATATTCTCACGTATCAGGAAAAGAGACCCCAAAACTACACAGGCAAATTTTAATAAGAATCAGTTATGGTCTCTGAAGAAGTCCCAGGAGAAGTATAAATATAGGAATACTGAAAAGAGATCGACTTGGGTATTATGGAATAAATGGTGTAAATTGAAGTGTCCGACTCCTGTATGGTCTTACTCTTTTTTATTTTATTTTTACTTTTTATATGCACCATAGTATAGAAGATAGAGAATCCAAACACAATACTTGTGATTTGGAACCTTGCACTTTAGCATGCCTATTTTCATTAGAGAACCCATATGCGGAGTATGGCTACTGTCTAAGATGAAATTTATAAAATGTGGACACATTCAAAGTGATTTTTTGAAAGTGAATTTCATTAAGATCAATAGGAGCTCCCTTATCCACTGGATTCACATTATTTTGATACTGTTGTTTTTCATGGTTATAAGCATTCAGTTGTTATGCTCAATTTTGGCCGAGGAAACCAAAGTGGATGGACCTAAACTAGCCATGCCCCCTATTTTTCCTTCCTCTCTGTCTAATTCAAGTTCAGTTCTTTGTCTGTATAAATAAGGTTCATCCATTCATCCTTATTTTAAAGTTGAGGTTAGGGAATGACTTGAATGAGGAACACCAGACTCCTCGATCGCCAAATGAAACAGTGTCACCAAATCGAATAGCTTTTGTTCGAGTTGACTTCTTTTGTAGTTGACCTAGCCTTCAGATGTCAGAGATGAGTTGGAAAAGTAATCAAGCTATCCTTTATGATATTTGCTTCAACTCCTCAATTAGAAATTTTAGTTTTTTTTTTTACTTTTAACCATGTATGCAATAAATGAAGATACCTTATTCTTTAATGAGGTGTTAGAACATAATGATGTAAACATCAAGTTTTAATTTTAACCATATATGCAATAAATGAAGATACCTTATGCTTTAATGAGGTGTTAGAACATAATGATGTAAACATCAAGTTGCAGATATATCGAAATCTGAGTTTTTTCTTCTTCTCCAAATCATGAAATGTGAAGGATTGGGGTGTCTGAATTGGGTTTGTGTGTCGGACAAATATCTTGTACCGACACCCATATCGTGTTGTGTCGACGTAGGTACGTGAAGGGAAATAGGAGAATCCATTTAACATAGGAGCTACCTAGGTAACAACTACACTGTGCATCATCGATTACCCATAACATTTTAAGTTCTTCATGTTTGTTTATTGCCTTGCTTAATTTAAATCCTTTGAAGTTTGTCTGCTACAATGTTACATTTTTTCTTTGCTTGTAATCATCTGAATTATATTTTCCCTAAAACCTAGGTGACAGCCTCCTGCTAAACATAACAATATTAAGTTCTTCATTTATTATTAACGTTTTATTTTTTTGGTTGGTAAATTTCACACACAGCGCCCATTATTATCCCATTGGGACTCAAACTCTCAACCTTCCATTTGGAAGGAGGATGAGATACCACTTGGGCTAGGTCCTAGCCTCCTTGGTATTTGTTTATTCTTTTTTCTTTTTTTTTTTTACCTGGCAAGGAGGGGGGGAGGGGGAGGTTGAGGTGAGTCGAACCTGGGCTCCCACATGAGACTCAGGCTAGTGCCTCTACCAACTAGGCTACCCAACTCACTCCCCTTGGTATTTGTTTATTGCCTTATTTAATTTTAGTCCGTAGAAGTTTGTTTATCATTTTTTTTTCTTTCTTTTAATCACCGGAGTTCCCTATATAATTTTGAAGTGTTGGTGAATCTTTTTGTTGTTGTTTTATGATGTTTTCTGTTATATGACAACAGTGTTCATTCGTCGAGCATCGGAACTACAAAATTGTATATAGGCGCTATGCATCATTATTTTTCTTGGTTGGAGTTGACAATGATGAAGTAAGTATTTTGTTCTCTCTCTCATCTTGAAATGGTGCTGTTTGCAGAAAGATCAAACATGATACAGAAATTTAAAATGTTTATTCTTCTAGGATGTCTATGTTGTGTGCAATGTGATGGAAATAAGATTTTGTGTGCATAAAGGATTGTGTACTTGACATGCCTCTAAAGTTGGTATCCCTCCAATGACAAGGACCAAGTATCTATTCAAGTGACCTGCCTGACAAAGATGTTTATCATCTGTCCTTGACTGTGTTTCAGACATGCTTTAAGTGAGTGTGAATTAGCATCTTCACCTTGATAAAGTAAAATTAAGATGTAACATTTCTGTGAAAGTTGGATGATATAGACTCTTGTTTTTCTTGAGGACCTTTTTTTCTAAATGACTTGGATCCCAAGGGAGTCCTGCTAAATATTTTCAATACACGGAGTATTCACTTTCTGACCGAAAATTTAGTGTATGCTTATATTGGTGCCAATATGGTGTCTCTCTTTTAGAGTAATTTTACCTTTTTCCTCTCATCTTCCATTCTGCAGAATGAGCTTGCAATTCTGGAATTCATACATCTGTTAGTAGAAACGATGGACCGCCATTTTGGTAATGTGGTAAGTCTTCTGACATGTTGGCAACCGAAAATCTGATCAATATACTATTAGTTAATAAAATATTAATTTAATAGCCCGTACACATAATTTTGCAGTGTGAGCTCGACATCATGTTCCATCTAGAGAAAGCACATTTTATGCTGGAGGAAATGGTGATGAATGGGTGTGTTGTCGAGACAAGCAAGTCTAACATTCTAGCTCCAATACAATTAATGGACAAAGCATCATAAGTGGTTCAATACAATGTTTCGAAGATTGATAGGTTCCACTGGGACTTTTTCAGAGACGAGACTCAGCAAGGTTGCATCACCTATTATAAATTAGTGTGATTTTATTTTATATATTTGTGACTGTTGATTTTGGACTGTGTTTCTTGGTCAATCGCTTTCTTTCTTTCTTTCTCTCTCTCTCCTCTTTCTTAGGCTTCGTTTGGATACACAGGAGGGAAAAAAAAGGAAAGGATTATAAGAGAAAAGAAAAGAAAAGAAAGAAAAGAAAGAAAAGGAAAGGATAGTTATAATTTATATTCATATTTGGATAAATAGGAGAGAAAAGAAAAGAATTGGTAATATTGTTGTTTGGATAGCACAATGGAGAGAAAAGAAGGGAAAGGATAATAATAAAATTATCATTTTACCGTTTTTGGTATTTTTAGTAGGGCAAAATCATTTTAGCCTCCCTAATTCGCCTCCATCGTTCTCACAGATCCTCTCTCTCCCCCCAACTGCATACAACAAAATCTACAACAATCAGAAGATCAAAACCTATAACTATCAGTTTCCATCATCAGATGTTCCAAAAATCAAAACCAAACTACATATATGTATTTATATATATCGGCATATACATATATATATATGTATATATATATATATATATATATATATCTCCATCTCTCTATTCTCTGGATTTCTTCAAATCCATCTTATTAGACGATCTTGACCCTCCAGTGCTCGAAAAGCCCCAAAGTTTGGAGAACGAAAACCCATCTTGAGACAACAAAGAAGGAGAAGTCGATGACGACTCAGATCAGAGCTTCCACACTTCGTCGTCATTGACAGCTGGACGATAACTGTTGGCTTGGAGTTGGTGAGAACAGCTTTTTGGGTCCTGAATTTATTAAGGACACGTCAGAAAATATCGCTATCATTAGGGATCGGATGCGTACAGCTCAAAGCAGACAGAAAAGTTATGCTGACCGTCGAACTCGTGCTTTGGAGTTTAAGGTTGGTGATCAGGTTTTGCTTAAGGTTTCTCCTATGAAGGGAGTAATGCGGTTTGGGTTAAAGGGTAAGTTATCGCCTCGTTTTGTGGGTCCTTTTATGATTACAGATCGGATTGGGGCAGTAGCTTATCGTCTGGCTCTACCAGATAATCTTCATAGAGTACATAATGTTTTTCATGTATCTATGCTGCGAAAATTTCTACGGGATGAAGATCGATACCAACACATTGATGTGGGTGAGATTGAGTTGCAACCCGATGCAACCTATTTGGAACAACCTTACTGTATTCTCGATCGTAGGAATCAGATACTGCGCACGAAGACTATTCCATTAGTACGTGTACAGTGGAGCCATCATAGTGCTACAGAGTCTACTTGGGAACGGGAAGATATTATCCGTGCCAAGTATCCAGAACTTTTTAATACAGGTATGTAGTGAATTTCGGGGACGAAATTCCTTTATTAGGGGGGGAGAATGTAATACCCCGAAATTTTAAAGAATGTATTTAAATTAATTTTGTGTTAGGTTAATTAATTTTATTTATTTGTGCATACTACATTATTATATTAGGTTCATTTAATTGTGCATGTAAATTAATTGTGTATGTTAAAATAGTAAATTTGTTCATGTAAATATGCATGTATTATTATTAATAATTTTATTTGTTGGTTATGCTTATATTAATCATTATTAGTTAAGTAAAGTATTATATTTGTGTTATATAGTATTATGATGATATAATGTATTATTTTGTAATAATAATAATTATATTAGTTTAATAATAATAATAATATTAATAATAATATAATAATAATAATTATAAAAGTTTTATTAATAATAATATTAGTAATAATAATATTAGTATTAAATCAAGGTAATGATGAAAAATTAAATACTAGGATAGAATTTCATTTACTATGGTAGAATGGTGGATCAAATATTTGATTAAAGATAGCATTGTCTTAAAGCCATATAGGTAGGAGTATAAGAAATGGGTGAGAAGTTATTATAAATTAGATATTTGTATTATATATATTATATAAGTTTGCATATATATATTAGTAGCCAACTTACTCTAAAGGCAACTTACTTAAGTTAGAAAGCTTAAACATTCTAGTGAGCTATTTTATAAGAGTGAAAGGAAAAGAGAAAGAGAAAGAAGCTTGGACCGGTGTAGGCGATTTTACCCGACTACGCGCAGACCGGCGGATTTATTTTAAATCCAAAAAGGCAAGTTATTATCTATTTTTCCCCTTTGAATTAATAAATTAATTGTTTAGCTTATTTTTATGCATAGAGCCAAGGTTTGGAGGTTAATAAATTATTAATTTTATTTTATTAAATTAATGGAATTTTAATTATATAGGATGGTATATATTTATTTAATGTCCTATGAAATTAATAATGGCTAAAAATAATTAAATAAGACTTTAGGGATTTTTCTAGAATTTTCTAGATTTTTCCGGGCATTTTCTGCAATTTCCGGCGACCTTCCGGCGAGTTTTCCGGTCGCCGGCAGTGGGGGAGACGACCGGAGTGATCCGGTGCAACGCGGCGCACCATAGGAGGGTGTACGCGCGCATCCTGGCCATTAGTGGAGTCTGATTGATCCGGTGCATCGCGGTCCATGATACCGCGGTACACCCGGATCTGTGGGCGTTGGATGGAGGGAAGATAGGGTGAGATGATCCGGTGTGGCGCGCATGTAGGAAAGATGATGCAGCCAACCAACCGGAGAACGCCACATCAGCAGGAAGCCATCAACGCGCGCGTGGCAGCGCGTGCGCGCGCGTGGGACTCTCCAGACGCGCGTGGGAGCGCGTGGCTAATGCCAGACGCGCGTGGAGGCGCGTGGGAGAGTGGGGAAGGTTGGGCTGCGCGTGGGGAGGCGCGTGAGGGCGCGTGTGTGGTCCCTACAGCTGCTGGAAATTACCAAAATACCCCTAGGGCCTGTTTTGTAAATTCCAGAACCTTAAACTTGGATTTTTAGGTACTGTGTTGGTAATTACGGGTTTAACGGGCCACGAAATTATTATTTTAACACCCGTTACTTATTCTTATGACCGATTAATCTTTTCTAAGCATTTATTGGCTCGTTCACAGTACAGATACTAATGTGATTTATTTAACGACATTGTTAAATATAAATAGTGTTATTATCTTATTAAATGGTATCAACCATTACTGATAAATTAAATAAGGCCATGGTTTTAGTCAGATAAATTATCCATGATATCTTATGGGATGTTTATACTGTTAATCGTATATAAACCATGATTATTATGCTGTGTGCATTTCAGGGAATAAATGGACTGTTTATTATGTCGCATTTATATTATATGGATGTGTTGCCATATAGAACCATGTGAGCTGACTAATAAGTTTAGACTCATTTATACCTTATGCATTCGTTGCGATAGACAGATGTGTGGCTGTCGGGGTATGTGGTTTAATATTATGGGCATGTGTTGCCTAATTGACATTCTCGGTATATTTATTAATATTGTTGGCATGTGTTGCCTAATTTATATGCTCAGTATATTCATCAGTACTTTGCGAGGTGTTATCACTGTGTAGTTCGTTATAGTCTGTGTTGTCAGTACCGTGCACCATGTATAATAGCTGATTTTCCGGGTAGGGAAAGGCGACACTTAACCACCTAGTGTGAGTCTAAGTGATCACCGTCTATTCTGGTTGAGGTCATGTTATACATTGGATAGTTCCCGTAGGATGTATACAGATATAGTACTCAACCGATTCATAATGATTAATTTATTTGATTCTCTGATTTGGGTCATAGTAGAGAGGACTTGCTCGTGGGGTTGACCCACCATTGTTGTTATTTCAGGATACGGTCAGTATCCGTTTCAAGGCTGAGGTTAGCAGTGTGGGACCATCATCCGAACTCATCTACTCTTACGATCCAGTGCAGGGTAGAAGTTTTATGTAATACTTCAGTTTCAGTTTTTAATTACTTTTGACGTTGAACTCTCAGGGTTATATTTAGGGATCCCTGACGTAGGATTTCCAAGTTGTAATGAAGTACTGTATGAAATAAAGGATGGATGGATGTTGTATTATTTAATGTTCCTTTCCTGTCTAAATTCTTTTATTTCCATCATTTTGTATTCCATGCTTGTATATTGCCAATTGTTTTTGATATCCCTCGTTTTTCGTGTATAAGCCTGATCAACTTATGCGGGGAAAATGTGGGGGTGTTACAGGATAGTTATAATTTATATTCATATTTGGATAAATAGGAGAGAAAAGAAAAGAATTGGTAATATTGTTGTTTGGATAGCACAATGGAGAGAAAAGAAGGGAAAGGATAATAATAAAATTATCATTTTACCGTTTTTGGTATTTTTAGTAGGGCAAAATCATTTTAGCCTCCCTAATTCGCCTCCATCGTTCTCACAGATCCTCTCTCTCCCCCCAACTGCATACAACAAAATCTACAACAATCAGAAGATCAAAACCTATATCTATCAGTTTCCATCATCAGATGTTCCAAAAATCAAAACCAAACTACATATATGTATTTATATATATCGGCATATACATATATATATATATATATATATATATATATATATATATCCATCTCTCTATTCTCTGGATTTCTTCAAATCCATCTTATTAGACGATCTTGACCCTCCAGTGCTCGAAAAGCCCCAAAGTTTGGAGAACGAAAATCCATCTTGAGACAACAAAGAAGGAGAAGTCGATGACGACTCAGATCAGAGCTTCCACACTTCGTCGTCATTGACAGCTGGATGATAACTTACAGAAATCATAATTCATAAAGAGTTCAGGGCTTACCCATGTATGTGACTGAAGAAAAGCTACGAAGGCTGCTACTTTGCTCTCCTCGAAACAAAGAAGGAGAAGTCGATGACGACGAAGTGTGGAAATCGATAGCCGATATTTCAGCTGGTTGTCTTTCTCTGCAACTGCCAATTTGTAAAAGAAGCTTGTGTATATATGTATATTTGTATGTATGTGTATATATATATATATATATACATATAAAGAAAGCAAATCATTTCAGCCTCCATCTGTCTCTCGTTCTCAACTCTGAACTTGCCCTCTCTCTCTCTCTCTCTATGCAACTGCAAACTGAAACTACACGAGGCTAATTTTGTCTCTCTTTCACTTGCTTCATTTCCCCTCAAATCTTCTCAAAGTTGAGGGGATTTGATTTCACTGTGCAGGAGGGATTTGGAGGGATAGCCTATCCCTCCAAATCCTTCCCAATCATTTCTTTTCTTCTCAATTTCCTCCACCCAAACACACTAAACTCTATCCTTCCCTTTCTTTTCTCTCCAAATCTCTCCGATTCCCTCAATCCAAACGAGGCCTTAAGGCTGGGAGAGCTAAAGAAATTTGAGTTGACCCACCCATGCCGTGGCTTAGATAAATGAGGCATGCATGCATATAGTAAGAGAAAGAGATGGGTCTCTCATTCATGTAACGTAAAATTCATGGTAATGAAAATTTTGGACGCTCATCCATATATATGTTGTTGCAACTTGTAACTTCTTTGATACAATTGTTTGCTATTAATGGGTGGTTTGTTTTCAAGCATTAAGATTTTATATATGGAGCACAATACACGGGATAAGTAAAATCAGACATCATATATTGAGAATGAGAATGCTTGCCAAGTGTTAAAAAGAAAAAAAAAATTGTGTGACTTATTTAGGTTGTGATTACCTAGGCTTTAGAGCAGCTTTCTTCTATGATTATAAGATGGATCTCAAGAGGAAGATTTGCAACTCATTTTTTCTATGCTTTTCCCTTTAAGGCGCGCAGGGAAGCAAAACAATGCATTTTGTTCACCCCATTTGAAGAAAGATTTGACAAACAAAATTATCATCGCCCAGCAATGGACCCGCTTGCTACAAGATAATCCACTCCACTGAGCAAGGGTTCATATTTCTTCGATTCTGTTGGTAATTATGGAACACTTCTCTTCTTCTGGGAACAAAGAGAAGCAGTGCCAGATTTTCATGATAGAAGATATTTCAGTACCTGGGGTCCAAAAGACTCAAAATGGGAATCAGATTTTTGAAAACTATATCATCAGAGTGATTCAAATTCAAAAGAGTTGATTAACATTAGTAATTCTGAACCACCCCTTAGGTGATGATCTGGTATTAAAATTTAATACATTTGATGATGGAGCCATGTGCATTTTTGATGAACAAATTCATCATCTCATTTTGTTTTTTTGCAGTTATAATAATAATAATAATAAAATTAATTGGATCATCTTTTATTAAGACTTTTAAGCAAACCATAGGAGCTTTCTCAGCTCAATACAGTTAGCTAAAGCTGAAAGAATGCCAAAGCAATGAAATTAAATACTATTACAATAATACAGACTCAATTTTGTTGTAATACATTTGTGGAGAAACTAGATGATTGAGACACACTTCCATTGAATGAGTGCAAGAAGCCAAACGCCAAATTGATTGCCTTTTCATGACCACCCAAAATGTAGGGTTCACCATCTGAGCTTTGCTGGAAAATACTGCAACAAAAAATTTCTAATTTAGCAAGAGAGAAAGAAATCAAATTACAAGAATACCCCACACTACAGAATTACTCACCTTTTCAATAAGAGATAGATAGTATGGCTTCACCTTTTCAACATCAACGCGAACTTTGCTCTTACTGTAAAGGTCATATTTGCTGCACACAATTTAAGAATTATAATTCAAATTGTTAAATTCTAATAATGATATTATAACACACACATATATACATATATATGAATTCATGAAGAAACAAAAAGCTTAATTACTTGAATATCTTGAGCCACTTCATATTCTCAGTATCCTCCTCATTCATCAAGTGTTCATAAGCCCCACACTTGTGTAAAGCTGCAGATGATAAATCCAAATCAATTAGTCAAATGCATTTAAAAAATTAAATATGCTCATTCTCATATTTAGAAAACATCATTTTTTTTTTTTTTTTCTTTCTTTCTATAAAAATTGTTTTTAACACTGAAAGCTTACGGTAAAATGAGTGGTAGCGGATGATGAACAATCCAGCTGAAGGCAGAGTGGTTCCATTTTCCTTTGCCACCTGCAAATTCAAAAATGCAATGATATCTTTAAATTATCTCTGAAAATAAAATTAATGGTGATTATAATAGGTAAAATAAAATATAAAAAAATGATCAAAGTGTTAAAGATTTATACCAAGTACATATAGTCATCATGCCCCCATGATATCATTACATTATTAAGTCCACATCCTTCAGAATAAATTCCATTCTTAGTATTGTAAGCAGGATTTTTTGAATCCGGATTGTCCTTGAAATACTACAACAAAAATATATTTAGAAATTTATCAGATTTAAATGACTAGTCTAATCATGCATACAAAATGCAAATATAGATTAAGTGTTAATTTGAAGAAGTACCTTATGATGAACATTAGATTCATCAAAAGCACATCCTAGAGGGAATGTGTCACCTGCAATGTCACATGGTTTTAACTTAAAAGATATAAAAATTAGTAATGAAATTATTTTTTTATGATCAAAACTAAATGAATACTCACCAACAACAGCCCATTGAGGAAGCCCTCCAAAGCTAGGATGAGCAAGAACTTTACCAAGATCTGAAAAATACCCATGCAAAAGAATTATAAATTAAACAAAATGCTTAATCATGTATGTATAACATAAAATTGGTTCTATATTTATATATATTATACCATGAATAAGGCCAGTCAAGTGTAGCCAATCTTCATTAGGATGGTCTTTTCTAATGGCTTCAGCTGTCTGCAACAAATGCTCAATCTGAGGTTCATCCAAATCAGGATCGCTTTCGTCCACCATATTGTTGAGAAGTTCACAACATTCCCATATGCTCATCTCCACTTTATCCAACTTCCCATAATTTTCCCTCATTTTCTTCACCTGCATTTTGCATTATCAATATATATACACACACACATATATAGGCTTTTCATTTGAAAAACTAGGCATTTTATGGTAATTTTAATTTGGACATGTAATTAAATTGGAAAACAAAATTGCACTTACAAAGTCGTATGTTTGGTTAATGTGTTGCAACCTATAAAATTCCTCAACCCTCTTTTGCCTTTCACTTTTTGCATCATAGTCCCTGCCAACATTTTCAATATATGTTCAGATTCTTTCAATGGAAACTAATCAACTATATATATATATATATAATGTATGATTATGAATCAAATTAATCGGTACTTAAAAAGATGGAGACCTGAATACTTGGCCGAATGCGTTGGTTTCAGGCACTTCAAATCCATCATTTGGTTTGGTTTTTGGCACCACAAACCCTCCATCCAATATCAATTCATTCGTATCATCAGAAACAGCATTCCTCTCCTCTGTTTGTAAAACTGATTGAGAAAAACCAATCAATAATTAATAAAAACATATTATATATATATATATAACTTGAAACCAAAATGATAATTACCATTCTCAGGTTGGTCAATGAGGATGGTCATCTTCACACCAATTAAGATTTAAGATCAAAACAATGAAATGAAAGAACTAAAAGGAAATATCACAGAAACAGAACCGCTTGTGTTTATTTCCTTTTAGCCAATGGTTGACGGTGAAAGCCAAATGGACGCAAAGTATTTATAGGGACAGCATGATTGAAGTCCTTCCTTGATATTTGGAAAGTTTGGAGTCCTTGACTGAAAATATCATTGTTATCCAACTATTTTAAACATAGAAAACGTTACAAAACTAGCAGACACGTGATTGCCAATATACACACCCATCGCAAAGGCGCGTGGTATTACGATACATCATTCCATTGAACTTTCTCTCAAACCTGATCAGCCGTACCAGGCACGCGCTATATAGGGAGTACTGAAATATGTGGTGATATGGTAATGAGTCAGCTCTGCGTGTATATCACATCTAATTCGGCTCGAAATTTACGTAGCTATGAAGGGTATATGGGACCTACTGACGCGGCGTCCAGTCACAGCCGGCTAACGTTGACATTTTTTTATTTGGAGGCGAAATATACGGACGGCTTGAGCTGTTATCTACAAGGCGTAACAGAGTGCTTTAATTGTCCAGAGCTGGAGTTGGTAACGGTACAATAATAAAACAACGTTTCATATTTTGCCACATCAAAACAATTAAAAGTTAATGGTAGCCCGGTACTGGTAGCAGTAATTTTATCGTAACTGACTTTAATATATATAGTATATGCATATGTATGCTGGTTTATTTATTTGAGTATACATATTTAGTTATTAAAGGAATAAAACGGGTGTGTGCTGATTTATTTATTACAGTATATATATTTAGTTATTAAATGGATATGTATGTGGTATGTGATTCTTGCCAGTTGCCATTGTTAAATGGGATGAAATTGTACAGGCTATATTTAGTGTTGGTTACATAAACAAGTATAAGGCGAAAATTAGCTTTTGAGAGTCTTCTCCGCAAAATGACTACTGTTCATTTCTCAGGGGTGAAGGGATTAAGACAAGGGGACCTCATCCCCCCCCCCCCCCCCCCCCCCCCCCCCGCCCCCGCGTGGCTCTTTGTAGTTGCGATGGAGGTGTTCACATCTATCATAAAAACATGTATTGCTGACAGTCCCTTTTTTAAGTTTCACTCAAGATGCAGAAATTTGGCTATCTCTCAGCTCATTTTTTCAGACAACTTGCTTCTATTCTCACATGGGGACCTGGCCTCAATTGGGGACACTAAAGAGGGCTCTTGACCAATTCACTCTACTCTCTGGGCTCTGTATCAACTACTCGAAAAGCAACTTCTTTGTGTTTGGAGTCAGCTCTGAGCTTACTAATGAAATTGAGAATTTATTGGGTTTTGCATGTGGGGAGCAGCCTATGAGATATCTTGGGGTTCCCCTAATCTCTTCATCACTTACAACAGCTGACTGTAGACCCCTGGTGGAAAAGGTTACTAGAAGAATCACTCATTGGTCATCATGCTTTCTCTCCTATGCGGGCAGAATTCAACTAATCCATTCGGTGCTTTACAGCATGATCAACTACTGGCTATACATCTTCATCTTGCCTAAGTCAATTTTATCTGAGATTAATGGGTTTCTAAGGAACTTCCTATGGAAAAGGAATGAGCTCTCATTTACAGGGGCAAAAATTGTTTAGCATACTGTTTGTCAGCCCAAAAACTGTAGGGGTTTGGGGTTTCGAAACCTTAAGGTCTACAGCAATACTGCTTGTCTTAAACTTCTTTGGAATGTCGTGTCTGAATGCAAGGATAATTTGTGGACTCAATGGGTTAGGACACAACTCTTTCGAGGAAGATGTTTCTGGACTATGAATACTCCACATGCATGTTCAAGTAACTGGAAAAAGCTTATGCAGCTTCGAGGTACTACTTATTCTATGATTAGAATGAAGGTAGGAGATGGAAATCGAACTTACTTTAGGGAGGATAACTGGCTTCCTAATGGGCCACTCGCCTACCAAACCTCCCCTGACCTATTACACAACTCGTTTGTTATGCCGGGACAGCGTCTATCCTCACTAATTGGGAACAAGGGCTAGAATTTTCCACCTTTACTTACCTTGCAATTCCAGAACCTTCTTCTGATCAACCCTCCATCTCCCTCTCCGGATGCCACCATCTGGATCCCTTCACCTTCGGGTGACTTCTCTCTCAGGCATACCATTGATTGGCTTGCACCTCACCACCAACCAAGGCAATGGTAACACCTAGTATGGCATTCGTTCTCTATTCCGCACTGCAGAGTCACACTTTGGCTGGCTATTCCGAATCGCCTCTCCACGTATGATAGAAAATGTATGCGATCTTTCACCGGATCTAGATTATGCCCTTTTTGCTACTCTGCTGATGAAACCCATGATCACATCTTCTTTTCCTGCGCTTTCATCAACCCAATTTGGAGATTTTTGCACACTTTATGTCGAATTCGTGCCCTGCCCTCTTCTTGGGAAGATCTCATTGATTGGGCATCATATAGACGGAGGGGGGCGAAACCTGCAAAACTCGATCAACAAGCTTGTCCTCTCCACCTTTGTTAATCAGATCTGGACGGATCGCAATGAAAGAGCCTTCAAAAACAAAAAACAAACACAAACAAGGTTGTTGCATCGCACCATGGATTTAGTGAAACAAAGGCTTAGTTTCTTCACTGTAAGAGACTCACCCATGGCAAAGAGGATCATTCTAGAATGGGATCTCCCTCAGTATTTAAACTCCCCCTCTCTCTCTATCTCTCTCTCTACAATTGCAAACTAGAAAATCTACAAGAATCAGAAGTTGAAAACCCATATATTTCAATTTATCTATCTGTCTGCAAGAATCAAAAGATCAAAACCCATATCGGCATATCATTTCAGATTGTTCAAAAACCCATATATTTCAATTTACATCGCCTGTTGTTCCAGTTCGGGTTCGTCATTCGCAAGCTTCAGCGCTCTCTCAACTCTCAAGCTTGGCCTCTCTTTCTCTCTGCAATTGCTAAATTGTATGTATAGGTTTTGTTTTAATTTTTTTCCTAAATCAACTAATCAAGGTCTGTAATTCTTGTTTTGCAAAATATATATTATTTGGTGAAATTTTTTATGATCTTTTATATATATATATATATATAGACAAATTTGGGTTGAAATTATATGTGTGTGGGGGGGGGGGGGGGGGGGGTTGGTGTTAGAGAGCTGGCAAAAAAATTTGGTAGCTCTTATATTTGAGATAAATTTTGAGATTTTTAAATTTTGAGAGGCCAAATGAAAGGTCATTGGAGTAGCTTTTTTTACCCATCTCTCAAATTATGAGTTTGAGAGCTCAAAATGAAAGAGCATTGAAAATGCTCTAATATATACATATCAATCAAATGAATATACATATATACATATATATAATATTATTATTTATGATTATTCCAATAACTATCAATAATATAGTTATTTATATATATAGTACTTTCGACCTAAAATATTCTTTTTAAAATTTTTTTTTTTCATCTAAAATATTTTTTTATTTTTACTTTGTCAATATTTGGCAAAGGACTACGTTGAGATTGAAGTTGAGTCCATCGAACGAGGCATATAAAATAACTTGTCAAAAATTTATGAATAAATGATTTTTGTTAAATTTTAATATTTTTTTCGTAAATATTTTACTACAACCAAAGAAAATTTTAAAAAATATTTTCTGAAAAATATTTTACGTCCAAACAAACGGAACCTAAATGTATTAAAAAATTTCTAAAACAAAAGCATCTTATGAAATGTTGGATTCAACAATACCAGGTAATTGAAATAAATATATATATATATATATGGGTTAAGTGTAAAAAAAAATACCCTTAAAGTTTTAATTTGGTACAAATAATTCTTTTGACAAATTTAAACTCTAAGTTGATTAGATTATCCTTACTTAACCATTTTATAAAAAATATAAAAATAAATAATTTTGTAAAATGACTGAAAATGACACTATTGGAAGACACCCTCACATTAAAAAAAACACACCTAAAGTTTTAATTTGGTGCAAATAGGTCCTTCTGACAAGTTTAAATTTTAAGTTGATTAAATTACCCTTACTGAATCATTTTATAAAATATATAAAAAATAAAAAAAAAAATTGTAAAATGATCTAAAAGGACATTATTAGAGGACGTGGGTAATGGACAAATAAAGATAAAAATATTAAAAAAATAAAAATAAAAATAAAAATAAAATAAAGATAAAAATAAAAAATAAAGTGTAAACAAAACAAAACAAATCTATTCACACTGATAGTAGAAGTGTTTTCTACAATTGCACCATTTCATTCCCTTCCTCCAACCACTAACTCCTAACATCTAACGCCTAACATTATTGCAATGAAAAAAAAATAAAAAATTAACTCGTTCTTTTTGGTCAATGCAAATTGTCCTCTTTGGGAATGAAGTATAATTGGCCTGAGTTGTAATTTGGGCGTATGTTACGGGGCCTTTATGTTAGAAGTCCATCCACTAAGAATTAGCTGCCTATAAATAGTCCCATCTTTGTGTGCACTCACCGCACCCTTTTCCCATCATCGCCTCACTTTCACTCTCTCGCCCTCACTTTCACTATCTTGGTGCTAACATTTTGTCTCTACCACCATGACTGTGATCGTTCCTGGTACAATTCTTATATGTATTTTCTTGTTTTATCATATAGGTACGTATGTGTATAAATATATATATATATATATAAAGCTTTTCTTGTTTGTATATATAACTTAGTTGTTAATTGCTACTATATGCAGAACCAGTTCTTAACAATGATGGCAATGGCAATGACAATAGCAACGATAACAACAGCAACAGCAATACCACCAGCAACGACAACGTTGTGAAGGAACAAGAAAATCATGACCTGAAGTTTGATGGAGACTTTGTCGTCCCAGAAAGCAACGCCTTCGGACATTCCTTCAGGTTTCTTGCTTCTTTAAATATCTCTATAAACATATACAGTATAATGTTGTAATTACGATATGTACAACAAATATATCTGTTTCAATGGGTACCAGGGATTACGATAAAGAGAGCCAAAGAAAAGCCATCGTCGAGGAATTCTACAAGAAAAATCATATGTACCAGACATATGAATTCGTAAGCATTTATTTACTCTTAACAACTCATTCTAATTAAATTAACATTTTTCTTATCGACTAATGTGATTATTATATATTGTGATACACACTCACAGTAGGAAAGAAATTCCATTCTTATGGAATAACGATAGGAGTCCTGTTGGACATTATTAATGGGAGGACTCCAGTATTTTAATATAACAATCATTGAGATCAGGAAAGGAGGCAGTGTAGGACCCGGCCCCCCTCTAGAATTTTTTCTTTCCTTATTTTTTATATATATTTTTCTATAATATGTATATATTTTTTAGAATGCTTAAAAATGTCCCACTAAATTTTTTTTTTTTTTCTATATATATTCACCTATGTTTCTCTTTTTATATATACTCCATAAACACTAATTTATATGTATATAGATTATTATACTATATATGTAGTCCCCTGAAAATAAATATTTTGAGAGAATTATATTTTCTTTCCATACTCACAAACATTTTTGTTGAACATTAATAATTAATTATTTATTAGCGATAATTAATTAGAGTAGCACAAGATCGAAATTATTTGTTTTTTTTTTTTTTTTTTGAAGCATTACTCTTGGTAAAGTTTAGTGTACATTAACTTTTAAAAATAAGAATATATATATATATATTTAAAAAAAAAAGTTTAGATTTCATTTATAGTGTGGTACCATCATCATCATCATCATAAATTCAGGTTTATCATGATTAAGTAGGTTAAGAAGAAAACAAATAAGATTTGCATGCATGCTAACCGTAGGTTAAATACGTGAACTAACAATAAAGACAGACACGCCCATCCCCAAAGTCAGCCTTTTGCGTGTCTGAAGCAGAAAGTCCCATTCTGGTTCCAATCAAATCACCTAGAGCTACCAAAATTTGTTAAAGCTTATTAATGATTAAAATTAATTAGATTTACTGACGTGACAATCAGGCTGAGAAAAAGAAAGAGTACTATGGAAAACTGGACAAGTCTGTGATGAGCATATGGGAATGCTGTGAACTCCTGAACGAGTTCGTGGATGAGAGCGATCCGGACCTGGATGAGCCTCAGATTGAACATCTCCTCCAGACAGCAGAAGCCATCAGAAGAGACTACCCACATCAAGATTGGCTGCATCTCACTGCACTCATCCATGGTACGTACCTACATTCTTATATATTTTAAGTAGTGTGTATTCGATTCCATCATCACATCATACCATATATCATCATCAATACACATGCACTGCAGATTTAGGGAAGGTTATGCTGCATCGTGCATTTGGTGAGCAACCCCAGTGGTGTGTTGTGGGTATGTATTTTCTTTTAATTCCAATGTAATAATGTTATAAAATTACTCAATTAATTCATGAGGATGGTGGTCTAACGTTAAAAACAACATTTTATCGATCAGGTGACACATTTCCACTGGGATGTGCTTTTAATGAATGCATTGTTCATCACCAGGTATTTTAATTTGTACATACATGACTACTAAAATAATCTTATGTATTCATTCCACTAATTAATTATGAACCTCTTTATTGGCAGTTTTTTAAGGACAACCCAGACTCTACCAACCTCAATTTCAACACCAAGTTGGGTATTTATACTGAGAACTGTGGACTTGATAAAGTCACTATGTCCTGGGGCCATGATGAGTACATGTACTTGGTATGCCACATCACTCTTCCACGTCAGTGCCCCATGCGGCAAATTATAATATTACTATACTATATATATTGTTTTCCTATAATATGTTGACAAATAAACAATTTTGACAGGTGGCTAAGGGTAATAACACCACCCTCCCACCAGCTGGTCTCTTCATCATCAGGTTCCATTCCTTCTACGGTGAGTCGCCTCTACACCAGCCCACCTAGCTAGTACCGTTTTCTATATATAGTATAAATCTTTGTGTAACTCGATCTCAATATTTGTAAAATTAAAAAACCATTTATTTATAGTATGGTTTGTTTGATGGATTATGGACAGCATTGCACCGAGTTGGCGCTTATACGTATTTGATGAATGATGAGGACAAGGAGATGCTGAAGTGGCTTCATGTGTTCAAGTATGTACTTTTCTACTAAAATCTTCCCATAAATTATATATATACACTACGAACTACGTTGATTGAGCTTATGTGTGTACATTAATTTGTGGTGGTGAAGCAAATACGATCTTTACAGCAAAAGTAAAGTTCGGATTAACCAGGAAGAAGTGAAGCCTTATTATCTGTCCCTCATCGAAAAGGTTTGTAATCGATTGCCTCTCCTCAACAACAGTAAATTAATAGTAGTAGTAGTAGTAGTAGTTTCCTAATTACCGTTGTTTGGCATTTACAGTACTTCCCAGCCAAGCTAAGGTGGTGATCATGGATGGGTGAAGAAATTAAAGAGGGGTGGCTTTGACTTGGAAAAAAACAGCGGTTATGTAGCAGTAGTAGATCAACAATAATGTAGTATAAATAAGTTTATAATGTCCCCGGTCTACCTACTAGTTTATGTTTGCAACGAATCAACAGTACTGAACCTAACTAATATACTATGTATCTATTCTGCATATCCTTCCACATCAAGGCTCAAGCCCACCTAGCTTCAGAATTCACGACCCAACTAAGGCCCCGTAGTGGGCCTTCAGTCGAACAACTGAAATTCTTCAACCCGTTTTGAATTACTTGTTGCTAATCTTTTTATTTCTTGGTAGTTGTTACTGAAATTGGGCCAAACCCAATACTGAGTTAAAACCTTCCAAATGGGCTGATCGTTAATCTGTCCAGCTCTGTCTCTTAAACCCCAGCTCTAAAATCTAACGGATGAGACAAGTAAGATTGGCACCATCAACACGTCACACCAGAGGTCTAGGTTGATATGACCCACCATCTTTTGGGTCCATTGTCATTTAGATAAGGGTATGGACCCCTCACCCAAATAGTCCACACACTCGCAACTTTCTTCTTTCCACAAATTGACAAACAAAAAGATGTTGCAGACTAATTACCGTCAAATTCCTACTCTAATCTTCCAAAACAGACAACCTTAAATATATCTGTCACATTATTAAACATGAAGTTGTATATATTCCAAGCTTTACATACTAAGTTACTTATACAAACCCATAAACTATACTAAATTTCATCTAAAATAACTTATCCCCTACTCTATCTAAAACTTGTAAACCATCCTCATTGCTATTAACACCACTCGATGCAATGTTCTCTCATTGACCGTGTTTAAATTTTGTTACTATCAGAGACTTACTTAAACATTACAAAAATTCAATCCCAAAGGTCTAAACTTGAGTCCTTCCTATTCCTTTATAATAAATAACAAGGATTGACAAAATAAGCCAACTCAATATATAACATACATAGACAAAAAATTTCAACTTTTCTGTTAGGAAAGCAACCAGGCCTACAGAAGGTACATGCCTACCCAAATGAATGAGAATATAGAATCTATATATATATATATATATATATATGTTGGTTATGTATGGACACACACATTAAACTATATATATATTTTTTATCGTGACATTCAACGGTGGCAATCCATCAAACATGTTAGAGCATCAATTGCTTTTGTCACTTCAACATATGTCCTATTTTATCTGAACCCCTTAACTTTAGCATAAATCCTAATTAAGTATATAGTTCGTAGTACCTATTTGTGTATTATTGAAGGAGGACGTGACAAGACATTTCAAGCATTTTTAGGTTAAATTTCCTATATTTGTCCTGCTTCTATAATTACTCGCGCACATCAGATTGTAAATATCATTGCCCACTCTTGATATTCAATAATTGACGGTAGTGGAAGGATTGGATTTTATGAGTGTACCAAGCATGAACGATATTCTGTTTCTAATATTCTTATTACACCATTTTAAAGATGGTGTATACACTACTTTTGTTATTGCTAACGAATCTTATTGATTTCTATTACTACTACTAAAATAAGAATCTCTGTTCAACTATGTTGTATATGTAAAAGTCAATTCATAGTACGTCTTGTCTTTTACCACATTATGAAATACTATTAATCAAGTGTTTAACATACTAATATATAAGGGCATCTTTCAAAGTAGTTTCCAAAACTAAAACCTTGGAATCAATATTAGGCTAAGAGAGACCTTATACTTTTCGGTATCAAGTTGAAGAGGCTTCATTCTCTTTTGAAAATTAACTAATAATGACAATTTGTACCTCTTTTTTAAAAATTCAAAATATATTGATTAAATAGAGAAATTACATATAAAATTTTGTAGGTGGGCCAATTTTCATAAAAAATTCCAAGTGTCTACTTTTTTTTATTTATTATAACTACAAAATCAAGAAGTAGGTTTTCTTTTCTTTTTTCTTTGTGAGTCATGAGTTGATTTAACTCTCCCAAAGAAAGCCTTCTTTGCTTACGTTGCTACGTGATTGATAATGATACATACTAATTTATTAATAACAAAAAAATGCTATCACGAAGTGAATTTGAGCCACATTTGGGAAAAATTCAAGGTTTCCAATTTTTTCCACAATTGTCCAAACACCCTCTTGATTGTGGGGTCCAATTGAACCGTAGCAGTTCTCAAACCCGTGACATGAGCTCAATTTTTTAAAGCTGATTAACGGATCCAAATCCCCTCTAATACAACCCTGTTCCTAATCTAAGAAATATTTTTTTTTTTTTTTTTTTTTTGTTTGCACCAGGAACTCACCTAGGCATGACCCTCCGAAGGGGTCCATCCTAGACTACAAATCTGAAATGCTATCGACGGCTCCACACCTCAATACTAATTTCAGTCAACGAATATAATAAAAATGAACGGACTCGAACTTGGGACATATGACACCCTAAACTGTTTCCTTACCAATTCTACCAAGTCCAAACACCTAAGAAACATTTGAGTAAACATAAAAGTACTAAAAATGTGTAATGAGGTTAAAATTTATTTTAAATGGAGATTAGCTTTCACTTTCAGTTGACATGTGACTAGATTTTCCAAATCCCACTAAAATAGACAGCCCAATATAAAGATGTTGCTATCATGATAGAGAGGATAAATATCCCCAGAGGTGTAATAGTATATATATATATATGTGAAGCTCACCCACAAACGTTTATTGGCCAAAAATGGACTAGCCATAATTTAGAGCCTTATCACATAATCTCTGGTAATGTGCAAAGATAAGGGAGGTTATTATTATTATTATCATCATCATTATTATTATTATTATTTAAATTTTTTTATTTTTGGGTCACTCTTTCATTATCAATCACTTAATCCTCCTTTACCTAAGAACCGAGGACTTTGAATAGTCTTCCATAAATAATGGAATGGCAACATCTTCCACTCCCTCGGTAACTATTCGCTAGATGTTGAAAGTGATATTCGGATATATCCATAACAAATCTTTTTTTCATTTTGTGGTTGGTTTATGTAATTAGTAATTATAAATCTTTGACCAACTAAAAACAAAAAATTATTATTTTCTTATATCATATCATATATATATATATATATAGAAAGTTCCTTTCCAAAATTGATCAAACAAATTTTTATTATTATTTTTAAAAATAATAAACAAAAATAATAATTAAGTATGATAGGAATGCCAGACACTGAATGAACTATCACACTGTTAATTAAAAGTGTTATGACTTTACATTGCCCCGGAAGAAGTGATGTGATATATGTAAATTTAAATACTCTTTTACGATATAACACATTTTAAAGTGTTCATTGTGAACTTAGCAAAATTTTAGAATAATAATAGAATAGCTGATTTATTCGAAAAAATAAAAAAAAATAGATGATATTATATCCGAATAGGATAAGAATGATTACTTAAAGCATTAGCCTTCCGAAAGAAGAAAGAAGCAGAGAATGCTATATCTGAATAGGGTAAGAATTGTAATACAAGGCAAGCAACACCCGCCACCACACCTGTATTCCTTCTGTATCTACTTCAAGAATTGTTCTACTAAATGGACGACAATTATCCACTGATAGCCCAGTTTACGATCTTCTGAATCGTACGCTATAGAATTTGATAGTGATAATATCAAAGTGGCGATGAAAAAATAAAGGAAAAT
Source organism: Cornus florida (assembly GCF_030987335.1). Taxonomy (NCBI): domain Eukaryota; kingdom Viridiplantae; phylum Streptophyta; class Magnoliopsida; order Cornales; family Cornaceae; genus Cornus; species Cornus florida. The sequence continues at coordinate 111,199,782 of NW_026775580.1, read as the reverse complement.
AAATAAAATAAAATGAAAAAGAAAGAGAGATAAAGATAAAGATAAAGGAGGAGGGACAAAGACATGCGAATCCCGAGGCAAGACAGTGAGATAGTACATGCAAATCCTGCCACGCATAAAATGGCAGGTGGAAGGAGATATGATGTGTCAACGACAAGTGATTAAAAAAGGGGACACGTGTACCGTGGAGGACAAGCATGGTCCGAGGTCAACTGTAGGGACGACACGTGGGAGGTGGTACACCTTCACATTCAGATTTTTCTTGTACGGCGAGCCCCAAGCCTGATCTGTTTTTGTCGGATTGCGGAATGAAGGTGTACGTGGCCATGTGTCCCCTGATATGGTGCCACCTTATGAGACATTCCTCGTGCCAAGGTCACGTGATAGCGCCAGACCCACCAACTACATTTTGACCGGGAGAGAGATATCCTTACCCTCGCTACTGTTTGGGATGTACCCAAATTTAATGCTTTTTTTCCAACTAAATAAAATTTTATAAGGAGGAGTATTAAAAGGTTCCCCTCTTTATTTATTTTAATTTTTATAATTATAAATCCATTAAGGAGATGTCGTTTATTTTTATAAAAATTATTTTTTAATCTTTTCTTTTTTCTCCTCTTTTATTATCTCTTCAAAACGTAAATCACGCCGATTACAACTGTATACAAAAACGTCACCATCGTCCCTACTTTAAATTATAAAATTTTATTCTGATAAAATTTTAATTATATTTGATGAAGTCGGTATAAAGTAATGTAATGCGAAAAAAAAGAAGGAAAACTGAAAAAGCTTTTGAATTTACAATAATAATCCAAAGAAAAAAAAAATTTTTGATTAAGTGGAGTAAGAGCATCTCCAGCAATTTATTAAAAAAAAAAAAATGTGTAAAATATACCATCTTTTATGATTTATAAATATACATTGTCACATCACCAATGTGTAAAAAGAATTGTGTATTCACACAATCTTTTTACACATTCACGTAAGCATATTTTCTACATGCCATAAAGAAAAATCTGTAACTGACGGCAAAATAAAAATTGTTCGACCATCTTTTATATTTTTTAAAAAAAAATTTATCTTTTTACATTCTATTCTAATGAAATAAATGTGTATTAACCAAATATTAGATATATATATATATATATATATATATATATATATATATAATATATATATTTTAATTACGATTTTATATAATTGTTGTTAGATACAGTTATACAAATTATTAATTTTTTTTTTTTTTTTTTTTTGTAATTAGTCTATTCAATCGCAATTGTTGTTGCATATTTTTTATTTCTGTACAAAGTGAAATATATAGGAAAATTATTATTTTTTTCCTAATTGAGGAGGATTGCCACGTGAGGTTTAATCGCAAAAAAGTAAATGAATTAAGTAAGTTTGTAAAAGTTATGTAGGACTTTAGGTATGACACGCGTGGTTGGTTGTTATTGGGTTAGAACTAAAAATACATATTACAAAATTTTTGTGTAAATCTACTTTAACACATCAGATTTTTACAAAAATATATACACAACAGTTGGAGATGCTCTAAAGTTAAATAATGTCAAATATTTTCTTTACTAAAATAAAAAAACAAAAAATGTTATTAATAAATATTTTTATATTTTGAAAGCTGCATGATAATTTCTTTTGGTAATCAAAGCCGGCGTGCTTTACGTTTGGAAGTTCTGCAAATTCCTGCTGCTACTAAATTGCAATATTTTATTGTAATATTTAAGTATTTAAAACCACAAAAAGAAGTTTTAAAAGATCTTATCCATTATACTATTTTGTATTCGGAAATTAAATTTGGTTAAAATGAGGGGTTTTTTAAATGAATTAGGGTGGACTAATTAGATTTTCTATTTTAATTTTGATTAATGTGAAAGAAAAATAACAACTAATAACAAAAAACTGTCGAACGATCAAGACTGAAGATTTAATGTCAATCACCTAACAGTTGATATAAAGATTGTAACACCTGACCTGTCCTTGTTTAATGGAAATTGGCCCAATTTATTAAGGATTTAGTTCAATTGTGTAAAAGCTGGGAAACATAATTTTTACTTCTTTTTTTTTTTTCTTCTATTTTTTACTCGCAAAGTGTTAAAAATTCACACTAACCGGATTACAAAGAGCGGTCTATTCTTATTTCATAGTAGTAACAAGCAAAAACTGATAAATAAGAAGAAGCATTTAAAAAATAAATAATACACTTTATATTAGCTCTTGTAATTTGGAAAAAAAATATACTATATAGAACTAAGGTGACAGACAAATAAATGATATGGATAGGACCAGGGAAGGAGTCAGAATTTTTTTTAGGTAGGACAGTTGTACACTAAATATATATTTACATAATAATGTGTATATGTATGTGTATATATATATATATATATATATATATATATATATATATTAGGAAAAGGTACGTGTGATACACGTGGTGAATATTTTGTAACTTATAAAATATTTGTTCATATTGATTAATCAAAATTTATTTTATATTAATAAATAAATACTGAAATATTTTGAAATTGGAGTTTAAGTTTCGTAAATTAATAAATTCTTTTATGTTTTTATATTAATATTGCAATATGTATATTTTATTTTTTATTAAATAATAATTTTTTATTTTAATAGTGAAATATTTGAGTTTTGCAAAGTAACAAATTTTTTTTAGGTAATTTGAATTTTACATTACATTATATTAATGTAATTTGAATTTTTTAGGTAATTTGTAATTTGAATTTTATTAGATAATTTGAAATTTAGTATAATTTTTAATTTACAATAGAAATTCAATTATATTAATTTTTAATTAAATTGTAAAATAGAAATTCAATTATACTAATTATACATTACATTGAAATTGATATAAAAATTTATTATATGGAGTTTGTGGTTTTCGGAAGACTCTAGGTTATATTTTATTTTCTTTAAATATGTAATTTGTGGTAGAATTTTATAAAAATTATTTTATTTTATTAAGATATATCTTTGTAAAATTAGATTTTCTTTTCTTAAAAAACTCATAAAAAATAGATAAATACAAGGGTTATATACTTATATGCGATAGAGTTCTCTTTTTGTATTAATTAATAAATATTTTTTATATTAAAAAATAAATACTGAAATGTTCAAATTCTTTAACATTTATATTTTATTTATATGTATTATTATATTATTATATATTTTCTTTAAATATATCATTGTCTAATGTGATAGAGTTATAGAAATTGTATTATTTTCTTTAAATATATCCTTATTTAATTAGATTTTATTTTATTAGAAAACTTATAATAAATAGATAAATACAGGTTATATGTGATAGAGTTTTAAAGAAAATAAAATACTTAATTTGTGATAAAGTTTTGGTAATTTGTGTTAAAGTTTTATAAAAACTATTTAAATATATCCTTATCTAGTGTGATAGAGTTTCATTGCAAATAAAATAGATAATTTACAATTTTATATAAATTATTTATTTTCTTTAAATAAATATATCCATGTTTAATTATATTTTTTTATTAAAAAAATTCATAAAAAAAGATAATTTGAGGTAGAGTTTTAGAAAAATTATTTTATTTTTTATACAAATTATTAAATATTTTTTATATTAATAATTCTTGTCTAGTTATATTATATTTTATTAAAAAATTCATAATAAATACATAAATAGGTAATTTTTATTAGAATTTTATATAAACTCTTTACAAAAAATATTTTATTTTTTTTAAATATATCGTTGTCTAATTAGATTTCCTTCATAAAAAAACTCACAATAAATAGATAAAAACAAGTTATATGTGATAAAGTTTTAAAGAAAATAAAATAGATAATTTGTGGTAGAGTTTTATATAAATTATTATATTTTTTGGAAATCTATTTATAATAAATAAATTAAAAGGTAATTTGTGTTACAGTTCAATAGAAATTCTTTAAAAAAACACTTTTTATATCAATTAATAAATATTTTTTTATGTTAATAATTCTTGTCTAATTAGATTTCATTTTATTAAAAAACTCATAATAAATAGATAAATAATTAATTTGTGTTAGAGTTTTATAGAAACTCTTTTCAAACCTCTTTTTATATTAATTAATAAATATTTTTTTATCTTAATAATGCTTGTCTAATTAAATTTTCTTTTATTAAAAAAACTCATAATAAATAGATAAATAGGTAATTTGTGATATAGTTTTATAGAAACTATTTTAATAACTCTTTTTAGATCAATTAATAAATAATTATTTATATTAATAATACTTGTCGAATTAGATCTCCTTTTATTAAAAAAAAAACACTTAATAAATATTTAAATAGAAAATTTAAGTTAAAATTTTATAGAAACTCTTTAAATATTATCTCTTTGTCCATTGGGATAGAGTTTTATTGAAAATAAAATTTGTGATTTGTGATAGAGTTTTATAAAAATTATTTTATTTTCTTTAAATATATCCTTTTTTAATTAGATTTAATTTTATTAAGAAACTCATAATAAAAGTTAATTTATGGTAGAGTTTTAGAAAAATTATTTTATTTTATATATCAATTAATAAATATTTTTTATATTAATAATTCTAGTCTGATTAGATTTTCTATTATTAAAAAATTCATAATAATAAATAGATAAATAGATTAACTTAAATTTTATTAGATAGATTTTAGAGTTTGATTGACATTTTTTTTTTTTTTTTATAAAAACTTTTTGCATATCAATTAATAAATATTTCTTTTTATAAAAATAGATAGTTAAATACTGAAACTATTTGCACATGTAATATACTATAAATAAAAACTTTTTTTATATCAATTAATAAATATTTTTTTATATAAATAAATAATTACTTAAACATATTGGCACAACTTCTGTATTTTACTCAAAAAATTAGGTTTTGTTTTATTAAAAAATTCATAATAATAAATAGGTTAATTTGAATTTTATTAGGTAGATTTTTGAGTTTTATAGAAGTTTTTTTCTATAAAAACTCCTTTCATATCAATTAATAAATATTTTTTTATATAAATAAATAAATACTGAAACTTTAGATTTACTTTTATTAAAAAATTCATAATAATAAATAGATAAATAGGTTAATTTGAATTTTATTAGGTAGATTTTAGAGTTTTATAGAGTTTTTTTTTCTTTTATTTATTTTTTTATAAAAACTCTTTTCATATCAATTAATAAATATTTTTTATATAAATAAATAAATACTGAAATACTGAAACTCTTTGCACATTTAATATTTTATTTTCTTTAAATATATCCTTGTCTAATTAAATTTATTTTTATCAAGAAACTCATAATAAAAGTTAATTTGTGGTAAAGTTTTAGAAAATTTATTTTATTTTATATATCAATTAATAAGTATTTTTTATATTAATAATTCTTGTCTAATTCAATTATCTTTTACTAAAAAATTCATAATAATAAATAGATAAATAGGTTAATTTAAATTTTATTAAATAGACCTACCCTACCCTCGATATAAACCTACCCTACCCTCGATATAAACCTACCCTACCCTCAATAAGATTGATTATATATCATTATCAAGGATAATGAAATCAAATCTGACGTGGTTCAACAGGTAAGAATAATCCTACTATAACTGGAGGAGGTCAAAAAAGTTATAACATATCATATCCCCAACAAATCTGGTAATAAATCTCCTATGATTTCGCACAAGCGGAAGATAAGATCGACCATCGACATCAGCGAAACGATTTTGATTCCAATCGACAGCCATAAATAGGGCACCAAGACATTAAAGAAGGTACGACGGAAAAACTATTATTAATCCCTACCTTCTTTTTAGACCTCCGTGACTAATTTGATCGTCGGAGAGCTCTTTGCAGGCACCACACCAGTGCCGTCAATGTTCATCGATCTTCTCCTCTCTTCCTTGCAGGAAAACGGTATCATATCGGACTGCGCAAATTTTAGCTTCAACAGTTGGCGCCGTCTGTGGGAACAACGATTCCCTTGAATCAATTAATTACTCGTTGGGTATATACGTTTGCAGTCTGGTATGGTTACCGAACGAACACCGTCGCAGGGATCTAGTCAAAGGGTAGAGTCGGGTGAAAACCTGGACGTCCCAAACGACCAGGCACGGCTTACAGCGTTGGAACTGCAGGTTCAAACTCTGAGTCAGGGTATGAACCAGTTGATCCAGCAAAATGCAACGCTCTTGCAACACCTTGTTCCACCAGTTCAACAAAACTTTCCAGGACAAGATCTCTCAAGTCCAAACGGAGGTAATGGGAATCTTGAAGAGAGGGATAATCATTCCCCCCAAAATGAGACTGAAGTGGAACAAAGCCAGGTGGGAACCCGACATAGAGAGGTGGTTCACCCATCTCTCCTACGGAGTTCCCGTCCTCCTGAAAAGCATAGCCTTCTGTCTTAAGGAAAAGATAAAGAAAGTTACCCATCTCGACTTGCAGATCAAGGATCTCAAGGGGAAAATGAAATATGTAATGCAGGCTATGAAAGGGAAAGGTCCTGCCGCCGTAGATGACCTGGTACAAAGGACCAACCGGCTTTTCAGTCCCGCCGTTACGAAATGTCCACTACCTAGCAAGTTCAGGATGCCCTCGTTCGAAAGCTTCGATGGAACCAAAGATCCCCTCGATCACTTGGAAACTTTTCAAGCTCTTATGCATTTACACGCTGTGCCAGATAAAATCATGTGCCGAGCTTTTCCCACTACACTTAAGGGATTAACGAGAGTTTGGTTCAACAAGTTGAAGCCAGGAACCATCAACACCTTCGAAGAATTGAGTAAGCAGTTTGTAAGCCACTTCATTGCAGGTCAGAGGCATAAGAGGCTGACTACCTACCTGTTTACCGTGGAGCAACAAAAGGAAGAGTCGATTCGGGAATAGATCACTCGATTCAATGCAGAGATGTTGCAGATAGAAGAGGCGGACGACAAGGTAGCTTTGACCGCTTTCATAGGAGGACTCCAAACCTCCAGATTTTTGTTCTCCTTATCAAAATAACCTCCCACCAGCATGATAGAGTTGCTGGTCAGAGCGCAAAAATACATTAACGCTGAAGACACTATGAGTGCACGGAAGGAATGAGAGGACAAAAAGAGGCCAGCCCCTCTCGCCGGGGATGAAAATAATACCAAATATAAGAAATCGTTCTTCAGCCAAAGCGACAGCACATATCATGAGAATGACTCAGATGAGTATACCGACTATAAATTGTCTCACGGCTGGAATTAGCCTTATCAAGTCATTCACAATAAAGACTGGGGGCATCTTAGTTAATCATTTAAATGGAAGGTAGCTCCATCACATGTTATTTTGTTTTTAATAAGCCTTGAGAAAATGATGGTCTTTAATAAAATTCCTTTTAGTTTATACGTGCAGTATCTCCGTACTATAAGGGATAGTAAATGAGTGTCCTGTATTACAAGGATCCGGGCTGAGTGAATCCCGTAATCCGTATCCCCGTACTATAAAGGATAATAAATAAGTGTCATGTATTACAAGGACTCAGGCTGAGTAAATTCCGTAATCCGTACCCCCGTACTATAAGGGAATAGTAAATGAGTGTCCTGTATTACAAGGACCCGGGCTGAATGAATCTCGTCATCTATATCCCCGGACTATAGGGGATAAATATCCTATATTATCAGGACCCGGGCTGAATGAATCCCGTAATCCATATCCCCATAATATAAGGGATAATAAATTAATGTACTGTACTACAAGGACCCGGGTTGGATGAATCCCGTAATTAATATCCCCTTACAATAAGGGATAGTAAATAAAAATCCTTTATTAAAGAGGTGAGCTGAGTAAAACTCGTAAAATTCAATTCCCTTACTAAAGGGATGAGTTGAGTAAAACTCATAAAGTTCAATTCCCTTATTAAGGAGTGAAACTCATATAATTTATTCCCTTATCAAAGGAAGAGTACTATTCCCTCGAGTGCAAAAATAAAATAAAAAATAAAAAAATCATGAACAGTACCCTCGGGTGAAAAAAAAAAAAAAAAAAAATCCTAAGTTACTATTCACGTGAATAGTGCCTGAAGGTACTGTTCACAGTGGTATTAAAAAAATTCCCTATGTTACTATTCACATGAATAGTAACCGCGGTACTATTCACAGGGGTTGGAAAAAAATCCTGAGTTACTATTTACGTGAATAGTACCCGTGGGTACTGTTCACAGGGGATTGAAAAAAAAAAAATCCTTAGTTACTATTTGCGTGAATAGTACCTGCGGGAATAGTACCTGCGGGTACTGTTCACCGGGGTTGGAAAAAAATAAAAATAAATTATTATTATTATTATTTATTACATTCCCAAAGCTAGATTTGCAAGCTTGGGAATGGGAGGCAACTGATAGGGAAAATATAAACCTACCCTACTCTGGATAAGATTGATTAGATTTCATTAGTAAGGATAATGAAATCAAATCTGACGTGGTTCAACAGGTAAGAATAATCCTACTATAATTGGCAAAGGATTAAATCATATCCCTGACAAATCTAGTAATAAATCTCCTATGATTTCGCACAAGCGGAAGATAAGATCAACCATCGACATCGGCGGAACGATTTTGATTTCAATCGACAGCCATAAATAGGACACCAAGCCATTAAAAAAGGTACGACGTAAAAATTATTATTAATCCCTGCCTTCTTTTTAGATCTCCGTGACTAATTTGATCATCGGAGAGCTCTTGGCAGGTACCACACCGGTGCCGTCAAGGTTCATCGATCTTTTCCTCTCTTCTTTGCAAGAAAACGGTATCGTTTCGGACTACGCGAATTTCAGCCTCAACAAGGTAAATTAGATTTTCTTTTATTAAATAACTTGTAATAAATAAATAAACTGTTAATTTGTGTTAGAGTTTAATATAAATTCTTTTAAAAACTTTTTTTATATCAATTAATAAATATTTTTTATTTTAATAATTCTTGTCTAATTAGATTTACTTTTAGTAAAAAAACTCAGAATAAATAGATAAATAGGTAATTTGTGTTTTAAAAACTCTTTAAAAACCTCCTTTTGTATCAGTTAATAAATAATTTTTTTATATTAATAATACTTGTCCAATTTGGTTTCCTTTTATTAAAAAACTCATGATAAAGTGATAAATTGGTAATTTGTGTTAGAGTTTTATACAAATTCTTTAAATATATCTTTGTTGATAGAGTTTTATTGATAATAAAATAGGTAATTTGTAATAGAGTTTTATTGAAATTATTTTATTTTCTTTAAATATATACTTGTCTAATTAATTTTAATTTTATTAAGATACTCATAATAAAAGCTAATTTGTGGTAGAGTTTTATAAAAATTATTTTATTTTATATATCAATTAATAAATATTTTTTATATTAATAAATCTTGTATAATTAGATTTTCTTTTATTAAAAATGGATAATAATAAATAGATAAATATGTTAATTTAAATTTTATTATGTAGATTTTACTGTTTTATAGATTTTTTTTTTTTTTTTTTTTTTTTAGTAAAAACTCTTTTCATATCATTTAATAAATATTTTTTTTATATAAATAAATAATGAAACTCTTTACACATCTAATAATAATATAGATAAAAACTGTTTTTATATCAATTAGTAAATATTTTTTATATAAATAAATAAATACTGAAAACTCTTGACAGAGCTTTTGTATTTTACTCTGAAATTCAACTCAATTAATAAATATTTTTTATATAAATAAATAAATACTGAAATACTGAAACTCTTTGGCAGAGTTTCTGTATTTTACTCTGGAATTCTGAATTTCTAGAATTCTCAATTTCTATACCCCTTCCTCCTTCCTCCATGCCTCTATTTATAGGCTTCTTGGATGAATTGGATGATGACATGTGTCATTTTCTGATAATGACATAATCATAATTGGCCCGGGCAGGTTATATTGTGATAATTATTTATAAAAAATAACTAAAAATAAGAGTTTTATATAGAATGTGATTGATTTTATTAGATAATTTTTAAAATTTTATAGAAACTATTTTTACAAAAACTATTTTTATATCAATTAATAAATATTTTTTTTATATAAATAAATAAATACTGAAACACTTTGCACATTTAATAATAGTATATATATAGATATATAAATTAGTATTTATAGAGTATATACATAGAGAGATAGTGAATATATATAGAGATGTTGATATTTTAAATATAAGGAAAATTACACTGACCTCCCCTAAGGTTTCGTCAATATACACTGATCTCCCCTCTTGTTTGTCAAATTACACCAACCTCCCCCGTTATAGCTATCAAGTGAATGGTATTAACTATCAAGTGAATGGTGTTAACTGTTCAAGTGAAATTACATATATGTCCTCATTATATTTATTGTATTTTATTTACGAAAGGATGAACATTGAAAAGACAAAATTATCCATATGTCAATTTGGAAAGAGATATATATATATATATACTTAAATATATATTTGTTTATTGAGAAACAATTTGAGAGGAGAGAGAGAGAAAGGATATATTTGTTTGATTTGGTGTATATATATTTTGGTTTGATTGGTGACAACAACGACAGTATAGGAAGGCAATCCAAATAGAGTAAGAAAGAGAGCAAATGGGTATGGCCGAAACCCAAATTTGGTGCTGAAACTCAAACACACCAAATAATCAATTAGATTATTTATAAGTGGAGGTTTGGTTGTAGTAGATCCTCTCCACCTTCCATTTATAATTAATCCAATTGCATTTGGTTACAAACGAAATCCAAAACCAAGACACTTATAAAATTTATTTTCTAATGGCGTTGATATTGGATAATTCTTATACTCCACTCTACATAATAAGGAATACATGAAGAATGAAGTAACTCAATGGTGAGTTTAAAAGAGAGAAGGAAAAAAAAAAAAAAAGACAATTGTTTATTATGTAGAGTGGAGTACAAGAATCATCCAATAAAAATTACTTAACGGAGAGAGGTTTTTTTTTTGAAAGGTTGAGAGGAGAGAGCTTGTACCAGTGGCTCCAATAGATTCTAGTAAATTGCAAAGCGCCCAAAAGGCTCCAATGTAATGGCAACCATGGAGGGTTTTTAAGTAATTTTACTTCAATAAGTAAGGTCAAATTGTCTTCATAATAACTAAAAAGGTACTTTAGTAACTTTAAACTTACATCAACAATTACTAACATTGACCGGGCAATAACCTTTAACGACAGTTAATGAAGGGATACTCTCCGCTATGGACATTTAAACATGAAGGGAGGAGGTCAGTGTAACTAGACTGAACCTTAAGGAAGGTCAGTGTAATTTATCCTTAAATATATTCATGTTATGTGAAAAGTCGGGACGTACCCCTGATTCTATACGGCCTCGGTCCAAATTAATACATAAAAAATACATATAATAGTAATTTTTCCGTTCCAAAGTATCTATGCTTCTTAAGAAATTAGCATATGAAAATATACGGGCGGAATTTTGTGTGGAGGGGTGTCCCTAAATTTTTTTAAAACCTCTAAATTAAGGTTCTATAATAACTGATAGTTAAGTCCTAAAATAAAAAATATTTCCAAATAAATATAAGCCCCCCTAAAGATTTTTAAATTGTTTTTTAATTGATAGACAAATTATTTTACATGTTTCGCTTGAGATATATATATTTTACATTATATATATATATATTGAAAAAAATATTTTACTTTGAAACAAAACAAATGAAGAAAAAAACAAACAGAGATGGTGAGTGAAGTTTATGTATTTTGAGAAAATAATAAAATAATAAATTAATACAATTGTGAAATATTCAAACTATCTTTGTAACAATATATATATATATATGTATAAAGAAATTAAAAAATACAAAAATAAATAAATAAATAAATAAAATCTTGTAGAGGAGAGGATCTGATGCAATGTACCAAGAATAGCACATGGAAACAATTAAATACAGCAAGTGTTCTAGAATGCACTTGAGTACCTAGCCTACCTAACCTAGTTAATTCAAATCACGTGGGGGGATGCATAAATAATTTATACTCGTAGTAGTACCTGCCAAAATTAAATAGGAGGGTGGTCCAGTACTTCTAAATTATAGCATTACAATTAACAAAGATTTCCAGGGAATTAACCTTTTTTATTAAAAAAACACTGATCACCTCTTACTGCTAAAGTTAGATGAGATCTAGATGCTTGCTTTTAATGGAGTATTATTTATATACCACATGCTCACTTCAATGCCCCCAATCCTCCACCTATCCCCTTAAATACTCCTTCATAATCATTTTTTTAATTACTTACTTGCTTAATTAAGGTATCTAATAACCTTGTTTTTTCTTGGTGAATATGAACAAGAATTCGGTATCTCTTCTTTTTGAGTGTTTAAATTAATAATCCACGCATCCTAAGCAATACAATAACAAATTTTATTATTTTCTTATTTTTAATCATGATCCAATCCATCATCTTCATTTTTCCACAATACAAGTATAATTAAATCAAAGAATTACACTAGACAAAAGCATTAAAATCGTGAATAAAACACCATTAAGTTAACAATTTATTAGTAATGTAAAAATCTTGCATTATCGATTCAATCATATTTCATCTCAATATAATATGTTATATTTCTCTTCAAAGAAATTTTATTTTATGGGTGTGGAAGAATGATATTACTTCCATTGATCTAAAATATGTCTAGGAAGATGAGGGCGCCAACTTGCACATGCATTGCATTATTTATAGCTAAATCGGACCTCAATCGCCCATTCAGAAGTGAGCCCACTAATTTGACTTACCCTGGACTAAGAGAAGGATTAGACAGGTTGACACTGTATTAGGTTTGTCCAATTAGGAACAAATTAAAATCTATGTGAAAATCACAGTAGCAGAAAATGAAATTAAATAAATAAAAGGAAAATAACAAGTTTGTCATAAAATCTACACTCTTTTACCCAATTGTATATATTTTATTTCAGAAAAAATAAAAATAGTTGAAACTCAATACTATCGCATCCAAATTAAATTTTATATATATATATATATATATATATATATATATATATATATATATGCATATTGTGAATTTTTTTAAAAAAGAAAGCATAATATCACTTCCACTGGAAATGAATTGTATTATTATTATTTTTTTTTTGGTAGCATTTACCTTTTTTTAGAACCTTAGTGTTCTAAAACCCTTTTAGTTTAGTTTTTTTTTTTTTTTTTTTTTTTTTAACTTTCTAAACTATTTTTTTATAGTACTTTTTTCCACTCTTAATACTTTCTATAAGATCTGCCTTCCTTTAGTAGGTGTTCCACTTTACACTCTGTTTACTATTGTAAACACTAAAATTTTAATGGGTTTTGGTTTTGACAAATGAATCTATTAAATATAGGTTAATGTTTAATTAAGTTATTTAATTAACCCAGCCTAGATGATTAAATGGAAAGATAATTATTCCTAATAAAATGTATTTAGAATAATTATTTTTAAGGATAATTATCATAATATAATCGGCCCGACCTAGTTATGATTTTATCCTTATCAAGAAAGGATACATGTCATCATCCTATGGATCCAAGAAGCCTATAAATAGAGGCCTGGAGGAAGAAGGAAGGGATACAAATTCAGAGTCCAGAAATCCAGAAACTCAGAAATCCAGAAGATCCAGAAATTGATAAAATCATAAATTCAGAGGGCAAACCTGAAGGCGAAGAACACCAAACACATTCAAAGCCATGCCATTCTTCACCAAATTCAACAAATCCTCTCTGAAGACGAAGAACAACAAGCACATCCAAAGTCGTGCCGTTCTTCATCCAAATTTCACAGTAATCAACAATAAACACATCAAATCTGCCGTTCTTCATCCAAATTCCACGGTAATTTAAGATTAAACTCGTGCAGCCCTTGGATCCAACGAACAAAAAAAAGGAGATTGAATCAGAGGACCTTATTCTTTGTAAAAAATATCACAGAGGATTATACTCCAATTTTTTCAACTTAATAAAATATTATTTTTGGTCAATATTTTGTTCTTATTTACAGACTACAAAATTTATGATTACAAATTTATGGCATGCTCGGTGGGACATTCTCTGCCTCTCATCTCTTTCTCCTACATCAAATCCACAACAAATTCATCGTCAGAATCTGTGACTTTCAACAAGATTTAGAGGAAGGGTAAGAATACCACCAAAGACATCACGGTCATGATGGACAACATCAATACCACCACAAAAGGTGGCAAGAAAGGTGCAACTTCGTCAAGTGGTACAAACACCTCTGCAAGTTCAATGATGTAGAGCATGGTCAAATCATCTGTTCTTGCCAAAAAACAGCAGGATGCTATAAGAGTCAATTCTGCCAAATTTGTCAAAGTAATAATTCAAACTTATACTGCCTTCACTTCACTGGGGGCAAGGAGAAAGGTTCCTACAAACTCGAAGGTTGCTTTAGTCACAAGTTCAAGTTCAAGGCTGGTCCACCCAAGGCCAAAGATTTTTGTTGACTCCATCACTATGCCAGTCATGATGACGAGTACTACCTCGTACGAAGAGCAATTGACGACTATGGCCCGTGTAATTGAAATATTACAACACTCTTTCAAGGAGCAAGATCTGAAAATTGCCTCGTTAACAGAAAAGTAAAAATTGCGTGACAACAATACTGAGTCAAGCAAAGGATGGATTCCATATTCTAATTTCATGCCAGAGAACACTCCAATTGATGATTAAAATGACGTGTCCGCCAATCCAACAATTGATGCTGCCTCCGTCACCTCACTTTCTGTCCAACAACTTCAAGACACGATAGTGAATTGCATAAGAAAACAATACAGTAGCGTTCCTCAAAGTGCTCGCATGTACTCAAAGCCTTACACAGAAAAAATTAACATCTTAAAAATGCCGGTTGGGTATCAACCTCCAAAGCTTCAACAGTTTAACGGAAAAAGGCAATCCCAAGTAGCATATTGCACACTTTGTAGAAACTTGCGGCAATGCTGGTACAGACGGAGATCTCCTTGTCAAGCAATTCGTTCGGTCCCTCAAGGAGAATGCATTTGATTGGTACACAGACCTCAAAGCTAGAGGTATTGACAGTTGGGAGTAGATGGAACGAGAATTTCTTAACCGTTTCTACAGCACTCGTCGTACTGTAAGTATGCTGGAGCTTACAAACACAAAACAAATGAAGGGTGAACCCGTGTTTAACTACATCAACCGTTGGCGAGCTCTAAGTCTTGACTGCAAGGATTATTTGTCTGAAATTTATGCAGTTGAAGCATGTATGCAAGGCATGCTTTGGGAGCTTCTTTACATCCTTTAAGGGATTAAGCCTCGCACATTCGAAGAGCTTGTTACTCGAGCCCACGACATGGAGCTTAGCATGGAAAATAATGGTGCTAGAGAAGATGTTCTTGATATATCCGACAACCGTCAAGAAAATGAAAGAAGTAAGTCCGAAGAAGAAGACAATATACTTCCTAACTCGGATAACAAAATAGCTTCATCTTTCATTATAAGTATCATCTCGAAAGACTTACATCAAGAAACGCACCATGCTACAACAATGACTTCAACCAAAAGTGCTAAATCACAGAAGGCATTAAGTCAACGAAATCAAGAAGAAAATCCTCAAAGTGACAACGAGATAGTCCATACCCTTCAGCATAGGTTTGGATCGCAGTCTAATTCTTGCAAAGTTGAAGAATAATAAAAATTGAAGTGCTCCCAGATACAAGCCTAAACTGTCGATGATACTCCCTGACACGAGTATAAACTGTCAACGTGAAGAAAAAAATGACACTCCTTGACACGAGTTTAAACTGTTTACCTGAAAAAAAAAAAAAAAAAATCATGAACTCCTTGATACGAGTTTAAACTGTCTCCAAAAAAAAATAACACTAGTGTAAACTGTCTACCTAAAAAAAAAAAATCAAGAACTCCTTAATACAAGTTTAAACTATCTCTAAAAAATAAAAAAATAAAAAAAAATTTGAGCTACGTGATGACTTGATCCCTCTTTTGAGGGTACGTAGGCAACTTAGAATTTTCTAAGTTTAGTATTACGCTTAAAAAAATCCTTAGAGTATGCAAAATGGCAAAGTGTGCTTGTCATGAGATATCAAAAAGACTAGTCGCAATTAATACTGTCAAGATATTATTGTCGCTCGTCACAAATTTTCAACTTGGCTCGCTCTTATGATGTTATCACTCATCATGCGATATCAAAAGTGCTCGTCATATCTGAAAGCTTGGCATGCCACCAAAGTGTAGTTGCAAAGAAAATTTTGGTCTGTCGCCAAATTGTAGCCGCAAGGAAGAAATTTGGCCCACCGCCAAAATGTAGCTGCAAAGAAAAATTTTGGTCCTTCGCCATAATTGTAGCTACAAAGGAAATTTTGATCCGGCAAAGTGTAACTGCGAAGAAATAAAATGGTTCGTCGCCATATTGTAGGTACCAAGAAAAATTCTGCTCGCCGCCGAGGTATTGCTGGAAAATATTTTCGTTGAGCTATCGTTAAAGAAAAAATTTTGTTCGTCATTGAAGTGTGGCTAGAAGAAATAAATACAATTGACTTGCCGCCAAGGCTTCGCTAAAGAATCCGGGTCATCGCCAAAGTGTTGCTGCAACAAAATTTTGACTCACCGTTGAGGTGTCGCTGAAAAACAAAAATTTGCTTGCCGCCGAGGTGTTGCTGAAAGAGAAATTTGGTTTTCTTTTGAGGTATTGCATCAAGAAAAATTCACGGCGTCACTAAGATATTGCTAAAGTAAAAACAAATCACCATACAGAAGCATAGGCATGCAAGCTTCGTCTGTGACATCCTTACAACATCTGCAACAACTTCTCGTCGTGGTGCTTGTGGCCCGAGTATCATGGATCGATTACCACCGCGTGCTACCTTTTGATAGTTGTGTTAACAAATTGCAGTTTATCAGCTTCATCATCATTTTCTCATCTAAGAATGGTTCTATTTAAATCTTTCTATCAGAAGATGGATCAAGTTGCAACCAAGATCATGTGCTAAAGAAAGCTGCAAAAAAAAAAAAAAAAAAAAAAAAACTCTTGAATGTGTCTCATTGCAGATGAATATGGATAGGTATATTTATTTGCCTCGCGTGAACATGAAGGAGGATATGGTACAACTGCTTTGTGTTGATTGAATTGTCACCTGAAACATTGCAAGTTTTTGCAAAACAGTTGATATGTTTGAAGCTCAAGAAATTAAATTCAAATATAGTTTGTTGTCTCATGAGAGCAGTAGCAAACTGGAACCCACTCTGTAACAACGCGATTGAAGACCAGTGGATCGTGGTTGTCCTCGCTGAGATCAAAGCTTCTAGTGGAAGAGATGGATTCAGTTAGATTACTGATTAAGGTTGACCGCCACAAATAAGGAAAAAGGCCAGCTTGGAGGCAAAGTTGATTTGAGTCGGTGTTGATTGCATGGAACAACTTCTATGTCGTTTTTGGATTTGTAACAGGAGAGCTGATTCTTAGGAAGTTCTGCACTTAAAAAAACACGATAAAGTTCACATCGGGGTAATGCGTAAATTAGTAGTAGCACTGAAGAACTCCATCAACGAAGACCGATGAAACCCATAATAGACTCCATGAACCCCGGCGAGCTTTAGTTCAGAATAGGGATTAACCACCATTAACAGACCCAAAAGTTTCAGCGGGCTCCGTTTAGGCAAACCTCAGTTTCGGCGAAAAAATCTGGCGAGAAGCTCCGGCGAGTTTTAGAGATAAAATAAGTCCGACGAAACTTCAATCTGTTCAACCCAATTGCAGCTACCAGAAACTTTAACAACTTGAGCTCTATGGGTGTGAGTTGTGGTATCCTTTTTGGGGGGAAAAAAATTTCAGCGTGAAAAAAAAAAAAAAAAAAAAAAGTAGAAAAAAAAAAGTGGAAAAAAAAAAGGAAAGGAAAAGGAAAAAAAAAAATCCGTGAAAAAAAAGAGAGGGGAAAAAAAAAAAGAAAAAAAAAAAAGAAAAGAAAAATCATACCGATTATTTGTTCAAGTAGAGGCTGCAATCTAACAAGTCTTCAGAGGCTTTGGAATTGATGGCAAACCCTATAACATTGGTAATATATATAGGCAACAAAATATCTCCTATTTGTATTAGGATTTGTATAATTCAGTTTAAATGGGAAAGTAAAATTCTAATCCAAAGTTGGATAGAAAAGGGAAAGAAGAAATCTTATAATCCAAAGTTGGATAGGAAAGTCTTTTGTAATTCAAAGACCAAGTTGAATACTTCAAGTCTCATTTGAAAAAGGAGACAAGTCTTGTCAAATTTAGGACTCGAAGTGGGGACAATTTGTAGACACTAAAATTTTAGTGGGCTTTGGTTTTGACAAATGGACCCATTAAATATTGGTCAATGTTTAATTAAGTTATTTAATTGGCCCAAGCTTGGTCTACTTAAATTATTTAATTAGCCCAGCCCTGATGATTAAATGGAAAAATAATTATTCCTAATAAAATATATTTGGAATAATTATTTTTAAGGATAATTATCATAATATAATCGGTTCGGCCCAGTTATGATTTTGTCCTTATCAAGAGAGGACATGTGTCACCATCTTATGGATCCAAGAAACCTATAAATAGAGGCCCGGGGAAGAAGGAAGGGACACAAATTCAGAGTCCAGAAATCCTGAGACTTAGAAATCCAAAAGGTCCATAAATTGAGAGAATCAGAAATCCAGAGGGCAAACCTGAGGGTAAAGAACACCAAACACATGCAAAGTCATGCCGTTCTTCACCAATTCAACAGATCCACTCTGAAGACGAAGAACAATAAGCACATCCAAAGTCGTGCCGTTCTTCATCCAAATTCCACGGTAATTCAAGATCAAGCTCGTGCAGCCCTTGAATTCAACCAACAAAAAAAAACGAGATCGAATCAGAGGATCTTATTCTTTGTAAAGAATATTACAGATGATTGTACTCCAATTTTTTCAATTTAATAAAATATTATTTTTGCTCCATATTTTGTTCTTATTTGCAGATTATAAAATTTATGTGTACAACTATCATGATTCATAAAAAATTACATAATAAAACAAAATTCGTATAATATATCATTCATCACAAATAGATGGTACGTGGACAATGCAAATCAATTTAGTTAGCCAAGGTATATTGGTAGAAATATATGAATACTCTTTTCTTCTTCTTTTTTTTCTTTTTTCCAATCAAATCAAAAATAGTTGTCACTCTATTATATATTTATTTTTTGCTATCTTTTCCTTTCAACTAGAAAAAAAGTAAATGATAAACTTTCCCTCCTACAGTAATGCCTCGTCTCTCTTGTCTCCATTCTATAATTTTTCCATCCTTCTAACTAAACAAAGCATAAACAACTGTTTCATTTCTTTTCGTTTTTTAAATCACATTCATTCCATTCAAATGATCAATTGTGGTAATGGAAGATTTGAGAAATGTTTATAATTTTTTGCAAATTTTATTGATTACAAATAAGCAGGGATGAACTCAGAAAAATATATAGGGTTCTAGTAAGGGTCTCTTTGATTTCTCAATTTAGCATTGAATGTAAAACACAATGTAGTCAAAAAATATGGTCTTTAACTATACACTATAGTATTACCTATTTAAATATTATGCATAAATATAATGTGTGTGTGTGTGTGTGTGTATTATTCTTATAAAATAATAATTCATACCTGGAAATAAGTCAAGGCTGGAATTTGATTCTATGTCTTAAGGCAGATTCGCCCCGCTATAGTGTTAACGGACTCAATGACGTCTATCTCTCAGGATACAACAACTTTTACTTCTTCCGGTAATAGTACTGCAAACCAAAAGAATAGGCGAACTGGTTTGATATAGTTCTCTCTACTGACTAAACTTGAACTAGGAGTGACTGACTAAGGCTCAAACCCAAAGATAAGGGTTCGTACCTACAGAAACTTATAGAAGAAGAGGAAGGAGATAATGAATTAGAGAAAATGATTCTGAATTGGAGTACTTTGGAATGAACCCAATAGGGAGTTTATATAGGCCTTATGGTACCTTTAGGTTTTAATATTTTTCTGACGTGGGACAAACATTTATCATATTTTGCAAACCCATTTAGGCTTATCAAACACCTTACTTTGGAGCTAATTAAATATACCACGTTCATCTCCTTGCGGAGAGAAATGCGCTCGTCTATAGATGCGCAAAAAATTATTAGCGAAATCTATTCAAAATTTTATCTAAAATTTATGCTTTTAATGCCCCCATTTCCAACACACAATAAGAGATTTTTAAAAATGAATTTGTTTGATATAATTTTAGAATACCGCTCAATATGGTAAGTATTACTTAAAAGAGACCAATTTTTTAAGTGAGGGGAATGTTGCTTATAGCTTATTGCATAGGGTATCGCATATGATGTTAAAGTGCATGGGTGTTAAAAATATTCCTTTAATGACTGCTCTACCCTTAAATAATTTATTTAGGGCTTCTCTCATGAAACAAAGCATTATAGGTAAGTTATCTCTTTTGGAAATCTCTTTTATATATATATATATATTTGGTTTTTTATTACTTTTTCTAAATAATTTTTCATTAAGTAATGAGAATGAATTATATGATAGAACAAATTACTAAAAAATAATATAAATATATAATTCTACATACCATCTTTTAAGCACGGCAGATATAGCATTTTAGTTACCCATTCAAATTGATTCGGTGTAGAGCACAACTAATTTTATAATATGATTATTTTTACATGCAATATCAATCTTTGTAACACCTTTTGATACACAGTGGATTGTATAAATATTATGTAATTTGGAGGTTATATATGTAAAATTTTATTTATTGCTGTTGCATTTGAAAATAATTTGTTTAGTTCTTGAACTTAATTTTTTTTATGTTTACCTTAATTTAACAATTTTGAGACACTCACGTTTAAATTATGTGAATTAGTACTTCTTGAATAATTTAATTATTCGAGATTGAATTGATTTTTTTTTTTTATAATTATATTTGACATTAACATTCATTATGATTATTATTTTTATATTATAAATATAAATTTGTTATGAGTATTAGATATTGACGGCAAAAATATAATGTGTACAACTTTCATACTTCAGTTTTTGTATTTGACAAACAATTTTAATGAATTTAGAATTTAATATTAAAATATTATCAATTAGTTTTCAAATTAATATATTCAGCATTTAAAAAATTTTCAAAACTTAAAATTCAATACTTGAAATATTCCGTACATAATTTTCAATTTGGTCAGACAGCACAAAAGTTTATACAATTAGTAATAAAAAAAATTCAATGGGGGTTGAGTCACTATAAAATCTTGCCCGCAAAGAAGCGTTATATGATGATTATAGAAAATAGTAAAATGCAACTACTTTTAAAAGCACAATAGTTATTTTCTTCATCATCAAAGTAAAAGATTGAAGGCTTCGATTCTAAAAAACGAATTTATTCAAAGTCTCTTTTTACAGGCTTGCTCTATATTTATTTTTTTAATCTTTTTCATATCTCACCGTGTCTTTTCACCAACCAATCACGAGTTAAACGTTTTCTTTTTTCTATTTTCTTTTTTCTTTTTTTCTTTTTTTCGTATTTGTTCTTCATCCTTGGGCCCCTGGTCTGGTACTGTGAAAATGTAAATTAATTTCTTTAAAACCGAACCTAGAAAGCATTAACTGTGTCAAGTTAAAATATTTTAAATTAAAAGTTAAATGAAATCTCACATTTTTTAAGAACATATGAATGTTTTGCTTCTTTTGTTCTTTAATAGTATTACCTTCATTCTATTTTAAATATCATTTTTTAAAATTGTGAGTCATATTATGAGTCACAATTTTAGAAAGCAATCTTTGGGGCGGTCTAGTCTACTATATTCTTGCGTACAGAACCATCCACCGCCTCTAGAACATGCAACTTAGTCAGGCCCGTCACGTAGAAATCCTCCGAAACTAATATTAAAGAACCACGTGTCCTTATTAAAGATAAGAAATCTTGTCCATATGCAACGTGGCATAAATCTAAGGCAACAGTCAGATATCACCGCCAACCGTCATGGTGAACAAAACGTTTCTCATTATTTTAACCGCGGTGGAATTTGGAAATTGGAAATGTAGCCTGTTGTTTTTCTTTTTTAACCTAACCATGGTTTAAAAACTGGACGATGGTTAAAGACCCCACTCCTCCAGCAGTTTATATACAAATCAGAGCAAGACGGTTCGTTGCTGTAACATCTAGAGACAACTTATCAAGATGATGATCGGGGAGCGAAATCATGTGAATCCGACGGTCCATGTTCCTCCGTGGACCGTCATCAACAACTCAACGGTTGACGTCTCCTTTCCCTTTCCCGTTAGCGGCATCTCCGTTAACCCCAACGCCAATGTCGAAGACTACCCTCCTTACCACCTGAATGAAACCTTAACGGATTTCCAACGTTTTCTTCCTGCGAACGACGACGATGGAGATTCCGATTCTGATATTATGGGTCTTGATCCTCCGCTTGATGGGTATTCTCGGGATCACTTTTTCATGTTCGAGTTCAAGATAAGGAAGTGCGCACGTGGCCGGTCACATGATTGGACCGAGTGTCCGTACGCTCATCCTGGAGAGAAGGCTCGCCGGAGGGACCCGCGCAAGTATCACTATTCCGGCACGGCCTGTCCGGACTTCCGAAAAGGTAACTGCAAGAAAGCGGACGCATGCGAGTTCGCGCACGGCGTATTTGAGTGCTGGCTGCACCCGGCTCGCTACCGTACGCAGCCTTGCAAGGACGGGACCAACTGTTGCCGGCGAGTGTGTTTCTTCGCTCACACGCCGGAAGAACTAAGGGTTCTGAGTCCGAGGACTCCTGGTTCGACCGAGACTTATGATGGGTCGCCGCATAGGTTGGCTTTAGAAGGGTCTTGTGCGAAAGGGTTGGCTTTTATGTCGTCGCCGGAGTCGGTTTCGCCGCCGTCTGAATCTCCGCCGATGACTAACTTACTGAGTCGGTCTTTGGGTTCTAACTCGATCAACGAAATAGTGGCGTCTCTCCGTCAGTTGCAGCTTAGCAAGGTCAAATCCATGCCCTCTTCTTGGGGTCTTCAGATGGGTACTTCTGGGTTTGGTTCTCCAAGATTGTCCAATACTCGACCCGGATTCTGCAGCTTGCCATCAACCCCCACTCGGGCTGTGACCCAACCTGGAATCGGGTACCTTGATCTCTGGGATAAGGAGTGCTGTGAGGAGGAGCCTGTGATGGAGAGGGTCGAGTCTGGAAGGGACTTGAGGGCCAAGATGTTTGAGAAGCTGAGCAAGGAGAACCCTCTGGATCGGGTCGACCCGGCACCATCTTTTCAGGGTCCTGATGTTGGGTGGGTCTCAGAGCTGGTAAAATACTAAAATGAAGTGGTCCTGGTACTTGTGGATTATCCTTTCTTGGTGATTCTGGTTGCTTATGATTATTTGTCTGTTTGGGGTAATTTGTTCTCTCTCTCTCTCTCCCCCCTGTGAATACTAAGAAGAATATAGAGGAGAGATCATAATTTTGGAAGCAACATTTTGAAGTTTATAAAAATATATATATATATATATATATATATAAATGGTAGTGTTGGAGTACGAAGGGTGAAGAGTAGAATCTCTTTTTTGGGGGGGATTGGATTTTCTGAGAAATTAAAACAGAAAAGCTCTAGTGTTTGGAAGAAGACAATTTTGTACATAAGAAGATTGTAGATTACCCAAGAGGTAGCAGAAAATGGTAATTCCCTTTTTCATTTTTTTTTGTTTTGGTCTCTTATATTATATTATGTTCATCTCAATTAACTGATTATGTTGTTGTAATATTTACTTTATGCAAATATTTAATGTAATGCATGGTTTTATAAATGTGTTTCATCAATTCATGGTTTTATCCAACTGTCTTCTATTTTAACCTTGCATGTCATGGATGGTAAAGCATATATAATTATAGTACTCCGTATATGTTTAGTTATATATATATATATATATATATATATATATATATGGTAACGGAGGATGTACCGGTTGAAGGGTACAAGCTGGTTGTGGTGTTGGTGGAGGCAGCTGGTGGTGTTACAGGGACACGAGGTTTTCTCTTATTTTCTTTCCCACATTGGTTATTAGAGGGAGAGAATTTCTGGCTCTGATTCACGGAGTGATGGATGTGGGACACACACGGATTAAATGGTGAAGAAAAGTCTGACAAAAAGACGGGCATGGATTGTCAATCCTTACTTACTAGTAGTATTATTCTGTCTATAACCCTTCCTGCACGCAACCAAGTAAAGAAGCAGCTCTCATGAGGTTGTTCTCAGTCTTCTTCCTTTTTAGCTTGTGGTAGCATCAGAATATTTTGTGTATGTTTGCGACTGATTTTGGGAAAAACTGATCCATCACCGTCTGATTCCATGGCCATCTTGATCTTGAGATGTTGATGAATTTGTCATCATGATTGATTGCTCGGCGGCCTCTCACTCTTCTGCTAAATTTAGACAGTCAGAACTTAAGAGATACGCTGCAGTACAGTGATGAACTGCATTGGATGGATGGCTGAGATCATTCCGCACTGGCTGAAATAATCTCAGCCATCCAATGCCTGTGCTGTACCGGGGAGACGAGTCAGGTAATGTCGATTTTTCTGTTTTAGAGGCGAGGTGCTAGTTAGTAGGTGGCATTTATCAAAGCTATTATGACCCCTAGAAAAAATAGCCTGTAAACTTATGGTCGTCTTGAATTTGGTCAGAGGAATTAACCATTAACAAAAAAAATAAATAATAATAGGGCGAATTGTAAATAAATCTTTGTTAGTAAAATAACTCTTTATGAATATTTTTAGTAATTAATTTATTTTAATTATGATAAAGTTATTTTAATTAATCTCTCTAATTCTGTTAGAGTGATTGTGTAAGAAAAATTTTCAAATAAAATTACTCTTAACATGAAATATTACATGAAACATTCATTTGCGTGATTGTGTGATAAAATTATCGATCGAAATTATATTTAAAATTAAAACAGTATATTAATGTTACTAAAGTATCCATTCTTCATTATTATTATTATTATTATTATTATTATTTTTTTAATTCGCATAAAACACTAAAACAAGCCTTCTTATTTTGAAATGAGATTTTTGATTTTTTCTTTTCAAATGTTTTTGTGTTTGGAATATATATAGTAATATGGTAATTATTTATCGAACGTCAACTTAAATTAATTTTGGTTAAAAAGAAAAAAAAAAAATTTGTACCATAAGTTTTTATAAAATAAGATAAAGGAAGATATATATACGAAAGATTTAAAAATATCAGTACTATAATTTTTTATAAAATTTAAAAAGAGAAATTTATCAAATTATATAGTAAAATCATTTCATAATTAGGGAGAAGTAGATTTTTTCATTTATATATGTGTGTGTGTAGCATATTACAATTTAATGAAAAAATATTGGGATTAAGATTTATAATGTTGAAATAAATTAAAATTTATGTCACAATAAAAGCTTTTTCTACATAATAAATAAATAATTGAAGATAGTCTAAAACAAATATTTGTTATTCAAGTGAAATATCTTTTGACTATAAAAAAATAAAAAATAAAAAAACAAGTGTGAAATATGTTTCGGGGTAGGGAAGAGGGGTTTTGTTTTGATATTACGGTGGACGTCACTGGATTTTTTTTGGGTATACTATATCCATATTTTTATAGAATCTTATAAGTTTTTATTTTTAAATTTTATAAAAATTCATGGTTATGATATTTTTGAATCTCTCACATATATATATATGTGTGTATATATATATATGTCTTTATCTTATTTTATAAAAAATCATGGTATAAGTGTTTTTTTTTTTTTTTTCACCAAAATCAATTTAAGTTGACATTTAATAAATAACTACCATATTACTATATATATTCCAAATGTAAGAACATTTCGAAAGAAAATATCAAAGGCTCGTCTCATAATAAGATGCCTTGTTTTAGTGTTTTATGCAGTTTAAAAAATAAAAATAAAGTGAGTGGTGAGTACTTGAGTTTGAGAGGCTATTTGAGAACATCTCCAATGACCTCTCAAATGGACTCTCAAACTTAAAATATAGTAGGTGAATACAAATAAGGCATTCCAATTGGCTTTCTTAAAAGACCTCTTATTATTTTATATTGTCAAAAGTTGCTAAAGTGAAAATAACACTTTAATGGGCTCTCAAAATATGAAATGGTCGTTGTGTCAAAAAATAGTATTTTGGATAAAATGTACCATTAAATCAGAATTGTAAAAATATAGCATTTTGACACGATAACTCCTTTCAAAATATAGATTTGGCATAAAAATATAGCATTTTGCATTAGGGATACTTTGAGAGCTGTTATATTTGACAATCTCAATATATAAGTCTTTTGAGAAAAAAAATTAGAGTGTCTTATTTTCATGTACGTATTATATTTTGAGTTTGAGAGGGCAGTTATATGTTTTATGCTATACCTAATTAGTTTCATTTTATGGTTACTGTTTCTTTGAGATGAAAATGTCCATTATTCACAATTTTAATTTCCACACTTTTCTTGAGTGTTGGAAATTAAGATATATATGATGAATCTTCTTCTATAAAGTTTCCTCCTCGTGATTCTTTTTTTACTGATGGGTCATTTTCAAAAGGATCTTAGCATAAACTTTCCACACTAGTGTTAGAAATAAAATTAAAAAACACAAAGGTTGCAAGTTGCGAATGGTGGGGCTAAATTATGATTGCTCTTCTCAATCGAATAAAAAATCCAGTGACAAAAGAGGATAAATTCTGACTCTAAACTATTTTACCTAAACAAAAAATTAAGACGTGGAAAGTTTTAACTATAAATTAAGAAATACTACAAATGTAAAATAGGAGTACATGTTATCTTTCACATTTGCTAAATTGCTTTCCAAATTGCTTTCCTTGTTTTTGTATCCAAACCAAGCATTGTCGGCAGGTCGATGAATGTAGTGGTTGTATGTAAATGCCTTCAATTTCAATGACAATGTCCCACAGTTCCAGAGACATTTTGATTCAGTTACCCCATTCTCCATTAAGAATTGTACTAGCTATTCATTTGCCACGTGTGCATTGTTTCAAAGATGGTAGTAATTCCCTTTAATACGAGCTGGGATAGTTCATTCATGCGACCGAGCTACTTTTGATTCCCTAATATTTTGTTCATTAACTCTTAATATGAATCTCTAATTTGTTTAAAATAAAAGTAATATAAGATTTAATTTTCTTAAATTGTCTTTTAAGTTCTAAACATTTTAAAAGCATAAATAAAATATATTTTATATTTAATTGAGTAAATTTTGTAAATTTGAAGTAGGACAAGAATTAAATGCTTCAACAATGCTAGGGTGTCGACTTCCTGATACGGCTCCTCTCCCTTCACCTTCAATGTCGGGAAAGTCAGGACATTAGGTATTTTCGTAAATACATATCTCTTTAAGAAATTGTACTTATACTTTGTTTGGTTAAAGGGATAAAAAAAAGTGAATAGAAGGAAGAATGAGGATTCGTGTGAAAGGGTTGTGAGATATTTTTAGAAAAGGGAGATATTTTTAGAGAAGGGAACGCGTCTCTCTTAATTATTATTATTATTATTGTTTTGATAGATGTAACGAGTAAGTATATGTAATAGATATAATAATACTATTTTTTTGTTTGATAAAAAAGAAGAGAGAATTTTATGTTGATTTTACTACTATACCCTCATCATATAAAATTATATATCAATTTCAAATTATGCAACAACAATAATCTTCGATAAATCTAGTCACTAGCTTATTATACAAATCAAATTTCATTCCTACATTTAAATAATAAAAAGTGCTTGACGATGAATAATTGATGCTCTATTTTCGGTAAATCAATATTTATTAGAAAAAAGGGAAAAACATGTTAGCAAAATACAAAGGAAAATTTTTTTTTGGAAATGTTAAAAATAGAATTTAAAAGCTTGTTAGTCATTATCTTACTTTCTCTCTACTCATTCTCAAAATTGGGCTGATTGCAAAATACAAAGGCCTTTTAGCCTTCAACATCGCATCTAAAAAGAGATTCGTAGCCTCACTGCATGCTTGATTAGAATTCTGGACAGGGCAACCAAGAGATGAGCTGCAAATTTTGATTATGAACATTAACATAAGCATTAAGACTCCTTAAATTCTCACTGAAGATTTTATCAAGGGTTGTTTTTTTGGTCAAGTTAAATTCAACCTTAAATTACAGAATATAAGGTTGAAATTTTAAATTTTTATTGCGATAATGTGAGCAAGTCTTGTCGGTAAAATCAAAAATTAATATATATATATATATATATATATATATATATAGGAGAAGATAGTCACTATTCTGAAAAATGGAGCTGGACTGTACCATCATTAATCACTGCAAGAATTGGTGCCATGGACTAAATATAAGTTTGACTTTTAGTTCTAATTTTACAAAGTCTTTTTTCTTGTATTTGAAGTTCTACGTTTTAAGCTTTTCAATCACTTTCCCACTGTATCATAATAGTAGTGATATTCACGTCACACCGTGCACTTACTTACAATCAATTATTTAATTGAATAATATTTAATTAATTATTTATATTAAATATAATTAAGTAAATGACTTCATTTTCTTATTTATTGTATAATTGATTAATTAAAAAAATAAGTCTAACAATATATAAAGGGTTCATTAGTGTCACATAAAAATATATTTTTTTCCGGAAATTAATTGTGCTTATATAATATGGAGTAATCGATTCTACATTTATTGCAAGATAATGTTCCTCCTGTTGAAATGCATAAATGTTATGGAAAATTGACAGAGCATGTGAAGAAATGGTGTTTTTTGGTCTAGAAAAAATGCAGTCATGTTCGTCAACTACTTCTATGTCACGTCGTGTGCCATTTTGAATGAAATGAAACAAATGAATTGACCATGGAAAACTTTAAATTTGTGGAAACTTTGAACGTTATTTAAGGAAAATATCAAATGCGGTCAGGTCTACCCATTTGTAAAATCGAATCAAAATTCTCTTGGGTGCATTTTTTCCTTTTCCACATGACAATGCGGGGCAAATTTATATTTGTCATGAAATTTCACTACTTTTAGCACATTTACTCCGAAAATTAAGGACATGAGATCAATGAACATGAAAGATTTAACTAAATCAACATTCATGAACAAGTTAAAAATCAAATCAAATTATGGAGAGACGTAAGTATCGTGTTGACGGAGTAATTGAATTGTACCTCTTGTCTAAAAGCCTGTATTTGAGCCTTACACCCTACCCTCTAACCACTAACTAAAAAATAATAATAATCCTATTGAGTTGTTGAGGGTTTCCATATTTCTAATTATCAAAAAAAAAAAAAAAATCCATTCTCCTATATTTTTTTTAATTATATTTATGACTGTAAAAAATATAAATGGAATGCATATTCTACAGTCTATCTCTTTCATTTCATTTCATTTTTAATGTTTGATAAGACTAAATTAAAATCAAAAAGCTGATTTCTTGAAGAAAAGTTGGGATGATCGTTTATTGAAAGTTCATTCATTCCTAATCTCGTTCGCATAAATAAAAGAAAATAATGCATTTTGTCAATGAAAATGAGAGCAACCTGTCAGATGGAGGTTACCGTCAACCTTAGTAATTGATACATTTGAGTGGAGATGTCATTTTCAAAGGCCAATGCTTTTCTCAGCCTAATTTTGGTTTGCACTCATTTTGACTAAATCAACATTTTGTTTTAAATATTACTGTATGTATGTATTAGGTTTTACTTAGCTTCGAAGATTGCTCGTACTAAATAAATCAACTAGGTTTTGGACTTGGATTATTATACAGTTTGATAATGACCGAATTGACTAATAACCCTTAATTATTGTTTAGACTCTTTCGATGAAAACAACTTAAAGGGTATTATAATTATAATTATTATTGAAATTCCACTAGCACTTAACGTTGGACCAATGTGCTCGTGCCAATTACCCTTTTCATTAATAGATTACGATTGGATTATATTTGTGTGGCTTCAATTTTTCCATCTAACTTTTAAATGTACACATCAAATTAGTACAAATAATATTTTTTTTAAAAAAAGAAGAGGATATTTATCCAATTTAACCCTTTTAATAAGTTATGCTAAATGATAATAAAATAAGGAGGAGTAACTTATATTTTTACACCAATGTCACCTTCATAAAAAAATATCACAAATGGTGTGGAGTGTGGACCATTGATTTTGTTATTGATGTCAAAATTAAATTATGAATCATATATATATGTGTGTGTGTGTGTGAGATTATATTGAAAATATTAGTGACGTCAAACGCCATATTTTTCGCGGCTGGAATGCTTAGTGCGAGTCACGGTCGTGAGGACATGGTTTGGCTTGACTAATCGTCATTTGGATTATTGAAAGACTAGCAATACTCTCGTCCCCTTGAAAGCTACGTTCTTTTTGTTTTTTTTTTTTTAATCCTGTGTGAAAGCAAATTTGATTAATAGACAAAAGTAAAGGAAAATTAACAATGTACTTTGGCCTTGATAGGCACTTTGCGGTGTACAAATTTCAAGGACGATTAAAAAGTAGAGATCCATTTCATTGTTCTTAAATTTAGATGTAAATTGTTTTTAAATTTGGATGTAAATATGTACCGTATATTCTGAGAAAGAAAAGTTACTTTCATTTTCAAATAAATGGAAACATTTGAGCTAGTATCAAAGTCAATCTCTAATAATCTCAAGAATTGATTTAGTTGGAAAAGACTTTGTATCTGGTGCTTCATAAAATATCAAGTCTCGATGCATATAAAAAATAAAAAAAAATTAAAAATCAATCCCAAATTGAAATATGGATAGAGCATTTTAGAAGAGATGATGTGGATCGGTCGTACAAAATTCAGCTATAAGGAGAGCCCAAAACATTTGTGATCACTTCTACAATCTAATAGCCCATAAACATACCTCAACAGGCCCATCCCAATAAAATATATATATATATATATATATATATAAGGAGAGCCCAAAACATTTGTGATCACTTCTACAATCTAATAGCCCATAAACATACCTCAACAGGCCCATCCCAATAAAATATATATATATATATATATATATATATATATATATAAGGAGAGCCCAAAACATTTGTGATCACTTCTACAATCTAATAGCCCATAAACATACCTCAACAGGCCCATCCCAATAAAAAATATATATATATATATATATTTTTCGGAAAATAATCCCAATAAAATATTACTACTACCCTAGTAATCATAAACCTAGAGCCCATTAGGTTATTGTAACTAATATGACGCCTGTCTTTTCATAATTACTTTTTGACTTGGTGGTGGAGAAAATCGCTCATTGGACTAACACGTGTTTGGACTTTGGATAAAAATAATAATAATAATAATAATAAAGATAAAATAAAATATAAAAAAAAATATACATGTTTAGAAAAGTTAAAAGGAAAATAAAAAAGAAAAGAAGCAACCTTTCATCGTGTTAAAAAACATATAGAAATAAAAGACACAAGCTGTTTAATAAAATAAAATAACAATTACTTATAATATGAATATACTTGTTTTTAAAAACGCAATAAATCGTATGATTTTCATCCACTTTAGAAAGGATAGTAGAAGCATTGTTCAATAGGTTTAAAAAAAAAAAAAAACCAAAGACCAAAAAACTAAAATAAAATAAATAAAAAGGACTTAAGGCAAGTCTCCGAGTCTTGGCTCGCCTCTCTCATTTTTAAAAATTACGAAGTTTAGCCTGGCACGTTTTAACAAGTAAAATTTTATATATATAGAAAGAAACGAATTTATAGCATTAAAAGGAGCAGAAATTAAAAACTTACCTAATAGTGTAGCAGTCAAATTACAAAAGAAATGTATGTATACATTGGTAGATGTAATAGCCGAGATTTGAATCTGAAATTATTCCTCAACCATGAAAAACAAAACCCTCGTACCCTCATCATCAAATCACACAGTTTCATCATCTCTATCAAAAAACCACTCTGCTTCACGACAATTAAACTACTCTCGTTCGCCTTTCCTCGTCGATTTTGCGACGTGTAATCATCAAAGATTGTGGAAATCAGTGACACGAAACCTTAGAAAGTACTTGACATGTTTCAATCCAACTCACTCTAAACACCTCAAAGACAAGGGAAAACCACGCATGATTTCTTCTCATGCATCTACAAACACTACTACTACTACTACTACAAGTGTTCACTCTTTACGCAAAAATTGTAACTACTATAGCCAAATGAATGATCAAGAACGGGACGAGAAGTTAGAATCAGCCATTATATATTGCAAGGATTCAACAACTCAGGTAATTCTCTCTCTCTCTGTATACATGTGTGTGTGTGTGCGTAATATATGGTATTACCTTGAAAGTTATGCTGATTTAAGTTCACTTGATTCAGGATGATGATGAACAAAAGGGGACACTTATCTTAGATGAGTTGTTTTCATCTACACTTACGGAAGAAGAAAGTTAGCATTAGTTTTCTGATTCTTTTGTTTGTAGAGGGTTTAACACCCCTGTTGCTGCATTCTTTCATAGAGCATAAATAAATGTCTTGAGAGACTGATGTGAAAATTGTTCTCTCTCTCTCTCTCTTTTTATTTTTATTTTTTTTCCCTTCCAGTGTAACTTTGGACTTCACATGAATTATTATTTTCATCTTCAGTTGCATGTGATGTCTATTTGTGATGAACATTTGATATGATTGCGTGATTAAATGCGTGTTCTCCTGCTTGAAGATGCCATTGACCCAAGAAAATGTGACTTCCATTGCTGTAAATCTGTCTAATACAGCTCAACGTGATGTTAAATTTGTGTTAAATGCCCCAGCCCCAAAATTAGGACTAATGAGAGTGCTTTGTGGAAAGTATAAGAATATACATGAAAGGTTAAAATTGCCACATTTCTGGGCTTCATTTTAGATCCTCCTCCACCACACCCCTGTATACACCTTCTCGGTACCCCTGTTTAAATGTTTAGGAATCACTCTTTGATAGGATTGCACCGTTTTTCCATAAAACATTTCACAATACAAAACTTTAGTTGAACTGCGGAATCAATGGCAAAATAAATTTTTGACGAATTTTTAGCATCATATAAAGGTGATAAAACCAGCTTTGTAGCATGTAATTAATAATACCAGTCCCTTATTTCCCACATTAGGGAATCCAATAGCAGCTCCGTGGGTTGGGTTGCTCCCCGTTGTCCGGCTTCCAACATTCACACTCCCTACTTACTAAGAAGAATTGAACACAAATCTTTGAAAAGGCGCAATGCATACATTCATTATATCACCATTTCATGCAAAAATAAACTATGAGCTTAGAATGAAATCCGTGCAACTCCTCCATGAAAAGCAAAAATAAACTACTGATCAACCGACAAAAGACTTCCGACAAACTAATTTTTGCACATCACAACCGCATTTTACAAGCTAACAGATGAAAAAGTAGAGGACATTCTATTCCACTATCCCACCCTGCTTAAACTCACTCCATCAACATATATTTTTCATAACCAACAAATAGTAGTATCTTTTAAGGGAGAAGTAATTCTCAATCATTGCAAGTTAGATGGCAATGGCTAATAATATATTATAACATCTAACAGCATGCTTGCTGACCTATAACTGCCATTTTGTGGATTTTATTATTCAATATTCTTCTCAAGTTTCAAGTTGCAGGTTTCTAGCTATAGATGCACGTTGCTTTGCAATCATAACAAGAAATGCTGATTTAGTAGCAAATACATTCGTACCAGAATACAAATCCACCACTTCAATTCAACACATTGAGAAACAAAAATTCACTTTTTATCTAACAACGCACAAATCCAATAAAATTCAGCAAAATATAAATTGCAAAAATAGCAACTCCAGTTAACTAAAATGCAGTAAAAGACTGATAGTTAACAATTCATTGGAAATCCATCCAGCAATTGTCTCCAAACTGCTACTGCGTTCAAAGCCTACTTCTCCGATGAGTTTGGACCCCTCTTCTTCCCAAAGCCAACAACTGCAAACAACACATTTATAAACATCATCATCAGTACAAGTTTTTTTTATTTTTATTTTTTATTGTATTATTCTTTGGTAGGGTAAATACTTGCTCAAACACCCACAAATGCCCACTATGCGGTTTTCACCTCCCCTTTGAACCCCTTTGAGAGGGGAGATATTATACCAGCGGGACTAATGGCCAATGGTTTTTTTTATCACATGTAGCAATTAGCATCGGAACAAGTTTTTAAAGTACATTATATGGGGTTCTCACTCATTTTTGTTACTGAGGAAAAGAAAAATAGATAGTGAATATGAAAATTCACTAGTAATAGGGACATCAGAGTACTTCAACAAGCCTCATTGATGTTTGTTATCAATCTAATAAGAGCAATAGCCAAAGTAACATTAGTACTATGTACAAATATATTTTGCTCACGGAGTGATTACGGGTTTATTGAAGAGTGCTAACCATATAAAACTCAAGGAGTATAAGCATCACTATAAGAATACTTCTACACATAAATAAATATATATATATATATACACAACTACATATATGGCCATAAATATGAATTATACACAAACATATACATATATTATGGGACAATGAGAAAAATTACCGGCGGTGACGAATCGTCGATTGTATTGCATGCGTTTGTGAGCCCTGCCACGGGGCTTCTTCTTCTTGTCCTGCTTGGCCACTTTCGGAGTTTGCCCTCTCACCTTTCCGGCACGAGCCAGCGATCCGTGAACTTTTCCTGCACAAATACTCGCCCCAAACCCATTAATCAACCGGATCAAACACGCATGATAAAGAATTAGAAGCGCAAAATTGGAAACCCTAGATTTAATTGTACCGAGAGATCCGAGTATAGAAGGTGTCGAGCTTACCCATGGCTGATTGTTGCTTTTCTGAGTTCCGACGGGGACGGGTGTACTGTATTCGGTGTTTGGGCGAGAGCGCGACGACCAGAAGAGAGTTAGGAATTTAGGGTTAGGGCTTTGAAGATACGAGTAATATATGGAGGCTTATTGCGGTTCGTGACTCGTGAGAGTTGTTGTGGCGCAGGTTGGATTTTGGCCCATAAGATTATTGGGTTGATAACATATTATTGGATCTTATTCAGCCCGCTAAGGATTATGACAAGGGAACTATCAAAGAAGGGGAAGAAACAGCCAGGTGGGCGGTGTTGCCTGCCCCAGGCTGTATAGATCCAAAGTTCGCTACTTCTCCATTTTTGGTTGGTTTGGTTGAATAGAATGGGTAATAGATATTGTCAACACTTCTATGCTTGTTTGGTCTGAGGGATAGAAAAATATATGGAAGAGACAGGGGAGGGATAGATAAGAATTTCTTAAGGAAGGAAAATTGTCTCCCCATTTTTTGCTTGATTGAATGAAATGGATAGCAAAAATGGTAAATGGGGTGATATATATTAATTATTTTTTATTCTAAGGAAGGGAAGGGAGATTTGAATTTCTTTGAAAATGTTTAAATTGTAAATTATATATTTGTAAGTAGTTATTCACTTTCTCTCTCCTCACTGTATAAAATAATAAAAGGTAGATTTCAATTTCTTTGAAAATGTTTAAATTATAAATTATATATTTGTAAGTAGTTATTTACTTTCTCTCTCCTTCCTTCCCCCAAAATTGGGCACATAGAAAGATAGAAAAATATGAAGAAAGGATACCTCCTTTTTTGCTCCCTCTCTTCTTTTCTCTCTAACCAAACAAAAAAAAGGTTCTCTCATCCATCCCTCCTCAATCATTTCCTACAACCAAACTTATCATTAGTAAGAGTAATTCCACTGCCATTAAAGTGTTTCTATCAATAGATAACAAAAAATAAATAAATAAAACAAAACAAAACCAATGGCGGATCTAAGGTTGGGCTGGGCTCCAACCCACCCCAAAAAAAAAAAAAATTTATTACTATTGGTAAATTTAGCCCAGCCCCCCCCCCCCCCCCCCCCCCCCAAAAAAAATAATATTATTATTAATTAATTAATAGTATTAGCCCACCTAAATATTTATATAGATTATGTTATAAAAATAAAATAAAATTATATAGATTATGTAATCTTTGAATTCAAATATTTATATAGATTATGTTATAAAAAAAAAAAAAAAAAATTTGCTTAAGAAATTGTGTTATTAAATTTATGTTTAATTTTTGCCAACCCCATTTTCAATTCCTGGATCCACCCTTGAACAAAACAATGACTTCAATCATTTTCTTAAAACATAAAGCTTGTGGGTAAAGAAGAAGAAAACTTGTTTATGTCAACACCCATGCTGATGTGTAAATATTGTTTATTTTGTAGATCGTGTCTACGACTGTTGAAAAATCGATTAAAATTCTCAAGAAGATAGGAAAAGCTTCATTGTAAGCTTGTGTTTGAATTTCAACCTCTTAATGTAATGGAACAATCTTACGGTTACGTTACACCAAGGCTTGCCATTGATAGGGATCCCCATTCATTCCGTCATTCCCGTCACTAAGGATTGATTGTCCCTACCTAACTACAAAGTAGTGGTTTAGGGAGTGCAATTGCTAAAGCACGGGATAATGAAGAGTAATGATTTCAGCAAGAGCAACCGGACGGGCTACTATAGTGAGTCTAGTGACTGCTAGAGTAGAGTTGAGTCAAAAAGGTATGGTATAACAGCCTTTCCGAGCGCGCCTCTGAGATCTCTTGTAAACCCCTATCATATGGTAAATGGAGGATATTATGGGAAGTAATGAGTGGAGATTCCCCTACAGAGAGCCGAATGAGGGGAGACTTTCACGTCGGGTTCGGAGGGCGGGGATATCCCGTCTCATACATCAAAAAGTTTGATGAACAAATTTTTTTTTTTATATATATATAAAAAACATACCATTATCAATTTCAAATAAAATTGGATGAATAATTTTATACTTATTGTAATTTATTTCTTAAAAATGGAGTTCCAAGTAAATTTGTTCGATTGTAATGAGCAATGCTAAAGAAAAAGAAGTAATAAGAGACAATAAATACCATATTTTCACTATTATTAAATTACAAATACCTAAAATGCAATTTGGATGAACCAACCCAACCCAAACTTAACTTAAGTCCAACTCGATTTTTTATGGATTTGAACAATTGTTTTTACAAACAAAGTTGGTTTTGGGTCAATAAATCTCAACCCAAACTTAATTAGGGTTGAGTTTTAGTTGAGTGTCAAAAACTCAAGCCCAATCCAAATTCAAATTTAAATATTATTTTTATACATATTTGTTATTTTAAATATTTTATATGTAATATTAAAAAACAATCACATTTTTCTTTTTAAATTCTTTTGTTTAAAACTTGATTTATTGTATGTGTTTTTAAAAAATTATGTTTAGGAGCGATCTAATTTGAAAATAATTAAAGATCATTTTAAATTTTTTATGTGGAGATTGATATATGGACAATCCGAATTGACTCCAAATCTCAATCCGAATTTAAAATTTTAAGAATAAATTGCGCTCGAGTTAAATAATTTGAGTTGCTCATCGAGTTAAAATTAAGTTAGATCTTCATTTGGATTGAGTGATTTGACAAAAAAAAATAAAAAATAAATATAGTAGAAATCGTGTTTGGATAACTTTTAGTGTAGAGAAAAGATATGATTAGGAGAAATTTGGAGGGATAGCAAAACCCCCATGTGCTATCCTATAATCCTCCAAAAAACTGAAAATATTCCAAAGGAAAGGATAGTGAGTAAATAATATTTTCATAATTCATAAATTACCCTCTTATAACGTTTAACTCTCATTTTATAATATTTTATAAAAGAGTTATAATAGTAATTTAATTCTTATCATTTATTTTCTATCTCTATTTTTTCAAAACAAAAATAATATCATTTTCTTTTTTTCTCTCATAATTTAGATAAACATGAATAAAGGTAATTATTATTTTTTATTTTATTTTCTCTTATAAGTGATGCTATCAATTCTTTTATCTCATTTTTTTTTTTTTTTTTTACCATTTTTTCTCTCATATTTATCCAAATGAAGTGTAGGCATTGAACATTTTGAGAGAATATTGAGTACCCCAAGGGTACCCCGTTAGCATGCCAACATGCTATCCCCATCCAATATAAAACGTGACATTTTTCCAACTTTCCAGGTTAACTCCTAACATAAAGTTAACTGATAAAAAGTTAACTCTGTCTACTTTCTTTTTCAAACTTCGTTAAAAAAAAAAAAAAAAAAAAAAAAAAAAACTTATTTCAAATTTTAAATTTCAAAATAAAGATTGAAATCCATTCCACTTTCTTTGTCTCTCCTCATTGCCCTAACTAGATG
This sequence comes from Cornus florida, assembly GCF_030987335.1. NCBI lineage: Eukaryota > Viridiplantae > Streptophyta > Magnoliopsida > Cornales > Cornaceae > Cornus > Cornus florida. The sequence goes on along the minus strand of NW_026775580.1, from coordinate 111,161,373 downwards.
ATTCAAAAGCAACAGTTCTTCGACAATCAAGATGTGTTTGCTCAAATCCACAATCGAGACCCTAGCGACGGCTGTGATGGTCTTCTCTTTGACTTTCGGCATTGAGCTCGACGAGCACCGGGACGATCCCCTGCGCCATCACAATCAACATATTCTTGTCGTCATCCTGAAGCAACCCCAGCAGTGAGTCCAACGCCGAGTTCTTCAACTCGGCGCTCCCAATCTGCAACCGAGTTATTAAGTTTCGAGCCTCGACTCGTACAAACTCCCTCTTCAACGACCTCAGAACGGCGTCGTCGTGTAGCACCCCGCTCTTGATCAAAACGTCGGAGTCTTTGATGTGCCAGTCCAGCTTCGCCTAGACCAAATCGATGTCTTTTTGCGTTTTGAGCTTACCGTTGGGGAGGGTCGAATTTCAACAGGCTTTAGAGAGGGAAAGTGCGTTGGAGAGAGTATCGGAGACAGAATGGAACAGTTCTCTTTTCGCCTTTTATGTTTCTCAGGCGAGTGTATGCCCTCGGATCTCCTCTGTATTATATTGTTTCATTTTGTATGATATTAATCTTGTTTGATTTTTTTAAAATTGTTAGTCCTGGTGTTATACTTAAAATTGTTGAATATTGTTATAAACACAACTAAATTTTGTTGTGATTTAAGTTCTGTAAAACCATGGTGTGTCCCAGATCCTTAATGATTGATATAAACAGAGCATGAAAACTTAAAGACATTACATTCTATACTTAACAACACTGTTTACACTGAAAATTTAAGTCTTGCTATTATAATTAAACAACCTGTTTATACTGGAAACAACCTATTAACAACCTGCTATTACAAAAATCCTCTCCCCAACAACAATTAAACAGTGTTGCAGAACTGTTTAAGAACCTATAGAATACATCCTTAAAACAGTAAAACATAGCCTATATAAGGCACAAACATAAAGTGCAGGAAAAAAAAAAAAAAAACCCTCCATACTTCACAATAAATCCATGCTTCCGAAAGAGATTGAACCAATTCAAAAAAACCCCAGCCCTCACAAGACACCACCCCACACCAACAAAGTGAAGCAACAACAGATTGGCAAAGAACACATTCTCCAAAAGCAAACCAAATGCCCAGTTCCACTAAAAGCAAAATCACAGCCACACAGAGATTCAGAAAGAGCACAAGGCAACATAAACCACAGAAGAATAGTGCAGCAAATCCGCAACAGAAGTCTTGGTGTTATACTTAAAATTGTTTGATTTTTTATATACACAACTAAATTTTGTTGTGATTTAAGTTATGCAAAACCATAGTGTGTCCCAAATCCTTAATGATTGATATCAACATAGCATGAAAACTTAAAGACATTACATTCCTATACTTAACAACACTGTTTACATTGAAAATTTAAGTCCTACTATTATAATTAACAATCTGTTTATACTGGAAATAACCTATTAACAATATGTTATTACAAAAATCCTTTCCTCAACAACAAATGACATCAATATTCAAAAAAATCCTCTCCCGGCCTTGCCAGCTTCACAACCTCTGTAAATCACATACTTACATCAAAATCATTCATATAAGTATGTAACAATAAAATTATGTTACTCACCCAAAAAAATCATATAATTGATATCAATCATATGTTGAATAATACCTGACTTGTTGCTCGCATTGGAGTGACGTATGAATAACACCAGGATTGAAAATGTTTATACGTAGTTGTTGCTCAAATGAATGAAGAGTTAGAGCATGAAAAGGAGCAGGCATAGGAACATGTGGGAGATAAAGCACTAAAGCATTGAGCACTTTATAAGTGTTATGTAATGGTTGTCCTGCAAGTCAGAATTAAAATGTATAATTGTACATCTATTGACTCGACAGTAAACTCAAATTGAATAAATTTAGTGTTTTATTACATTTTTTTTTTGCCTACGTTTCATTTTCTCCGAATAGCTTTTTATTTGAGCATTCGTTACTCCTTTTGCTTTCACATGTGAAGGAAGGATCCAACACAATCATTTTCTCTAAATGTCCACCAGTCTTCATGAGATCACCAGAAGTATTGTCATTTTCTTTTTTTGGATTGAAGGTTTCCTTAATTTTTTGTGCATCGTCCCACATTAATTGCACATGTTTCTTGGCCAAACTTTTTCCCTCAGTGGTCATAACCAAGTGATTGATAACACAATAAGATTGCTGAAGTAAGATGATTCTTTCTAGTGTTAAAGATGATTTCTTATTTCTGGACGACTCACCAAGTTCAAATGGAGGCTGTTTTGATTTCACATACTTTGTCCATCTTTCTAGAATAAATTGAGATGGTATTTCATGAATATTTCATAAATTGAGAACCTTCAGTGCATTCTGACACAACCACCCAGTAGACTCAAACAAACTTACAAGAGCAAACTACATTAAAATTAGATGAATAAAAATTTATAATGTAACACTTATCACCTCCCATAAAAGCACGATAAATGAAGAGTGTATAATGGTTTGATAACAACTCCAATTTCACTGCCAAACTAGGAAGCTCCTCATCTTCAAATAGGTAATAAATACTATTTGTATAAACACAAGTTGCTTGTTTCGGCATTTTGGAATCCTTCGCTCTCATTTGTATTACGCCATGCTTACTACGATAATCTTCATTATCTTCAGCTAACCGCATCTGTTCACATTGTTCTTCACAATGTTGCACAAATTCCATTAAAGTCATAGCTTTAGAGGACATCTTTTGCAAAACATTGTTCATACTCTCACTTATTTGAGTTGATTTAGCACGGAGAGTGAAAGTATCAAGACTAAAAGCCGGACACCACTTCTCTCTAAGTCCATAAAGTGACTCAAGCCATTTGTTGTCTGCAATGCCAAACTTCGTTATCATTAGACTCCATGTTAATTCAAAATCATCTATTGCTTCAGAATGTAGACACTTTTGAAACAAAGTTTTCAACTTGTAATTTCTATACAAGGTCCCAAGCTTTTGAGTGGCATTTTTTGAAATATGCCACGAACAAAGACGATGATAAGTGTTTGGAAAAAGTTTTTTAATGGCATTTGCCATTGCTTGACATTGATCAGTAAATATTGTCTTGGGTGCCTTGTTATCCATTACCTCTAAAAATTCATCGAACAACCAAACACAAGAATCTGTGGTCTCATCTACAAGAAATGTACCACCAAATAAAATATTCTTCCTGTGATGATTAACTTCTACGAATGGAGCAAAAATTACATCATATCTGTTTGTTCGATACGTGGTATCAAAAATAACAACATCCACAAAATAGTCATAGTTTAATCTCAATCTTCCATTTCTCAACAAAAAAAAATTGCCAAACAACCTTCTGCATCTAATTCCTCGCTGTGAAAGAATATATGGTCTTCATCTCGACATTGCTTAAAGTGTTTTATTACGCTTTGTGCATCTCCTCTTTGAATCAAACTTTTCGTTTTCTCATTAACAAAATTTTGACAATCTCTTAAAGTGAACTTGACATTTTTAGATCCACCAACTTCCTTTGAAAGATATGAGTAAGCTTTTGTCCCTTTTATACTAGCATTAACCATATAATTTAGAACACTTGCACTAGCTGAATCTATGTTTCTGCTTATTCTTAAAAACTGTCTTTCTTCTTGATCAACAAAGTCATGGTTGTGTTCATCATTGATATAACTAATTTTCTAAATTCCTTCTGCAATTACAAATTTAATTAAAGCTTTACAACCTGTTCGGGTCATTAGTCTTCTTATTTTTTTCGGATTAAAAGGATCACCATCATGATATTATCCTGCATTTGCACATAAGAACTCCCTTTGTTTAATAACTCCACCACTAGTATACCGAAAGTTTCCTTTTCGAACACCAAAACCCTTTTAGCAGGGCATACTTACAATATAACCTATATGTTTCATCTTCACTGAAAACCTCATTCCAATTTTAAGGTCATCAATATCATCAACCAAAGATTCCATTTAATAAATTAGGTATGATAACACACCTGTAAACCACATACATTATAAACCAACGAAAAATAATGTTATAAACATAATACTTGTACTTTTTTTTTTCTTTACTATACACTGATTGTGAATTTGCTAAAATTATATGTCTAGGTTCTTACTGGTGCTTAAAAAGATGTTTCAGATTAGAACAACAATGAGTTTTCTACTCCAGTGTTCTCGAAGGCTCAAAAGAAAAAACTGAAAAAGAAAAAAAAGTTGGCTTCTATTCGATCAGAGCCCTGTGTAACCAAGGCGTGAACTCATATACTCTATTCTTTTAATCATTTATGTAAGGATAACAATCCAGAGATTGTTTGTTTAGTGGAGCCAATGGTTGAAGCTTCCAAAATCCAACCTTCTTTTTAGTGCTCATTGAATCTAAAGCCTCCTATTATCAATGACAGGGGCTTCCAAATTGTTGAGTCATGTCTTCGAAATTGTTGTTAAAATTATATGTCTAGGTTTGTCAATGCTTTACTGATTTTAGTAAATTGAATACAATTTACACAACAATCAGCCATTTTAGTATTTATTTGTAAAAGATTGCAGATGGTGTAATCTTTTTGTTATTGTCAAATGATATGAAAAATATAAAACATCATTAAGCTATGATATTCTATTCAATAAGAAAATGGCACATAAAAAAGGGAATTGACTTACCTCTACACTCCAGAAAATCTATAGAAGCTTTAATATTCTTTGGAAGATCTGGTATAGTTCCGTGATTGACGACTTCTGATAGAAAGAGACAGATGAAGATACAATTTGGTCTTAAAGGAAGTGGGTTAGAGGTTTGGAGATAACATTGTTTCCAAAAAAGGAAAATGAGAAAAAGATGTGCAAATTGATTACAATTTACACAACAATCAGCTATTTTAGTATCTATTTGTAGAAGATTGTAGGTGGTGTAATCTTTTTGTTATTGTCAAATGATATGAAAAATATAAAGCATCATTAAGCTATGGTATTTTATTCAATAAGAAAATGGCACATAAAAAAGGGAATTGACTTACTTCTACACTCTAGAAGATTTATGGAAGCTTTAATATTCTTTGGAAGATCTAGTACAGCTCCGTGATTGACGATTTCTGGTAGAAAGAGACAGACAAAAATATAATTTGGTCTTAAAGGAAGTAGGTCAGAAGTTTGGAGATAACATTATTTCAAAAATAGAAAAATGAGAAAAAGATGTACAACAATTTAGGCGGGATTCTAAAAAAGAAGAATCTGAGTTTGGCGGGATAAAAAAATAAAATTTGATGGTGTTAGGGTTTGCTGAAAAAGAAAGTAGACGAAGTTAAATTTTTATAGTTAACTTTATGTTAGGAGCTGACCTGGAAAGCTGGAAAAATGTCATGCTTTTATTGGATGGGGATAACATGTTGGCATGCTGACGGGGTACCCAATATTCTCTCGAACATTTCATATATAGGGTTGGGGGCATGCTGACAGGGTATCCAATATTCTCTCAAATATTTCATATATAGGGTTGGGTTAACTATAACCTTAAAGTGCCCAATCAGCCTGTATTTAGGGCTACAAATGAGCCGAGCCGAATTTTACTATATTTGGGCTCGACTTGTCAATGCCAGGAGTGTGCTCGAGCTCAGCTCGGGATTGGCCGAGCCTGGTCAACCCTAGCTCGAGTTCGGCTTGCCCAAATTTCGGCAAGCTCGGGCTCGGTTCGCGCTCGCCTTAAAAAAATAATAATAAAAATAAAGAAAATCTTTAGATCTGTATGCTATTTTCAACGAATCTAATATGAAATCCATGAATACATCGCTGCACACTGCATTTCTTTCACTGACCGCTATTCTACGCATCTTCCTCTGATCCCATCAACATTAAAATGATCAGATTAAGACCTCATAAGAAAAAAAAAACCCAATAAAGAGATTTGATAGATAGAGATCTGTGGATACCGTCACTGATAAGCGAGAGGAATACGTGTTTAATTGAAAGGGAATAGAGAGCCGTCAAGCCGACCAGTAAAAGAGGAAGAAGATGCTTTGTTGAAACCGAAAGTTGCGAGATCTGTTGCGACATATGTTATCTCAAATGTAAGCGATCTGATACATACATAATATATATATGTGATGATAGGGTTAAGTGGAGTTGGGCTTAAGTTGAAAGAATTTGGGCTTAATGAAGATTCAAGTTGGGCTTATGAACAGACAGTTTTAGATTGAATTTATATTATATGGGCTAAAAAAATTATATAGAAGATTTTTTTTAAAAAAATAAATAAACATTTTACTAAACGAACCTCACGAGCCGAGCTTGGCATTGTTCAAGCTCGGCTTGTTTACTAAACGAGCCAAAAAAATGTGTTCAAGCTCGACTCGTTTACTAAACGAACGAATCCGAACTGAATTTTTAACGAGTTGAAGCAGAGTTGTTCATGAACAACTCAATTCATTTGCAACCCTACCTATATTGCAGGGGCCTAATTACTGAAAAAATATACACATGCAAAAATAACATAAGTAGGTCCGCTTGTCCAAGTGACAATCCCACACTGGCTAGTCGGTTCATTTGCAATCCTACCTGTATTGCAGGGGCCTAATTACTGAATAAATATACATATGCATAAATAACATCAGTAGGTCCGCTTGTCCAGGTGACAGTCCCACATGCTACATCCTCCTAGCCTGGCCCAATCATATGAATGCTATTGTCCACGTCAGATTTACCGCTCTTGCCAACAATCCTTAGCGTAAAATCTACGATCCTATTCGCCCAATAAACATCCGTACAATCAACACGTGTAAAAGCCAACAATCAAGTATTAGGGTTTTTCCCAGCATATGTCCAAAAATCTCTAGACCATTAGTAGTGTGTCAAGAGCACCACCAACACAAAACCACATATGTCTGCCGAATCTGCGCCGCCGGTGGACCAAATGTCCGCCGTTACCCTAAACGATGCCGTGGAGGAGGCCCGATTCTCGAAGCGTGTTCCGATCCGGAGCATACTGGGCCGTCCCGACGGTGGTGCTGGGCTGTCCGGCCAGAAGGTGAGGGTCGGGGGCTGGGTCAAGACCGGCCGAGAGCAAGGCAAGGGTTCGTTCGCGTTCTTGGAGCTCAACGACGGCTCGTGTCCGGCCAATCTTCAGGTCATCGTCGACGCCTCCGTCGCGCCTCTCGGCCAACTGGTGCCCACCGGCACGTGCGTCCACGTGGAAGGCGAACTCAAGGTCCCTCCCGAAGGGACGAGGCAGAGGATCGAGCTTAGGGTTCAAAAGGTTTTGGATTTGGGGACTGTCGATCCGGCCAAGTATCCCTTGCCCAAGACCAAGCTAACCCTCGAGTTTCTCAGAGATTACGTCCATCTTCGCCCCAGAACCAATACGGTATACCCCCTTCTCTCTCTACATGTATATGTACATATTATAGTATATTATCGGAAATGTTATTTTATGCAAACTCAGAAATGAAATGCATATTATGCATGTCTTTATTGTTATAATGAGTTTTTCAGTTTTACGAAATGGTATTTTTTGACATTGTATTTGCAGTTACGTTTGAATTTTGTATTTCATTTTATAAGATTGATGCCCAATTTAGTAATATATGCTCATTGATAAGGGTTGATTATATCATTTACCTATAACTAGCCAAAATTGTCTAACTGTGTGTGTACTGATAAATTTTTGGCTAGATAACCTTAATATGGTGAAGCCTTCTATTTAAAATCTAATTAGATTTCTGACTAGAGCCGATTTGATAATTATTAATTAGAAAGACCTTTCTTGTAAGCTAATTGGAGGACCAATTTGATCATAATTAACTGATCTGTCTCTTTTACTTGTACACAGATGCTTTAGTGAATACTGTCAATAAAATGTGAGAAAAGTAAGGAAGTTACTTAGAATTGGAATTTCTTTAAAATTCTAAAGCATCCTCTTGGAGTTTCAATTATGCTTCTTAGCTACTCTAAGATAAGTTGGTTTACCTGCATGGTCCTTTCTGATGTTTATAATGGACTATTCACTATCAATGCAGGAACAAGGTAAACAAAAAACTGAGAATACAATGCTTCCATTCTCTTCTAGAAATTTAATTATTTATTATGTGTTGAGACAAATGGTTTGAACTTTGATGTTTAGCGGATAAAAGGTAATTTAGTAGTTATTTGCTTTAGGCAACACTCACTTCTTTGATCATTTACCAATAAAAAAAGTTCATTATTTGATCCATACTGGTTATGAAACCAGATATGGATATCTGTGAAGCAAAAATGGGCACACCAAAGTTCTATATTTAATAGATTGGATAAGATCAGTTTCAGAACTTCTATGAAGCAAAAATGGGCACACCATATTGATGTATATAGAGTTATAATATTTATTCCTTAAATAATTTCTGAATTGATGATATATTGTGTTTTTTCAGTTGCCTATTGTGGTATTGTTAGTGATAATTTGTTATTGTGCTTGGATTTAGATTTCTGCTATTGCTCGGATCAGGAATGCACTGGCTTATGCAACCCACACATTCTTCCAAAAGCATGGGTTTCTCTATGTGCACACTCCAATTATCACCACTAGTGATTGTGAGGGTGCTGGTGAGATGTTCCAAGCCACAACATTGATTAATGATGCGGAAAGATTGGAGAAGGAGCTGATTAAGAATCCTCCTCCATCAGAAGCTGACGTTGAAGCAGCCAAGATTATTGTCAAAGAGAAAGGAGAGGCTGTCGCGCAACTAAAATCTGCTAAAGCAAGTAAGGGGGAAATTAGTGCCTCTGTGGCTGAGCTCACAAAGGCGAAAGAGAATTTCTCAAAGCTGGAAGAGAGATCTAAGCTTAAGCCTGGGATACCTCAAAAGGATGGGAAAATTGATTATTCCCAGGACTTCTTTGCACGTCAAGCATTTTTGACTGTTTCTGGGCAACTACAGGTTGAAACATTTGCTTGTGCTGTGAGTAATGTCTATACATTTGGGCCAACTTTTCGAGCTGAACACTCTCACACCTCAAGGCATTTGGCAGAGTTCTGGATGGTGGAGCCTGAAATAGCATTTGCAGACATTGAGGTATAAGAGTTATGGATTTATCATATTCATTCACTGTTTAAGTGTTCGAGAAGAATAATGGAGAAGAAATTTTTCTAAAATTAGCTAGAGGTTTACTTGGAACTGAATTGATTAGAACTCGTTTTACTTGTATCTCTCTTTGCATACACGTATAATATCTTTATTCATGTATATGCATGCATACATAAATCAGTTTTAAATGTGTAAATGTCTGCTTTCTGCAGCATTTTTCTGGAGAATATTTGGGAAAATTTTCCTGGCATACTGAAAATTCTCTCATGCCATCCATAAATTATAGGAACAGTAATGGCAGGATGTCATATTAGAGTTGAATGAAGGGAAATTAAGGATGCTATTATTTAATCTATTGTCTCTTTAATTATATGAAAGCATGAAATCATCATCATAGAATTACATGCTGCACAAATAATATTCGGGAAAAGAAGCAATAAATGATTTCATTTAATTTTTTTCCTAGTTATATTTTAACTAGTCTAAATTTAGAAGAGTTAACATATCATACTTATTTTTTCCATTTCTAATCCATGCTACTAATAATTCTAAGGGGACAGAGCAATCAATTGGAGATTGGAACTTAAGCAATGCTCCACTTAAAAATTGCAGGCACAACTTTTATGTGGAGCTCCTAAAATCTTTGTTCTGTTGTGCTTATGCATTTTATAATTTTGTTGAATCATATTATTCCATAATATTATAAGTTTTTATATTTTGTAGGATGACATGAATTGTGCGGAGGGGTATGTGAAATTCTTGTGCCAGTGGTTACTTGACAATTGCCTTGATGATATGGAATTTATGGTTAAGAATTTCGATAAAGGTGCCATTGATCGATTAAGGATGGTAGCTTCAAGTGACTTCATCCGTGTTTCTTACACCGAAGCAGTTGCCATTCTTGAGGAAGCAGCAAAAGAGAGGCAGTTTGAGAATAAAGTGGAATGGGGCATTGATTTGGCATCTGAACATGAGAGGTACGTGGCTTTGCATTTGGAATATGTTCCTTGATTCTCTATGTGGGTACTGATGCCATTGTTTGCCTAATCATGTAGATACTTGACTGAAGTGAAATTTAAATCACCTGTTATTGTGTACAATTACCCAAAAGGGATCAAAGCATTCTATATGAAGGTTAATGCTGACAACAAGACAGTTGCTGCTATGGATGTGCTTGTACCAAAGGTAGGATTATTCCCTCTTGTCACATGTCAGATGCTTAGGTGCTTACTGCTACATGCATTTCATTTGGATATAATGAGTATATAGCTATTCTAAAATGTCTCGTCACTTGTGACAACAGTGGAAAACCTTTTAGAGATATTGTGTTTACTTAACAATTGTTTTCTATGTTTTTTAGGTGGGAGAACTAATTGGAGGAAGCCAGAGGGAAGAACGTTATGAGGTGATTAAAGAAAGGTATGAAAAGCTGTTGTGCTTGATTCTGATTCACTGCATAATAGCATCTTTTATAAAATCCTTGTTGTCATCGGTTCTGATGCTAGTTTGTTATTGGAGTTCTCGTGATTTCAGTTACTGCTCTTTATGGAAATGGTTTCTTTGAGTTGAGAACTTGAACAATTAATGACTTGTGAAGCTATAAAGGAACTCTGACTAAATTGCATTCTTTCATTGCAGGATACTAGAGATGGGGCTGCCTCTTGAGCCATATGACTGGTACCTTGACCTGCGGCGCTATGGGACAGTAAAACACAGTGGGTTTGGTTTAGGCTTTGAACGGATGATTCTTTTTGCCACGGGGATTGACAATATTAGGGACGTTATTCCCTTCCCCAGATACCCAGGAAGAGCAGATCTGTAACAATTGTTCATGGATGCTAGGGTTTTGCATCTATCTATAGCTTTTGCTTAACCTTATAATAAATATTGTTGTTTCTCATTCTACACAAAATTGAATATTAGAACTATAATAGTGAATTTGTTGTTCTATGAAAGCCTTTTGTGATACTACCTTTAGGGATTTTTGTAAGCAAGATTTATTCTGCGGTTTAATTCCAAGTCATTGGTTCAGAGCCCTGCTGTTTGCTGATTTGGTGTTCTTGTTGGATATTGTGGAACTGTTTGTGTTACGAACCAGTTGTTTGTATATATCATTGTTGGATTTTCAGGGGCCGGATATATATCAAAACGAAACAAACTGCAGCAGATCACCGGCGGCTTGAAGAAGCTAAGTAGGCCAAACAGATCAATGCGGACAAATCTAGTTTGTGAATGGAACGTCATGTTTCCCATGATAAAAGAATATGAAGAGAAGACTAATGGTTGAATGATTACTTCAAAGTAGAGTGAAAAAAAGAGTAAAAAACACAAAATTTAAGTTACTAGTTCAATATAGGGTAAATTTCTCAAAACTTCCAATACTTTCAACCATTTATATCATTTTATTCCAATTCTGTCAATTGACCGTTAAGGGTACGTGAAATGATTAAATTACCTTTGTTATATTCCCTTTTTATTTAAAAAAATCAAAAAATCATATTTCTGAAATTACAATATTATCCTCTACAGTGTAACGGTGGGTACAATATTAAATTCGCTTCTCTTCAGTGTGCACACAACCAAGTCAATCACAAATGTAGAGACAATCCACTCTAAATCGACTCGCCAACAAATTATTCCCTTGTTCTCGATTCAAATTCCAAATTGCAGAAGCTACATGAGACCTATGAGATCTGCAAGTTTTTTTTCCAGAAAGCCATCGATTATTGGAAGGAGTGGGTTTAACTGGTGGTCACAATTGGGTCTAAGTTGGCTTTTTCTGTGATGGGCTTGACCTTCTTTCTCTCTCCTGACAATTCGTCCCAATTGACCAAGAACAAGTTTGTGGCTATCGAATTCGACACCAAACTCGATTTGCATTTCGATGACCCAAGTAATTATCATAATCACTTCCACTGCTTTCTATAACGGATGAAAGAATGGTGGCTTTTAGGGCTTCCTGAAAAACTCACGCATGAATGAGAGAAGGTAAACTAAAACGATGACACTGTAGGTGTGTTTTTGCTATTACAAGTTTGGGGGTATTTTTGGTATAATATATTTGAATACATATCACTTGTTTGGCACATGTGACAGCAGCGGTGTTTTCGTTATCAAAGTTAATTTGTCAATGCATTTGTTAACCACGCGTTGGAGCCAATTGATAGAATTAAGATAAAATGATAACGTTGTTATATTGTTGAGAGTTTTTAAAACTAGTTAGGGTTTTATAATTATTTTTTAAAAGTATTGGGAGTTTTGAAAAATTTACCCTTAAATATATGCATATAATTATTGAATATTTGTTTAATACTTAATTTTAAAAAGAAATATCTAATTTTTTTCAATGTTATATTTATAATACTCCGTAAAGAAAAACGACGTCGCCTTTCCATTGATGCTTACATACGTATACCATTTAGACACTGTAATCGGGGAGAAGCGAATGGATGATGAAGAAGTTGGGTAGAAAATTGAAGAGATCTGGCGATGACTATGAAGACGACGACAAGTTCTCTCTCCCCACTCGTGACGATTTCCAACCCATTGATTCTCAAGGTCTATATCTCTCTCTTTCTATATATATATATATACACACACACAACGATATTAAATATCGATGTGTGTGTGTGTATATATATATATATACACATACATGTTTGTATAAATTCAAACTAATTGGGGTTTTTATCTCCGCTCTATTGAAAATTTGGTTGCTTGTTCGGATCAACAGAACAGGAGGAGCTGGTCCGATCATTAGAGAGGAGTCAAGCTCAACAAAGTCTATTATGGAGGGTATTGCATTTACACTACATAGATTCATATAAAATTTTCAATGAATAAAAAAAAAATACAGATTTTTTTCTTCTTTATAAATTTTTGTTTGACTTTGATTTTTCCATTTTGTCTTGCAGAGAGTGTTCGCTACTCTTCTCTTCTGTTTTGCTGCATTTCTAATTTATTCAATCTATCAACAAGCTTCGTCTCCGTGGGAACTGGTATTCTTCAACTATATACATAGTGCGTGTGCGTGTACATATCTGTATGTATACATATACAATTTTCGAATCAGCACTGATGTCTAACCCTTAATTTAATTCGGAGAGTGAAAAAGAATGAATACCAGTGCACTCTCACGGAGTTCATTGGGAGCTTTTTGGTATTTAGATTGGGATGAAACATGAAACTTATCATTTCTTCTTTGATTTGGAAGGTTATTAGGAGTACTGAAGTTTTGGTTTGTAAACTTCAGTTAGGGACCATGATAGTATTTATTTCATTCTATAACTTGGTAGGACTAATCATGAGGACGATTCAACCACACTCCGTGACTGCTAATTTGTATTTAACATAGGGAGGATTCAACCATGCTCCGAAACTGCTAATTTGTACTTAACATGGGGAGGATTCACTTGTAGGCTTAATCCATTTTTGTCAGTCCATGAAACTCTCAAGCTACTGGGCATATAAAGTTGCCTCAACTTCATAAAACATGGAGCTTCTTTAGATCATAACATGTGACTTTATAATGAGAGTGACAAACTTTTTGCCGGTCAGGTAAGGGACTAACGGATTTTTTAAAAATCTAATTATTCTCTTTTTAGTATTTATACTGTTTTCATGCACTGTTACATCTTTTAGTAAAGAAAACGTCCAAATAATCCATAGGAAGACCAAAACTAATTTATTTTGTTGCAATATATTTTCCTTCATGCTAATTAGACAGGTTAGGTGCTTTTCTCTAGAACGGAGATCATATAGGATGCTGTAATGGGTTGGTATGTGCACTCTGTCCTAAAGGAACAGACGACGTAGGATTGGTTTGAGGGAGGTAAGAAAAATGAATCTACTCCCTTGCCATGTATGTTAGGACTTTGAAGGGGCCATTATATATTTTAAAAGCTCCTATTTAAAATTATTGTGAAACTATATGTAGACAAAAGGAGATTCAAAACTGAGGTTCCATGCTCCCCAATCCCTTGCGACTATATGTAGATCAATCCTGTGCAACTGTAACTTGATTTCTTTGTGAATTTCAATGTTATTGAACTATGTTTTCTTTCCCTTTGATGAACAGCGTTATCATGCTTACTTCATGGATGAGGTTGACTCATGGATCATTATATCTGCAGGTTCATTATCTAATTATTCGTATTTGCTTATATCTTCATGTAATTATGTATGACTTGTAATGCATTGAAAATGATGTGGCCTTAGAATACTGTGTAATAACTACTGTCTTTTATTATTATTTTTTCTTTTGGTATATTGTAAAATAAATTAGAAGATTTCAAGACATTTAGTGGCGTCAGCATGCTAAAAGGTGTTAGTGTACTTGTTATTATGCTTCATCTCTTACTTGCATCAACTATAAATTCTAATATGGCGTCTTTTATGATCTTAATCTAAAAATGTTTTTCTGTTCCTTGTTTTATTACCGGACTGGACCTGTGTGGGCATTGTGTTTATTCAGCTACACTTCCTAGTACTCTTAATCATCCATTACAATAGTTAGACCTGTGTGGGCATTAGTAAATGTGTGAACCATTTACTGCTGCTTTCTGCTACTATTTTAATCATCCATTACAATAGTTACATTTACAATAAAGGGAACATGTGCGATGTGAATATTCATTTCTGCATTATCTCTCTCTCTCTCTCTCTCTCTCTCTATATATATATATATATATATATATATTCAGATTTTTCATTTTGATGCAATGATTAGGAAGATTAAGCTTGATATTGCATGGAAATTCAGATAATTGCCTACAATACTATCTATCTATGTAGTCCAACAAAATCTACAAAATTCAGAGTTTTGGAATTTGTTTAACTCGATAGATAAACATTTTAACATACTTACGAAAACCTAATGTCACAAAATAATAATGATGATATTTTTCATTTTGATGGCATAATTAGGAAGATTAAACCATTATATTACGCAGGAATTCAGATAATTGGCTACAATTATTTAGATAGTATCAGTATCTTAAATTTAACAAGGATAAGATTTTGGTTGTAATCTTTAATCAAATTACAGTGGCAGTCAAGCTTAGCCATCAGAATCTCCTGCTTCAATTGAATATATATATAAATCGCTGAAGAGTTTGGATGGACACATGATGTGTCATTAAAGAAACATTGTTGGTTTATTAATGGATATAACACTTGCTTAGTGCAATAAATAAAGGTTAAATTGGCAATAAAATTGTGTATTTATGATCATCCCAATGTATTTTGATGTCCTTAATTAAAATTTGTCTATCCTATTTCAAAAAATAATTTTTATTTATTTATTTTTTTAAGTACAACACGAAATCTAAGCCCAACAGGAAGCCACTCTGATATTTTGAAAGCAAAGGATTATAAATATACGGTGGTTACTTCTTGCTGTTATCAGATTGGGTGTATTTCACTAATTCAATCATTTAACAGATTGGGTAGCCGTTTTAGTGTGTTCAATTACCATAATGGGGGTACTTCATAATTTGAAGAATCATAAGCAGTGGCTTTGGTACTCTTGCTTTGCTGGTGCTTTACTGGCAGTCTTCTGGTTATATTACATGCTGAGGTAAATGATCTCTCTCCCATGAATTGGTCTTTGTGCCTGATGTTTTGTAACTCAGTATGATTATGACTTGAAAAAGTAAAGTTAGTCTGACAAATTTGTATATAGTATGAGATATCTTAATCCATCTAACCATCTTCTGCTATCTAAATTTTATTCATGGCAGATTGCCAAAATTCAGGTGGGATGTTATTTGGCTCCCCTTTGGGCCTCTGATGTATGTTCCTTGTCCTTCGTCTCTATTTCTATGTATATAACTAGTTAGATTACTGAAAAAATTAATCATAGTTATGACCTACTGGAAAAAGAAAAAATCATATTTTATGTTTTTGATATTTCAGTGGAGCTGGTATGTGTCTTTATGTGGACCATTTACTCGATGAATCATCTCAAGAAGTAAGAAAACTACGAGGCTACATGTATGCTTACAAGGCTAGCTAATAGATTTCTCCAATCTACTTTGACAAGCAATAGATATGGCAGCAGATAGAGAGTTTCTAGCTTAGTTGCAGACAATCAGAAAATATTTCCACGCAAACTTTTGCGTTGAAAGGACATCTAATGCATTTGGCTAACACGTGGAAGCTGGCCATCTGCATCTGGGCACACAGCTTGTAGTATTGAGGAATTGGTCGTCTTGTGTTTTTTTCGATTTGTGATCCTACTCGAGTATTTCACCAACTGTTCTGAATTATAATCACTCCTTGCCTAGTTAATGGTCATAATTATATACTGTAATATTGTCTTGTTCAATCAAAATGGTACCCAATGCTTAATTCTCATTAATTTACATGGACGTGCGATTGTTTAATTATCATTGTCAAATAGCCAGCGTTCAAGTCGCATCATCTATAAAGATGAATTCCAGGTGAGTAACATTTTCAGCATTTTGCAGCACGGGCATTTTCAGCAGGTAGAGTAACATCAACTGAATTTCCACTAAATAACATTGAAACATCAAGCCAGGATCAGTAAGTGGTGGTTCTAGGATGGAACACTGGAATTACAGCCATAATTACTATTCTTCCAGTCAGATATATAGAGGTTTAACCACAAAAGAGTACAGTACAGTCCACCATTTTTTGTTGAAGTTATACAAGGTTGTTGGGTCGAGTTTCCACCAAGAATATGAGATGTGATGTGTTTTGCACATTCGCTAAATAGGCTAGAATGCTTGTGGATCGCACCATACCAAGAATGTGAGATGGTGTTGCACCTTGCCAGGAATTGTCTAGGCTTGTGGATCGCTCTCAACCTCACTTTCCCAAAAGTAAATTTGGGAATGGAAAACACATTTGGGTTCCAACTGTTCTATAAAGATTAAGAAGTCGAAAGGAACTTCTGTTTTAGAAACCACACCTTGCATGTGTCAATGGTGGTTAAGCAACCACAACATAAATGCCACCACCCAACATTTTCTATGAAATTCTTGGATGCAAGACAGAGAAAGCCAAATTGTGAACAAAACATCTTTCGGAAGAAACTCATCCAAATCAAGACATAAACCGAAACAAAGTAACCAAAACATAGTAGTACCAAATTAGCAATGAACATCTGAGAATCTAATCAATCTTAAAACAACTAGACACTTGCTACAAAATTCCCATGTATAATTCTGCATATGGCAGGCAGGAATCAACAAATCAATCATCTTCTTCAATGATCTTGGTGCCTAGCCCCTTCAGCCCTTCTGGTGGAATCTCAGCAACAGTAACAAGAGAGTAAAGCTCTTCCTTTGCATCTTCATCATCATTCCTCTTGCGAGCAATACGAACTCTGACTCGCCTAGGAACACTTCGGATCCCCCTGCTCCAGATGTACTTGTTTAGCTTCACATCCACTCTCACGTCCTTGGTTCCCATGGCTTTCTGTGCGAACTTCCTGATCTCCTTTATGGCATTTGGAGCCTTCTTCTTGAAGGTGCTATTATTAACAATCCAGATACATTAGTACAGCAAAAACAAACACCTCCTTTCTAATGATATCACAGAAGTTAAAATTGAGCCATGTAATGATATTGAATATTCTCCGCATGCGTCTATGGGGTTATCTTTTTCTATCTTTTAGTATTTGTTTTAAAAAGATAAAAAAAATGGTGAGATAATGCATGCAGCACCACAGCCAATAGGCAGTAGATATGATAAAATTAAGGTCTAAATATAACCACCATAACAATTATATAGGAAAAAAAAAATGCTGAGGCAAGCATTGATTGGAGAGCCAAGTGACAATCACCATGCTCTAAAAACAGTGTAAGGAAGGAAATGGAGTCACTTTCAAAATAAAGGAACAACACTTGAACTATCATAGCAACTCTTTCTTCATGGCTGAACCAGAACTGTAAGCTGAAGAACAGAGGACAAACATATTTGTTCAGTTGACAAAATGCCACTGACCGGCATTGAAAACCAGTCTTGACCAATATACTAAATTTATGCTAGATAAAATGTTGAATGGCACTGTCTTAGACGAGACATGTTACTCCTCTAGCGATACAAGACAACACAACAATGCCTTGCTAGTTTGTTGTACCATAATATGTTTGTCTACAAACCAAGTGATACCAAGACAACTCAATTGTTGTTTCCCCAATTCATAAAATGAAGCCTCATTTACTCCACCCATAAGAAAAATAATTAATAAATAAATAGAAGAAAAGAAAAATAATTAATAAATAAATAGAAGAAAGAAAATATAATGTCAGACAAAAACAATTGGCATGAGATCATAAGGTCCCAGTCTCCCTCCAAAATTAGAGAAAATATAGAACAGTCAGGCCAGCAACAGCCCTACCAATCAATGATTAATTTGATCAGCATGCGCTATATGTATGAGTTTCATAATTTTCCTGGCTCAGTTTTTAGATATATTACATAAAGATACTTTACACAGGTAGAAAACAGTTTTTGACACTAATTTTCTAACTAAAATATGCCTATGAAACACTGTTAACATTCAGGTAGTTATTTTCTTTTCAGAAAGGTAATATTTTTTAATCTTAAATAGATTCAATATTTCTTAAAAAAAACAACAATAAATCCAGATTTTATTTATATTCTAGATGATTTTTTTTTTTTTTTTTTGATATAAAGAAAAGAAAAGAAAAGAAAAGAGATAAACCCATTTCACTAGATAAAATTTCAGAACACCATAATGAACTAAAAAGAATTAATGTGCAAATAACAAGCTAAGCTACTACCGTATTAAGAAAACTTGAGAGAACCAACTATCAAATCTAAGATCGCAGAAAAGGTATGTTTATGCGTTTGAGTGTGTTAAAAAAAAAAAAGCAGATATGGATTTACCAGCCATGCAAGCGCTTGTGAAGGTTGACGGTGTACTCCCTAGTCACAACCTCCTCCTTTCTTCCCTTCGTCTTATCCATTTTCACTCCCGATTCAGGAACTCGTCAATACTACCTTCATTCAAACACAAAAACAAGTACAAACTCTTCGGCTCAATAACTACACATTATCATGTTTCAATTTTCAGAACTTGCTCTTCCCTAATTTACTGGAGGATTCAAATTCAGATCTACTATAGAATCAGTATAGCAGAGAAGACGACGAAACAAATGATAAACGCTAAATAAAATTAAATCACAAACAAGTAGCAATATATATATATATATATATATATATTGAAATAAAAATTATATATGATCTTTTAGTTCAGTCTCGGATTGATCATATACATGCTATAAACCTGTGATTCATCTGCAAAGAGAGATAGAGAGAGAGAGAGAGAGATTACCTTGGCTCGGGAGGTGTTGATGGGAGGCGCCCAAAAATGTAGTAGTACTGTTAATATAGATCAACTAGAAACCCTAGGTATGGAATTTTGTAAATAGAGATTGGGCTCCGGTATGGACTGAAACCATGGTTTGGGCTTTTAGTGGCTAGGGGACTTTTAGAAGTATAGATTGGGCTTCTACTGGCTAGCGGACTTTTATAAGTATAGATTGGGCTTTTTAGTGGCCAGCACAGTCTGACTGGGGTGGACTACTTTTGTAATTATGCTTCGGTTTAGTTTACGGCTTTGCTAGAGATTTGGAATCTGAAGTACAGTTTTTACTCTGTATGATCACAAATTAAAAAACAATAATGATTTAAGAATGGAATTGAGTAATTATTGAATTCAATTTATGTGGGTGGACGAATGGATCCAATAGAATGATGTCACCATGACGTTGTGTGATGGGTCCCATCACTACGCTTGAAAAATAAATCTTATCTATTGCTCTCAATCCTTCCCTCCAACCAAACATAATATAAATTTCACTATTCTTGAAAAATAAATTTGAGACGGACTTGCCATGTTAGGACCGGAAAAAAAAAAAAAAACAAAAGCTGGTCTCGTACTTTTTGTACTCTAGTTAGAGAGCTTGTACAATTATATCGATGCTTTCAAATTATAGGTCCTGGTGTACTTTCATTGGCTTAAACATTGTGCAAGAATAGTATACCGTATACTAATTGTTTATGAACAATTTTATTGATTCTATGTATTTTTTATATTTTAATTACCAATTCCAAACTGATAATAGTTTGTATGGGCTTGTATGCGTCGGGCTAGGACATTAAAATGTAGCACCAAATTAAAGCCAGAAGAAAGCATTAAAACACAAACGAAATATATTACAGGTATTAGATGCTAGACAAAAGAGAATCATTTTGGAGGGTAAATACAATTGATTTTATTTCAGCAAGATGTCCTAATACATCATCAGGACGCCTCAAATACCAGACCATATCTAATTATTATTCCTCCTCCTGTAATATTTTGACCATTACTGAGACTTTTAGTCCCTACATTTCTTATTATATAATACCTTTCATCTACCTTATTACCAATGGCTAAAAATGATACAGTTATACAAGGTTCCCCCAGACCAAAAATGATTAGACGTAAAGATTTCAAGCTTTCTTCTGTGTCCATACGAGTTCAAATTGCTGTTAACGGACTGAGATATCGTTCAACATGTAGGTATTCATGGAATTGATTTGTAGCTTCCATCATTCGGTACATCTGTCCTTTTTTCCTGTTGATTTCCTCCATTCCTCCGACTATGTGATATTGTGCCAAGTGAATCTAACTTAAGATTTCAGGGCACTTCTTGAATATCTCCATAAACTGAGAACCATCACTGCGAGGCCAGCAATGCCGACTAACGTCTGCCAAATCAGAGAAATGAAGGTATTAAAGATTTGGGGGAGAGGGTTTGAATGGGCGAAAAAGTGTTGCATGTAAAGTAAAAAGGGCACAATCATTCTTAGTTGTTAGGAATTTTGTAAAAAAGTAAAAAAAATTCTTTAAATAATTGAAATGTCCCGGATAGAAATATTCAAAATATTTGGAATTATTATATACAATGCAACAAAATTAGGTTGTACGCATGAAAAGAAAGAATGAAAGAACTAGACATAGCTTATTTATGTAGGTGCATTAAAAAAATGAAAAATTGTTAATCTTATGAAAATGAAATTGATGAAGAGTGGGCTAGATACATGACAATTCCAAAACAAGAATGTGACTGACCTTTGCATCTCTACAATAATGGTTTGGCATAGAGCGGATGAATGATTCTAGTAATCCAAAACGAGATGCTTGGGGCATTAAAATCACAATGGTGTACTGTTTTTTGCAGGGGAAAGGTAGTATCCTTTGTAATGCCAACTGAGCTGCTAATGGTGTCAAAGTTTTTCTAACTTTGGAACGGCATTCATCTTGAACCTGCACCAGACATAAATCAATAGATAAAATTGGAAGATATGCAACCAATTCCTGAAACCTAATTATGGAATCATAAAGTAGAATAAACCAAGGCCATTAACACACAACTTAACAAGCTGGTTGAACATTCAATTTAGTGTCACAAATGCAATAAGAAATTTCCCAAATATGATAAACACTGCTTATTTGATGCTATTATAAACCAAGAAAAGTCTCAAAATGTGCTACACCGCTGCAAGGTTTATTTTTCAATTCCTTCATTACCCATGCATATGTTTGTGCATTTCAACTTTGGAACAAAACGTAATGCACCAGTTTACCAGCAATAGACAAATTTACATGAAAACTGAAATTTCAATAAACATGAGTAAGAAAAAACCAAAATAATAATAACAACAACAATAATAATAATATTATTATTATTATAATAGAAATTTTCTTTTTTTTGTTTTTTTGGGAAAAAAGGGAGTAAAAAATTGGTTGAAGGCTGCAACACAAAGCTATAACCATGGTCTCTAACCTCAAAAGAAGTGCCAACATCACCAGAATAGATCCTTGACTGATAGCTGCGTAGCATCCTATCCAGCCAATAGTAATTCTCCTGAATAAACACGAACCAGTCAGCATCAGGATTGAAAAGACAGAAAGTTGTATACTTGTAATTATTTTCACACCCATAGATATTAATGCTCTGTTTGGCCGCCTGTGGGATATGAGAAGAAGAAAGTTCATAATACTATAGCTTTTCAAGGTTGAAACAATGAGGATTTTAGACTTTCCCTTTCTTTTCCTCTGTTCTGGACAAACAACCAGAAGATAATGGCCCATTAACTACAACAGTTTATTGTTAAACTAACCTGCAGTCCATTTTCATGTGCCCTTTGTTCAACTTCAAGGATGGTTGAAACATCCTCATTTAAAGGTCCTTCCTCCTGAAGATGTAATATTTCATCGAGCGCAAGATCGACCTATAAAAACATTGCAGAACCAAGTAAGCTGATTGCTTATTTAATTGCTAAAACAATAGTGACAAATTGCAAAAATACAACAAACCTACCAGTGTTGATGAGATATCTGGATCGCAAGAGAAATTTACGCTAATATCACCACGGACATTACCACTTCTTGAAGGTTTATTACCACCAAGGAAGACAGAAACACCAACAGAGTATATCTGGAACATAAATGTATACCAAGAGAAATTAGGGCATACAAAAAGGCAAATTGCCAAATTCTAAAAGATAACACATGACACACATATACACCTACCTGCCCATGCTTGAAACGGAGAACCTGCAGTATTTTTGTTTCCAGAAGTTTGCTCAAAAACCCAACGAAGTGAATGTCTTCAATCTAACATATACGGAGAATATAAAAAAATCATCACTAAAAGAAATCAAAAGTTTCTCCCGGATCTTATAAGTATAGAGAGTTTAACTGACACAACAAAAGAACCTCACTCACCATATTTTCATTTTTGAGCTCAACAGGAAAGCATAGTTGGACCGAACATTGTGCTTCCACCATGTGGCTGCGAACAACTTCTCTACAAACACATCTAGTGCATTAGCTGGGCACTTAATTTCCAGCACAAAAAATGTGTTATATCCATATTTTCCATGCATACATGCAAATAAATGAAAAAACATTGGGTGGCTTCCGAGAGAGAAAGATGGAAAGTGATTGGTTCTTTCCTCAAGCCAATACTAAAATAAAGGGGAAAAGGTACAAATTAGGTCGCAGTATCCAGGCTGATCAGCTGGCCCAACAAACTCAACCCACTCTTCTATTTCAATCATTGTACAATTTTACAGCACTGGTTTAGCACTAACAGAAATTAAATAACCCCCAAATGCAGACATACCTAATTACAGTTGCAGGAAAAGTGAATGGTAAACCCTTGAGGTCATCACGGTTGAAATGTAAAACTGGTTCAGAAGGTCTTGGAATTCCACCCTGCGCAGTTGAATCACAAACCAATTTAACAGAGTATAACTGACAACTCTAACCCAAGCTAGCTTGAGAAGGGGATACAACTTACCAAATATTGCAATATTAAAGGACATGCAACTGCAGGATCAATATTCCCAACTATCACAACAGTAAAAGTTGAAGGATCCTTGAAACACTTGTTGAAATATTCACAAGCTTTAAATGGATCTACCTTTCGAAGGTCACTGAATCTAATTGGCTGCATAAGAAATTACCACCAAAGTGATAAGCAGGACTGGTGGATTAAGAAAAATAAGAATTCAAACCGGGAGATCAGGCATACCCTAAAAAAATAGGAGTTTCCATAATTGAGCTCCCTCACACGGTTTGCAAATGCAGTGTAAGGATCTCTCTCTTGAGCACGCACGGCTTCTTCTGCCATTTGCATTACTATTTTCACATCTTCTTCTCCTGGCTCTACATTTGTTGTAAATAGTTGATAGACAAGCTGCCAGATATGTGCTTAAAACAATGAGATTACAAAATACCCTACTTATACAACAGAAATATCTAAAGAGACAAACCTGCAAGGCAGTTTCAAGGTCTGAAGGTGAACAATCACCAGAAAAGGTCCTCATATATGCTCCAAGCTTCATCCCGACTTCAGCTCTCTTACCAGCAAGCATGTCCATAAGCACCGATGGTCTATAACCAAATACACCAATTTCCCCAGCAATAGTCGAACCCATTGAGCATGAGAAGTACTCACTTTCTGGGAGTTCGGACAAACCCCCATATGAGAACCCTGTGAAGAGAACCTATTTAAACAAAGAGTTAAAAGGAATTACTAGTGTCACAAAGCATGTCACGCCTGACAATGGTTGTTCATTCATTTTAATTTCCATTTAAAAGGAGAAATTTTGAAATTTTTGGAAGACAACAAGGTTAGCGACCATTAATTAATAGGGTGCATAATGAATCCAAATTGTCCAATTCCATGTTTAAGGCATAAACTAGCTGCACATGGACCTTATAAATTAAGTTCACTAATCAATGAATCACATGCATACACAAGTTCAAAACAATAAGCCGCACGTAAAACCAATGTATTAACATTACAAATTAGGCCCCTTTCCATCTTGAAGCTTCTAATTGGAGCTTCAGGCAGTTCTATATCAATATCAGGTAATAGCTGTCAATCATTTCAGGAAGTCTGTAGACTCATAGCAAACTCATATATATTGAAGTGCCCACACAAAACCATACCTGGTCATCCAGAAAGTCCGTACACTTGTAGCAAACTCGCATGCCATTTGATAGAATTAACTCAGTAGCTCCAATGTTTGAATATTCAAGTTGCTGCACTATATTGCTGAACAGAACACGTAACTAAGCTTTCGAATTCTATAATCAAATAAAAAAATAAAAAATAATAATAATAACTGCCTAAAGTAGATTAATGTCATGCAGAATAGTTTCAAAAGGAAAACATGAGAGGCTGATCATTAAGGAAAGAATGTAGAAAATTCATTTGCATTTAATTAGCTTGAGGTGCCATCTCCTCCACCTCCCAAAGAGGAGGTTGGGGTTTGTCCCAATTCGGACAAAGTGGGTATGTGATTGTCTTACCTACGAGAGAGAGAGAGAGAGAGAGAGAGAGATTTTGAAAAAAATAAATACAGATGTGTTATTCACACAATAAGTTGGACAAAAACTTTTTTTAGGAATACTTCCCACTATTTTTTAGAACCTAAAAATGGTAATGCAATAATGTCAGCATAATAATATAACGATAATCTCAATTAGGAACCCTTTATTGTAACAGTGATTCACCACCCCTCCCCCGCCACCCCCAACAAAAACAATGGATGTCAAATAAACTCACAACTTTTAGATAGACTTATTGCTACAAGAAAGTTTCATATAATAAAACAAAGGGAAAATTACATCAACCACCACAGAAGTTTGAGGAAATATCGCATGGGTGTCAGCAAAATTATTCCACCCACCCCTGAGGTTCCCCGCATGTGCTCCGCGACTCCCTTCCCATCAATTAGCCATTAGGTCTATCAATGAAATCGTTATGCAATAACAAATTTGCCCTTCGACTAGGCAAAATGACCTTGCTAGTTGCTAGCCTTAAAACGTGATTCAAAGTGACATCTTGCCCCTTTATAATATTTGTTAGTGGACAGAACTACCCTACACATAATTTATATGCATCGGAATGGATGCAGAGACCATATGTGAACAATTCATTAATGTGAATAAAATTCTATAATATTTCACTTTCTTTTTCCTAGGCAATATTTCACATATTTTCACCTAAATGTGAAACTAAATTACATCAGGGTAATTTCAAATAATTCACAATTGCGGTGATTGTTACAATTTGATACAAATTTAAGACAATGCCTAAAATTACAAGGGAAAAAATGTAATACATATGATAAAGATGCTAACAAAGTCATCTTCTCAAATACCACCAGGCCACTAGCCTGGATGGTTTGATATCTCCTCCCCAAAGGGGAGGTTGAGAGTTTGAGCCCCACGAGTGGTGTCTTATTGGTGTGTCCATTTGTTTTAATTTCCAGGCAAAAAAAAAAAAAAATCTCCTCAAATCACAAAACACACACATATATATACATACATGAGTATTTGATTTGAGCAATTCACATGTCAATCCAACCAGAGATGAATCACGTTGGTCGTCAAAAAGTGAGAAAGATAGGCACTTGATGAGAGATGTTATCCAATGTGAAAGATTACTAAATTATTGAGTTGCAGATAGAACCCAAAACTGATATATGTGTATGTTTATGTGAATATATATGTATGCATGTAAAGAAACGTGTTATATCTATACACACACACACAGATTTAGATGTACCCTAAAATTTTGAAAGCATCAGCAATTCATATCTTTTTATTCAACGAGAGGTGTGTCTATGTGTGTACATATATACATGTGTGTGTATAGATATGTATGTGCCCTTAGTTTTATATGGTCTGCAGTCCAATTATTATCTGATCCAATTCTTATAGATTTGAGAGAGAGGCTGACGGGTTTGCAACATACCTCTATTTGTGAAAGGTATTGCACTGTTCATTGAAGATGAAAGGTCCAATCGCAGGGTTTTCGCTAAATCCTACCCTGTGGTTTAGCATGTCTTGGGCTATGCTGTCCTTGGCGCAGTGGTGGGTGGGGACATAAATGGGAGCCCAGAGCTGGTTGTAGGCGTTAGTTAGGTTTGGGTGGCAACAACTTGGATGTTGAAAATCAGAAGAGGAGTTGGTGGGTCGCGGTGGTGACAGAGAGTGGAGGTGGATAGGAGAGGGAGCTAAGGAGCTGATGTGGTGAGGTGAGAAAAATGAGGAGCTTGAGGCAATGGAAGGAGGTGGTTGTGGCGGTACATAGAGGTGGTGAGAGGACAGAATGCAGAGAGAAAGAGAGTTTAATGCCATGAAGGGGAGGAGAGAGAAATGCTTTGATCTTTCTATGGAGACAATTTAGTTTTTTTACATTGTAAGAATTTTTTCTTAAAGTGATGTTAAATCAACCAAGGGAAAAAATGACAATTCAGCCTAAAGTTAATGTCTGTTTGGTGTTTAACTCTGACAGGGGTGGCGGAGTAATTTTGGCTTATCTTGGTACCCATGTGATATTATCCCAAACCTCAAGGGTGGTTAGCGTAGTTTACCCTAAATTAGAAATAGGAAAAAAAATGAGAATCATAGCAAGCTTCTAAGGTATATAGATAAAAATTGGATGCCATGAGAACTTCAATTATTGTAGAACAAAATATAGGCAACTGAACAGCTTAAAGGTCCAAAAAATATCCTAATTGGAAACATATGGCTCCTTGTGATCTGCTAAATTTGGGAAGAGAGTAGTTTTCTTTTTTTCTTACAAGGAGGGGGGGAGGATGTGGTGTCGGAAAAGAGGCCTAGAAAATATTTCACAGGATTCGAATTCGTGAAAGCAGATCATTGCCAATTCTAGGGGGAATGCCAAGTTTATCCCCTTTTCTTTAAAAGTATAAGCACTTTGTAGTTGCAAGAATTGAACCCATGCGACAAAAGCTAGAATAAGCATGGCAACCACCAAGACTCTAACTATCTTTTTTGTGAATTATGAATTTACTTCATAAGTTTTAAACACTTCTACAGCCATACATTCATTGTTGTCATATTTGCCTTTATCCCATCCCATATGATGGGATCGGTTCTACAACCATACATTATCAAATGCATTTTATATGATCTCTAGATCCTGTAAGAATTAAAAAACAACTGCTCTCAATATGCTACAGTTACTGAACCAAAACTCATTATCATATAACGCGAAAGAAAACAATCTATTTTTTTAGTAGATAAACAATCTAAAGAAACCAACTGCATAATTCAGAAGCAAGAGTTTGACATTCATGTCCTGGTAGAATTAAATGTTATAGCTCAAATGAGTGATTATTCTATTTCATTGTGAAGTCGTACTCCAAAACCGGATGCCCAGGTACATGTCTTAAGCAGGGTTGGAAACAAAACAACCGAACATATTTGATTATACACAAGGCCAAATTCTATAAATATTAAATACACACATCGCCTTTAATAATTTTTAATGGACTAGAAAGCAGAAAAGGTGTGGGTCTATATGGAAGGAGTTGCAGCAGAAATTCCATAGTTTCAAGTTTTTATTTTTTTCAAAACATATTGTAGGTACTTACTAAAGCTCATAGAAGAGCGGAATTTACCCTGGATTTGGCTTTGTACTAACAATTTCTTCTGGGATGTGTTCATCATCCCAAGGAGATATGCATCTTTCATCCTCAAGAGAATTGATCTTCAACAGCACCATTCTAAGATCATCTACTGTTGCAGTAGCTCGAGGCTCAATTGTCTTAATGACACAGCTACATAATGTTCGGAAGTTCTTTGAGTACTTGGATACCTCAGATGCTGATATATCTATGCATAAATGAAAAAAGGTTATGAAAGCAAATTAACCTATTTTGGTTTTCAGTACATTACAAAGATAAAAAAACGAAAAAAAAAAAAAAAAATCAGTTATTAAAGTCGCTCTAAATAATACTCACGGGGTAGAATAGTTTTCTGAAGTTGTGCCTCGTACTCAATCCCGACAACAGGTTCATCGCGGAGAAAATGCTGGGAAATATAAGACGAAGTTGTAAAATTCTGCCAGACCTAATAACTGCAACTTTTTAAAAAAATAATAGAAAGCAACAATTAGGATATACTTGTAAATATTCATCTCGTAAGCTGGTAGATTGCATTTGATCACGCTCCAAATAGGCAGATTCAATCTCGGACATTAACAGAGCCCGAACAACTGAAATTTCACGTTCAGAAAAACCATGTAGCCGAACCCTTGCAACCTGAAATGTAGGTTATTAGAAAATTAAATAAAAAAGAGTAAGCAGGCCCTAACATGAGGATTAAATGCACACCTCAATGAGCATTGATTCTAAGGCCTCAATAGTCCCTTTCTCCTTACAAGACGAAGTCATTATATAGGCCTTAATTGGACGAACTAGGACATCTGCAGCTGCAGAGCATGAAAAGTATGGAGGATCCTTTCTACGAGATATTTTAAAGAACCTCTGGTTTATAGCATGAAAGAACATTGACTCTGCAAGTAAATCCCTGTAGTGTTTCACAGTCTTTAGCTCATCCACAGGCAGCTTACAGCTGATCATCACTGCAGACTGTTGCAAATCCAATTCAAGATTACCAGGTTACAACTAATATTTATATGTGACAATTTGATACACTTGTATTTCATCTATCAGAAAAATGCATAAATAAGCAAATCTAGATTACAGATCCAAGGTTACTAACCCCAGCAGCTTCAGATTCAACAAAACATGAAAAACGAGGTTCTTCATGAGGTGGAACAATAAACTTTGGTATGAGTGGAGGCTCAGGTGCTGAAACTTTCCCCCCAAAATGAGTCCTTATCAACTCAACTACATGCTGAGAGAGAGAGATCGTTAAGAAAGCCTGACCACATGAAAAACTTCTTTGTATAGAACGAACATTATATATTAACAAATCCAGACCTGTGTATCAGAAAAATCTCCAACAGCAATCAAAGCCATATTGTGTAAATCGTACCACTTCCTATAAAATTGCTTCACAATCTCAGGAGAAACCGTCCGAATTACCTTCTCTAATCCAATTGGTAAGCGCTCAGCATACTGCAACGAACAAATAAAGGGCTTAAAATTTGATTTTTTTCCTCAAAGATAGAGTCAATTCATCAACCAAAACAAGTTGCATCTGGTTTGAGGACTTGAATCATCAACCAAACCAAGCTGCATCTGAACTAGCTCAAGGATCCTCAATAATACAGCAAGACTAATGAATTTTTCATGAGCTCATAAATAAAATGACATCCCAATCATACTAAATCACAAAAAGAGACAAAAATCATTGCACTCCATCTAAAAAGAATCCAAAAACCACGACAACAAAAGAAGTCACATAATGCGCAGCCTATTCTATGTGTGAGGGCATTGATACTTAGAAGGTTGAAACGAATACTTATGCCGTTGTAAGTAAGGTTCAAAAGATGCTAATAAATATCATTTCACTAGAACAAAAGGAAGGCATCATATGAATATGATAAAAACTCTATGTTCATAATACTTATCAAAAAAAAAAAAAATACTCTATGTTCATAATACGAGAGATTCTCTCATCAAATTAGTTTGAAAGAGAAAAGTTTACCAGCTTTCAATCTATGTAGTACGATGTCCGCATAAAGAGCCTCACATTGCAAAATAAAAAATGAAATAATAAAATGGACAGATAGGTTGAATAGAAAACGTTACCTTCGAACCTTCCATCATCAGAACCCAATGAGCATCCTGCATTCTTCCATTTGCATTCCTGTTTCCTCTGTACTCTTCCATAACAGCTCCTCTTTCTTTCTCCAAGTCATCTATTGAGACTCGCACCTGCATGAAACAGTTCACTAACGTGAAAAATATCAAAAGGAAACAAGAAAAATGTACAATAAGGAATTTGTCAATACCTCTGAGCTAAATTCTGCCAAGACTGAAATGGCCTGAGATAACAATTCAGGCTTGTCAACAGGAACAAATAACTCATATACAGTTTCATCAGCAGATGTGAGTGCATTTTGACAAGCACCAAATTCTGCCCCAATACTTTCAAGAAATTTAATGATATCGTGATTTGTGTATTTTGTCGTGGCACTGAAAGCAAGATGCTCAACTATGTGAGCAACACCACGCTCATTTTCCTCTTCCAAAACTGAGCTGCCATGAATTCAATAGCTCAACTTGTTTAACAGTAGATAAGTATAATATGTACAAAGGATTAACAATAAACAATAAACAATTCCAGCGGGAACAATGAATGGACTTGATCACTTTATTGCTTAGCCAGAAGAAATTTACCTTTAAATCAAATTCCAGATAAAACTATTTATGAAGTGTTAAGCTTAATCAGTTTAAAGTACAGTTTTTATTTATTTATTTATTTAATAGTATCAACCTTAATTTCCATGGGCAGCTGTCAATTATTTATTGTTGTTAGCCTAACCCAATTTGTGCAATGCTTTCAAGTTCCCAATGCACCAAGCAAATTCAATACAATCAACCAAATCCAATACAGTCATAAACAAGCACAAAATTAATCTCTATAAAAACAAACAAACAGCAATTAAAATCAAAACGCAAATATCACATAAAAAAAGAAGTACAGTAATGGTAAATCAATTAGGGTTTTTTAGAAAACACTAACCCAACTTTGACAGCGAGTGCTAGTGCAGCTCTCATCTTGGGCTTCGAATTGGATCGGACGTAGTAACGGAGTCCATTGCCGAGCCTACCGTATTCGACTCCGAATGGCTTTTCGTCAAGAACGTCTTCCATGTTGACATTCACTAGTTTCAGCGACCGGAAACCATGTTTCTTCATGATCTGCGAAGGCTCCGACGGTATCAAATCCATGTTTCTCTCTCTAAAAACACACGCTGATTTCTCTCTCTACAATGCGTATGACGGGAAGAAGAAGAAGAAATCTTTTTATGGGTTAATTATTTCCCCCTCTTTCGCTTTTCTGGTAAATGAAATCTGCTGCAATATCTATGCCACTGGGAAGAAACCTTCAGTCATAAATTGCCACGAGGTTTGTTGTTTGATTGATTAAAATTTCAGGGCGAGTTTGGTCATTTAGATGCGTATGGCGAAAAATACCAATGGTCGTACTTTGTTAAAAATACGGGACTCAGGCCCAGCCCAGCAACTTCTTCTGGTACGCGTCGAGTCGAAATTGGTTAACTGTTGATATTTACCTTATTTATTGTTATTGGTTTTTTTTTAATTTTTTTATCTCTATTTATTGTTATTAGTATTATTTTCCTTTTTGTAGAGTATTGAGAATGATGCGAGCTATAAACTCACTGCATAGTTGATAAAATCAATTAAAAATTAATGGATTTCAAAGTAAAAATTATATATATAATCTAATTATCTGACATCATTGGTCACTAATATTTTACTGTGATTACAGTTATTTTTCAATAATTATTTAACTTAATCACTATATTATATATATATATATATATATATATATATATATATATATATATATATTTACTACAATCATGCTTATTCTAATACTAATATTTACAACTATTTAAGGGGAAAAAACGAGATTGTGTGGTATTACCCTACTGTCTACTAAGAATTTGTGATAAGATTTGGCTCTAGTTTGTCGTGCCAACAAATATTTTTTAATAAATAAATTATTATGCAAAAATGTCAAATAAAATATATGTACTATTTAGGTGTTTTTCTTTTAATTTATTTAAAAAATGATTGAGTACTTTATTTATCAATTAACACTAAAAAGTAATTTAAGTCTCAAATATGTGTGTGAATATCAATTAACAAAATAAATAAACGTGAAAAATCAAACAAAATAAAATAAAATTCAACTATTACCATATAATATTAATACTTAATTATCATATTTATAAAATATGACCTCACTTCTATATTGCAAAGCACCACATTAAAATATCAAAGTAATTCTTAGATAACAAATGGAATAACCCATATGGTTAAAATATATATATATATATATGTGTGTGTTATCACGTAAATAGAAAACCCTACCCAAACCCTCAAACTACACTGAAAAGAATATGACTATCCTACAACTCTCTTCACCTCCATTTCAATTGCCCAACCATTCACACTCCACATTTTCTCTCCAATCCAACAACCCCTACCCGCTATTTCCAACCGTTGTGCTTTCGGTTCAAACCCGTGCTCGATCCAAGACATGTCTGTACGCTACTCCCAAAGCAAGCCGAAGCCAAAGAATCAAAACCCAAAATCTAGAAACGGAATTGGAAGAAGACGATGAGGATACTGATGGTGCTAATAATGATGAGGAAGAGGACGAATTACCGTCTCATAGACGATTTAGAGGCAGAGGAGAGGAGAAGGACTATGATAGAGACCCTGAATTCGCTGACATTCTCGGGAGTTGTCTCGATGACCCGCAGAGAGCGCAGTCCAAAGTAAGCTACACTATTTGATAATCTTTTGTAGATTCTAGGGTTTTCTTTGTATTTTTTATGCTCTAAAGTGATTGATTGTCATGGGTGTTTCATATGTTTCAATTTTCGAGTTTGTTTGGAATTCCCAGAAATTGTTTCATCAAAGAGAGAGATTTTCGAGGTTATATATACATACATGTACATATATGTGTCTATATAAACGCAATGTACATTTTAATTCATACACCCAATATGTATTTTCTGTTAACTTGACGGGTCTTACTTTCTCAGATGGAGGAGAGATTGAGGAAGAAAAGGAACAAAATTCTACACACAAAAACTGGTTCGGCTATACCCATGAAAGTGGCATTCAACAAGTAAGTTGATAATTTGAATTTTGAATTGTATATATACACATATAAATGCATGCATTTCATGCTCAAACAACACTTCTTCATGTGATTGTGAATCTGTATGTAAGCTTAGAAATCTCTTTGGCTATGCCACATTTCACCATGTTGAATCAAGAAAACCAACTTCCATTCATAAAGAATTATAGCTCACAATTCTTGTGATTACATTTCGAGTCCATGTGCTTTCTGATAATGCACGGGAAATAAGGAAAGAAATGGATACAGATATTGAAAAGAGGCAATAGAAATAAGTTGTCTTTTACACACTACCAATGCTTGTGAAAAAATCCCTATATGGTTTCAAGTTATAAAAAAATACTTTCTTTTAGTTTACTTACACCATTATTGATGCATGCTCAGGATTTTGTGGCCTTTGAGCCAAGAAATTCAATTACAAGATATAGTCCGCCGATTTAATTATGTTGGATTACTGTCAAATGTCAATTGTATGGTCAGATTGTCTCAAATGTCATCTGATCAATAAAACCATCTAGCTAGCAGTTGAATAAAGATCAAGCCAATCAAATCAAGTGCTGAATTAGTGTTTTCTGGCAAGAGATGTGGCTACTTAGCTCGTCCTGTTTGTTAGCTATCTTTTGCTTAACACAGAACATGGTTCTTAAAACTTTTGTGCTGTCATAAATTTCCTCAAGGGTGTGAAAATTCTTGAAGGACATCTTTCCACTCCTGAACCTTAAAACAGATGTAGTTGAATGAATTTATTCTGACTCAGTCCTCAGAATTCCGTACTTGCAAGGCATTAAATAGTGAGCAATGCTTTAGTTTGTTCAAATGACATATAATGCTAGTTCAATAATTCGTGGGTGGTTGCTGCATCCACAATTTTAATAATGCACTTGCAACACTGAAGGGGCCTGAGTTACATAGTGAGCATCAAACTTCCTTACAAGTCTTTTAAAGACCTGAGAGTTTTATCCAATGTTCCATTCTTCTCTTAGATATGCCCATGAAGTGTGAATGTGTATATCTTGCAGATGTGACTGTACAACCTGAGAATTTCAATTTTAAAACTCTGATCATACCCAAGTTAGGATCAGGCCTAAAAGGTTCTAAATGTACTTTGCTATATAGCATATGTAGTATTGAGGAGTATTAACAGATTTATCAATTCATCATATGCCAGTTCAACTGCGATCCAGACTAAGTTGACAGTTTCCTTTAATACTTTTTGTAGGTAATAGCTGTCCTTAAACTATGTTATTCATATACAATTTTTATTATTTATTTTTGGATAAGCACTAGGTTTAGTACAATATTACGTATCATATTGTTGGTTCATGAGATTATTTCATTATAGGACATTTTAAATATGATTAACAAATCTACTACAAAAGAATTCAAGTACAAGTCCAGTTGCTTGAATTTTGATGAAGCTGATGTTTCCAGCCGAAAATGTAGATCCCTAGCACATCACAGTAGAGTCCTTAAAACATCACAAAAAATGTACCATTACATTTTTTTTTTTTTTTGGGGGGGGGGGGGGGGGGGGGGGGGGTGTTTACTAAATAGTACTTATAAATATAAAAAAAATAATGTTCTTTACTAAATAGAGATAGTTGAGGCAAGGCTAATTTTTGAGTTGAGTATTTTTTCCATTATGGATCCCATCCTTAATTTTGGCCATTAGTTACTCTTTCACCTTTTTTATCCCATAATTTTGGTGTTGGTTATGTATGGCTTTATGAATCCAGTTTCAGATGGATGCATCTGTCATTTACATGACATTTGTTGCTTAATCAAAGCTATCTTCCTCTTTGCATCTAGTGGTTTTTTTTTTTTTCTTTTTCTAGTTGCTTGGTTATTTCAATTTCCTTTTTTTTTAAATGGATCATCTCATAAGTACTGTTGGTATTACCAGATTTGATGTCTCAAACTCGTATATATGGTTTGAATTCTACAATGCTCCATTGGAGAAAGATGTTTCCCTCATTTGTGATGTAAGTAATTCCTCTTCCACCGTAGTAGTTATTTATTCTCAAACGAACCTCAGTGATCCCAGTTGATCTTAGCTTATATGCAGACAATTCGGTCATGGCACATTGTTGGACGTCTTGGTGGATGCAATTCCTTGAATATGCAAGTAAATTGCTTTTATCCTTTATTTTTTTAATACATTTTTTTTTAAGGCATTGTCCAAAGAATAATATATAGTGATCAATTGCAATTTTTATTGCTTGGATCACAAACTGGTTCTTTAATATATTTGGTTTGCTGTTCTGAATTTCTGTAGAAGAAAGTCTTGTTGGTATGAATACCCCAGGTTTGTTGTGGTGCTATGTATTCTTCGTGGCTGAAACACTTAAATTCTGATTTTTTTCAGCTGTCACAATCTCCTATGGATAAAAGACCAAGTTATGATGCTATTCAGGGAGCAAATGTTACACCAACCACATTTTATAATATTGGGGATCTTGAGGTTCAAGACAACTTAGCACGCTTATGGTAGGAATCCTATTTTATGATCTCAGGCTAGTTTTCTTATAGATGGAAGAAATAATTGTTCTTGCTTACAAGTATGACTAAATTTTTGACAGGGTGGATATTGGAACCAGTGAGCCTTTGCTGTTGGACATTTTGATAAACGGATTGACACAGATAAGCTCCGAGTAAGCTTTTATATCTATTTTTCATTTGAAAATATTTCATTTCATTTTCATTTTCATTTTGCCCACTAGAGAGGGGGATGCCCTTCCTTAATTTATGTATTATTTTGCACATAAATTGAGCATCTTTTGATTTTTACTTAACAGCTATGTTGGAATTAAGCAAGTGGTGTTTGGTGGATCTGAATTTGAGAACTGGAGGGAGAATTTGACGTCAGAGGACGCAGGTTATAGTGTTCACAAGATTTAGGCAACTTAAGTAAACATCCAAATAATATATATGGAGCTTTAAGTTATCATGTAAAGTATGTATGCTTGAAACTATTAGGTTTTAAGATAGAAATGGCAAGATAACATTTTTTTTTTTTCTTTCAAATGTGCGCTTTATAATTTGTTCTTCCCAAGGGAATGTGCACTTTTGGATCTGGTAATCAAGATTTGTCTTTGCGACATTACTGCTTGTAGTTGATGATATAAGTTGCAATGTACAAATATGCACTCAAGTAGCAAACCAAAAATAGGCAAACAAGGTTTCGTGAAGTTCCACGAATTCTGAAACCCCTTTAATTTGCAGACAACAAGCAAAATTGGAGCTTTACTATGTTACATTGTCATCCTCCTAATAGCAAATTTTGACAAATTCGTCTTTTCATTGCTGATTTATACCGTCATTATAATTTTTGTTTAAGTATTATGTTTCATGTTATTTACATATTTTTAAATTTTTTTCCCCCGCAATTATTATAAGATTCTAGTAAATCATGTATCTAAATTAATTTTGGCAATGATCATATCCTGATATGGATGGCGGTAAAAGAAATCTCCCTCAATCTTTTAGATATGGAGTACAGTGTGTTTCACAAGGCGGGTAAGATTTCGGAATCACTTTCTTTTTCTCTTTTTATATCTGTGAGAATTGTCTTTGAGTTTTGCACTTTAATGCAAGATGCACAAATCAGAGAGTGGGTATGAGCAAATGTATGATGATTGAGGGTGTGACAAAGACGGGGTTTGTTTCTATTTGACGTTGCAAATGGCAACTTGATGAAAACTTTAAATATAAACAAATGTGCAGCTATTTTATATGCAAATTAGGCTAAACATATTGTTTCTCTTCGTGCACAGATACGACGATTTGGATACCAGTATGGCAGTTAAAAATTTATATTTTTATCATCATTCATATACCGTAATCATTAAAAATATTATGATTTTAAATGTAATCATTGATATACTGTAAGAGTGTTTCACAAAATATAAAACAGGCATCATTATTCATAATTTAATGTATTTTAATTTTTTAAATACTAATTATGCTATTATATTACAGTGCATTTTAAGGTACAAAAGATACATGTGAAATCAGCTCTGTTATACCTACGACATATGTGGAAAAAAAAGAGCATATATATATGTATGCTTCTCTTTTTTTTTTCTTTTTTTTTAAAAAAAAAAGAAAAAAATATTCTCCATGTCAACTTGAACTGCAGAACTTATAGGTTGCAAATTCTATGATTTTGCAGAAATCTCCATCCCCCTATTGAAAATTCAGGCTATATTTGCATTGAATTATACTCTGAAGTGCAAGTGTCAATGAACATTTTAGAGTGTCTAACCAAAATAACATGAGGGATTTATGTATTTATATGTTTATTTATGAGCCATGTTCCTGACTGCAATCATGGTGATAATTATGAAAAGCTGAAATTTTGACTTTTCTCAAGACTAATTCTTCTAGTAGTAACTTGGAATAAAACATATTGGGCATTGTTTTCTTCTGATTATCTGTCTCCTTACATATAAACTGGACTACCAGCCCATTCATTCAAAATCACCACAAATTTGGAAGAATATCAAAACCAAATCTTATCCGCATCTGCCATTTTATACAAGAAAGCGTATTCCAGTGCTTTGGAATGGTACAATTTGCACAGCACATCAAATTCTTGGGACAATATCACAAAACTCCTGTAATATAACTTGGAACAATAATTATTATTTACGGGTTATACAAAATGCTAATAGTGCAAAAGTTGTGAACTAATTAGCTCCTTTTGGGGAGTTTTATCACTCATTTTAAAATCAATTCCAAAAACCGGAACCTATCAGGCAATGAATAAATAATATACATTACCCCATCCTCTACATAGACATCAACTACCTCTTGACGATAAGCATTTACAGCAGTTCCATCCTTTACCAAGATCTTCGAAGGGGATAACGATCTACACACTCAATTTGGGTTGGGTTGGACTAATCCGAATTATACTTAACATGAGTTGTGGTCATAGCTCGGACCCAATTTTTTTGGCGGGTTAGGTCGGGTTGATGGGTTGAGTGTTTTTTTTTTTTTAAATTTTTTTTTTTTTTGGAAATATATATATATATATATTATATATATTTGATTATATTATTATTAAAAATATATATATTTTTAGGGCATATCATTTCAGCCTCCCTAATCTCTATTCTCGTTCTCAACTCTGAACTTGCCCCCCCCCCCCCCCCCCCCCCCTCTCTCTCTCTCTCTCTCCAACTGCAAACTACAAAATCTACAAGAATCAGAAGTTCAAAACCCATATATTTCAGTTAATCTATCTACCTGCAAGAATCAAAAGTTCAAAAACTATTACCGATATCAAAACCCATATCGGCATATCATTTCAGATTGTTCAAAAAATCAAAACCCATTTCTTTTTTTGGGTACACTCTGGCTCAAAGTAAAATCATATCATTTCAAATTGTTCAAAAAATAAAAATCAAAACCTATTACTTTGTTGATTGTCCAACTCTTTTGTTTTTAAAGATTCAAATAAAAATCAAAACCCATTTCTTTCAGTTTCCATCGCCCGCTGTTCCAGTTCGGGTTCGCCGTTCGCAAGCTTCAGCCGTTGTTTCTCAACTCTCAAGCATGTCCCCCTCTCAACTCTCAAGCTTCGCTGTTCATTTTAGGATTGCCGAGAAGTGCATGGACGGTGGCAGGGAGGACGGTGGCAGGGAGAGAGAGAGAAAAGGAGAAAGAAGAAAATAAGAAAAAAAAAATTATTATTTATTATTTTGGGTTTTGGGTTGGGTTTGGGTTGAGCTCGAGCCTAACTCGAATATGTCTGGTTTTGACAAAATTCAACTCAAATATGAACTCGATTTGTGAATGTAAGTCATTTCAAAAATTTTGGATTGGGCTTGGTTAACCCGCCCAAGTTACAGGCCTTACATATAATATACTATTATATATTTTTTTGGGAGTTGGACTCTTCTGTCTCTTATTTATCTTTATAGTCTACACACATATCAAAAAATTTCCATATTTCAAACAAGAAAATTTGGCCCAAAACCCATTGTAGAATATGAGCTGGCCGACATGGTCTTCTGACATAGATCCAGTGTGGGGAGGAAGAAATATTCAATGTGCTGAGACCATCATGCTTTGGTTAATTTGAACCATCTGTGATGTACATGAGTTGGTATTTATTGTGCACGTATTAGTCTAGTGCATGCCCTAAATTCACCGAATAGTTACTCAGATAGAGGTGTTTAACCGGCTAAACAAACTATGACCTAGAATAGAGATGGCTACGGGGCGGGTTTGAAGCGGGTTTTCCTAAATCTCGCCTCACTCCTTTTATTTTTTGTCAAGTCCATGCCCGCCCCGAGACCCTCGACGGGTTGGATTTTCATGTTCAGTCCCGCCCCGTTGGGAAATACTGTGCCCCCATGCCTGCCCCGCTAACAAATTTTTTTCTCCCACGTTTTTGGAGAGCCTGGGAATGGCACAACATAAATGAAATTATGTATGCCAACAAAAATATAAAAAATAACATGCACATAACATAATTCAGAGAACATAATAAACAAAAATAAAAGTTTAATACAATCAAATCATAAGAAGTTCTAAACTCCAACTTTCACCATAACCAAAACAAAAGCAAATTTAATACCAAGTTTATATATATATATATATATATATATATATATAGTTATATGCTTAACAGGGCGGGACGGGGCTCCTAGGATATGTACACTGAATCCTTACCCGCCCCGTGACCCGCGACGAGTACAAAATTTGTATCCATGCCCGCCCCAACGGTATAAAAAGTGTTTCCATATCTTTTATTAACGGGGCGGAGTTCCGGCGGGATGGTAAAAATTGACATCCCTAACCCAAAAGGGCTATTTAGTCACTTTATGTAGAAAAAGTAAAGTTATAAAGGAAAAAATTCCAGTGTAGCAGAGAGCATCAAATCAATAAAATTGAGGCCCCAATTTCGGTATTGCGCTCCGAACCCAGGTTAGTTTATCTCTTCCTTTCCTATTTTTCTTACACTTTCTCGGGAATCAAACGGCGCATCAGTTCCCGTTTGGTGGCTGGGAAATGACGAGAAAGAAAAAAACAAGAAGCACCACTTTACATCACCAAATCACTTTACATTCGCAGAACAGCTAAAGAAGTAATTGAAGCAATGGAAAAACATCTTCTAGAGAGCGTACGCTCGGTGGTTTTCAAAGAATCAGAGACTCTGGAAGGCTTTTGTCTTAAGATCGAGGGCTATGATTTCAACCGAGGGGTGAACTATTCTGAACTTCTCAAGTCCATGGTCTCTACTGGTTTTCAAGCCTCCAAACTCGGAGAGGCCATTGACATCGTTAATCAAATGGTTAGTTTCAATTCTAAGAAAATCCCCCAAATTGGGTTTCTTTTTTTTACTTTTTTTTTTTTTCTTCCTGAATTTATTTGTCTAATTTTTGAAGTTAGACTGGAGCCTTGCTGGTGAGTGTGTGACGGAAGATTGTAGCGAGGAGGAGAGAGACCCGGCATTTAGAGAGTCCGTGAAGTGCAAGGTTTTTCTGGGTTTTACTTCCAATCTCATATCGTCTGGTGTTCGAGACACGATTCGCTATCTTGTTCAACATCACATGGTAAGTGAGTGATGTGATAGTGTTTTGTTTTGATATATTCAAATATGTTTCTGAATCGTGATTTTACTATCAATTGCATGGAACTTTAGTCATTTTTATTTATTTATTTTAAAGCAGATAAAGCAAAGTTGCTGAAACAAATTAGAACAAGCCATGATGTCGTAAAACAAATGAACTTTAAACTAGTTTTAGTTCCATGTATTATGTTCAAATTGTGGTCCTTCGGAAAGGAAGAAGAACAGAATTTGGTGTTGGATTCAGTTACATACCTGAGTGGGATCTAAGTTCTAACTGCATTATTGATGAACCATTTTCAGTGTTCTGTGATACCCACCTTAAATATTTGCATAGTTGTGAACTATCCGGGCATACTATGTAATTTTACATCTTTATCAATCAATTCAATGAACAGTTTCAGTGACGGCCCTTTTATTATTTTGACATTATCTAATACAAATGTTAACTTTATGAATGTATATTCTGTATCCCCAAATGTATTGGTCGTCTTGACTTGACTCGTAAGTTATTGAGAAATTTGAGCTGTTCAGAGCTGGAATTTTTTCTTGCCTTGAGTTTTAACTCCCATGCTCAAGATGTTGAAATTATTGCATTCTGACTGCAGGTTGATGTGGTGGTTACAACAGCTGGTGGTGTAGAAGAAGATCTTATAAAATGTCTTGCGCCCACATATAAAGGTGATTTTACTCTGCCTGGAGCTCATTTACGGTCAAAAGGATTGAACCGCATTGGTAACTTGTTGGTTCCCAATGACAACTATTGCAAATTTGAGGACTGGATCATTCCAATTTTTGACCAGATGTTGGAAGAGCAGACTGTAAAGGTATTCCTTTCTACCTTGATTCGGTGCATACTACAGACAACTAGTTCAGAACTTTCTAAACATTTATTATTTTTTATGGAAACTTTAATTTTAACATTTTCTCACCTTGTTAGCTTCTTGGTTGCGTGGCTTTGGCATTTTTCTGCTCAAATTTAGTTATGGTTGGATCTTGAGACCTGAATTTTTCTGGATCCATGTAAGCCTTTGACTATTAAGAGTTTCAAGCATGGAAGTGTAGTTTAGATCTGTATAAAATGCAACTCTATCGCATTATGTTGGTTAGAGATACGAACATCATGCCTCCACGTAATGAAAGAAAGAGAATGGTGATTGGTACATAATGAGTTTCTCCGGGATCTGCATACTAGTGAGGAATAATACCTTATACATCATGCTTATTGGTTGGTAGATATTTTATAGAATGCTCCACCCACTGCAAAAAAAAAACACAACATTTTATCTTTTAGATTTTTTATTTATTTTTAATCTCTCACCCTCTCTCTCTTTTACTAGACCGCTCCTTTTTTGTATAGTTTGTTCAGTTATTTTTTTTTAATCCTGCAATGCTCTGCTAGAACATAATGTACTTCAGTTCTAACCTTTTCCTTTTTGTTTCACAGAATGTATTATGGACGCCATCTAAATTAATTGCTCAATTGGGGAAAGAAATAAATAACGAGAGTTCATACCTTTACTGGGCATACAAGGTGGGTGTCCATTCAATTGTATCTTGATTTTTCTAGATGCAAGCTTAAGATTTTTAAACTCTCATCATATTACTTCTGTATCTTCTTCTCTCCCTCTCTCTTTTATTATTATTATTTATTATTTATTTAAACATTTGTAATGTAAATATTTTTGGTGATTTGCATTGGTCCACATGTTATATTAATCTTAAAATAAAAGGTACCTTTGCATGCACTTGCGCTGCTTCCTACATCCTAAATACATATTGTCTAAGAAATACAAACACTTGTATATGAAATTTCAAAGAAGTACAAACACTTATATGAGGAGCCGTATTCGTGTCGTTCATGTGCAGGACGCCGACACTTTGCATGTATTTCTTGACACGTGTCCGACTCTTTATGGACATGTAGCCAATTTGTATACAAATTTAACTATCTCTGACACTTGTTGATGTTCTCCTGACACTCGGCTGACATTTTTGGGACAATCTTCAACACAAATCTTATATAACACAAACACATCTAAGGTAGCCATGCCTGGTGATGTTGGAAATATGAACATATATTTTTTTTGAAAAGTAAAATTGACATTATGCGCATGATTATAAGTCTAGCATACAATGATACTTTTTTGATATAGGACAAAAAGACATGTTTTTAATTATAAAGTAGTGCCATGGTACATAATATAATAATCATTACAATATTCCCATAACTCCATCTTCTAGATTATATAACTCTTAGTATAGAAATTGAACATTACTTAAAAGCTATATAAAAGTCTTACTTGATATATATATATATATATATATTT
Organism: Cornus florida; assembly: GCF_030987335.1. Lineage (NCBI taxonomy): Eukaryota > Viridiplantae > Streptophyta > Magnoliopsida > Cornales > Cornaceae > Cornus > Cornus florida. Next base: position 111,118,224 of record NW_026775580.1, on the reverse strand, counting down.
CCGTATAGCCATGTCCACACCATGCCCATGTCCTACCGTTTTACGATTCAACGTGCCACTATCTCTATGTTGTATTGTGTTTGTGTCTGTAGCATATCGACCTCTCAGGGTAGTTGCTTTGAGAACCAGCCTTTTTTTTCCTTCCTGTCCTCGTGCTGTGCATCCAAGTGCTGAAACAAGTTTGTGGGAAATTATAGATCAAAATCTGGTTTGTGAATATTTTTGGATGCTGTAAAATTGTGACAAATGATTATTTAACTGAGCTCTTTGTTACAGTATTACAAAAGAAACTTGCATAACAGTTGGTAATCAGAATTTAAGAATGAATCTTATGGCCATGCTGGCATGCAAGCATAACCTATCCAATAAGCCAAGCTCTTGGCATATAAAAAGTAAACATTTGTCTTCATTTCTTCAAGGCATTGGATGATAGGAACATATGTATGCTGTCAAGTTTGGCGTGTTATCTCAATATAAGTGCCTATGTTGGCTTGATAACCTGATTGTGTAATTTCTAATTACACCTCAGTTGCAATATTCATTTCTTTGCAGAACAATATTCCAGTCTTCTGTCCTGGCTTGACAGATGGCTCACTGGGGGACATGTTATACTTCCATTCTTTCCGCAACCCTGGTTTGATCGTTGATATAGTGCAAGGTAATACTTTCCCCTTCACTGTAATTTCATGCGACATATTATAGCTTATGAGGAATCTTCAATTCTTAGTCATATGAACAGATATTAGGGCCATGAATGGTGAAGCCGTCCATGCAAATCCCAGGAAGACAGGGATGATAATTCTAGGTGGGGGGCTGCCCAAGCATCACATTTGCAATGCAAATATGATGCGTAATGGAGCAGATTATGGTGTCTTCATCAACACGGCTCAGGAGTATGATGGGAGTGATTCTGGTGCCCGTCCTGATGAAGCTGTATCGTGGGGAAAAATCCGAGGTTCTGCCAAGACCGTTAAGGTTTAACGTTTTTTTTTTTTAATCCATCTTTTTATTGGCCGGCAACCTTGAACTTTCTTATATAGTAGACTTTATAGATTTCTTTTATATAATTGCATGGACATGTTGTATTGGTCACTGTTTTGGTTGTTACGTAGAAGCATGATTCTAATTGTGTTTCTTCCTTTTTCTGGTTCCAACTAGGTACACTGTGATGCAACTATCGCCTTCCCTCTGCTAGTTGCAGAATCTTTTGCCGCGAGGGGAAAGAAATCTGCCAAGACCAAGTCCTAATACAAATTTTGGGAAGATGCAGTTTATATTTGTCAATTAACCTTTATGTAGCCCTGAAGCGATTTAAAATTTATTCTTAACTAGGGACTTTTCCACAGCCCAAAAGGATGTATCCACAACCCTCCACATACCCTTGGAGGTATGGGGAATTTGGATACAGCTACAAATGCTTAGGAAAAATCCAATGCTTGCCCCATATCATTGTGAGGTAGCTCTAGTTTAGGTAGCCAAGGCATTTTTGGGGAGACATATTATTATTAGGTCAGCATTGACGTCTTCCGACATATCAATTTTCTTGGAATAAGAAATCTGTGCATTTGGATTCCTCTAATGAGATTATTTGTTTTGTGTGTGCGTGTCATCAGGAACCTGACAAACCATTTGATACACCCGCCTCACTTTTTCTAAAACAGTCTGAAAAGTTTCATAATCATCATGTATGTCCGTGGGTAACAGGTAGTTATTCAGTCTACCAGAAAGAAGTTGCAAAACAAATTTCATTTTATTTTTTATTTTTTGAATGAAAACTGAGTACAATTATGAATTACAAATGCCTGTATTATGCGAAATGAATCATCGGTGCTAAGAGTAGTAAACGTGATGATACAAATCCAACATCCGTACTATTCACATAAACTGGTTATAGGTATGTCTCAAACAATTGTACTTCCAAATTTACATGGTCGAAAGAAAAAAAAAGTAGGACTGTATTTTGACTCGATATGAAGAGCATATTATGATACAATAATTTTTTATCCATCAAATTTGTCCACTCAAATCTAGAACCCAATTATTATAATGCAGTATATAAAGGCATACCACAATGATAAAGTCATGCGAAGTTCATTGTTGGTTTGATCGAAGAGACTGTAATCTGGCAGCTATTAGGTCATAATCAGGAAGCTTAGGATGAACATGACTGGCTTTCTTGACAGTGTTCTCTTCATCTGCTGTCTCCCCACTTGAAGCTGACATCTTTGGAGATTCAATGCCATCAGATGTTTTTGTCTTTTGAGGAACGCTGGACGGTTGTTCCACTCTAGATGATTCCGAACTTTCTTCGTGTGATGGGATCCTAGGTTCTGGCATTTGCTTAGATGCTGGTAGATTCATAGAGCTTGACTGCTCAAAACCACCCGCATGTCTAGGCTGGGTTTCGGTACCATAGAAAATCCTGGATGGTTTCCTTTCTGCACCAGAATCAGCATTAACTGATGCCTCAGTTCCAATTCTGACCTTCGAATAAGAACTTGTTCTGGAACTTGGAGAAGCTTTTGTCCGACGAGAAAATCCACTTCCTGAATGACCTCTACTGGGAAGAGTTGTCTGTTTTTGGAGATCCTCCTCGGAATCAGAATCAAAATATGTACCTGAAGCTCTTAAGATTGATCCTGTATTTACTTCTTTCCCTTGTTTCTGACGGTGCGGTTCTCTCTCGCTTCTCTCACGTCTCTCACTTCTTCGAGTCTGTTGTAGGAATTCATCCTTGGAATCATCAGAAAATTCATCCTTGGAATCGTCAGAATCTGAATTGTAATGTTTGATAGGGGCTCTTGGGCTTGTTTTGTTACTAACCTTTTTGCTCACTCCAGAACTAATAGAACCCCTGATTGGGGAGGAACCAGCGGAATGCTCAATGGTGCTAGATCTATCCTCGGCTACCTTTGTGGATGAAGATGAGGCATCACCAGATGGACTTTTAGGAATGGGCGGAAGCCTATAGCCCTTATTTCGAAGGCCACCTGTCAATGTTCCAAAGTTCAACTCCTTTCCACTTTCTGAACTTGCTTGGTTTAGAAATTCATCGTCTTTCAAGGTATCATCAGGTGTGCAAACATTGTCCCTAATTTCATGGACCGATGGAAGCTTTGAAGATTGCAGGGCCTGCTCACAGTTTCCTTCATCCACTAGACCATGGAAAGATGATTCACTGCCCAAATTATTCGACTCCACTTGGGGTTTTCCGAGTCTGGTAGACTGCTGATTGACGGGAAGCTCAGTTGAACTCAACCTTCTCTGGAAGTCAGCATTTAATTCTGTATCTCGGTTGTTCTTTGGCAGTACTTCCAGAGAATCTGAGTCATCAGAAGAGGAGTCTAGCCGCGGATTTCTGTCAGATCTTGAATTTCCTTCCTTCACAGATGAAGATCCTGTTACCCTATGTCTTGCTCTTTGTGTTGGCTCATGGTTACTGCTGTGAACATTCTGTTTCCGGGGACATATACTTGAATCCATTGTCCCACTACGCCTAGACTTGTCCAGCTCATCTTCACTTTCTGAATTCGGATTATCTGAATCATCAAAAGTTACAGGTGACAAGTTATTTGGTTTTGAAGGCTCTGCAGATTCAGTAAAGCTTTCTGAAAAAATTGGAGAAGGGGGCCATTCCTTGGAAGAATGCAAATGTGAAGTGGACTTCTCCAATGATCCACTCGTGTCTTCTCTGAAGCTCCAAGAATCTGCAGTTGGTGAGAGAGGGGCAAGTGATTTTCTACCTGGTGATAGGAAATACTTGGAATCCTGTTCATCATACTTGGGCCCTATATCAAACTTATATTCATCATCATCTGATCCAGATTCATCAAAAAATACAGCAGCATTATCATATGAGCTTGTTTCTCTACTGTCCCTAGTAATGTTTCCTTCATCAACTGCCATAAAAGGGCGAACAGCATCATTTCCCAAGTTCTGGTGGTTAGAGTTTGTATCATCATAATCATCACCAAGAGTGCTAGAATGATAATGAGAGGAGATGTTGCTGGATTGTTTTGTGATCGTTTCTTCTCCAAAATAATTGAAGTTCTCGGATTTCAAGCCATCTTGTAGGTCACTCACAAATTCTTCCTCAGACTCCTGCTTCTTCATTTTCATTTTGATGACATGCTCATTCGCTTTTACAGACTCGTCTTCTGATGAGCCCCTTTGAGAATATCTATCTACCTTTTCTAGTCTATTCGGTGCGTCATCATCAATTGAAGTCCTGCGCGGCCTCGAAGAAGCTGATTGACTAGACCTCTTAGTACCATCATGACCATCCTGGTAAAACCCCTCAGAATTTCTCACCAGGTAATCATGCTCAATCCCATATATTTGTTCATTGTGGATCTCAGGATTTCTGTCATTAAAGGAGTTATTCACTGAGTTGTTAGCAAGATGTTCACCTGGCAACTTTAAAGCATCATAATTTCCAGGCCCTTTGTCTTTTATACCATGAACATTTAACTTCTGTGATTCTGTGGAATACTGCCTTGAAATCTTGCCAAGGCTAGAAAGTTCTGCTGCAGCTCTAGCAGCCATGCTTGCTCGTTCTGCAGATTCGGCAGCAGCCTGTGCTGCAGAGGTTGCATCTTTAAATTCCATATTCCAATTTTGAACACCAAATGAAAATTCATTCCTATCTCTAGAAAATGATTGCTCGACTTCCATCCTCTCAGCTCCTATTCCTGTTGGACAGAACAATGCATATTATTAATAAAAGATGGACATTTAAAATAAAGGGGCATATAATAGTAAGTTCTATAATTGAAGACTGAATACTGTACCTGAAGGTCTCACTTCAGGGCGAGAAGTTGTGGATGTTGTTTTAGTGCCACCAAGATCTGCTGACGCAAAATTTTGGCCAGTCGGCGAAGATTTCAAGTTCTGCTCCGAGTTTACAGGTGGATCATGCTTTTGGTCATGACTAGGTAGAGCTTGGTCTTTTGGACCTTGGACATTAGGAGGTTCCACATGCAACTTACTGGCCATCTCGAGAGAATTTGGTCCATTCTGCTCAATTGGATCAACTCATTAAATTTTTAGAAATGCAACACCAATCAAGGTATGTAAGCTTCTTCAGTTGATCTCACCTATGCTTTATCATGATGAAATAGTAAAAGCACTAAATGAATTAATGAACCATCTGAAAATGGTCAAATCTTACCAGCAAATCATCAGGAGGCTTTGAATCTCCCTCACCAACTGAATTAGGATCCCATTTGATGTTATGTTCCTCTGCAATTGCGCTCAAGATTCTAAGTTTAGTCTGCCCATCAGGTGCTGTAGCAGATAACTTCTCTATCAACTGAAACAAGACATCATAAAAAGTATGATCAAGAATGTTATGTTGTTGATTCGGGGGGGAATAAAATGTTATGTTGTTGAACTTTCACAAAGTCTAAATGAAAATTCCTTCACAGGGCAATTTTGATAATCAAAGAGAGAAAGACAAGCTGTAGATACTCACCATGCGGCTTACACCACAATTTGGACGCAGCTCAACCGCTGCAGATTTGAACTCTTTTCCATATTTTGCGGTAAAATTCTTGGAGATATCCAGAAGTTCTGGAATGTCTGCACACCTTGGAGACGCAAAAATTACACTTGCAATTGCCTCCTTCAGGTCAATGGGGCAGTTCCTGGAAAAATATAAGATGTCTAAGTGCATCATAATTTATTTATTCATTTATTTTAAAATAAGGCTAGTTTCAAAGAGGCTAGGTCTGGCTGTGAAACCATGAGATGAGAAAAAAGTATCCTACTATTGGATAACTTAAAAATTTTCAGTGTCATATGGAAACGAACATACCAAAAGGCATTGTGGAAATTATTTGCCATGATCCCCCTCCCCCTCCAAAAAAAAAAAAAAAAACCACCACACACACTGCTACAAGAAATACTCCGTAATTTCTTAGGGGGAGTAAATAATTTTTACTACGAAGCTCCAGAAGAAATTTCAAATTTATCTGCATCTGAAAACAAATTGTTTCCACAATTATTATTATTATTATCAATACGGCTGGAACAAACCACTTCTGAAAAAGTCGAATCTTACACCATCCTTTCAGCAATTACAAATTTGTAACAAAATGATCTATGTTTCAGGTAAAGATGCCTCATTTCTCAGCTAGAAGTAACATTAAACCTCCCAATAGGTATATGTATAACATAATAATCTTGTGATAAGTATACCTCATTACAAACTTGTAATGACTTGTAACAATCTTTCAAATAGAAATTCCAGCATGATGACATTATTAAATCAAACCGAAGTACAAAAATGTAAAATAAACCTTTTAACATAGGAGTTGGGAGTAAGGACATGTGGAGTAGAAATTTCAAATTTATCCTGAGATATACAACAGTAATATTTGTTAACTTATTTTTTGGTAAGTACATGTGTTAATTTAGTTTAGAGTGAAGACAAATATTTTCCAAAATCAACCTCTCCATCTCAGCGATCTCACCAACCCCCTATCACACACAAATATATACTGTACATCCTCCAAAACTAATGTCCTCCTCAACTTCCAAGTTTGATCACAATTGATATGTTCTCCTCAATATCTAACTTTTCTCACAATTAAAAGAGTCTGTTGATGTAAAATAACAAGAGAGTTAAAATACTGCAGTAATTACATACAAATCACAAATATTACAACTCTTTTGGATGAGTACGAAGCTATAAATTTAAGTCACTATTCAACTCCAATAATAAGGTTGCTCCTTTCCTTAATCATTTTGCCTTTAACAAGTTTCATTACGGTATCCAATTTCTACTGAAAACATTGAGAATAATATGCTTCAGATTCAGAGTGAAATGTGTAAATCATTTTTAATTAACCAGTTTTCAGCTTCACTACATTTAGTACAAAAATAATTTTGATTTTTAATGTAATTCTTTTGTCTGTTACGAAGAAGCATGAAGTACCAGATGCTTTTGGGCTTTTTGCATAATGAAAGTATTACCAGTAAAAATAATAACCAATCTTGAAATTTATAAACTGTAAACTGAAGATATCATTCAAGATTGTATAAATTTATACATACTTCTGTGACTCAATGATAGTCAAGCGTGCCACAATAAGTTCACAATATATCTCAATAAGTTCATATGCTGCTATTGTTTTCTCTTCCCTGACTACATGTTCAACCTGAGATGCAAAAGAGAGAAAAATAAATTAGAATATATCTCGATCAGTGACAGAATCACAGAAAGACGTCCATATTGATTTACACTGATTAATATAGAAGATACATGCCTGGAAAGAAAGAAAAAAAAAAAGAGTTTCATTTAGCTAACAATTTTGTGCTGAGACTCAGAAATGAAATCCAATGGTCACAATGACCACAGATATCAATCTGTGTATGGGTGAGATATATATATATATATGTTGGGGAGTGGCTACACGCACTTTGCGCATTGGCCGAACTATAAAATCACTTCCAAGTGCCAACATAAATTATTAAAATAATAAAAACTTTAGAAGGAAAAAAAAAAAAAAAAAGGGCATCATCTTCAACCACGTTTTTAAAGGCTTTTCAACTTTTAAAGGCTATAATTGTCTTGATGCTCCTGCCTCAAGTGCCAAAACAAACCAACATAGAAATGGAGGGCCTCTATATCCCCTTCGTCCAAGATAAAAGAAAAAACAATTTTGAATTCCTTGCATCAACAACTGCATATTTAACATATAAGGTGCATTGTTAGTTAACATGCATGCTTTTCAATTAGTAAATTTTATAGTAGTCACGAAAAGTTTACTCCCCAGCTTAGCTATTGCAGAACAACTTTTTCTGCTAATTTCATTTTTACTTAACTATGGACATTGGTGTGACAACTCAACCTCTTAATGCACTTTTCTCATTCACTTCAATACACAAGTACCTTGCTTTCTGGGAGGGAGATGGAGAGAGAGAGGAAAAAAAAAAACTTTCAATTAGCACTAACACTATTCCAAACAGTTTTGTGCACTTAGATGTCTCCAACCTGCATTTTTTAATTCACTATACATGACCATTCGCCAACTACTTCAGGATCAAAGGGGCTCTTACAACAAGCAATATAAAGTTCATTGAAATACTGAAACCCAAAATAAGGCATTCTATCATCTAAAATTTGTAAAGCAGTGCTAATAATTACAAAAGTTGCACCACTCTCCTCCGATTGAGATAAGAGATTCGTCTGGTTTGATCATTGAATAATTAGGTTACAATTATCACCAGAAATATATATATATATATATATATATATATATATATATATATATATATATATGTAGTGTTTGTAAACAGCATATATATATATATATGTAGTGTTTGTAAACAGCTTATTTCATTCGTTTCAAAATGACTCAATAGATTATCTTGAATGGTGAAAGCATTGCCATACAGTAGGGTTTCGTACTTTAGGCTGTTTCTTCATAAACATTTCCAATTCCTGCTATTGCTTAAATCTCATATTGTTTATTATGGTAGCCCATACCATCCTTTATTCAGATAATTACCTCAAATTAATTAGAAGCAATAGATTTTTATGCCAATAAAGAATAAATTTCAGAAAGAACGCAAAGAAAAACCTATTTTCACATGTACATACTATGAAAATATCTCATCTGAAATTAATAAAAAAGTTAAAAAAAAAAAATTGGAAAAAAAACGATATACAGATCTGTGTAAACATACTCTTATACATACATACATACAAGGAAAAAAAAAATTATATACAGATCTGTGTAAACATACTCATATATATATCATACCCGAATTCGTGCAGTCCGGTCCTGTCCTGACTCGAGCAATTGAGCCACTTCCTTCTTAAGCTGCTTCAATTGTATTTCCTTCTTGTTCTTCAATAGCTTTATTCGGGCCGACGCAAGCTTTAACGATGTCTTGCTGCATAGATCATCAATTTCAAAAGAACAAGAAATTCTCATCCACAACCTCAAGTTTCATTCACAGAATCAAACACTCCAATCAACCAAATCCATATACAAACACACACATAATATGTATATATGATTTTTTTTTTTTTGACTGACTGAGATTACTAACCATTTGGCGGGTTTGAAGCTCCTATGTAGCATTATGGGCTCCAAAATTGATGCAGAAAATCTGCTGTTTTTGTTTGTTGATGGAGAGAGATGAATTTCTGAGCAATCAATCAAATTATTCAATTTAGGGAACTTTGAAACGAAGGAACGGAAGAATCAGAAAGAAGATAGAAACGATTTGATTAAAGTTTTGGGAGGTTCTGATTCGTTAACCGAAGACCTCTCTTTTCCGTATTTATATAAATAAATTAAAAGGAAAAGGAAAAGGAAAAGGAAAAGGAAAAATCAAAATCTTTTTTTTTTTTTTTTTTTTCCGAAAATTAAAGCAATTAAAAAAAAAAAAAAAAAATCAAAATCTTGTTATAGAAAGACCCAGGAAATGACAGGACTGACTTTTTCTTTTTAACCAAATTTCGACCAACAATGTCTTGTTTAATTAAAAATAAAATCAAATAAATATATAAGGGCCATTGCAAATTGCAGTGAGATCAATATTGATATTATTGTAGTAAAACAAAATAAAACATATACGGGTAGTAATTATTGTTCGGCTTTAAATTTAGTAAGCACTTACAGTAAATGTATAGTAAACAGTTCGCATAGTTACGCTCCTCTCCTTATATTTCTTTAGAAAATAAATAAATTTTTAATGTTGAACAAATGACAGCATTTATAGCAAAATTATGATATTTGAATATTCAAAGAAAGTTTTATAACTAAATTTTTTTTAACAATTTGTTTTATATTAAATTTATAAATTTTATTATGACGTTCATCATTTTATTAGAACACATGTTAATTGTTTAATGACAAATGCACAATATATGCAAAATATTCTATCACAAGTATTCGTTTTGAATTCGTGTTATTATAGTTCAACAAAGAAAGATATGGATAAAAAAAAAAAAAAAAAATATTGGAATAGTAGATGGCTTAATTAGATAAATACTAAAATCCATAAATTACTAAAATAAATTATTTGAAGAAAAAAAATCAAATTTCTCATTAGACTAATCTCAACCACGTTATTTACGTTGTTCAATTTGCAAAAGTTATAACTGGAAGTTCAAAAATTCAGCATCAATGTGAATATTTTTCAAAAATTGAACTTATAAGTTATAACTCTATTTTCTTTTTTTAAAAAATTGTACTATATTAAAAAAAAAGTTAGTATACTTCAACATCAACAATTAAAAAATTAAAAATTTGATGAATCTTAGTATTTTAGAAATAAATAATTTCTCAATCAACTGGTATGCACCAGTCTGTTAAGAAATTAATAGTGGTCCCATAATTAGGTATAAATCCGTGTAATAGAAGTAGCTGGACCCACCAATGACGCGGATGGACCCATCGCATGCGAAATTGTTGACCGGTGGAGTAATTGCCATTTTCACTTTGTTATTACTGCGAACTTTCGTGTCAAAGGAGTGGTAATTAATCGCCCAACCAGAACGTCAAATGAACTACGTAGTCACACATGATAACTAAATAAAAACTCCCCCCTTTCATTCCGAGGGCTAGTAGGTAGAATGTTCAAATTTTCAACTGGGCGTGCCGCGTTCGTTTCCCTCTCCCCTTAACTTGCCATCTTTCTATCTTTTCTCTCTTCATCTCTTCTTTCCTCTCTACCAAACATAGATGGTATTTCCTTTTATCAATGGCGTTACATACGAACTAATTCGTCCGACATAACTTCTACTGTCTACCTGACGCCAGCCTCCTCTTCCAGTAGGAAAAGGGTAGAGTTACTTATCAGGAGTATTTGATAGCAATAAGCCCATCTTAAAACCAAAGCATTTAGAAAATAGACAAACTATTCATGATCAAGTTTCATTGGAGAAGAATTCAAATTTCTGTACTCAGCTGTAAGAATTCAAAGCTAGGAAATTGTGAAGATACAGTAAAACCTCGAGGGTGTGGGAAAAATGAAAATGAAAATGAAAAATCTTTACTAACACGCTAAACAATCAGAAAGTCCGCACACCTGGACAAATTGCCTTGAGTTTTATATATTTGATTGACATTGTTGAATGAAAAGAATGATTGCAACCATACTTCTTCAACCTGCGTATGGTTTACAGAATCAGAGTTCAAGCTTCGGGCTACCCAACTGGCTCAGTAAGATGGCCATATCCATACCCTGTACCATTGTAGGTACAGCTGTTTCGTACGGACAATCCCTAGAAAAGCCGTCCTTCCCAGATTTTTGCACTTTTTTTATGCACCTCTTGAACTTCTCATGGCATTTCACATTCATTAAACCTGAAAATTTTAAATTTAAGTAATTAATTATGGCGCATAAAATCTAAAAGCCCAACAAAGGTTCAAATGACAGCATAGTTCACAGAAGCACCACGTCAGATCCTAATTCTTAAACCAGCATATCAAATTATCAATTGAGCACATTGCATTCCTATTTTGTGCCTGCTGGAGTGAAGGGGTGCTCACATTAATCATGGGAAATATATGTAGTGTTATTAAAGGCCCAAGGCGCTAGAGGTCCTTTGGAGCCTAGGCGCGAGGTGCGTGCCTGAGTGAAGTGAGGCGCACAATTAAAAATTTAAACTACTATAAAAACATTCATATCTCATAAATCATATCAATACTCTAAAAATTAATATCAAATATAAAAAAGAAAATCCATCGACTAAACAAGCATCCAACAATCATAAAATAGAGCACAAATTTGTTTTCTTGAAAGGCAGAGCAGAATTGTTTTTTTGAATGGCAAAACAGAGTACAAAAAGAATCTGTTAACAAAAAAAAAACTATTAAGAAGAAAAGAAAAGAAAAAAATAGAGCCAAAAATAAAGACGGAGAGAGAGAAATGTAGACGAGAAGAGGGAGAAAGTGTTAAAGAAAAAAAGGAGAAAAAACAGAGCCCCCCCAAAAAAAGACAGATAGAGAAGAGAACTAGACAAAGAGAGAGATGTAAACAAAGATAAGAAGAGAGGAGTAGAGGAGAAGAGAGAGAAGAAGAAGGAAGAACTGACGTGGCTTCGTCGTTCGTTTCACGATCTCACTTTCTCTCTCTTCGGTTGACACTTTGACTCTTATTTTTTATTCTTTTGAACAAAAGTTTCTTATCTTGTACACTTGGGCTTTCTTATTTGTTTATTAAGTTGCCAAAAGTATCCCTTTTGGCTTAAGAAATATAATAATCATAGATTTTTAAAAAAATCAGTGAGGTGTGCCTAACAAATAGGACGAGGCGCAACCGAGGTGCATGCCTAGTGAACATCAGTGAGCCTGGGATGACAATAGGAGCTAGACCTGCCTCTTGAGCCTAGGCGCGCCTTTAACAACACTGGGCATATGAATTTATACTTTCCTCATATAGGGTCGTTTGTTCCAGCGTAAAATACTTTCCAGAAAACATTTAATCATTTTTCGGTGTTTGTTTACCATTCAAAATTTCAAAACATTTTATAAGAAAAATGTTTTACACCAAATTGCCAAAAACAACTTATGGATTCAATTTCCATCTTTCAACTTCTAAATTACAATTCTCTCGACATAACTGAGGCTCCAAACAACTAAAAAGAGACAAATGTTGTTTTGACATTTCACTTTGACAATTTTCCTAAGATAGAGATTATAGCCAACGCCTGCAAAATTTTTCTGCCCCCGACGAACATTTCTCGAGGCTGACTATGTTCTCTGAGTTTGGGCTAAGAAGTTAAGGGTTCATGTTTTTTTTTTTTTTTTTTTTTTTTTTTTTTTTTTTTTTTTTTTTTTTTTCCTTCTACTTTATAGCAAACCTTGAGATTTGGATTGGTGATAGGATTGATTTGATTCAAAAACAGGTTGGTTTTATGATCTAGCTATCTTCAATTTGTTTCAAGCTGCAAGTATACCCCCATCTTATCTACCAGAGCTCTATTGTCATGCTTATACATATCCATATATAATCAGTTACATGTACATATATGTGTGTTATATATATGTACATGTATGTATTAGAGAGATTGAGTTGTATATTTTGTGAAAACTCATAAATATATGGACATATATGTGTGTTAATTGTTAGATTATATGGACATATATGTGTGTTAATTGTTAGATTTGTTATATGTACACCTATCACAAGACATGCTAACAATACCTTGAGATGTTTATTGACTCTTTTTTTTAATGCGAAAAACTCATAATTTTAGGTATTAATAGAAATTTTTGTGAAAATATATTTTGTCCAGAAATAATTAAAAAAAAAAAAAAATCTATTCTAGAAAATGTTTTCAGTTTTTCAGCCAAACACGGGAAAATGCGAATAAATTCATTTTTTTTTTTTTTTTTAATATAAAAAGTTTTAAGTTAAAAATATTTTTTCAAGTAATTTTTATTTATTATTTATTTTTTTTATGTCAAAACAAATGGAGCCTTAATTGCATAAATGCAAATGCAACTCATTAATATCAGCACCCAACACCTTTAGCACAAACTGAAGATGGTCCTATAATGAGCAATAAAAATGCACCAGAGCCCAACATAGAGAGTTGAATAAAAAAGTTAAACCATTAAATCTGAATGGTTTACTAAATCAGCAAGTTAACTCAACACTAGTTTCTTTCAACAAAAAATCAGGGTTAAAATTGTTGTTCAGTTTCATGAAACAACAAAACCAACAATCCGTTTGTTTCTATTAATTTTTTTTACACCGGTAAATATATTTCATGCAGAAGTTTTTACATAAAAAAAACCATTCTCTTGTTTCGGGTTTAAACTTTGAACATAAATTATCAATTCTTAGAAAAAACTCAATGAACACTTATATAAGCAAGAATTTTACAATACCACACATGTAAGCTGCTGTGCAGGCACATGTTCAAGTGAGTATATAGCGAAATGTGTATAAAGTACATCTATACATGCAGGTATATGAATTGGTATGTCTGTGTGCATATACATGCATTTGCGATTATATATATATATATATATATATATATATATATATATATATATATATATATATATATATATGTATGCATTATTTATTTTATTAAAAGAGTAGCAAAAGATGTCCTAGATGAATCAAAAGGAAAGAGACCATTATCTAAAGAAACTAGGTGGTGAATTTAACAAGTACAAAGATCTTAAAAACAATTATGCTATAAGGCTTGGCAAAAAACTATAAATAGAAAACCTTTTAAAAAATACAAAAATGTCAATAAGGAAGTTTTTTTTTTTTAAAAAAAGAAGTAGTAAGCAAAGCAAAATATAGAGCATATGATTCTCTATTCTAAACTAGGCATAAAAGATGAGGAGAACAATATATATACACTTGCTAAACTAAGGTAGAGGAAGACTATAGATTTTAGTTTATATTAAATGCATCAAGAGTGAAGATTTGAGGGTATTAGTAAAAGTTGTATGAAATTAAAGAACGATGAAAAAATTATTTTGAGAATTGTTAAATGAAAATCATTTAGTTAGTTCAGGCTTAAAAGAATATAGTAACCTTAATGATAACATATTATAGTAACCTTAATGATAACATACTTTTCCATAGGGTCAGGGAGTTTGAAGTTAAAAATGCATTAAGGAAAATAAAATCAAGAAGGGATATAGGACCCGATGGCATTCGTATTGAGCTTTGGAAGTGTTTGGGGAAGGATGGCTTGTCTTGGTTAACAAAATTGTTTAAAAAGATATTAACAACTAAGAGAATGTGAGTGGCGCAAAAGTATTTTAATACCTACATATAAAAATAAATGGGGTATACAAATTTGTAATAATCATTAACATATTAAATTATGAAGTCATACTATGAAACTTGGAGAGAGAGTGATTGAACAACGACTAAAATGGGAGACTGAAGTGTCGGAAAATCAATTTGGATTCATGTCAGGGAGGTCAATGATGAAGACTATTTACTTATAAATGAGACTAATGGAAAAATATAGGTTTTTATTATTTAGAGAAAGCCTATGATAGAAAACCTAGAGATCTAATATGGACGGTTTTAGAAAAGAAATGAGTAGAAAAGAGAGACATTGACACAATAAAAGATGTGTTTGATGAACGTGCAACTATAGTTCGAGCGAACATAAGGAAAACAAGTAAATTTCCAATTACCGTGGGCTTACATCTAAGGTCAACATTAAGCCCATATAATTTTGCTTTAGTTATAAATTAACTGAATATTAAAGATGAGGTTTATGGTGTATGTTATTTGCTATATTGTTTTAAATGATTAGACTAGAGAAGGAGTCAATATCAAATTGGAGATTTGGAATGAAATTCTAGAATTGAAAGGGTTCAAGATTAGTAGAAATAAAACTGAATATACAGAGTTTCACTTTAGTAAACCTAGAAATACAAATGAGGAGGCAGTGAAGACTGAGGATCAAGAGGTAAAAAAAAGTGAACATTTTTGCTAATGAAAGAAAATTGGAGATGGTGTTAGCCATAGAATCAAGACAAGATGGGTTAAATAGAGAAGTATATCTATTATACCATGTGATTGGTGTATCCCGTTACGATTGAAAGTAAAGTTCTACAGTACAACTATTAGACCAGGAAAAGATGTTGGCCACTTAGGAAGAAAAAAATGCATAAAGTGAGTGTGGCAGAGATGGGAATGATAAGATGGATGTGCGGCAAGCCTACAAATGATAGATTTAGAAATGAACACCTTCATGACAAGGTTAAAATAGCACCAATTGGAGATAAAATGCGAGTAAATTGGTTAAGATGGTTTAGACATGTGCATAGAAGACATTGAGGGTAATTATAGGGGAAGGAGAAGACTAAAGTTAACGTGGATAGAGTTAATAAGGAAGATGACCTCGAATGGAAAAATAGGATCCTTGTAGCCCACCCCAAGTAGTTCAAAATTACTTGGTTGGTCATTGTTGTACATATGAGTTTCAAAAGTCTATTTAGAAAGTGCTCACTTTCTGATATTCTTTAAGGAATTTTAATGTTGAAAATACTGTAAATGTTTCATTGCAAAACAAATGAAACTTAAAAGAGCCAAAAACATGCCAATTTCAATTTCTCAACAATAACACCTCAAATCCCTCCCGCCTCAAAGGCATGTCTCTCTTTTCTACTCATTTCTTTTATAACTAAGAGAATGTGAGTGGCGCAAAAGTATTTTAATACCTACATATAAAAATAAATGGGGTATACAAATTTGTAATAATCATTAACATATTAAATTATGAAGTCATACTATGAAACTTGGAAAGAGAGTGATTGAACAACGACTAAAATGGGAGACTGAAGTGTCGGAAAATCAATTTGGATTCATGTCAGGGAGGTCAATGATGAAGACTATTTACTTATAAATGAGACTAATGGAAAAATATAGGTTTTTATTATTTAGAGAAAGCCTATGATAGAAAACCTAGAGATCTAATATGGACGGTTTTAGAAAAGAAATGAGTAGAAAAGAGAGACATTGACACAATAAAAGATGTGTTTGATGAACGTGCAACTATAGTTCGAGCGAACATAAGGAAAACAAGTAAATTTCCAATTACCGTGGGCTTACATCTAAGGTCAACATTAAGCCCATATAATTTTGCTTTAGTTATAAATTAACTGAATATTAAAGATGAGGTTTATGGTGTATGTTATTTGCTATATTGTTTTAAATGATTAGACTAGAGAAGGAGTCAATATCAAATTGGAGATTTGGAATGAAATTCTAGAATTGAAAGGGTTCAAGATTAGTAGAAATAAAACTGAATATACAGAGTTTCACTTTAGTAAACCTAGAAATACAAATGAGGAGGCAGTGAAGACTGAGGATCAAGAGGTAAAAAAAAGTGAACATTTTTGCTAATGAAAGAAAATTGGAGATGGTGTTAGCCATAGAATCAAGACAAGATGGGTTAAATAGAGAAGTATATCTATTATACCATGTGATTGGTGTATCCCGTTACGATTGAAAGTAAAGTTCTACAGTACAACTATTAGACCAGGAAAAGATGTTGGCCACTTAGGAAGAAAAAAATGCATAAAGTGAGTGTGGCAGAGATGGGAATGATAAGATGGATGTGCGGCAAGCCTACAAATGATAGATTTAGAAATGAACACCTTCATGACAAGGTTAAAATAGCACCAATTGGAGATAAAATGCGAGTAAATTGGTTAAGATGGTTTAGACATGTGCATAGAAGACATTGAGGGTAATTATAGGGGAAGGAGAAGACTAAAGTTAACGTGGATAGAGTTAATAAGGAAGATGACCTCGAATGGAAAAATAGGATCCTTGTAGCCCACCCCAAGTAGTTCAAAATTACTTGGTTGGTCATTGTTGTACATATGAGTTTCAAAAGTCTATTTAGAAAGTGCTCACTTTCTGATATTCTTTAAGGAATTTTAATGTTGAAAATACTGTAAATGTTTCATTGCAAAACAAATGAAACTTAAAAGAGCCAAAAACATGCCAATTTCAATTTCTCAACAATAACACCTCAAATCCCTCCCGCCTCAAAGGCATGTCTCTCTTTTCTACTCATTTCTTTTATAACTAAGAGAATGTGAGTGGCGCAAAAGTATTTTAATACCTACATATAAAAATAAATGGGGTATACAAATTTGTAATAATCATTAACATATTAAATTATGAAGTCATACTATGAAACTTGGAAAGAGAGTGATTGAACAACGACTAAAATGGGAGACTGAAGTGTCGGAAAATCAATTTGGATTCATGTCAGGGAGGTCAATGATGAAGACTATTTACTTATAAATGAGACTAATGGAAAAATATAGGTTTTTATTATTTAGAGAAAGCCTATGATAGAAAACCTAGAGATCTAATATGGACGGTTTTAGAAAAGAAATGAGTAGAAAAGAGAGACATTGACACAATAAAAGATGTGTTTGATGAACGTGCAACTATAGTTCGAGCGAACATAAGGAAAACAAGTAAATTTCCAATTACCGTGGGCTTACATCTAAGGTCAACATTAAGCCCATATAATTTTGCTTTAGTTATAAATTAACTGAATATTAAAGATGAGGTTTATGGTGTATGTTATTTGCTATATTGTTTTAAATGATTAGACTAGAGAAGGAGTCAATATCAAATTGGAGATTTGGAATGAAATTCTAGAATTGAAAGGGTTCAAGATTAGTAGAAATAAAACTGAATATACAGAGTTTCACTTTAGTAAACCTAGAAATACAAATGAGGAGGCAGTGAAGACTGAGGATCAAGAGGTAAAAAAAAGTGAACATTTTTGCTAATGAAAGAAAATTGGAGATGGTGTTAGCCATAGAATCAAGACAAGATGGGTTAAATAGAGAAGTATATCTATTATACCATGTGATTGGTGTATCCCGTTACGATTGAAAGTAAAGTTCTACAGTACAACTATTAGACCAGGAAAAGATGTTGGCCACTTAGGAAGAAAAAAATGCATAAAGTGAGTGTGGCAGAGATGGGAATGATAAGATGGATGTGTGGCAAGCCTACAAATGATAGATTTAGAAATGAACACCTTCATGACAAGGTTAAAATAGCACCAATTGGAGATAAAATGCGAGTAAATTGGTTAAGATGGTTTAGACATGTGCATAGAAGACATTGAGGGTAATTATAGGGGAAGGAGAAGACTAAAGTTAACGTGGATAGAGTTAATAAGGAAGATGACCTCGAATGGAAAAATAGGATCCTTGTAGCCCACCCCAAGTAGTTCAAAATTACTTGGTTGGTCATTGTTGTACATATGAGTTTCAAAAGTCTATTTAGAAAGTGCTCACTTTCTGATATTCTTTAAGGAATTTTAATGTTGAAAATACCGTAAATGTTTCATTGCAAAACAAATGAAACTTAAAAGAGCCAAAAACATGCCAATTTCAATTTCTCAACAATAACACCTCAAATCCCTCCCGCCTCAAAGGCATGCCTCAAACAACATGAAATTTGTATTGTAACATATTTGAATAAATTGATCAAATCTTTAAATGAACTCCAAAAACAATTTTAAAAAATTAAAAAGAAACTACCTTTTTTCTCTACGCATTCGTCGTGAATCTTGCAACAAGCATCGAGATCATCGCAGGGTTTTTCCCCGGGACATCCACTCCATCCTACCCCGCAGTACTTCCCGTATCGAATCCCAACCGCTAAAATCCATTAAAAAAAAAAATAATAATTTCATGGTTGCAGTAACTAAAATAAAAAATTAGACAGGAGAGCTTACAATTACAATTCTCTGCAACACATGTCTTGCTGCATCCGACCTGTCATTCATTCAACAATATTTAGTATTCATACACATAAATTTATAGAGAACTTGGATCTAAATATATAAATAGAGAAATAACAGAAAGACGTATGAACGAAACCTGAGAATTGTTGTTGCAGTAGACGATCTCGACAACGAGGAAGAGGCATAAAATGATGCCGGCGTATGTTGTGGCGACGCCTGTCCGACTGAGAACGCCGCCGCCGCGCAGCATTTATTCCGTTGATAGTATGTACCACTCACACTCACACAACAGAGAGGAGAATCCTGTCCTTTCTCTGCGTCGCCTTCCCTTCTCTTCGTTATTTGCTTTTGACAGGGGAGGAGATTGAATTACAAGGAGTCCACCAAAGAGAGAATAAAATAAAGTAATTACTATAATATCCTTCCAGAACATTCGGATTTCGGATGACGCGTTTAGGTGGGATTCATGCTCTCTCATTGGTCATTACTCACATCCATGTCATCCATATTCCATATCTATTAGGAGCTATTGTTAAAGAAAGTTCTATTATTTTAAATTTTTTTTTTTTATTCATTTGATAAATGATAAAACTTGTAACTATAACTCGTTTATTAAAAGATTATTTAAACTTATGATTAATTTTTTAACTAACAATTTTGATTTCAAACTTCAGGTTTGAACTCAACCCAAGTATGAGCTCGAGATTGAAATCGAAATGGATTGAACTTAATAGATAAGTTAAGCCTGAACTTGAGATTCAAGTTAAGTTAAATACTCTAATATGACTTTACTTGAGTTTAAACTTAACTTAAACTTAACAATCAAACTCAAGGTGAAACTCGAAAGAGCTAAAAGCTCAACTCTCCTCTGCATCATTTGCAGCCTTAGTCTCATTACCGAACACTAAAAGTGTTCTAAAAAACTCAAAAAATAAAAAAACTATTATTAAGTAGTTAAAAGAAAATAGACATTTTTATAACTGAGTTTTTTAAAAATAATTTTCAAACAATCCAACAAGCAGATTTCTTTGTGCAGAAAATAGAAAATCGTTTCCGGAATTACAAACGAAACATACCCTAATTACCCAATAACATGAGACCAGCAGTCCATATGTAAGAGGCTCTTGCCAATGGCGCCCATTACTACTACCTTGGAACCACACAAACAGATTATTTACTAAAGTAACTGTTTTATCAAGCCTTTTTTTAGTTATTTACATAAATTTGTTCAATTTGGTAACATGAAACAGTAGCAAGTAATTCCTAAGATCAGCCATCTGATTGTTTTATTACTCTTACACAGTGCTCCTCAAAAGTCGTGCAGGTAAAGCATCAATGCAGGAACACCATGGAAAACTTGGAGTAAAACAACAACCATCACATGTAGCAGCAGTTTCCAACAAAAAGATCAACAAAGTTAAATCACCTAACCCACACCCTCCATTTAAGTTGGAGTGAGATTACAACACAACAAATGTACCCACCGCTTACTCAGCTTCAAATTTTTTGCAGGAAAAACAAAATGTAAAATGTAGAATACCAGTGGCTCCCGACCACCCTAATGATGACAGAACCCTTATAAATATCAATCCTGCCGACCGCTTCTACCCAAGGGGTGGTTTTCACACATGGTATCCAGTGATTGTAAATCCCCTTCCCACAATCTCGCCAACACAAAACAATGCAAAGCACTCCAGCCCAAACAAAGCAGCAGTGGTAGCCTCCTCGGCCTTCAGCTCCTGCCTGTTCCTCCACATGTGCTTGACGTAATCAAGTTCCTTCCAGAATGCCTCGTAACGAACAGGAAGACTGTAAGGTATAAGATGGTTAATAGCAAATACATGCATCCATAAACAGAAATGCAAGGTCACATAGGTCATTTTCAGATTGTAACTTTAACACAATAATTCAGAAGTCGCAGGTGATAATGCATTACTACTTTTCCGATCCCCATTGCAGTAAGGAACCCAAACCACTCTAGAAAGAAAATTTAACCCGCAAGGAAAGTTAAAAGACAGATGTTTTAAGTTTTTAGGGTTTTCTTGATCTTTTCCTTTTTCCATCTGATTCCTTATGATATCTTTTTTCCCTTTCCTTTTCCTTTTGATTCCATATGAAAGTTCACACACTAATTATATGCCATCAGTTGTAGCTAGTGGACCGATTTTCTATACCAAAACCTTTCTACATAATATGTTCGTAACTTAAAAAAACAATAATAAAAAAAAAAAAAAATGAGGCTATCTATCGAGGAGCTAACAAGTAACAAATATAGTCTAATGCCAGTGAGCGGTTTGGGCCCCACATGGGGGAGTGTGGTGTGTGACAAATGTGTGTTGCTTACCTACCAATATATATATATATAGAGGTAACTTTGAAAGGATTATTATGTTTACATGACCTATTGGATAAAAAGATATGGAAAGCTGGCATTTTCCAAGTTAGTTCAGATCAAAAAATGGTTGCTTCACAAACTTCATGCATCAGGTTTTACTGAACTATAACATGAAAAGCCCGAACTGCCAAACAGATACAACCAATCCCACCACTACTGACCACGTAAGAGAATAGACTCATAGGCCAATACAACGAGAGTAAAGAGAGATTAACCTAGCAAGGCGAGTGTAGAACAACTGCTTAGACAAGAGGTTGCATGTATCCACAGTGGGTGGGTTCTGAATGTACTGCTTGTTCTGATCCAACAACTGCTTGTAGTATGCAGTGCCATGCTTGGCCACGAACTGCGAAGCCTGCCATGCCTTGGATTGCAGTTGTTGCAACTTCGATGCCATCAAATCCCCAAATTAAGCCTAGAAACAATAAGAAAACTAAAGCATTAACTAATTTATTAAAAATCTAACCCACTAGCCAAACGAAAGAATTAACTTTGATGAACTCAATATGGCTCAGAGGGGAAATTCTGATGTGAATTAACTTTGATGAAATTCAATATGTTCAAAGGGGAAAATCTGATGGATTATGTGTTTGTTGCAAATTGGCCTATTTCAGGAATCTGTAAGAGTTCAATGTCACAAGATTGAATTCTTATAACATGAAGCAAAGGGCATAGGATTCCTAAACCGAATCAGATACCATCAATTCAGCTAAAACAACAATAAATATAGCACTATTCAGTTCACATTTTGAAAGTATTTGTGACCCCTTCAAGAGGAACAATCAGAGGAATTTTACTTAGAAAATCAAACCCTAAGTACCAAATTGCAGACCGCCCGTGTACATATTGATATAGTGATTCTACAATAAATACACATACTAACGAATCAAAGCACGTGATCTGAGCAAAATTGGTTAATATATAACCAAAAACACAATAAGTGAAGTAATTGCAAATCAGAGAACAAAAAGTGAAATTAAGTTAAGTGGCTTCGAATGTAACCTGTTTGCCGATGATTCCAGAGATACGGCGAGAGTCTGCGTGTCCTTGCTTACAAATTCGAAGAATAGAGAGAGAAACTGATGAGCATCTACCATCAAGATCAAGTACCACCATACTAAGGCGTACTGTGAAAGTGTGAATCTCACAGTCTATGCCAGTATCTAGGCAAGCTCATCAAATAAAGAATTCAGGCCCAAGACCTCGTGGATGTTTGGCCCATTACGCCCAACCCTGAAAGTTTTGGGTTAACTGGACTTATTGTCATGAACGAAACATATTAATAGTAGCACCCATTAGAGCCCAACAATGCAACAATAGTAAATTCGACAATATCCTCTTTGCCATCTAAGTAAAAGATTGAAAATTCAAGTTTGTTAAAGTGCATATTTTGTATAAGAAGAAACATAGTAGAAAACAACGAGTATATACGTGTCAATTTATTTTGTTTTTAGCATATTTCTTGTGTGTCTATGCCAGGCATGTATTGTCACATATATTTTTTAAAAGCACATATATTATCAATGAAAAGTTGAAAACACAGAACATACAAGTCAAAATGCATATTAAATTCCAACTAAAAGTTTCGCTATCAATGTGTACCACGCATAAACTTGGTTGAATATTCACTTTTGGTCTCACTTTTAGTGCTTGTTAACTTGCTTGATGATATGTATATATATATATTAATTGATAAAGCAAACTATTTGATTCACTTTCGTCGGTGGTTGAAGTCTTTGGCTACTTAAGGCCCCAATTAATAAATGGCCCAAAAAAATTTATTTTCTCATAAAAATAAATTTTAGGCAGAAATGCCCTAAAATTTACTTAAAAATTTTAGCCTGAGAGGCCCAACTGTGATAAGGAGTGGTTGAAGTCTTTTCTTAAAAATTTTAGGCGAGAGGCCCTAACATTTTATTTACTTTCTTATATTATTTCCAAAATTTATTTTTTTCCTCCTCCCCTCTCCTCATTTTCTCTCTCTCTCTCTCGGTTTTTTACACATACTCTATTAATTATTGAATATATATATCTATTGAATTGGTTATATATACAAGGAGTATTAAGAAAAAAAAAAAACACAAAACTTGCATACAATAATTACTATGTAAAAAAAAAAAATTTAATTACTAACTTTAAATCTCAAAAAACAAGAAAAGTGATTATTAAACAAACATAATTAATTATTATTTAAAATTAATATATTAAATATTAAAAATTAATTTTATATTATTTACTGCCTCAAACTATATTAAGCCGCCCGATTGTAATCAACCGTCTACCCTTGGCAGCGACGATCACAGCAACTCAAGTGAGTAAAAAGCCTAGGCAACATTCACTTGTCGACTTGGGAAAGATGATGAGAGATTAATTGTTTAATCTAAAGTCCAAACAATTAGTTGTCAACAGCGTGTACGTATAAAAAATATATTGTGGAATATGATGTGGCAAACTATGATTGGTCCTCGTGAGCCACGACGGATTGAACGGCTGTGATTCAATGTGGACCAGTTGGACTAATTGGAATTTGTATTTTGTCCAACTAAGCTCTTTCATTTTACAGAGAAGCGACAATTGCCTTCACGCTCATGCACGTGAGGCCAGACCATCATAAAGTTTTTTTTTTTTTTTTTTTAATCAATAAGATATTTCATTCTTAATCTCTTTCTATCACTCAGAGTGTTTTATATATCCCGGATATCTAAATACTTTCTCCTATGGTGGTGGTTGGAATTTTTTATTTATTTAAAAAATTAGATAAATTTGGTATTTTATAGAATCCATTGTTGTGGGTTGAAGATAAAACTATTATGTTCTGTTGCATAAAATTAATGTTTTGAAATTAAAATTATAAAAAAAAAAAAGCAATTAAAACTTTGAACAAAACCTTCCTAAATTCCATTCCAAAATATCACTTCTGTTCGAACCCAGCATAAAATTAGAGAAATTTGATTGAATAAATAAATTAATTAGTGTTATTAAAGTCAATCCAATTTGTTGTTATTCAAACTAGCTAGTACAATTAATGCAAACTTGGAGAAAAAAATTAATGCAAACTAAATAATAGACTTAATTAAGAGATTGGTTTAGTTGGGAAAGAATTGAAGTCCTTAAGCAAAATAAATTTGGGGGAAAGAAAAACTTTAAAATAAATAAGAGATTGGTTTGTGAAACAAATTGTAAATTCGGAGTTTGGTTACTTGAAAGTTTGATAGGCTCCAAGTCAGACAATTCTCTTTGAATAAGCAAATTAATATTATAAAAACGATTCTGCTTCATGAAGACAATCAGATACAGTAAATAATGCATGCAATATTCAAAATTCATGATCATGATCATGATCATTGTTGAGGCTGAAATTCGCGCAGTCCGATACGATACCATTTTCCTGTAAGGAAGAGAGGAGAAGATCGATGAACCTTGAGAGGAGAAGATCGATGAACCTTGACGGCACCGGTGTGGTGCCTGCCAAGAGCTCTCCGACGATCAAATTAGTCACGGAGGTCTAAAAAGAAGGCAGGAATTCATAATAGTTTTTACGTCGCACCTTCTTTAATGGCTTGATGCCCTATTTATGGCTGTCGATTGGAATTAAAATCATTCCGTTGATATCGACCTTATCTTCCGCTTGTGCGAAATCATAGGAGATTTATTACCAGATTTGTCGGGATATGATTTAATCCTTTTGACCTCATCTAATTATAGTAGGATTATTCTTACTTGTTGAACCACGTCAGATTTGATTTCGTTATTTTTAATAATGAAATCTAATCAATCTTATCGAGGGTAGAATAGGTTTATATTTTTTCCTATCAATCATGATCATGATCATCATGATCAAATTAAGGTGTATCAGAATTCTATACTTCGTAGACGCTAATCTGTTGATACATAATTAAAACCACTATATATTTGACAGATTAAATTATTCAGATCATGAAAATTCTAGCTATAATTGTTTGAGCAAATAGATTAGTATTAGCTCATGATATGATGGTTAATATTTTAATGTAATGAAGGTCTTGTCAACCAAAATGGTGTTAGTTGGTATACCATTTAGAGCTTTAATTGTAGAAAAATGCTTACTGATAGCATAATACATCTTAATTAATTAAGTACGTCTTAATCAAGCCACTTTAATAATCATAAGTATGGCCATTGGCCCATGACATAAGTATGGCCACTTTTGTCTACTCTTAAGTAAACTAGTTGATTCTTATTTATTTAGTTGATGTTAATATCTCAGATTATTTGAGGAGAAGAGTTTGGACCCCCACACCACTCAAATTCAAACTCCCCCCAAACCACCCTTCGAGGACCAGAGTTTGGACCCCTACACCACTCAAACTCAAACCCCCCATCCCACCCTCTCCACCCCCACCCCCACCCCACACGCATTCACTGTAAGTGTACGTGTGATTATACATAATGAAAAGTAGCAAAATTTATACCACAATAAGAAAAATCAATGTTAATTACAATTAGTGCCTCGTGAATATTAAATTTTAGGTTTGAATCATTTTAGTGCAATCAATTCATTAGGAATTACGGTCACAGACATAGTTCGGACTTTACTCGATTCATGTGAAGTGATCACTTTACACTGCACCCGTAGATTAATCGAGGCAAAATCTCTAATCGGAAAAAAAAAAGCCTCAGCACGACCTTGATCAATTACCAAAAAATACTCTAACATAAGTAAATTCAATTCGTTAATTAACCGTGAACTTGTCAGAATAATTTCTAACACATGTAAATTATTATAAATGTTTTATTTTTTTAAAAAAATAATACTTACACACACATTCACAAATGGCAAATTCTTATCATAAAACTTGAACCCCTCATTTTATCATCTTTAAAGGATAAGAGTATCTTCAACGGTCTGTTAAAACTCTTTTGTGTAAAATATACACAGCCACGTATGATGTGTAATTTTTTTTTTTTTATCTCCAACAGTCTGTTACGATATATTGCCACATTATCAATCTGCAAAATTGTTGTGTATTTTACACAACCTTTTTACACATTCACATCAACATATTTTCTTTATCCTCTATCTTTCTCATTCCATTAACTAAATCAATCCTAAGTAAATTTGTAAAAATTATGTGAGGTTGTTATTAGGGGATATACTTTTTGTACTCTCTCCGTCCCAAATTTAATGTCACCTTTGGTAACCGTAACTTTCAACAATGTGAGTCACGGTTACCAAAGACGATACTAATTTTGGGACGAAAGAAGTATAAAACAAACGTTTGAGCTAAAAACAAATAATTTAAAATTTTTATGTAAATCATTATGACACGTTATATTTATACAAAAAAATATACACAATCGTCTCAGATGCTCTTAATTTGTCCAACTTGCTAATGACTTTGCATGTAAAGTAAAAAAAATTACATATAATGGAAGATTGCAGACAAGGTTCCAGTAATTATTGAAGTCGGTCACCTTGATGCTAATTCATATGTATATATATATATATATATATATATATACACGTGTGTGTGTGTTTAAAATGGATATATGCTAGGTGTTTGGTAGAGCAAACATGCAAATATTTGGTGGAACACACAGATCGACATGGTGGTTGACCCAAACAAAAGGTCCCCTCGATGCATGCGAAGGAGCAAAGCTTAGATTGACGAATCAAATTTGAAAAAAAATTCATTCATTCAACTTAAACTTTTGACTTTAATGAGCCTTCCGCATATCAGACGGTACTAGAGTATTGCCCCCACACACAAACAGAGTTCACACAACTTTACTGACAGATCAATTTATTTAATGGATTGTACAATTTTCTATTCAACTTGAACCTTTAATAATCTGATCATGTTGCTAAAGCTAATTATGAATTCAATACTAAATAAATTTCTTGCTTGAATTAGATAGCGACTGAGTTAAAGGCTTAATTAAAAAACTTAATTAATCCAAAAGAAAACTTGTACTAGTTGTTTTCCAATTATATATACAACTGATATTTCTAATTAAAAAGGGTTTAAACAAAATACAATTCAACCTTAAATCTATAGACTCATTTTGTCATTTCGTATTACTTTCTTTGTTCCATATTAGTTGTCCAATTCAAAAATATTGACTCACAATTACCGAAATAGACCTCTAATACGATATATAGGTAATATATAAGTATATAAAAGAAATATGACTAAAAATGATATCAAATTATTCAAAAATAAAAGATGATAGTGAATCAAAAATTTTGAAATGGACACTTATTATAGGACGGAAGTAGTATTTTTTTAAAAAACAAATTGTGTTTGAGAATATCGAATTGGTGCTTAATGAAATTATTTATTTTGAGTGAATGGTGATGTGAACAATGGACATGAAAAGCAATTGCAGACACATTTATTTGCTCTCTGAAATAAAAGCTTCTATTAATTTGGAACTGCTTTGAAAAAGTTCCATTTAATTTCAAAAAAAATTTCAATCTCTGATTTATTCAGAGCACCGTTTGATTACTTGTACCGCAGGTGTGAATTGGCACGAACATCCACAAAACTCCAGTCTCCATGTCTTCATAATTAAATGGAAAAACCATTTTCAGAAAACTAATTAATTAATTTCTAGGCCAAAAGAATATAACAAAATTATACAACGTATTGCAATTCAATTTGTTTACAGTGTTTTGAGACAAACCCAATTCTTGAAATGGGTTTTTATCATCATTTAAAGAAAGAATCAATATATGTAGGAACAAAATTATATATATATATATATATTTCAATTCATTCTTCTCTGTTCCATGAAATCATGTATTCTCTTGAGTGCAACTTGGAGTGTCTGCTCACTCATGTTAGCAAAACACACCCTGAACCAACCTGGCTCAGAACAATGACAAGAAGAGCCTGGTGATATATTTAGCTTCACTTGTTGCACAATTGAGTTCCAAAGACTCAATTCACACTCTCTTGTTGCTTCCTCCAAAAATGGACTCAAATTCATCCAACAAAACAACCCTGCATTCCCTTTCAAACACTCTATCCCTGCTTTTCTCAACCCATCAATGATCATATCGTACCTCTTCCTCAGCCTCTCTCGATTCGTCCTAATATAATTCTCCGTAAACTCCTCATCAGATAACATGGAAGCCAAGAGCTGCTGTGTTTGCGACGAAATTAAGGTGAAGCTAGACATCCTTCTCGCTGTCGTCACGACCTTGTCATTGTATGAATATATTGTGCCAACTCTAAACCCTGGTAGGCCGAGGTCTTTCGAGAGACTATAAACAATGTGAACACGTTCGGAATCTTTATAATTCCGAGATTGGAGAATTTCTGCAATGCTGACAAATTCTGATGAGGAGAATACAGATCCTGAGTAGATTTCATCGGACACGAGATGGATGTTTTTTCGTGTGGCGAAGTCAAGAATTTGCTCCAGGATTGAGCGTTGAATCGTGGCGCCTAATGGGTTTGATGGGTTGGTGATGAGTAGTCCTCTCACTTTTATGTTCATGGATTGTGCACTCTTATATGCAGCCTCTAAAGCTTGTGGAGTGATCTGAAAATTGTTGGAACTGTCACAGTGCACCGGCACGATTTTTACGCCTGTCCTCCACCTCAAATCTCTGTCAAATCTGCAAAAAAACATAAAATGGTACCCATCAAAATTAGTACTCCAAAATTGTGAAATTAATTCTAAATTAAAGATAATTGTTTGAATAAATTGTAACTAGTTCTTTTATCTTACCCTGGATAGTAAGGAGTTGGAACTAGTAAAGCATCGCCAGGATCTGCTAAGATGAAGGTTAATAGCTCATTAGCAGCGGTGGCGCCTGCTGTTATAACCACTCTGTCCGGGTTGAATTTTGCTCTTCCCCCTCTTATTTGTTCCATAAAACTTGCCATTGCCTGTATATGCAACATTAATTAAGTATTAATTGGTATGTAATCGATCTTAATATGTAATTAATTAGTATATATGATGATGAGTGTGATATGTAACCAAGATGATATATACCTTTCTAAAAGATACTAGTCCATGATAATCTTGAAACAAAGCATTCTCTCTGAAGTTAGATATTTTATTGCCCAAGTTAGCTTCTGAATGCTTTTCCAAGTACTCTTCCAGCAAATCAAAAGAAACCTGTCCAACAAATTCATAGCAAATAAGGTCACTTCATTGTTTCAAAAGTTGAAATTCAAACAAGTAGGGGGGCAATATATAGAATTTTCCCCCATAATTGTCCGGTACATGTGAGACAGACGGGACTACATGTGTCCAATATGCATAACACCACCATCATCCATGTATATATATATAAAGAGTGTGAAAACTAAATTAATACTCACTTGATTTTCTGCCAATCCCATCTGTATGACTCCAGAGGGGTTGTTGGATTCATGGTAAGGGTTTTCATCATATGCTTTCCATCCTGCAAAATATGGGGAGTCCTCTCCATGAGTTTCAGACACTGCAACTTTTGATAACCCTACTGAAGGTTGCTCAATCTCTATAGCCATAACTAGCTAGCTAGCTAGCTACCCTTTAATTTCTTTAAAGAAATTATTAAGCTATTATGGAGAGAGAGAGAGAGAGGGGAGAAGCTAGAGAGAGAAGAGTGCTGAGAGGGAACTGTTGAATGAAACCTTTGTCAAAGGTCCCTTTATATATAGGAAGGGTAGCCTAGTGTTACGTCCCGCAATCGGTTACACTACGTAGGCGCTACGCATTAGGCACAAATGGGGGGGTGGGGGCCCCCTCAAGAGCTTACATATTGGTGAGGACTGAGGAGATATTGATAAAGTCCTCTCTTTGCATCTTCAAAACAAAAAAAAAAAAAAAAGGAACTAATGATTGATTGTGTAGAGTAAGCAAGATCAAACCTCACCTTTTACAAATATAGTTTTATCACTGGTGACAACTGTTGGCTTCTGTCATCTTTTCAAACCTCCATCTCTATATGGTACCTCAATCTCCCATAAGATCCACATCAAATATGGTGGTTGATGGGGTTGGTGTTTTCTCTTTAAAGGTCTAGCCACATCAAATATATATATATATATATATATACACACACACACACACATATATATAGAGAGAGTGTTCATTCATAATAATAATAATAATAATAATAGTTAATTGTGTGGAGGTAGAGAGCTCCCTCTTAATTACTAGTCACCACGTCCCCAACCTATGACAAATCAAATCCATATATGCTGATCAAACCTTTAAAACAAAATCTTTGAAAAACCAAATCACAATTGTAGAGAATATACATGTTACTACATGCAAATAATTTGAGGAGATTTAGGAGTGGTTAATTAAATCTCTAATGATCTGACCAAGATACCAATTTGCACAAGATTAAGATTCTGATTTGCAAACAAAGTTAAGACAAAATAGAAGCTCCGAGAAGATTTGATGGACCCACACTTTCACTAATTTCAAGCAACAGAATTTATAACTTCCTTTGAGTTTCTAACGATTATAATCATGGGCACTTCATGATTTAATCATAATTTGTCATTTTTTTAGTCTTTTCTTGATCAATGCAATCATGGGTCTGTTGCAATAATGGCTTGTTAAATGGTGATCATTATGATGCATGTGCTCAAAATGGAATGCTCTATTTTATTATGTGAATGAATGCCTCTGATATATAAACTATATAAGCATGTATACAAGCATGGGTGTGTTTTATGATTATTAACATTAAAGTCGTACTCGTCAAATTATCGAAAAGTAGAACCTCCTCCAAATCACACATGTATGCATAATAATTGGTAAACACATGTTTTTCTTATTTTTTTTATTTTTAAAAAATAGTGTTAAGATTTTTATTTTTCAGCTTCTAATTTACATATATGCTTAAAATTTAAGGTCAACTGCATGGGTTAAACTAGATATTATTGTACCACTAGTACAGACACATACATACACACTAGCCAATGTCATTTTCGAGTGTTCTGAATAGTTTCAAGGACTATATATTATTGTACCACTAGCATTGTCACCTTACATACATTATGTTAAGGTCATTTTCGATTGTGGTCTCAGTAATCGAGTGTCAAGAGGAGTACGTAAATTTGATACAAAATTATGTTTTAACTTTATTTAGCTTGTGATTATATGTATGTTTATATATAGAAATACATACGGGTTTTATAATGTTGAAATATTAGTACTATATAGTATATACACCTAAATGTAAGAGATAGGAATATATATATAAAATATATGTGTCGAGATTCTGTTCTTTGTGTGGATTTCAACTCACTAATTAAGAGAATAAAAAACATAAGAGGGAAAAAAGAAATTCAATAAGAGACATATATGATGAGTAAAAATATGCTATTTTCCATCGACGTGTGGCTCAAGATCAAGATCATCACCTTAGCCAAAAAAAAAAAAAAATCCATGTGCAATGAACTCAACACGATCAGATTTGCAACACAAAGGCTAAGGGACAGACAAGTATCATCCAGTGGTCTTTAACAGATACGAAGATCCATTATATTATCTTTGTCATGCATTTTTTTTTTAATTCTTAATTTGGAATGGTGTGAGTTAGTGGTTAGAGTCAATTTAAGTAACATTTTTTTTTCTCGAACTCCCCTCTTTAACTCTAAAAAAAAACCTCAAATCATTGGTTGAAAACTTTGAATTAGTTAAATGACAGCCAAAGTACTACAACATACTTTAATAAGTTCAGTATCTTTTTGGTGTGAGAAATTTAGAACGTTGTACATATTCGTCAGTGTATATATAAAAAACTTATAAAAATAACACGAGTATTAATGGACCATTAGTCTAATGGTCATCTTTTAAAGAGAGGTGAGAAGTTCAAGTCCCAAAACGCAAGTAATAATACCCAAGTTAAATATATATATATATACTTTGAATGTGTCCGAGTTTGAATTCTCTGGAATATAATGTTGTCCACAAGTCCACATTACTCAGATGTGTAAGCGTTGTGAACTGTCAAATGCTTAATAATAATCGAGTGAAATTGTGAACCGTTAGATGTGTAATAATACTCCATATTATTCATACGAATGAGTGTTGTGAACCATCATATGTATTACAAGTGCAATACGTATCTAATCCCCTCCTGAATATAATCATTCGAAGCCTCTGTGATCTCATCTTCTATATTTTTTCCTTGTAAATTCTCATCTTATATTTCATTCTCCATAAACTTCTTTGAACTATTTAGTGGTCATTTAGTTTTCACACTACATTGGCTTGTGCAGGAAATACCAAAACCAAATAAATTACAATATTTAGTACTGTTGATATATATATCGATAGTGCCTGTGTTAGGTACCCCTAGAAACAAATACAGTATATATAATGAGGTAAAGCACATTAAATTAAAAGTTGTTATTTTCTAAAGTGGATTACAACTGAGAGGCACTAAAAGTCACTGAAGATGCCCAGAGATTGAGTTGGACTTGCATATATATATATATATATAGGAAAGAGACAGGACATTTAGCTATATATATGAGAGCAGACAACTGGAGTATATATTTGAAGAAGAGGGTTTTCAAGAACATGACACATATATATTCTGTATATATATAATTTATTAGAGGTTGAACGTAAGAAAATGTTAATTGTTAACAGCTCACTGTGTCTACGTCTTCTAAGTAAAGGACAATGTGAATCACTTTCTGCTGTGAATATGGACTGCAGGTGAAAGAGACTGTTTGTGTTTGTGTCTCATCATTTTGTATCCTAAAGGGTAGGGTTGTTGTCCTACATAATTATTTTCTTATGTTATTATGATGTGGAATCAATAGCTTTTAGTGATATAATGTTGGCGATCGAAGCAACAAAATAACTTTGCAAACAATAATGCGAAGAATTAACAATCGAGGTGCATCACCACAGAGCTTATTGGTTTCGCCTCCTTTTAACTTACCAAAAAAAAAAAAAATAAATTAAATAAATAAAAAAAAATTCCGAATGTATGCCCAATAAATCTACCTTTACTTCTAAGCTGAGGATTCAATGCAAAACTCTATATAATTGACCTTTTTTGCACTTCAATTCATAGTGAACTTAATTTTTTTCAATAATAACAAAAACCGTCCATGAGTGTGTAAGTACTTGTCTGACCAGAAATTAATGTGACAAATCACGTTAATCCTTCTTATTTTTTGTTTTTCCCGATCATGGGATCTTTATGTTGGGTTTCTCTTAAATTAATGTTTCGGTCCAAATACGATTTACAAATGTCTGTTATGGAGCTCGAACTCCTTTACTTTGAGAGAGTAAATGTTATAATAGCTGTACTAATGACCAATGATTTCTTTCTACTAACTATTGCAGCACTAAGCAGCTCTTAGCTATCAAAAACTATGCTTCTTTTTTTCTTTTTTCCTTTTTCTTTAAAAAAACTATACTTTATTTGAGTAGTTAATTAAATAAAGGTTGACATTGGTAAGTATCAGATTAATTAATTAAACTAGCTCTATTATATTGAACAATATGGCCGGAAATCTCTATTTTCAAGAGTGACTAATTATAGATCGAACACCAAAAATATATTTATGGATATAAATATAGAGAGAGAATTAAGGGGAGGTAGAGAGGATTAGAGTAATTAATATAGAATAAATTACCCATATGATCGATCATGTGATGAGGTAAGAGAAGGGGGTCTGGAGAGAGAAGAATTAACATGTCTCCTGTACCCTTATCCGAGAGCACGAATCTTCTCAGAAGATACAAGGCCAATAACAACATGCCACGTATGAAAATTTTGTTCTAATCATGCAAAGATGTCGTCCACATTATTAATAGAAATAAGTTGTAGTAGAATATTGGGTAGTTCAGATATTAATACCGACTCTTAGCTCCATAATAAGAATACAAATTTATAATGAGTTTCATGTTTCAACAACTTCTTCGCTAGCTTCCTTCTGCTTTCTTTCCTCTTCTTTTCCTTTAATTTTGTTGATATATTCAACACGCATATCCAAAATTAGCTAATTAGATAAGTACGTATATGTATGATTATTATTCTAAAGCATGCTTGTACTGTACAAACACGTTTTTGTGACCCCATTTCGATTAATAGGGCTTGCCGGTGACTAATATATATATCCCTATTTGCAAATATTCTCCAAAAATTGTTCTCATTTGGAAATTTCTTGCAGCTCAATTAAGTAGAGTACAGAGCATAATAAAACTCACGGACTACATGTATGATGTATGATGTATATGTATATGTGTATATATATATATATATATATCACCTTTCTATATAAAGAAAAATGTTTTTGTTGTTTCTTCTCCACTTGCATTTGTTTTAGTTTCCACTCCATATAAATATAAATATATTTCCAAGGCATGCGGTGTCTTGCCAAGAAAGTTCGTGCTCATGTGCGCCAAGAATGACCTTTTTGTCACAATTTTTCTATATGTCAATTATATGCATGCCAAGTCTCAATATATTACTATATATAATTAAAAATAATCGTTAATGAATTTTTATATAAAATAAATAAGAATACTGCTATTAGAATAGTTTCTTGTATTCCCTAAATTGTGATTCAAGAACATCCACATACACATACTCAGAGATAAGATTGCTTGATTAAGAATTTAAGGGCCATTATAGAACACAAATTGACCATAATGGCTTTCTTGCTCTTAAATTTCAATTCACTTATCTGCTTGATTTTATTTTATTTTAAATTTTTATATACTTTTAATTCTTACGCATGCTTGCATAATATATTCCAGCTCATAGCCAGCCATGCAACCATGCAAACTCGGGTTAACATTTGTATATATATATTTATATATACATACCATGGTTTACACATTGGAACTCATGAAAAAGCTCATATTCTAAGTGTTGTTTAGAGGTCAAATATTTCCTCGAAAATCAAAATCACATGGCTCACTTCTTATATTTAAAGAAAAATGATTGAAGCCTATTTATGGGTAGAGGGGGAAGTAATTACTTCACCTCACAAATGGCATGCAGCTAGCTGACCTGTGAAACTTAATTGGACAACAGTACCATCATCGAGAATAATTGATCAGTGTCACTTGTTTTACATTATATTTTCTGATGCAAATCTGATTATTATTATTATAATTATTATTTTTTTGAGTAAAGTAGAATGACAGTTCCCTTAAGTTCGCCATAGGACAGATACATAAGTTTCTTGTTTTCTGGACAATGATACTTTCTTAAAGTTAAAAAGTTGATAAAGACACTCCACGTAGTCATCTGCTAAGAAAAATTGATTAAATTGCCCTTTAACAGTTTTAGAGGACCTTTTTAACTTTTACAACTTACTAAATTAGACCAATCTACCCTCGGCATTGACCAGAAATTACAAGTCACCGACACATTGCCAAGTCACGCTTCGCCTTCTCCGATTTGTTTGTATGTTTGTCAATTTTATAGGATGAGAGGTCGGTGTGGCCGTGGTGGAGGCTAAACTGGGCTAGGGTGGCGCCGCCGAGGCCGTTGCACTCCAGGCGACCGTCGGTGTTGTAGGATAAGCGATTGTTGGAGTAGTTGCAGCCAGTGTTGGGTCTGTCGGGAAGGATTGGTGGGTCAAATTTTGCCGTACAAATCACCAAACTTAGGTTTCGTCATAGATTCTTCGACTACTGCATCTCGTTCATCGACTCACTGATCAATCTCTTAGCGATGACTTTCGTCTCCGTCAATGACCTCGTGATTTGGCATGAGCATCCACGCTTCAATTTGAGCGTTCACTACCGCCGTAAACAACTCGACCTTTGCCTTCACCAACT
The DNA here is from genome assembly GCF_030987335.1 of Cornus florida. NCBI lineage: Eukaryota > Viridiplantae > Streptophyta > Magnoliopsida > Cornales > Cornaceae > Cornus > Cornus florida. The sequence goes on along the minus strand of NW_026775580.1, from coordinate 111,081,835 downwards.
ATGTCTTCACAGATTTGAGCGAAGCAAAAACTGTTGTTGAAGATGATTTGGGGGATGCCGATAGCGTCGATGACCGAGGAGGAGCTGCTTAAGGGTTCTTGGAGGATGGTGATGATGGAAGGCTGATGTTGTTGAACATTTGATGGAATGTGAGATTCCGTCGAAGAATCCATGACCGCAGCGTGTGGAGAGAGAGAGTTGGGAGGAGAAAGAAGATAGAAGTCTGATGTGTAATGGTACTGAAGGGTACTTTTGACATTTCAATATGTCAGATATTTTACAATATAATTGATTTTAATATTAAGGGACAAATTTGTCTTTTCGATCAATTTAAGGCTGTGATAAAATTGAAATAGTTTTGAATTATTTATTTTCTATTGACTAACTTGATATATTTATATATAAGGTTACAATCAATTCTCCTAATGTCTAGGATGTAATTAAGCAAGGGAATTATAAAAATACAAATTACAATCAATTCTCCTAAAGTCTAAGATGTAATCAAGTAAGAAAAAAAGAAAGCCAAAATAAAGATTATACAACTGTACATAATCTTTATCACTCCCCCTCAAGTTGAAGCATGGATATCTACAATGCTTAACTTGTGAACTAAGTGATGAAACTGCTTGGCACCAAGGGCTTTTGTGAAGATATCTGCAGGTTGCTGGTCGGTGGAAACATACATTGTTCGAATCATGCCAGCTTGAAGCTTTTCACGAACCAGATGGCAGTCTATTTCAATGTGCTTAGTTCGCTCGTGAAAGACTGGATTTGTGGCTATATGAAGTGCTGTTTTATTGTCACAAAATAGTATCGTTGGTTGAGGATGATGGACATTTAAATCTTTTAATAAATATGTCAACCACGTTATTTCACAACATGTTGTAGCCATGGACCTGTACTCCGCTTCTGCCGATGACCTTGACACGGTTGTTTGCTTCTTGGATTTCCACGAAATGAGAGAATCTCCTAGGAGAACACAATAACCAGTCATAGATCGACGGGTTTCATGACAACGTGCCCAATCTGAATCACAAAATGCCCTTAACTGGAGTGAACTCGAAAAGGACAAGAATATACCTTGACCTGGCGATTGTTTGAGGTACCTCAAGACTCGGTGTGCTGCCTCAAGATGTGGCTTTCTTGGTTTGTCCATATATTGACTTAAAACATGCACAGGATACATGATGTCAGGACGTGTAACCGTTAGATAAATCAGTCTTCCTATTAAACGACAATAAGAAAAGGGATCCTCCAAAAGTTGTCCTTCAGTTGAATTGAGCTTTAAGATTTTGCTCCATGGGAAATGTTGCTGGTCGTTTTCCCATTAACCCAGTATCCTTGAGAATTTCAAGAGCGTATTTTCTCTGCGATAAAAATATACCTTTCCTCGAGCAGAAAACTTCTATTCCCAAAAAATACTTAAGATTGCCAAGATCCTTGAGCTTGAAACGAGAATGGAGAAATTGTTTCAGTTCATTAATAGACTGCAAATCATTGCCGGCTAGGATAACATCATCTACATAAACCAGAACTGCTAGTAAAGGAATCACCACTGAAATGGATGAATAAAGAATAATCAGCTTTGGACTAAATGTAACCCGCAGCAAGTAGAGCTTCAGAGAATTTGATAAACCATTGGCGAGATGCTTGTTTCAGTCCGTAAAGTGACTTGTTGAGTTTACAAACTCTTGTCTCCCCCTTTCGTCTAAATCCAGGTGGGAGATGCATATAAAGAGTTTCATCAAGATCGCCATGTAAAAAGGCGTTGTTGAAATCGAGTTGATGTAAATGCCAACCATGGATGGCTGCAAGAGCAAGCAAAACTCAAACGGTTACCAATTTAGCCACTGGTGCAAAAGTATCCTTAAAATCGAGGCCCCATTTTTGATTGTATCCCTTTGCAACTAAGTGTGCTTTATAACGCTCAATTGTGTCATCAACATGGTACTTTATCTTGTACACCCATTTGCAACCAATGGGTGTTTTCCCTGGAGGAAGAGAGGTGAGCGTCCAGGTGTTGTTTGCTTCAAGGGCCTGAATTTCGGCTTGCATTGCATCTCTCCATTTGGGTTCACGTACAGCCTGTGAGAAGTGTTGAGGTTCACTCGCAGCAGAAATAGAAGCTATAAAAGCTTTATATGCAGGAGAAAAACGATGGTGAGAAAAACGATAGTAAGAAACAAAATGCGATAAAGGATGAGCTGTACTAACCGGTGTAGCCAATGCCGAGTAGGATGATTGAGCTGGGCAAGAAGGAATTCCTGGACCAACATGGTAATCCTGCAAATAGTTGGGTTGTTTAGTGGTTCGATGAGGCCTAGAGGGTGCAATATCTGGTGAATCCATGGGAGATGACTCAATGGGAGTTGACGGTAAATGCCGGGCTGGTGAGAGCGCAATCTCAAGTGTTAGTTGACTTGTAGTATGTATGGGGAAATATGTCGAGTCAATGCTAAGAGTCTCCACAGGTCCATTGAGTGGTTCAATCGGATAAGGTGACACAAGAGAATCATGAGGTATATGAGAATGAGTTTCATGAGAAAGAGGGAATTGGTTCTCATGAAAGACAACATCACGAGAGGTAAAAATTTTATGAGTCTCTAAGTCGTACACCTTGTAACCTTTTTGGCCATATGGGTAACCAAGAAAAATGCATCGTTTGGCTCGAGCATCAAACTTGGAAGGTTTAAGTGAATGAGTAGAAGCAAAACAAAGGCACCCAAAAACCCTTAGATAATGATAGGAAGATGTAACATTGAACAACCTTTCATAAGGTGATTTCCCAGATAATATAGGTGTAGGAGTGCGATTAATGAGAAAAGTTGCAGTGAGAATAGCTTCCCCCCAAAAATGTTTAGGTAACCCAGCTTGAAACAATAATGCTCGAGCAACATTTAAGAGATGGCGATGCTTTCGTTCTGCTACTCCATTTTGTTGTGGAGTGTCGGGGCAACTAGTTTGGTGCATTATCCCTTTTTCAGAATAAAATGTGGGCATGCAAAATTCTAACCCATTGTCGCTACGAATGGTTTTAACTCGGAGAGCAAATTAAGTTTCAACTAACTGGATGAAAGATTTGAGATTATAACGAGTCTCGGATTTATGTTTCATCAAATATACCCAAGTGCAACGAGTGTAATCATCCACAATGGTAAGAAAATAGTGAGCCCCGGAAATGGAACATGTTCGGTACCCATCCCAAAATCAGTGTGCAATAATTCAAAGGGTGAAGAAATGGATATATTACTCAAAGGAAATTGAAATCTGCTTTGTTTAGCTAAAGGACAAATTGAACAAAATGGAACAGTAGAATAAGAAATCTCAGAAACATTATTAGAAAGAAAGTTTAAACATTTATTCGATAGATACCCTAAGCGTTGATGCCAAAGCATGGAAGCTGGTGGAATGGTCTGAGATACAGCACAAATGGAAGAAGTGAGGTAATATAGTCTATCTCGTTCTCTACCCATCCCAATCATCGTCCTCGAGCATTGGTCCTGAATGATATAAGAATTAGGAGTGAAGATCAGTGAACAATTGGAATCTCGTGTGAGTGTTAATGTGGGTGAAATGACCACTGATCCAACATGAGTTACTGGTGTAGTATTCCCATTTGGAAGTGTGACAGTGCTAGAACCATTGGATTGAATAGAAGTAAGAAGAGATGGTGATTTAACCATATGATCTGTTGCACCACTATCAAGAATCCATAACGTGGAATCAACAATAGATGAAAAGCTTAAAGAAGTACCTGAGAGAGTTGAAATAGAAACCTTGCTACCTACTTGGTTAGCAATGTGGGCGGGCTTGGTGATGAGAGTTAGAAGTTGATGACACTGCTCTTGAGTGAATGGAAGAGAGTTAGTTCTAGGCCGTTGCATTTCAGTGGTTGAATAGGATGCTTGATTGGCGCTTGCACCAACAGACTCTTTATGAAGACGATGTCCTAGCAGATGCCCATGAATAAGATAACATTTGGTTATTGTGTGACCAACCTTACCACAATGTTCACATGTTGTTCGCTCACGAGTTCCTCATTTCCTTTTGTCAGCATTCTTGTAATTCTTATTATCTCGTATCTCGCCATTACTTTTAGAAACGAGAGCAGCAGCTTCAGGAATCGAGACAACAGTGGTAATTTCCCTTTGTCGTTCCTCTTGTAGCACCAAAAAGAAAACTTTATTTACAGAAGGAAGCGGCTCCATCAGCAAGATTTGACCATGAACCATGGAATAAGATTCATGAAGTCCCATTAGAAATTTCATGGTTCTTTGGCGCCTTTGGTATTCAAAGACTTCCTTCATGGCACCACAAGAACATGAGGGCGTAAGAGATAGTGCATTGAGTTCATCCCAATGACCCTTCAGTCTTGTGAAATAGGCAGCAATGGACATAGTGTCTTGTGTGAGATCATGAATCTCACGTTCGATTTGAAAAATATGGGGAACATTAGTTTGCGAAAAACGTTCCTTCAAGTCTTTCCACATCTCGTGGGCTGATTCGGAATAAATCACACTTGCAACAAGATCCTTAGAAAGGCTGTTGTATAGCCAAGAGGTAACCATATTGTTACAACGAATCCACTGTTGCAAGTCAAGATCCGATGAATTGGTTGGCTTGGGGATCGATCCATCGATGAAACCCACTTTGTTTTTAGCACTTAATGCCATGATCATTGCTCGACTCCATGTTGTATAGTTGTCACCAGTTAAAAGCTGGGAGACTAACATCATCCCCGGCTGATCTAAAGGATGAAGATAGAGAGGATGAGATGGAGTGTTGTGTTGATCAGACACGGCAGAATGGGAACCAGATTCTGGTTTTTTATCTCCCATTAAAAAGCTGCCAAAATGATCTAGAAATTGCTGGAATAGGCAATTCCAAGTTGAAGAATGAGCAGGAGCGTTAAAGTTCTGATGCCATGATAAAATTGAAATAGTTTTGAATTATTTATTTTCTATTGACTAACTTGATATATTTATATACAAGGTTACAATTAAATCTCCAAATGTCTAGGATGTAATCAAGCAAGGGAATTATGGAAATACAAATTACAATCAATTCTCCTAAAGTCTAGGATGTAATCAAGCAAGAAAAAAAGAAAGTCAAAATAAAGATTATACAACTGTACATAATCTTTATCAGTGTTTGGATGCCAATTCTTCAAAGGGTGTCATTGTTAAAAAAAAATAGGCATGACAACCTCAAGAAGTGTCATTATACTTTATTCTTCTTCTTCTTTTTCTTTTTTTTTTTTTTTTTTTTTTTTTTTTGTTTCGGCGACATGTCTTTTCAATACCACATGACTTCAATAATGTTGGGTTTAATAGCATGAAATTTATGCTTTGTGAGTTAAAATTGAAAGAAAAATTACATAAAATCTAAACTAACATGATTTATTTTATTTTTTTTTTCATTTGAAATGCACAAAGGTCAAGTCAGAAGGCAGTACAAAGGCATAAGCCAAGCCAGATAAAGGCATACAAATCATGAAGTAATACAATAAAATGAAAAACAGACTCCAGATTTGTTGAGAAAGAGTCACTGCTCTAGAACGGAAACTATCAAGGGAGAAAAGCAGTAAATTAAAGTGACCAAATGTCAGGCCATCATCAAGGCAACAGCTCTAAAACTGCATCCACAAGGCACCTCCACACACCCAACCCCACACAAGATCAAATCAAGCCAGGGAAGAACAAAAATCGACCTAGATCAGAAATCTAGCCGAAGGGAAAACAATAAATCCACCCCGTTGAGTCTGAAACAAACCAAACAATAGCATATCTAGCCATACAAAACAAAAAAATAACGTGAAAAACCACCCACATGCAGACTTATTGTGACACACCGATGTTATTAACATGTGGGAGGCAAGCAAGGTCACCTCCCCACTCCTATAGAAGGGAGCAAAGCAGAAGGGGCCGAATGGTTGTGAGAGAAAGAGAGATGGGGAAAAGAGAGAACAGAGGAAAAGTTAGAGGAATGCTATATATAATAATAATTATACAATCATTTAGGCCCAATTAGGTTGGAAATAAATGAAAGGAAAATAAAAGAAAGAAAATGAAGGGTATGGTTTTTTGTGTTTGGTATAAAATTTTAAAGGAAAATAAAAGGATTTGAAGGATACATTTAGCTTAATGAGTTGGTTTTGTTATCTTCTAAAATTAAATGGAATACTAGTATTTTTTATGAGACTTTGTTAACATCAAATTTAACCTTATATTAAAAAAAGATAAAATCTATATAAAAAGTATGATAGTAAATTCATTAAAATTGTGTTATGCTGCATCTAATTGGAGTTTTGAATTTGAAATTGTTGGAATTGAAGAAAAATTTAATTTAATTTTCTGAATTATTTTTATCCGATGCTACTATTTCTAATTTCAAAACTCCAATTCCATGCAACTTAGTCTAAAATAATTTTTTCTCTTTATTTTTTCAAACACGATTGTTATATATATTTTTTCCCTTTAAATTAAACAGTTGTCCTTCCGGACTTGTCAGAAATTCTAATACTTTTTGTTGCAATCTGAAACTACGAATGTGGACTACAGGTATGTATAGTGAATCAATATGTAACACTCCATAAATAATTGGACCCCTTTCGATCCAACCATAGGGATATATATAAATATATATATGGTTTGATTTAGCTTTGTTTTAAAAAGCAGTTTTCAAGATTGGGAGAAAATTTCAGAGCGCACTAGAATCTTTACTTCTCTTCAAGCAAATCCATACATTTTACATTTTCATTCTTTCAATGTCTTTTGTGATAGCATTCCATATCTCATGTCAACCAAATTTAACCGGAGTCAAATTTACACCAAAAAAAAAAAAAAACTAGAGTCAAAATAGTTGCAAAATGAACTGGTTTCACTACTACCTTTACCAGCAAGACCAATTTAAAGAAGTTCCGAAATCCAAAATTCATTTTTACCACGTATTTATCATTCTAAACATCTGTATAAACTTTATTTTGTAAAGAATTGAAATATCACAAAATTTCAACTTTTATATGTTTAGGGAAGATAAATATTTCAATTTTTATTTTTTATTATGCTCTTCTTTTTCTTGATTATAGTATTAGTGTGGATATCATATCATTCCACTAACAAGTACTTAACAAGTTCTACTACCATTGCGTCAATTCTTATTAATAAAAGGAATTTGTCCAAACAAGTAACCTATTTACCTTACTAACTGTAAAACCTGCATCAGGTTTAGTTTACATACATGCATAACAAAATTGGTAGTTTCTGCATGGTTCCTGTTGTTTTAGACCACTTGAAATACTACTTATTATGCAGGGCCAATATCACAGATCAAATATGGTATTAGCAAAATCCTCCTAATAAATTCAGAGCATCAGCAATTGTAATTCACTATTCTTGGGGGAGAAGCAGCCCCTTAGATGAAATCATGAATTGTCCAAAATTCCCTAAACATGACAATAGTCTCGGTGACTCGCTACAATTTCAACTCAAGGGCTATAAAACTAACAATTTATCAGATTTAGAAATTCCAAACAAATACTACCTCTTTAAAAAAAAAAAAAAAAAGGGAAAAGGAAAGACAAGGCTTCTGCTCTTTCCACAATGTATCATCCTTAAAGCTCTGGCTTACTGGATTTCGAATTCTTCTTCGAACCTGCTTTCTTTCCTCCCCACCACTGCCGAATCCTGTGGGCCGCTGTGTCAGCATGTATTTTTAGTTGCTTCCCCGTGTCTTGAATTCCTCTTGTGATCTTCTCTTTCCAGTCGATCTTCGTACTTTCTTTATCTCTCAGAACCTTTCCCTGTTGAGAATTGAAGATTACATAAGCAATCTGTCACTCGTCAAAACCTATATCACTCTGAGATGAGGTCCGGTTTTACCAATTTAGAGGGGAAGTGCTCCTCATCCTCATCTTCGTCATCTGCATCTTCACCACCGAAGTTTTGATTCATCAAATCTTCCCTCGAGTACATCTGCATGCCAGGTGCTCCTGGCATACCCTGAAAGCAGAGTAAAACAAAATTTAGTAGCGCAGTAAAGTATAAATGGTATGAATAAATACAATATTACCAGTTAAGCAGATTAATACCTCCATGGATTTCATTATCTTTTCCATTTCAGCCTCTTTGGCTGACTTCGGAACAAAAGCCTCCCCTGGACTCCTATCCTGAGAAAAATGAACATTTAGGTTCATGATTTATGAAACTATAATACTTTTTCTTCCTTGATTAAATGTGCAAAGCCAAGCAGCTCATTCATGGATAATGACAGACATCCACATAACCAAGAAATAGAGATCGCATCCATGTATCTTTTGTAAAGGAGAGGTGGCAAAACTTCGATTGATGTCCATGTATACAAGTCTATAAAGACTGCATATCATGATCAAGACATTATATAACACAAGTTGAGCATGCAAGGAGAAAAATTCTTGGAAGTAAAAAATCATGCTAAAAGTTTGGTCCCGTAAACTATCCAAATCCTAGAACTCTGATTTAATATTTATTCTACAAGTTTTTTCTTATGGTGACTGTCTTGACAAAAGAAAAATAATAACCTCACCTCCACTACGGAAAATTTGTTGCCACCCAAACAATTACAAGAATATATATTGCTCGGATAACTAGATTAATATAGTAAATTTCAAGCAAAATGTTTAATGGTCTTCAACATAAAGATCACATGGAGTTTAAATTATCAGCATAGAGAAAACAGGAGGAAAAGAAACCATGTCAGTTACTTTATCTTAAGTGGTGCCTTGTCAAACTCTGATTCTTGGGCTTTCTTGTAGTACCATCTATCCATCTTAATTCTTTTGAACACATTATTCTTGATTTCCTGCATTTCGTATCTTAAAGGATCATAGGACTTGGAGCCTAATGATATTTTTCATATTACTTTACAGGCACTTAACACATTGACTTCACTCATAGTTTCAATTTATGGCAATGTATATTTCCGCTTTGAGACATAAATTTTGTTCTGTATTTATAGCATATACTTTATGATTTGTTCTATTAGCTTAACTGCCCCTTCAACATCATAGTTTCAATTTTGTTCTTTATTTATAGCATCTACAGATAACATATATTGCAATTAACATGGAATTTCACCTCAATTCCATTTTGCTTTTCCTTCTTTGGACAATACAAGCTTTTCTACTTTAAGTACTGCCACTCAGTTATTGGGATGGGAACGTATTTCCTCCACCCTTCAGTACCATTTCTTGAAAATTGTACATATATATTACATTAACCTATTTCCTCCAACCAACAGGCCGCAGGTTAACTGCCACTGGCAAACTTAAATGTTGCTATGGGCTGACTTGACTCGTACAACAAGAAGTAAAGCCATTTCCTTTATTATAAGCTCTTAACTCCGCAAATATCGATCAAAACTTGAACCCTTGTTAAATGGAGTAAATAGGGAAGAAAATCCTTCGGTCAAGACGGTATGGTTCTAAGGGCCCCTGTTCGGGCTAACGTGAAGTCGTTTCTGATTGGCCTAATGGCCTATAATCCACTTCTAAAATTATTAAATGTTCATCCTTTTTTTTTGGAATGTGTATCAAATCTGCATGCCATACATTCACAGACATTGACTATACAACAACAAAGCCTTTTCCCATACATTCACACATGTTGACTATATAAAACAATAAAAAGGATTTAGGCTGAAAAAACAACAATAAAAAGGAAACAGAAATAGAAACACGCCAAGACTTAATCCATATAACATAAACATAGGAAAGATTAAAAAATAAAAAGGCAATAATATACATAAGCATATTAACTTAGGGTAACAGAACTCGTAACCTTAGGAACTGGTGGTGGCTTGGTACTGCATGCTTTAGTGAGGTCATTGCAAAGGTAATTCACCAATGAATCTTTCTGAGGCTTGTTTTTATATAAATATTCCGCAACATCAGTATCAGAATATCCCATGACCTGTAACATCTCAGAGTGGAAAATCTAATTACAACACGCACATACACATATAAAAAAAAGTACATTTCAGATTGTTAAAGAGCTGAAATTAAAAAAAACTACGACTTTTTTTTTTTTAATGGAGGGTGTCCCCACCCCCTTGGGAGCGGAACTATTCCCTTCCTATTCCCGCAATCACCCCCAAAACACATGTATCAGGTAAGCTCATGGTGGAGACTTGATGCTCCATGCACAGAGGCCTTGAATGGATCACACAAACATTATTCATCTAATCTAAGCCTATGACATTGAAGTAATATTATTTGTGATTACATCCATTTTCCACCAACCATTTACCCTCAAATGACAGTAGACTTCGTTGCCAAGAACAATTATATGTGGGTTAAATTGACTATGCAACAAAGGTAAAATAAACATGAAATCTCACCTCCTGACATGCCCGCTCAATTGTTTTACATTCTGAATTGCACTGTCCTTCCGAGTCTTGTTCGACAAGCTACACAAGTTGCAAAATTGAAGTTAGATATCTTGCTAAGGCATTAAAAACTGAAGTTGTACCCAATCTGGGCATCAAAAGTCTACATTTACAACAGCAATACTAATATACTATAAAATCTTAAGTCCCTGCTACATGGAAACCACCCACCCACCCACTTTAACACAATCCTTGTCTCCTGATTGAAAATTTGTAAGCTCGTACACAATTTCATTGACATTCTAACGACATGCCATCACTAATGAAAAATACAGTATCCCAATGGGTCGATGAAGATCCATAGAAATACTTCCAAAAATGGAAGGAGAAAAAAAGACTAATTTTAGACAATCGGGAAGTTCAAAAAGAAAGACATACATCATTCTCACCTCCAATCTATCCCCTTGTTCTACTATATCAATTTTTAGAATCCAATCTGCTTCCTGCTTCTTCAAATTGCAAATATTCTCCGCTATTTCAATGATTTCGTACTCTGAGATCTGATCTCAAAATTGAACAGAACACAAAATGAGAAAAAATAAATCAATTAAACAGTTAGTTCTAACATAAAATAGATTGTAAAATATTGGAGATGAACCTCATTGATAACATTGAACAAAACAAAAAATTACAATTAAAAGTTATAGACATGTATCTTATTGCATACTAAAAGATTCTTGGGTAGCACACTTAACGGAGGATCCAGTTGGATTGGAGTTTGGCAAATGTGCAAGTTTAGCAGTTTACGTAAAAATAGGAGATTACAAATCACCTAATGTTTGTAAATCCTAACTTGACAACAGTAAGTGTCAATTTTAGTCCACAAGATATAAGCGTTATGTTCTTAATGCCATGTCCAATTTCCCTTTCTTCTTTGTTTAAAATTTGAATCATGTGGCAAGAGCCAAGAAACTTTTGAAAACTACACCACTATTGAGATGTGCCCAAAAATATATTAACACAAATATTTTGTGTGCCTTGGGGTAGGACCGGGCTGCGCATGGACAATGCAATTTGATTTTGTGATGTGATATAGTGTGGTATGTGCAGGGAATCAAAGTAAAAGGTTTACTTTTCTCCTCTTACAATTTTTTTTTTTTTTTTTTTTTTTTTCCTGCATTTCAGAAATGTTCGGACTATCCATATGAGTTAAATTGGACTTGTTCTTTTCTTCTTTTTTACATGTTAAATACTTGCATAAATCAAAGGCCCAATTTCAGATATTTTTCCTTGGCATAGCCCTGTTGGGATTGCAAATATATCACAAATGTCTCTTCTTCTCTGCATCTTATTCTAATAACTTTTATCTTTATATTTTTGTTTCAATGAACACTAAGAGTAGCCAATTTGTGCAATTTTTGCCCAAAACTAAGTAATGATACTTTGTTATTTTGGTTTCACTCGCAATGTGTAAAGCTCCATATTGCAAGGTGTAGGCAACCTGAAACTCTACCGATAATATAGAAAGGGTGACCTCAGAAGCCATCTTCATTAATAAGGTTACATATCTAGTGGATGCAAAATCACTTCAAAGTGGACTCAATTCAACAAATTATAAAATTTTGATAAGTTATTCCAGTTTTGTTATATTATTATTTGTCCTTATTTGTTCAATAATAAGAGCACAATACCTAAGTATATTACCAACATTAAATCTGAAAAAAAAAAAAAAAAAAAATCAATCTCTACTAACAACATCTTCCAACGAAAATCATGGGAAAGGTTGGTGGAAATCCAATACATTGAATAATACCCACTGAACCAATCCATAAATATATATGGAGAAAGACTCAGATGTCGAATACGATAAAACATGTCACAATTAAATTAAATTATTCATAATGAGCGATTTACCCAGCTACAAAACGAGCATATCAAGATAGACTGGAGACAAAATCAATGAATAAAATTAACCCAAACATCTATGTAATTAACCACAAGTTCTTGAATAAACATATGGGGAGTGATTAGAAACAAACCCAGCTAGTAAAAATACCTTCTTTGGAGAGATCTGATCTTGCTTTGTCTGTACTTGTAGATATAAGTGTTGTGCGAGCTTTTCACAGACCTGGCACTTTATATACGGTATGTCCTCTCTCCTAGCAACCATAACTGGTTTCTTGGCACAATGAGAGATTGGTACCCATGACGATATAATCACTAATGATATCAATAAGACAACAATTTGATCGATTTTCGCCATTACTACTTCTCTCTCTAAACACCTCTCTGAGTCTCTCTAGAATGCGAAGAACTCTCAGAGTCAAGTCTCTATTGTATGGTCGCGGTCGCGAACAGAGCAACGCTTGTTCGTTAATGGCTCAAACAAACTGTAACTCATCGAAATATTTGGACAGAATTACCCCTAATGACTCACTTATTTTCATAATACGACGTCGTGGAGTTGTTTGATTAAATTGTTACGTGTTTAGCTGTTTCTGATTGGTTACTTAACGCCACGTGTCTTGGGCCCATCCGTCGAGCCAAAAGAACCCAGACGACACGTGCTGTCATACTAATGGATTCTCGTTTCCATTAGCGTGTGATACCGACGCAGTAAATAAAAACTCATGAAACAATTTCCATTTCTGAAGTAATTCGATTCAAAATGACAGAAACACCCCTGTATGACAACGTGTCATTCTCTTAGTCTTACACATAGAAACAAATTGGATTACGAATGCAGAGTAACTCTTACCCACTATCTAAAACCCTAATTGTTCCTGCATTACACCCCGAACCAAATCAACTAGGGTTTTGCACTCATCGTCTTCGAAGATAATTCAATAACGGCGTTGACATGGCTTTGGCTCCAATCGAACCCCAAAGCTCTCCAAAACCACACAAATTTAGTAATTTCGTGGGCGAAAACTACGAACTCGCATTAAACCAGTCGATACCAAACCTTTTAGACTCACTTCGCACACCCTCTTTTGATTTATCTATTTTTGCCTCCACTTTCAACGAATTAATGCAAGCTAAGGTTAATCCACCTCTAGAAGTCATCTGGGTTTACTCGGCTTTAACCTTTCGCAGCAACAATTCAGCAAAAGACGACCCTTTGAATCGATTAACAGTCATAAGAGAAATTTTTCAGTTGATATCGGCTTGTTCGGCTTCAGTTAGCTGTTCGAAAAGCATTGTTTTAATAGCTCCTGTTATATACGAAGTGTATAGATTAATTGTTGATTTGAAGGCGAAAGATTTGGGTCGTAAGAGAGAGAAGAAAGTGAAGATTGAGGTCAAGTCTTTAGTTAACGTGATTCTCGGGTACATTAGTTTGTGTTGTTGTGAAGATTCGAATGATGAAGACATGTTGGGTTTGGATTCGGATGATTTAATTCGACCTTTGGAGGACCTAGTTTGTGTTTGGATCGGTGATCAAGTTGATGCCAATTCAGGGGGAAAGGATGGTTTTAGATTGTTTTTTCCACTGGTGACTGATGAGATTACTGAAAGGCTCAGTAAAGGAGAGTGTGAAGTTAGTGAGCTGGCCGGAGTTGTGATCGCGGAGGCATTTCTGTTGAGACTGTGCTTGGATTTTCATGTGGGGATTGAGAGATTGGAGTTGGAGAAAGAGTTGAGGAATTGGATTGTTGGTTCCATGTCGGGTTTTCGGAACTTTTACTTCTTCGGTTAGTCCCACCTTTCACTTCTTCTGTTAGTCCCACCTTTCACTTCTTCTGTCAATATTTTATCAACTATTGGTTGGAGTTCAGATTGATTGTTTTTTGAAAAATATAATATATTTTTCCCAACTTTTACTGGTATTGCACATAGTTTGTGCCTAAATGAATAGGTGGGATTCTTTGCACAAACAATTTGGTCTTGCATCATTTCTTTTTAAACATATTTGGGATGTATTTGGTTTTGTTTATTTTGTTCATTTCTCAATGGTATTTGTTTATATTTGAGATAGTCATTCAATTGTACCTATTCAATTAAAAAACAAAAAAGGAACTCCCGCATATAGAAATCTATATGACAAGTAACCCTGAATCAAGTGCAATGCATTTATCTCAAAAAGACATGCCTTGAGACTGTGCTTGGATTTTCGTGTGGGGATTGAGAGATCAGAGTTGCAAAAAGAGTTGAGGAATTGGGTTGTTGGTTCCATGACTGGCTTTCGGAACTTTTAGTTCTTTGGTTAGTCCATACCTTAACTGATTTTCCCACCTTTCACATCTTGTGTCAGTATTTTATCAACTATTGGTTGGAGTTCAGATTGATTTTTTTTTGCCAAAAATATCGTTCCAAACTTTTATTGGTTTTGCATCCAGTGAATGATACATAGTTTGTGCCCAAATGAATAGGTGGGATTCTTTGCACAAGCAATTTGGTCTTGCATCATTTCTTTTTAAACATATCAGTGATGTCTTTGGTTTTGTTTATTTTGTTCATTTCTCAATGGTAGTTGGTATTTGTTTATGTTTGAGATGGTCATTCTATTGTGCCTATTCAATTAGAAAACCAAAAAGGAACTCCCTCCATATAGTAATCTATATGACAAGTAACCTTGAATCAAGTGCAATGCATTTATCCCAAAAAGACAAGCCTTATAATGATATATATTTCCCCCTTGAATCATTTAAAGGAAGATGAGACATATTGATCCCTTTTTATGTGATTGCCTTCATTTTCTTTCTTCGAATGTTATTAATGAACTGACATTTAAATATTGTTGGTTCTTGTCCAAAAAAATTTGTGACATTCTAATTTCTCCTATATATTGCCAGAGACCCTTGTGAGGATGCTACTGGAGCCTACTTTGCCTATAAGCTCCTTATTGGTTAGTATCTCTTCCTTTGAATGCTTTTGAATCATTCTACTTCTTCATTTGATAATCTATATTCAGGTCCAATGAATTAAGTTTGCGATGCATGCTTTTTCAGTTACATATATGTTCACTCTTTAAGGTACACGAGCAAAAAATGAGTAATTTTTAATGATTGTACTTTAAATATGATGATGGAAATAGAATCCCCGTAAGTTGGGGAACCAAATGAGTCAGTGGTCATGCTCACCCTTTACCCGGAAGATATGATGGTGGGAATTCTCAGAGATTGGTAGTTGGATCATTGATTAAGGAGTTGTAACAGAAAGGTGGACCATTGATTAAGGAGTTGCAGTAAGATTATGAAATGTTGAGATTGCGGAAGGAGACACTTATTGAATGGTAATCTTTTGAAATGTGAAGGGATAGGTGTTTTATTGCTTGGATTTAAAAAATACATGATTTGATATAGGTATGTTTAATAATTTTCTAGTGTAAGACATGATAGAAAGATGGTCTTGGAATGATTGTTTCTAAAAACTTTTTCTTGGTAGACTTTGGTGGTTACTAGCAATGTCAAACCATGAATGGGAAGAAGGAATAATTTGTTTATAAAATATTTACTTTTTTGTCTTTAATTTTGTTCAGCATTGTCCTTTTGAACTCTTAAAATCATTTGTCATTTAACTCTCTCTTCACATATTGAGCTGTATGTCACATAAGTTCTTTGTTTTCCTATGACATTTTCCCTTTATTGTTCATGCTACTTGGCCATCTGCATTTTGTTGAAGTCTAAGAATTAGAATAGTATTGTGTAAATGCCATTGCAGAAATCTGAAGATGAGATTTTTCTGAGGAAAATTCTGTATGATGCTGTGGTATTAGTGGACTATTCATTCGTTAATCCTGAGAGAGTGATTCATGTACCTGCCAAGAACATGAGAAGTCTAGCCATTGCCAGATTGATGGTTACACATGAAGCCATAGAGTTGTTTAGGTATGTAAATCCCAATTGAAAATCTAACCAAACTCTCAAAGCAAAACTTACTGGAAGGAATGGGGTGAAAGGGGAAAAAAAAAGAAGCTTTTTTTTTCTTCCTGAAATTAACTCATAGCAGAAATCTTATCATCATCTTCCTGTTTGCAGGGAAGACGGGAATCAAACTAAAGCCATCTCTTATATAAATGCCTTCTCTAGATCTCATTTACCTTCTCAACTGATTAAGTGGTTCACTAGTGAGATTGGCAAGGAGGGCAAAGCTAGTAGACCAAAGGGATCATCACCTAAAGCATTATTGAGTAAGTGGCTCTGATATATTTCATCTTTGGTGTTGCCTATCATACATAACGAGTTGCCATAAACAGTTTATGACTAATTTATCAACTGCAATTCCCCAGAATGGTTACTTAACCTAGAGAATCAAGGGATTAAATCATTGGATGATGGCATCTCAAAATGGTGTGCCAAAGTAGATTTTTCAAAAGCAGACTATGAGCAACTGGCATATAATGCAGAAGGGGACAAGTCGGCTGGTGATCTCTTCTACATTGATAACAAGGGTGAAATGGAAATTGGGAACGTGGGGGATGAACAGATGAATGAGTCCATGAGTGCTGCATTTGTGGCTGCTGCCCAGACAATGACACCTGACGAAAATGGTCGGAGAAGAAAACGGAAGGAACGGAAAAATATTGAAAAGAAAAAACAGGTAAAGTTTCTCAAGTACAATCTATATGACAATTCTGGTTCATCAGGAGATAAGTTCACACTCAGCAAAGATGCTTCAAATAGTGAGAGCGACGTTGAGAATCCACTTTCCGATGAAGATGTGGCGGTGAATGAGTAATAATGGCCTATGGAGAAATTCTTAATGGACAGGCAAGACATACATGCAGTCTGTTTCATGGTTGGCTAATATATGTTTATGACTGACAGTTGTCAATAGGGAGCCGGTATGATGCTTCTAGGATGGTTCTCTTTCGCTATCTAAATATAGTTTCCAAATCATTTGTCCTTGAGTTTTCATTTCCAAATCATTTGTGCTCTGATTTTCAGGAATTTTTGCCCCTGTAAACAATGTATTCTGGATGGCATTGCCATAATCAATCTATTTTGTTGAAGCCTCCTGATATATTATTCTAGCACCTTTTGCACTTTAACTCCAGTCATCTATGTTACAAGAGGTTACATACAATTGGTTTCTTACTTTCCTTGTATTGAAAAAATATAATAATAATAACAAATAAATAAACACACCGCGTTTGGTGATGCAAAATGAAGGCAGATTAAATGAAGAAATAACACGAACATGTATAGCTCTAGAGATGCTGTGGAGAAGCAGAATCAAGATTACACAATTGCAGCTCCCTATATCTAAATGTTTGCTCCTGACCTCTCTAGAACCTGAAGTGAAAGTGAGCAACTATTGCGAGTATCTCGTTTAACTCATTGAGAATGGCCATTAAGCTTAAACATCAAAACCCCTCCGATGGTCCAGAAGAAGTTAAAAACTCAAATCCCGGAAATGCATAGTCCATGAAGCTTGAACTTCTCCGAAGTATCTCCACAAAATTTTGCCAGAGCACACTTCCCTGCTATCAGCAATAAAACAGCAAAATCAGTGACATATCCCATATCATTGGAAAATGGATATAGAAGAAAAGCACAAACATTGCTCCTGTTAGAGTGTAAGGATGAAATGGCAGCTTTTTTACTTTTGTCAAGATAGTAAAAAAAATATGAACCAATTGCTAAGAGCCTACAAAACAATCTCCTATAATTAAACACAATATTTTGGAATGATTTCAGAGGAAAAGTTTCAGTTTAAAAGGCATCAATATCCATATTTTGCATAAAAAACATATTTAAATGATGCAGGAACAATAGTACCTCGATTAACACTAACCTTGTAAAACAATGTGAGAGGTTCCTTAGCCCTGGAAACTATGATGGTACTGAGCACACAGCTTCTCCAAGAGCATGTACGGTTTCCAGAAGTGGTGGATTCAATTATTGTCATGGATAACTATTTTCTAAATTTGTGATGTCCGAAGTGCTTCCTACAGTCATGCCAGTCTGCACAGATGTGGACTCTCGAACATTTTGATTTTGTTTCATGGGAGATGCTTATATGAGCAAAAGCTAGAGCCAACCTTTCAGTGTGATAAATAGCTCCTTCCAAGGAATTATTGAAATGGTTTTTCATCATGTTGTGACACCACAGAGTCAAAGATTACTGAAATTTTGATAAGGTTTCTGTTGCTGGATAAACAATCAGATCATATGCAATATCCAACTGCTCGCTATGATAAAGCAAGCCTCCTCCTTGACCTCCTGATTATTGTAATGAAAGCACATAGCTTGTATCCAGTGTACAACCTGCTTCCCTCATTGATCATTAGCCAACGGGTGAATATCAATTCTCAGAGGCCTGCCCTTTTACTCTGACTGACTGACTCGGCTCTTCCCTTAAAGCATGTTGATTGCAGAATGCTTCTCTGATGGCAATATTAAGAGTGTGTGCAATGGTCTTGGAAGGAACAGGAGCAACCAACAATACCTTGGCATGGCCTTCACAATCAGTGTATCCCTGGATTCAAGCAAAATTCAAGCAAGCAGCCAAGTTTCTGTACCAGGCTCAATTAACATTTTGTCAATGAACAACTCTACCTTAATGGTATCACTTGGTTTTCCAAGAACATCAACAGTCCCTAAAATATGCTCGGACCCTTGAAATATTGAGTTCATTGTCATCGAGTTAATTCACCCAATTGTAGACAGATTTCCTTGATATTGGGATCTGAAGCATCTTGAGCAAAGAACATGTGGGCTTGAGCATTGATCTCCACCCAGCTACATCCTGGTTCCTTTTTCATATATAGTTAAAGTCGATTCCAGGTACAAGCTCAAAAAGTTTCCCAGCAGCTTTTTGGCCAAATTTCACACTTCCATGCATTTTACTACCCCAAAGAACAGTCTCCCAAATCAAGGCATTCTGGTTTAGCTTCATTTCCTCGATAAAATTTTCAACCCCGTAAAACTTGCCTGCTCGACAAAGGATATTGACCATACAAGCATGATGCTCAATTGTAGGCGTAATTCCATAGACCGTGCTCAGTGAATCAAAATACTTTTTCCCTTCTTCAGTCATACTCATGTGACTGCATGCAGAAAGAACACCTATGAAGGTGATCTCATCAGGTTCAGTGCCTTCATCTAACATCAACTTAAAGGCTTTAAGAGCCTTCTCTCCTTCCCCATTTTGCGAGTATCCACATATTATCGTGTTCCACAGGACAATGTTTCGTTCAACAATGTCTTTGAAGACTGCCTCAGCATCTTTTATGCATCTACATTTTGAATACACGTCAACAATTGCACTAGCAACGTATGTATTGCCCAACACCCCAGACTTTATAGCCAAGGAATGGAGCTGCCACCCATTTTCTGGGGTTGTTAGACTGGAGCAACCACTTAAGCAGCTGGAGAGAGTGAACTCATTGGGCATAACGCCTTCTCGTTGCATTTGACTGAAACACTTGAGTGCTTTCCTCCCTTGATTAGCCTGAGCATAATTGCCAATGATCACTGTCCAAGTGCTTTCATTTAATCTGTTGACTGAAAGGGCATTCCTTGAAGCTGAATCGTGATTATGTATTGCCTCAAACATTTGCAAACCCCTTTGAACAAATCCAATTTTAATGTAGAATGTGATAAGTCCATTGCCAACTGAATTATCAGATTCGAAACCGTGTTTACATATACAAGCGTGGATGTATTCACCAAAATGCCAATCACCCAGATTAGTGGCAACACTAATGAGACTGGAGATCGTAAATTGATTTGGCCTCACACCCTTATGCTTCATTTGACAAAATAACACGGCTGCTTCTTGGCTCTGGCCTTGCTGATTGAGACAATTGATCATTTCACTCCAGGCCACTACGCTGGGATCCTTGATCCTCCCAAAGACTTTAAATGCATCATCTGCCAGTCCACCCTTAGAGTACATATTGAGAAGGCTACAACTCACATACTCATTAAGCTCACAACAACTTTTATTGCCATAGAATGCACAGCCCGAGCTTCTCTCAGATCTCCAGAATTTGCACAACCCTTGAGGACGGTTGATAAAGTAAACTTGCTGAACTTCATCTCTGATTCTGTCATGCTGGAAAACACTTTGAAGACTTCCTTCCCATCACCCAACTGAGCCCATCCATCAAGCAGTGAATTCCACAATACAGCATTCTTCTCAGGCATGCAGAAGAACACTTTGTTTGCAATTTCCATCTCGCCAACAACAAGAGCAGACCCAACAAATACATCTGAAATCTCACCAGATTTAATTACTTGGGCATGCAACTGTTCCCCAAAATGTACATCCAAGCACATTGAACAACCTTTCAAGACAGTAGCAATTGTAAATCCATTTGGCCTAATACCTTCCTTTCTCATCTCATAGAACATCTCAAAACCATCACTGCTATGTCCTTCTGTTGACCCTAAAATCGGCTGGCTAGAGCCGATCTTAAATTGATGTAAGCCGGGCGTGCCAGAACCAAATATATGGTTCGAGTGTATTTTGTCAACTTATAGTCTCTTAGGGAATGTTGACTTCAGGCGATTATACGAGATAGAGAACAAATAAACTCCTAAATGAGTTCAATATTGTCTTAATTAAAAGGACTTTCTGTAAACAAATTATAGTAACATAACAAAAGAATAGAAAAGGGGAGATAATGGATATAGCAAGAAAAGAAAAGAAAAGGAAAGAATGAGGAAATATTAAAAGAAGAGAAAGAGAGGAAGAATTCTTCTAAGGGTACTTGGTACAAGGACCCTAATTATGAGGTTTTCTCGGCAGAAGTTAGAGATGAATTAGAAGTTAACGTTGCAGAGGTTAATATCAAAAAGCCATACGTTTGTGAGGCGTTGGTTAAACCTAAACCGACCACGGGGGGTAATTCATCAACGTCAACATCGGCAGCAAGGAAAGGTCCTGCCGATACCGGGAAAAGTTATTTGTTCGACTTATCGAAAACAGATCAAATTTTTGATCACTTGATGGCTGATAAAATGATATCTTTGCCTAAAGGGCATATGATTCCATCGGCAAGTGACTTGAAGGCAAAAGAGTATTGTAAGTATCATAACTCTTGGAACCATGCTACTAATGATTGTACTATTCTACGAGGTGTATTGCAGAAAGCTATTGACGAAGGCACTTTAAAATTCCCGAAGAAAACTCCAGAGACCATGAAGGTGGATACTAATCCATTTCCAACAATCACATCTACAAATGTAATAAGCTTAGCCAAGCGAGAGAATCGGCAGGAGGCAGAGAAGATATCTGGTGAGTTCCTTTCATCAACTGCGACACCTGACAAGATGGCAGAATTGCATAAGCAATTAAGGGAGGCTCAATTGGCCTTGATTGATAATGGTTGTTGCCCAAATTGCAAAGGAAAGCAACAACCAAAGGAAGATGTGCCAATGGAGGTTCAACCAAAGAAGAAAGGAATTCTTGAGAGGCTTACTTTCCCATTGAAGCCTGGGGAGGAGCCTCGGCAAGGTGATTCCAGCAACAACCATTTGAAAGCAGGAAGGCCAACTCGGCAAGGTGATATATCTAGCCGATTTCATTCCCAAAATCGGCCTCCCAGTTTTAAGAGGCAGTCACCAATTCAGTCAGAGATTTAGGTACAGAAATGAGCCAATTCATATAGAGTACGAACTGTGAAACCAAGGACAGACTCGACTGGAGATAGATGGACTCGAGTTAATCATCCAAAATTTCCTAAAGCTCAACAATCTCAGAATGGAGGCCTAACTCGATCTCAGAAGCGTATAGAACAAAGGAGAAGGGCTGAGGAAAAAAGAAAAGCTGAAGGAGGAAGCAAAGTAGTGCAAGCCGAGGTTATCGGCATTCCAGGTAAAGATAACCCGGATGAAGAGCATCAGCCGAGGTGGCCTAGACGTAACAATGAATTCAGAATTCAGTTTGGCAGTTTCCCAGACGAGATGTCATGTAACATGGCATTTGTATTACCAACAATGTTCCAGGCTCCATCGGTATCAAATGCAAATACTGAGAAGAATGAGAAGGAAACTCAGCCGATTCGGAATTTATCAATTCTTTCCTCAGAATCGGCAGAGAAGGTGGTTTTTGAAAAACCTTTGTTAGCAATGACTGAACAACTCAGGCCTTTGTATGTTAAGCTGTGGGTAGAAGGTCAACCTATTAATCGAGTCTTGGTAGACAATGGCTCGGTTTTGAATGTATTCTAGCAAACACATTAAAGAAACTCGGTAAGAGTATAGAAGATGTTATTCCTACTGATGTAGCAATTTGTGGTTTCAACGGAGGTTCTACCAGCACTAAAGGGATCCTTCCTTTAGAAGTAGAAGTTGGAGGTAGGACGTCTTAAAATCGGCTGGCTAGAGCCGATTTTAAATTGATGTAAGCCGGCGTGCCAGAACCAAATATATAGTTCGAGTGTATTTTGTCAACTTATAGTCTTTTAGGGAATGTTGACTTCAGGCGATTATAGGAGATAGAGAACAAATAAACTCCTAAATGAATTCAATATTGTCTTAATTAAAAAGATTTTCTGTAAACAAATTATAGTAACGTAACAAGATAATAGAAAAGGGGAGATAATGGATATAGCAAGAAAAGAAAAGGAAAGAATAAGGAGAGAGATAGATATTGAGAGATTGAGATAGAAAGATAGAAAGATAGAGATGAAGAAGAAATAGCAAGGATGCTATTTTTAGAACGGCTTGAAGAAGCAAACAAATAATAATAATGATTCTGAGAGTGCTGGACCTCTAGTAAAACATGCCTCCTTGTTTATTTATAGATATTATTAGAAACAAACTCCTACCAATAAGTATTCTAATTACAATAAAACTCTACCTCATCACTAAATACTAAATTTAAATTCAAACTAAAGTTCCTAGATAAATATTAATTCTTAACTAAAATCTAGTAAACATATAAATATTATCCAACATAAAGTTCAAAAGTATTTCAAAAATAATTTATATGATCAGTGACGCCCTTGTGTGTAGCCCTGTTCTCATGCGAAATATGCCACGTCATTGCCCTTTCTCTTGTAATCCATATAATCCATATCCATGTATAACACCATGTAGATAAACAATTGGTATTTATCACTTTCCTGCATATCTATTTGTTACTTCAACTTTATTCAAACCAATTCCATCTGTAATGTTGTAGAAAATATTCCATGCAACAGCTCAATCTTCTTCTAACTGCATCATTATTATCCAACTATAGCCCAAGTCTATTGTTCAGCCCATGTAGAGTAAAATGTCTTGCAGCCCAAAATGTCTTCTTATTACCACATCTCTTCAGCCCAGTATCTTCTTATGGCCCAAACCTCTGCCGTGTCACTGTTCATCAGGCCCAATTGTAGTCCAAGCCCAATTATCAAAATGGGTATTAACACCTTCAGCTATCAACTCTGCAATTAGTGAGGTCCAGGAGACAACATCTCTATCGGGCATCTCACCAAGCACCCGAAGAGCACAACTATATCTCCCACATTTGGCATAAACATTCACCAACGAATTACACAAATGTGTAACTGGGTCCATCCCACTCTTGATCAGCTGCCCATGAACTGCCTTCCCCTCAATCAAAGAGCCTTTCAAAGCACAATTGCGCAACGCGCCGGAAAACCGTTTCACCATTTCATCTGTTTCTGAAATTGCACTTCCTTCTCTACCCAACCTACCCACATTGAGTAAATGGCATGAATCCGATAATCTTTTCCAACTATGAGTTGATAATTCATTTGGTAAATTCTGAGAGTCCTTTTGATCAGCACATTTGGCATAAACATTCACCACTCTTGATCAGCTGCCAACTGAGCAAGACTCTACCATTTCGTTAGCTGAGTCAATTTGAGATTTCAAAGTATATATTGATCAGTTTTCTGGGCAACCAAACAATGAGAAAATTAAATTTCGAGGATAAAAAATAAAATAAAAAATAAAAAAACTACACTGACATATATAGTTAGGAGTTAAAAGTTCGGTTGAATTAAGTAAAATAATTATATATGCATCAATAATTATTGTTTAGGTTTAAAATGCCCTCCAAACATTTATTCTAAAATACTAAAAATTATTACCCTAAAATCAAATACTTTCTTTAAATAATTTATTTACTTAAAAATTTTAAGAAAATAAAATTTTTCCTTTAACTTTGAACTATATTAATGCAACTTATATATATATATATATATATATATATATATATATATATATATATATATATTTAGAGTATTGATTTCTTGCTCTTCATGGAGTAAGAAAATTCTTTTGCACTTTAACTTTTTATATAAATTTATAGAAAAGTTTTCACATTAATAAAAATTTCTATACATAATGAATTTTCACTAAATTTTTTGTATATTTCTAAATTGACATTTGCAAGTTTGAACCAGTATGGATTAGGACATATCGTTAAAATTTTTTGCACAAATATATATATATATCCTATTTTTTATTTTATTTATTTGGTAATATATACAAAATATACAAAAATGCCAAGTTGAAAGTGAATTCAAAAATCTTGTTTTTCTAAATTTTATGAAAGAAAAAATTATTTGATTTAGGAATGATATTTTGGTATTTTGGAAATACTAGTTTGGAGGGTATTTTGGACATAAATAATAGTTATTTATGCATATGTAATTATTTTACCTAACTTGACTAAATTAATCCGATTTGTTATTTAAGACTCTTAAATTTACCTAAGTGTAGATAAAAAATAAAATAAAAAAACAAAACCACTTAACCTAGAAAACTTTTAATTGAAAATGACGCTTTTGGGCAGGTCACTTTTTGAGGCCAATATGGTCTCTCTCATTCCCTGTGACAAATTATTTGATTGTATGGAATATAGCATAGCATTAATTATAAAAAAAAAAAAAAAAAAAAAATAGCGTAATTAATAGTAAATATGAGTGTAAAAAAAAAAAAAAAAAAAAGTAAATATGATACTGCTAATTGAGAATTAAGGATATACTGTAGATGGCAAGGGGCTTTCTTCATGCATAAAGTGCACTTTTAAAAATGCATGTATCGTGAGATTAAAGACATGAGGCAAGATTCTTTTTATTTAGCAAGTTGCCCAAAAAAAAATAAAAATAAAAATTATTGCCAAGTTACAAATAACCCTCAATAGTTTTACCTAACCCCTTGAAATCAAAATTAATATGTAAATATCAAAATGACTATAAAGGACGAAAAAGTAAAGTTGGTGAAAAACTCAACCACGTTTTTGTTGCCAATTTTATATCTACCTAAGATACTATCCAAATACAAAACCCATATTGCAGCAATTCCGAACACATAAACGAAACAAAATTAGTGAAGAGGCAAGGAGAAAGAATATAAAAATAATTTCTATATCTGAGAGTTTGTGAAAGAAAGCGAGTAGGGGGCGTTTTATGTCTTTGTAAAAGGTTATCCTTGTCATTTTGATTTATATCACACGAGTAAAAGTAACGGATAGTTTTTGAATCGCAAAGTGACAGAATGGGACAATTTGCAAAATAACGAGATGGTTCGAACGAATTTTTAACTAAAATGGAATTTAAACTGTTAGAGGGATCACGCGCAAATTAGGTATTAGTTTGGAGGGAGTTTTCTGCAATAAGCCCTTAATATTATTACAAGATATCATCATTAGTATATTCTGAAATTTAGCATATGTTAAAATGATTATATAATACTACGTAATATTCATGCAAAAAGACATACGTCTTATATTGGTGTCTTGTATTGGTAGTTAAGGTCCTTAACAAATGAATCTTTCGTACTATAGTAGCCAAAACAAATACGGAGTACCATATTATGATTATATAATTTTTTTTATCGAATATACTGTAATATATCATTTGCTCAATCCTTATATTCTTTTCATATCAAAATGTCTACCAAACACCAACTACTTAAAAAAATAATAGTAAATAGATGTAATGCATGTATAAACTATAATTACTCATTATTGAGACTTGAAATCAAATTTTTATACATGCTAGTATTTATGTTAACTAGCATTTACTTACAAATTTATGCTTTAAAAGAAGGGTATTAGTTAATTATTTATCTATTGTGTAATGTGTACTCACTGAAGAAATAGAGATGAATTTTGCTCAATATGAATGAATGAGCCAGTTCAAATTACAAAATAAACTATCATATTTAAATTTATCTTCTAATTAGTTTAATAACGGTTACTTTGACTATATTTGAAAACTCGTCAATTTAAAAAATACATAAAAAGTATAACTTAGTGCTGATTATGTTATAACTTAATGCAAAAGTGATATAGAGTGGTAATACAAAAGTAACAAAAATTAAATTTTGATCAGAGTGAGAGCACATTCAGAATGTTTGTTGTGCACTTGTGTAGTACTAAATATATTTGTATGTATAAAATTAAAAATAAAAAAAGTTTTACTACTTCTACATATGTTAAAAACCATTATATACTTTTTGGAATAATGAAAATGTAATTTTATTAACATGAGGAAATGTATTGGAGTTTTGTTAATCTTAGTTTTTTTAGATTAGGTAATTCATAACATTAATAAATACTTAATAAATACATATTATAATATTTTTATATTTTTAAAGAAATACAACATGAGATATCTATATAATTATTATATATTCTTAGAGAAATGTTTAAATAAGAACATTGATATGAGTTCGATGATTCATCAAATTAAATTCATGAATTAGAGAAGACTTTGTTCTAGATTGTTAATTCATCCGGAGAGCATACAGTATCCTATTAAAAGAACTGTGTAACTTAAATTTGTTGAAAAAAAAAAAAAAAAAAAGTGTGAAATATATCTTAAATTTGTTATTCTCGAAAGTGGTTTACTTTGATGCTTTCCAAATCATACTTAATAATACCAACGTTGACTCATTTTATCCATCAACCAAGATGATTCCTCATCTCAACAAAATTAACAAATAGGCATGAAAATGAGAATTGGCATCAAAAGACCATGATCAATCAAAGTAGAGTGAATTGTCAAGCCAACAAAAACTTAGGGCATGATCATCAATCATTGAGTAATTTGAATTGACAAGTAACTCTTTGTTTAGCTTCTAAGGCCCACTTTGTGTAGCAAAATAAAAGCCGCCACGTGTACCTCGTAGAGCATCCGATGACAAAGACTCATGTTGGTAGGAGGTACACATCAGATGGTCACCAAAAACTTCAGTCAAAACCACGTGGCCAGTCTCCAATAAATTTTTTATAGTCAAAATTCTTAATTAATTGTGGTTTTACCCCAAACACAATCATAATATGCAAACAAAAAAAGACAAGTCGTCGGGCTTCAAAGATTACCATACGACGTCGTAACGAACTGGTTGCCCACTCATTTTCCATTCTTTTTTTGTTTTTTGTTTTTCAATGATTTCGTGGCACAGTTCAATGCCAAGTTGTCGGTCGTTAACCATGGTTATAAGTTTACCAGACTATCAGGCTAAATACTGTTAAGTACGGAAGAGCCTCACGCCGTTAGATATAGAGGGAGAGAATAGCGTCGGTGGAGGTTAACCGCAGGTTATTTTGCAGTTAGATTCACAGAGAGAGAGAAAGAGAGAGAATCGCTTCGTATATAAGCCATCGAAGCTCAGGCATATATTATTGGTCGAAGAGAGTGCATTTTGGAGAGAGAGAGAATTTTACACACAGAGAGGCTTTCGGCTTTCGGCTTTCGGAGACACAGAGCCGTCGGCCATGGCAGAGTCAAATGATTCCGTCTCCGTTGATATGGAGACAATCTATCTTGGCGGAAAGGTTCATATACATACACATATATATATGTATAAATTCATATTTCTAACTTTTTATGCTGGATCTTTCTTCTTCCTTTTTTGTTTATAGATATATATACTCCTTATTCAAGAATTTCGGCTATTTTTTATTGATGAATCGAAATGTCATGCATTTTTTCTTCCATTTAATTTAATTTTTTTTTTTTTTTTTTTTTTTTTTTTAAGAATACATTTCAATACACATGCAAACACACATATATCGTCACGGCAATTTCGAATGGTTTGAATTCTTGGCTTATGGAGTGTTTGGTTGCTGAGAAAATCTTTTAAAGAGGGAAAATTTAAGTTTCATTGCATAACTTATCTATGCAATCAAACGAGAGGTTAAACTTGCTTTGATGCGTTATTTCTGTCCGTCTTATCTAATATTCTGCATCTGTTCTTGGGAATTAAATTTTTTGTAATCGTAGATCTGTTGACTTCTAACACGTTAGTTTTTCATTTTTTATATTAATTGCATTTACAATTAACAAGTGATTCTTTCCTGTTTGTGGAAGCAATAACATTTTAGTTCTGGAGGTTCTTTATTTCGTAATTTGTAGTATCACAATTTCTTCTTGTATTGTTGTTGAGCTTTTTCTTCCTTCTGTTTATATGTAAATGAAATCTTTTAATTATCTCATTAATTTATACATTTGTTCAAATTTATTTATATATTTATTTTTGGTTAGGTAAATGCTTATACTTAACACACCCTATAATGGCCCTTTTGGGACTCGAACCCTCACCTCCTCCATGGGAGGAGAGGTTACACGACCTGGGCCAATGGCCTGGTTGTTCAAATTTAGGTTAAATGCTTTAGTTTGCTTACTTAGTTCTAAAATTACCTTGTTTGGTTGCTAAGAATCTGAAGAAAACAATCAAATCTTGAATGCCGTAAGCCATGTTATTTTTGTTTTCTAAATAATGAAAAACTGACCTCAGCCTAGCCAAATGGATGAGGACCACTCAATAAACAATATAAATGCCTAAGGATTTTTCTTTGAGTTATTCAAGAATTATACAGCTTGAGTTATGAGTGCAAATGGCGCATTTTTTTTTTTTTTTCCTGGAAGGAAGAAGAAAAAAGGACTTAATTAACAGTCCAATTGATTTGATGATTTTATGGACCTATTTGCCATTAGCGTAGTTGAACTATAGTGAAAATTTTGATGTATAAAACTTTTATTCCTTTCCTTTCTCAACTCTTCTGAGCAACCAAACAGAGTTTTAGCGATCATGGTTTAGTTTACACTGATATTATTTTAATTTTATTTTTCTAGGTATTGTATGTGAGTGAACTGGGTTGCGAATTTAATTTGTTCCTGTTCTGTTTTGTTTTTTCTCATGTTTCTTATCTTGCAAAACCAAACAGAGTATTAGAGATCATGGTATAGTTGACACAGTGACACTATTTTAAGTTTATTTTTCTTGGTATTGTATGTGAACTGGGTTAATTTGTTCCTGTTCCTATTTTGTTTTTTCTTCTATTTCTTATCTTTTTGTTAAGAACCTACAATCATTAGAATCTCTTGCAAAACCATGCATTTTTCTGAAAAAATTAGTATATAAACTTTAATTCCTGTCTTTTCTCAACTCTTCTCAGCAACCAAATAGAGTATTAGTGATCATGGGTTAGTTGACACGGAGTCATTTTATTAATTTTATTTTTCTTGGTATTGTATGTGAACTGGGTTGCAAATTTAATTTGTTCCTTTTCTGTTCTGTTTTTTTCTTTTGGTTCTTATCTTATTGTTAAGAACCTATCATCTCATTTATGAACGCAACGTGGCTGTTACTTCATCATCTTGTTTGTTACTGGCTACATGTTGCAATCATTACTAAATTAGTGTGCATCTGTTAGGGTCATCTTAATCATATACGATTCCATTCTTTTCTTTTCAATTGTCATCACTTTTCTAACAATTCAATGATAATTTATTATTATTTTTTTTTAAACAAAAAATTTTGTTTGTTTCTTTTACATATGTATTTTAATCTGATGCAGCATGCTGGCTCAAAAAGGGGTCAGTGCACATGGCAAGCTCTTTTGGGAATAATATTTATTTAATAAAAGCTGAGGGTGTTCTTTTATTTGAAGGCAATGCATATAACATTTTGTGATTGTACTTAACTAAGTGCTATATTTGTTCTAGAAAAGATAATGGGTACTTTACACTTTAAGCCTCTTTGATGATTTCTTCAAAATTGATCTTCACCTGTTGTTGATTTGTCTTTTTTTTTTTTTTTTTTTTTTTTTTGGACATGGTAATTTCTTTGTAATGCACTTTATTTATTATTGCAGGAACATATTGTAAAAACTGGCCGTGGTTCTGTGTCTGTTATTGTATATGGAGATGAAGACAAGCCAGCACTAGTTACCTATCCTGATTTAGCTCTAAATCGTAAGTTAGATATATTATATATCTTAGATTTTAACCTTGATTGTTCTCTTTAGAAATGAAGTGCTGGGTTAAAATTAGATGTTATCTAACAAAGGTTTTTGTTCAACTACATAACGTTTTGAGCAGATATGTCTTGTTTTCAAGGATTGTTTTTCTGTCCTGAAGCAGCTTCTTTGCTGCTCCACAACTTCTGCATTTACCATATCAGTCCTCCCGGGCATGAGGTCTGTAAATTGGTTGCCTTGTCTGCATTTGTATTATTCTAAATCTTTTGGTTTTGAATTGTATTATGCATCCTTTTTACTGAATACTATTATTTACGTAAGATGTCTTCTATGCTTTCCACAAGAGTTCTTGCAGTTGGGAGCTGCAGCGATTTGTTCTGATGATCCTGTTCCTTCTGTTGACGACTTAGCAGATCAAATCATTGAGGTTCTCAACCATTTCAGGTAATCATAATACTACAATTTTGTTCACTAGTAACATCTTTTAAACTGTTGGTGTGCGAAACTCAATGGCTTTTATAGGATTTAGGTACACGTTGTTTGGTCACTGAATCTTTTTCCATCCTTTTATTTTCTGTTAAATGTTTATAGTGGAAAAAATAGAACAATTGGATTATCTTTGTGATATATTTTTGATGTCTGAATGTCACCTTGTTCAGGCTCGGTGCAGTGATGTGCATAGGAGTTACAGCGGGTGCTTACATCCTCACCCTTTTTGCTGTATGTTTCTTTTTAATAGCGTTTCTAGTATCCTCCATTGATATCTGTCGTGGTAATTAATCAATGTTGTATTACAGATGAAGTACAGGGAGCGGGTTCTTGGTTTGATACTCGTGTCCCCTCTCTGCAAAGCACCCTCTTGGACTGAATGGTTGTATAATAAGGTGATTTTTTAAATAGCCTGCTTCATTTGTACAGGGAGAAGGGTATTAATCTTTCTACCTAATTAAGCTTATATTTTACTGTAGGTAATGTCAAATTTACTATATTTCTATGGCACGAGTAGTTTGCTGAAGGAGTGTTTGCTTCACCGGTACTTTAGCAAGGTACTCTATTACTTCCACTCTAGCAATTTATGCTTTTTTTCTTTTTCAGCCCATAATCTATGGATTATTGATTAGTGTTATGAGATTGCTTTAATTTGTATCAGGAACTTCGTGGTAGTGCAGAAGTCCCAGAATCAGATATAGTTCAAGCATGCAGAAGGGTTAGTGGTTCTGCTCTTGTTATTCTTTGTCATAATTGTACACTTGAATCTGTTCTTATTCCAATCATTTTTATTTTTATTTTTATTTTTATAATTTTAATAGAGAGTGACGCTTGTTTGTGATAAATATGATGATGTTTATTTCTCCAGTTGCTGGATGAGAAGCAGAGCATAAACATTTTAAGGTTTCTTCAAGCAATCGATAGGTAAAGATTGAGTCAGTTGCTCTTTGGTGTGTATACTTCCTTTATAATTCCTTTCTTTTGACTATTTTAATATGCCAACTTCTCTGAATTTTATCTTGCCAACCAGCAGGAGACATGATATTACTGAAGGGTTGAAGAGACTAAAATGTCGGACACTTATATTTGTCGGGGAGAACTCTCCTTTTCATTCAGAAGCTCTCCACATGACCTCAAAATTCGATAGAAGATACAGTGCTTTAGTTGAGGTATGTGATTCAATGAATGTGTAAAGGATATGAATGCTTATCTGGCTGAGAACACGTTATAGTGGTAGGGCAAACTGAAGTGTGGCTGAAAACTTTGTTAAACCATTAAACATATTTTCCCATTTAAATAATTGATCAATTATGCATAGCAGTCAGTCTCCACAGTTCATAGCATGCTATGCTTGGCAGAAAAAAAGAAAAGAAAAATCCTGTTGAAAACGATAAATGCTCAATGCACTTCGAACATAAATGCATGAATGCAAAAGGATACTGTGCTCAATAAATGCTCACGCGTGTATTGATTCCTGTAGGTGCAGGCTTGTGGATCAATGGTAACAGAAGAACAGCCACATGCAATGCTGATACCCATGGAGTACTTCCTCATGGGGTATGGAATGTACAGGCCATGCCAGTTCAGTGACAGTCCAAGGAGCCCCCTCAGCCCGTCTTGCATCTCCCCAGAACTTCTGTCTCCAGAAAGCATGGGTCTGAAGCTAAAGCCAATAAAAACCCGGGTTTCGTCCCGCATTCCAAGTGCAGAGAGATGACACTATGTAACTATGTGATTCAATAAGTTGATATAGATTATTTTTTTGTTTTATTTGTTATTTTTGATCTGTTAAGGAGGGTAGATGTGGTTGTAGATAAAGGTGAAGAAATTGTTAAATGGACATAGGGAGGGAGATTGAGTTCATTCATTTGTAGTCAGTAATAAATGTTTCGCTGAACTGTTTCTGTAAATCCTGAAAAACACATTTGTTTGTGATAAGTGATTATTTATATAAAGATGAAAATGATATGGTTAACCCGAATAATAGAGGACGGGGGTTTCCTAGTATTAAAGAATTTCTCTGCCTCTCTCTCTCTATATATTATGTGTGTGTGTGTGAAGTGTGAACTGTCATTGAAGCTTTTAAAGCTGTATGGTGGCATCCACTAATTTGGGTGCGGGTGGCACCGAGTGCTTTGAAGATATTTTTGATATTTTGTTGCATGATTTGGGCTGCATGGGACACCTGTTTTTCGTGGTTGAGAATTGAGAGAGATCAATTGAAGACAAATATGTTTGAAAAAAAAATTAAATATACAGGAGACCAAGTGGCATAAGGCTCGGCGAAGAATAATACAAGTCACTTTCCCACCCTTTTTAGCATTTTGTTCGATGCTTCCCCTAAATTTGAGGTAGTGAGGTTTTTTTTTTTTTTTTTTTTTTTTTTTTTTTTTTTTTTTTTTTGTGTGTGTGCAAAGATTATTGATTTGTGTCAGCTAATTCCAAAATATCCACTTCAAAGAATTATTTATACTCCAGAGTTATTAATTGACTTTGTGGCTTTAAAACAGTCACACTATTATTTGTGCATTGATTGTATTGTTATTGACTAAATATAAAGTTCGGTTTAAGATATAGACTCATCCTGTTGATTATTCTTGCCTTAGTTTATAAAGAATTTGTTGGTGGCAAGGTGGTAGAAGATGTTGAATAATGAATAAAATAAAATTCAATGATTCAAAAAAAAAAAAAAATCAAAAATCAAAATTCCATGAGTAGATGATATATATGATCACGGCCTCATGGTTTATATACCAGGAATCCTGGTCCGGGATGCCAATTGCAGGCCACAGTTACGACAGTGTATTTTTTTGGCTTTTTAGTTACTCCAAAATAATACTAGTGATTACATGTTAAAGTTGAGCTCCGTATGCGGACAACTCTACATGTAATCACGTATCTATCTGTCCATTATTTAATCCGACGGTTGCTGTAACTTGGTATTGAAAAACATATATTGGCACAACAGTAGATAAGTGTTTTAGTAGCGTATTAGTGGCGGTGTGGCGGAAAACCGCTTTATCGGGCCGGAAAACCACCATCCGATCGTTGAAATGGACGGAATCATGATTATATTCGACTTCGATCGGACATTA
The DNA here is from genome assembly GCF_030987335.1 of Cornus florida. Classification (NCBI taxonomy): domain Eukaryota; kingdom Viridiplantae; phylum Streptophyta; class Magnoliopsida; order Cornales; family Cornaceae; genus Cornus; species Cornus florida. The sequence continues at coordinate 111,047,765 of NW_026775580.1, read as the reverse complement.
ATCGACGATGATAGCGACAGATGGGTGGTGATGGAAATGGGTCTCACCCATTTGTTTAATCAGCTTCTCCCCAAATTGCCTTGGAACTCTCTCATGGTTAGTGTTTGTGTGTATATATATATATATATCTATGTAGTTGTGTCTATGTCATACCAATTTCCCTTAGAGCTACGAACTTTTCTTTTTGTTTGATAAATCGGTTTAATTACATAATTTACGGCCCAGAGAATTTGGTTTTGATTGAAATATTGTGGATTAATTTGATGCTTGTTTTGCTTTGATAGTATTGATTGTATGTTTAAACTGATATTTAGTATTAGGGTTATAAGTATTATTGAAGAGAAATTTGCAAACTTTACTCTACAGAGTACAGATATATTGGTAAGTTTATTAAATTTTACTCACTAGCTAGATTATTAAATTTTTTAAATATATTTGTAGTGCTTAATTGCAGTAACACTACAGAGTACAGATATAGATCCTACATAAGCACATTGCGCTCACAGATCATATCTGCAATTAAATGTTGCACTAGTTATAGGACCTTTTGTGTAACAAATTCTCAGAGAAAAAAGAAAGAAAGACATTTTGGTTTAACAATGTTGTCTATGTTGAACAAATTTAGGATAGGATGATGAAGGAGCTCCACTCGCAAGGGATATCAACTGAGGAAATCGCAGAGTGTTTGAAACGGGTTCCATTGAATCCACAGATAATTGAAGCCATTAAATCTGCCCATGCTCTTGGGTATTTGATCTTGATTATCTCCCATGTGGTTGATACCCTTTTCAATTCCTTACTTTTTGTAAGTTAGTCACTCATTTAGTGCTGTCCATTAGAGTGTTATGACAGAAATGTGGTCTTTTCAGATGTGAATTAAGAATAATTAGTGATGCAAATCAGTTTTTCATTGAGAAAATCTTGAAGCATCATGGTATATTTGGCTTTTTTTCGGAAATCAACACAAATCCAACAGTTGAAGACAGAGAAGGCAGGCTTTGGATCTTCCCTTACCACGAGTTGGCTTCCTCTCCTCATTGCTGCATCCGTTGCCCTCCCCACATGTGCAAGGTAATCTATGTAGTTCATTTTAGAAATATGTCATTATATAATGATATGATATAGAGGGCCGTTGCCTGGTTTAGCGGTTTCACGCTTGAACAGTGCCACTAGTGCAAATTCAAGTACCAGAGCAGTTACTTTGCGAAATAACAAAGGTTAAGTTTGTCTCAAGTCTTCCCTCCCCAAGTAGCTGGACCAGAACTGGGTAAATGTCCCTTTATAATGATAAGTGATAAGAGGATAGTACATTCATTACTTTCCAGAAAAAAAGGAAAAAAAAAAAGTACATTCATATTATACATATATTATCTAAGGATATAAAGCATCTGATTTTGTTAAAGTTTCCAGTTTCATGACCAATTGATTGTTCTGTGAAAATTTGAAATTAAACTTGTGATTGATGCTCTAAGATTTTACGGAGTTTCTTCTATTAATGCTATTAATGAAGGGGTATAGATTTTGTTTTCTTGTCCCCCCTTTTTCTTGATTGATGGAGAGTATGGATAATTAAAATTGAATTTGTTGATTGACATCCTAGGATTCTGCATTGAACCTCATATCTTACTGAATTTGTTGCTTTTGCTTCTTACAATTATTGATTTTTTATTTTTTATTTTATCTTTTTATATCTTCCTGTACTTTTAGGATAGAGATGGATGGGCTCAGAAGGAACTCAATTGGAAAATGAAAATTCCAACTTTCATAGTTATGAGACAGGAATGCTCCCATAAAACTGATTTTTTTTTTTTCTTTTCCCAATCTCTATTTCAATAACTATACTTGCATGGCAAGTGCACTTAATTTTGTTGATAATAATTACAGACATTTAGAATTCCACTAGCCCCCTCTACCAAAAGCAGATTCACTTGATTCAATTAATAAACAAAGACAGTGAATTTAACTGTCAAGCATTTGTAATACTTTGTAGATAACTCTTGTATCATATGGTAGTTCAAGGAATGTTGGCCAATTTAGATCCAAATTTAGGTATCACTCTGAAATCTGCTTTGGATTTAGTTCTTGCACAAAGTTTTTAGTTTGGTTTTAGACTTTTGTTTGTTCCCTTCCAAGACACATTTGTAAAAAGCTTTTGGCAATGGCATGACATATGGTTGAATTATTTGTATTTTGTCGGGTGTGTCACATCCCTTGTTTTAAACATATTGGAATTCCAATAGTAAGTAAACCTGGAATGTCTCATGAAAAAGAAAATACACCAAACAAGAGGAAACACTATTGTCAAAGGTTATCTAGATACTTACACGGTGTTTTCATTGAAATGGTCTAATGAACTTATTCCAATATATTGAGAAAATTGAAACAGCTACGACAATAGTCCTCCCCTGAAACATTTAACATGTCGATTTGCTGATCTCAGCAAGGAGTAACAAGGAATTTGTATTCTAACTGTGATTCCTTTCTTCTAATTGAATTTTATGATTGTGGTTGTGATTTAAACAATAGGGTCTGGTAATTGAGCGTATCCGAGCTTCTATATCCGAAAATGAGAAGAAAAGAATAATTTATCTTGGAGATGGGAATGGTGATTTCTGCCCAAGTCTGAAGCTTGAAGAGAGAGACCATGTGATGCCAAGAAAGAAATTTCCTCTGTGGGAGCGCATTCGTGAGAACCCTATGCATATCAAAGCCGAAGTCCATGAATGGAGCGACGGGGAGGAGCTCAAGAGGATCCTACTCCAGCTTATTGACACAATCTCCATTCAAGACAATATCATAACTTCTAATTCTAGTCAGTTGAACTCGTCGGACTGCAATTCTAAGACAGTGCTGGTAGAAGCTCATGAAATGCTTCCTCCGTCGATCCCTGTCCCCCTAACTTAGAGGAAATGAACATCATCTGTTTAATTTTATTTTATTTTTAGTAACATAAGGTTTTCGAAGTCTTTGTATTATGATTCAATGGCACAAGTGTTAATGATTTAATCTCGTCTAGCTTCATTTAGACGTATTTAGTAAAGTATGCCAGAAATTAACTCAATTAGGGAGTAGTTATGAGTGGTTTTCTACGTCCATAGATGATAGAACTATACAGTTCGATTCATCAATGGCACATCCAAACCAAGTAGCTAAATTTAAGCAAGAGTTAACCATTATTAGTGTTTGTCTTCTATCAGCACTTCACAAGATTAAAGGGCTCGTTTGGGCTTTTATTGGTAGAGATTCTGGTAGTCATAAAATTGATGATAGTAGAAAGTATGTTAGATTTTTAGGTATTGGTGACGTCATATAAAGTACTTATCACATATTCACAATTAAAGTAATTTTTTTTTTGGTAACAATATTGTTTAAAGTGTTTATATTACTAATTTTATTACAATAATGTCTTTTAATTGGGTGACTAGATATGATAATAACAGGAAAGAAAGGGGTGAAATTGTCTTTTTAAGATAAAAGGTATAAAATTATCTAATGAAAAATGTTACTTAAAATACGAAATCTTTGCTGCATAATGCTCTCTTTGATAGAAAATAAATAAATAAATAAAATAAAATAAAATTGGATAGAAGGGAAATAAGAAGAGATGATAGAGCCGTGATTGTGTATTTATTTATTTTTATCAGGTTAGATAAAAGAGAAGAAAATAAACCCATACTATGTTGGAGAGAAGAAAATAGAAAATTTTAATTGTTTTTACTATTATATCCAATAATATTTATAATATTATAATTTAAAATTTGTATAATTTAACATAATATTTAATTTAAAATTTTATAATATACCTTTTACTCATTTTTTTAGCCGATAAAAATTTGTAAAGAATAAATGACTTATCATTATTTCTATTCTCCTTTCATTCTTTGTATCATATCTATCGAATAAAAAAAGTTTGTTCATTCTCCTTTCTATTTTATCTCCATACTTCTTCCTTCCTATCAAATATAACATAAAAGTTTAGTTCAAAAACTGTATAAAGCTAAAATTGATCATTATTAAAAATACTTTTAATAGTTATCAAACATATTGTTTTTTTAAAAATAAAAAAGCACTTCTGGACTCTTAAGCATATCGATATTGGGCATGAATTAATTACTCCTACTAAACAGGCCCAATTTAGGCGTTTGTTTTGGGCTCTTAATTAATTTCCTCATTAATCTTTTAAGAAAAAATTATATTTTGGTGATCAAAATTAAACATAATTGGTATAAAATGATCATAAAGTTAAGAAAAGGTGAATAGTCACCAAACCTAAAACTTAATTACTAATAAGTTACCATTTGATGGATACCTAAATGACCTTCCTATAATATATTATTATGTAAGTGGATAAATTTACCCTGTACATTAAGCTAAATAAACACTTACTTAAATTGACTAACAAAAAGAAGACACATTATCGGGGTAGGTCTTTGTAGAGAAGACCAAGATAGGAGAGAAAGGTCTTTGTAGAGAAGACCAAGATAGGAGAGAACTGAGGAAAGATGTTCTACATCGTTTACTTTAAGGTCTAAGATGCCGGACAAGAAAATTATAAGTATAGTTACTATACTTTACAAGTTAATTTATTTGAGATATTTTTTTTAAGATAAAAGATTGTAATTTTTAGGAATTTTTTAATACATAGTTATTATACTTTACAAGTTGATTTGTTTGAGAGATCTTCCTTAGAATATAAGATAATCCATAACCCTAGTTTAACTAAATAGTCTTTCTTTAGCCTTAATCACATCCGGTAGCCGTGACTTTAGAATCATTCAATATATTAAAGTAACAAAGTGAGAAGGGACCCGCCTTTATAAATATTCTATAAAGAGCATTTTGGGATGAAACTTTTTTTTTTTTTATTTTCCACTGTAAATATTATGTTTTGTGATCATGGTGGAGAGCCTTGGAAAAAGAGAGAAGGGTGGTAAAGAAACCCTAATTTTTTAAATTGGTAAATTAGAAACTAGAAAGGAAAAGAGAAAACGTTGGATGAGAAAGAGAGAAAGTGATAAATTCAATGAGTTATTATTTGTATTGGATGTCAATTTTGTCATCTAAAATTTATTTTTAAAATGTTTATAAAATCTTAAAGTGTTTTTGACCAAATTATCCTTAAATGATCATTTAATATTAATTAATTTTCAAAATTAGTCACTAGCATCTTTTCTTGACTTCAATTTCATTATAAAGCAATTATGTTTAATTTTGGTCACCAAAATATAATTTCCCAAGAATCATGTATCATGATAACTCATCGATCATCTCCGATACATAATGATATTAAACCCGGAATAAAATTTGTCTTATTAATGGGTCTATTAAACTAATGAATTCTTATTTTAAAAAATAAAAATAATTCATCTTTTTGGTTTCAAAACTTTTCTAAATTTTAGTGAGAAATCAAAAGAAAAGAAAAATACAAATTGAAACAATAACAAACTACAAAAGAGTCCTATCAATAACAAAAAGTTAATTAGGGTCACGCAATGCAACAAAATATACGAATGGTAACTCATTATCTATGAAGCATGGACACAGATATGAAACACGAAGACACGGATACGGCGATACGACAAATTTCAAAAAAATAGGATACAGACACAGCGGGAATATGCCCTATAAAATTATATATATATATATTCAAAATTCACAATACCATAAATCTAACCTCCCCAAAAAACATACCGCAAGAAAATAAATACTTCAATTAATTAAGAATAAAGTAAAGTTATCACCAACTTTACCACCAACTTTACCGATTACATTTTACACACATCCAGAAATATAATTGTTCTGATTTCTCTCTGTTTTTCTTGCTACGGTCTAAAAGTTTATTTAATTCTAATACTGAGATGAATGAATCAAATAAAAAAATAAACATAATGAAATAAAAAAATCTAAAGAAAGTAGAAGTTCAGAATCTCAGACAAAGGAGTCAAAAGAGTTAAATTTCTAAAATTACATTAGGTACCCTATTTTTCTTACAAAAAATTACAATATATACCCCGTTGACCGCCGTGTCCCGTATGTGTCCTCCGCTTGTCCCAGTCGTGTCCAATAAAAAATAATTTTTGGAAGTGTCGGACACTAGTACGAGACCCCTAAGAGCGATATCCGTGCTTCATATCTCATTATTTAATATGCAATACATAATTTTTATTTTTATTATTATTATTATTTTTAGCATATATTTCGACTTCACAACATACATATTATTAAATTAAGAGTGGAGTATAAAAATAAAACCTCAAATCCTCCCTGCCAACACCACTATATCCCTAAAAACTATAAAAATAATCAACTTGAATGTGTTTTTATTTTATCATATGTACAGTGATTATCAAACGTCCACAGATTTTGACTCAATACTCTAATTTAACGGCCGTGGTTGTAAAATGGTGAAAAAATGGTCAACTTATTCTAAATAAGTATAGTATAAAATTACGATAGAACTGGAACCATTTTAACATAACACGTTATCCAATAGAGTTCCTTTTTAATCCTTCTCTAACATATATAATTATTTTGGAATCTGACGAAAGACTTGTGGGGCTTCTCTGACTTGTCCAAAAACATATACATATACATAATACAACAAAATCAAAACCAAGATTATTCGCTGCGCAAACAAAAACGTTTCAATTCTGCTTCCTTTTCCCTTCTCTGCACCAACTGATCGATTCTTGAACAATCATATAAGAGCTAGAACCCCCCACCTCTCTCTCCCTCTCTCTTTCTCTTTTTCTCTCTCTCTCTAGAAGTGTTTGTATAATGGGAAAGAAGAGAGATGAGGGGATGTACTTGTACTGGGATGGGGTTGTAGAGAGCATGCCTGTGTTTGCTAAGGAGTTAATTGCTGGGGGTGTTGCTGGTGGCTTTGCAAAGACTGTTGTAGCACCTCTTGAGCGTGTCAAGATCTTGTTTCAGGTACACTTCTATATGATTATTAACTTAATTACCGATGATTAATTTAGTCATGTTAGCGTCTTAATTAATCCTGCTATATCGGATTGCTTCTTGTCAATTTTTTAATTTTTGTCAGATTTTACTTTAATTGAATTTAGACTGTATGAATTGCAAGATTGAATTGTGATGATGGGTTTTCTTCAAAATTAATTGGAGCTAGTGATAAGTGAGTCTTCCTACATATTCTTGGGTTTCATAAATAGTTAACAAGAACTAGTTATAATTGTGATGATGGGTTTTGATTATTTCATTTCTGATTTAGTGTGATCATCTTGTGCGATACCTTTTGCTTTTAGCTAGTATCTATAGGTGATCATTGGATTTATGACATTGTGAGGAAATCAAGCTGAAAATATAGTTATCATTAAGACTATGAAAGAATATATATATAGATATATATATATATATATATATAGTTGTGTATCATCCCAATACCGATCTAATACACTGGGAACAAATCATTTTAGTGCCCTCCAAGACAATTTTGAAGCATGCTCCAGATTGGATGAGATTTGGTTTCCATTTTGAAATGTGTTTCTATTGATTTTCGATCTTGAAATGTGTGTCCAAGAATAAGAATACAAGTTTCTCATGTCTTATCATCCCCTTCTGTTTTCTTAACCTGCATTTTAACCAGTTTAATATGCAGGTTACAGTCAGTAAATAAAAATAAGTGAAAATTATGAAAATACCAATAAACTTGCTCAAGTAAACAAGACACTAAAGTAATCCTATGATCTTTTTTCCCCTGAATTCAACCTGGACTTATCCTTCTATATGCAAGCATATCAATGCAATCAGAGAATCTATTGAGCAGGTACAATTTACATGGTTATCTTTTCGTTTGCTTACCGGTCACATGGCTTGATTCCATCCAGATTGATTCTGAAACTAAATCTTGATGTTTTTTCTGAATGTACTAAAGAACTAATGCCTTAACCACAATCATTGTAGCAGAACTTTTGTCCAAATGTTATAATTTCGGAATATCCATTGCATAAAACTTAAAGAAATTACTGCCTTAGCTGACTTGTCAGTCGATCTTATATTGGTTTTAAAAATAATGGTTGTGAATGCAATATATCTTGGATTTTGTTGAATTAAAAGTCCATGACGATTCCAATTTTTTCTTTGGGTAATTTAAAATTTTATTGAAAGCAGCTAAGGGGAATTATTGGTGCATATGGTTGTCAATAACCATATCTCTATTTAGCCATGTAAATTTGTCTATGATATTGGTTGAGGAATATATCAGGAACTCTCTCTTTGGATGTTTGAATTTATCCATCTGTATATTTTAAGTTACTTTGAACACAAGCTATGAAGTTGGATTCTGGAATAGAAAGTTACCATCTTTATGAGGTTAAAGCACATTCTTTTCTTTAAAGTAGGTCTGTTTCCAGTCTTGCTTCCAAATCCCACCACCCTGTGTAGACAGGACCTTACTAGATAGTGGCCTTTTAATTTCTTTTCTTTTTTCCTAGACTAGAAGAGCAGAATTTCAGAGTACAGGGCTTTTGGGATCCTTTAAGAAGATTAAAAATACAGAAGGAGTGCTGGGTTTTTACAGGTAGAAACGTTGGCTTCTTTTTTCATTTTTTATTTTTGTTTATCTTGCAATTTTTATTCATGTAAAGTTTGTCTGTTTATTACTATTTTACAATCTTGCCTCATTCATATGGTGGAATTTATCTGCAGAGGGAATGGAGCCAGTGTCGCTCGAATTGTTCCTTATGCAGCTTTGCACTATATGGCTTATGAGCAGTACCGCCGGTGGATAATTCTCAGTTTTCCTGACATTGGGAGGGGTCCTGTCCTTGATCTTGTGGCGGGATCATTTGCTGGAGGCACCGCTGTGCTTTTCACTTATCCTCTTGATTTAGTTCGAACTAAATTGGCGTATCAGGTAAAAAAGTTGAAAAAAGTACCCTCTCTCTCTCTCCCCCCGAGGATGCTGATTTGCATTAACTGCAGATTGTGGAACCACCAAAGTTGAGTGTTAAAGGACTAGTTCACACTGAACAAGTTTATAAAGGAATTTCGGATTGCTTTTCCAAAACCTACAAAGAGGCTGGGATAAGAGGCCTCTACCGTGGTGTGGGTATGTCTTATTTTTTGTGTTTCAGTAATATTGGTTTGATCCTTGCGAGGTATTATTCCCTTTTAATATGTGAAAGCTGTTGTCAGCTCCATCACTGTATGGAATCTTTCCATATTCTGGCTTGAAGTTTTACTTCTACGAGGAAATGAAAAGCCATGTTCCCAAGGAACGCAAGAAAGATATCACGGTGAAACTTGTATGCGGATCAATTGCAGGTTTATTGGGTCAAACTTTCACGTACCCTCTCGATGTTGTTAGGCGACAAATGCAGGTAATTTAATTCAAGGGTCTTAGTTAACGAGTATATATCGAACCACACACACATATTTGTGGGAGATGAAAACGTCCCTGCAATAGGGCAATGTTAGCAATCTGCACAAAAGTTCAGTGGGACTTGAAATAACACAGATAAAACTTAGCTTATTTAACATCATTACAGGAGTAGATTGCCTTTCCCTTCTCATTTTAATTTCAGGAACTCCTCTCTCCTCTACCCACACAATTGGCATTTCCAATCTAGGCCATCACTGCACACCCGTCTGATCCATCATCCAAACTAACATTGACAGTGAAACCTTTACGTGTGACGGTACAGTCCAATCCAGCATCTCCATCACTGGCCATCAACATGGACTCTCTCTCTCTCTTGGATTTTCTCTTATGAATTTTCTCTTTCTCACCAAAGGTTGACGGTGATCTTTTAGGATTAAATTAATGAATTGGTGGTGGTAATGGCTGTTGGGTGAGGTTTATGGCACTGTCATCACTGCGGTGATTGAAGATGGTGGAGCTGTAGTCAGGTTAGTAGTGGTACTGATTATTCTGTGGTAGTGTTGGGGTTCTGGTAGTAAAGGTTACTGGTGTTGGTGACTTCAATTCAGAGTGGTTGGTATCAGTGAAGATGACCCTCATTAGTATAAAAAAAGATTAAAAAAAATAAAAAGGAAAAAAGTGAAAGAAGTAAAGACCTGTCATATTGAGAACAATACTCCTGCATCTAGAGGTTAGTCCAATGAACTTTATGAAGATTGATAACTTCACCCTATTGCAGGAGACATTAGCATACCCCTACATATGTGTGTGTGTGTAATTGAATATTTCTAAAACTTAAGAGAAATAAATTATCTTGACAGGTCCAGCGGCTCTTGGCATCTAACCGGGGAGAACTGAAAGGAACAATGGAAAGCCTTGTAATGATTGTACAAACGCAAGGATGGAAGCAATTATTTTCAGGGCTGAGCATCAACTACTTGAAGGTGAGGGTACACGTGTTTAGGTTGCCCGTTACCTGATCATCTCTTCTAGCTGTTATGGGTAATTAATTGTTGTGCTTGTGCTTCAGGTTGTACCATCAGTGGCAATCGGTTTCACAGTCTATGATGTTATGAAATCATTCCTGAGAGTTCCATCACGAGATGAAGCTGTTGTAGAGGTGGTGACCACCAACCAAAGAAATAGCCAACCATCATCCTTGCACTCTTAACAAAAATCTTAAAACTCAAACTAGTCATTTTGACATAGTTATTGATTGAGCTTTGCCTTGCCTTCTCAATAATATTTGAAGGCAGGCTCCTTTTTTTGAGGTCATTTTCATTTGTATGGTCCATTCTTTCTAGCTGTAACATAGGGCTTCTGTAGATCATACCTCTTTCTGTAATAAATCATTAAGCCAGCACAGGTCGCTAGCTGATTAGAGGTCCTCTCTTGTGGCTTATATATCATAGCTTCCTTAAGCATGATGCAAATGTATCTTTACATGACAGGATTCAAATACTGCGCACATAAATAAAGGTCAAGATCATTTTTTAGTATTTTGTCTTCAATAATGAAGAATGAGTTCTTGGTGGAGAAATTGATTCTACTTTCATGATGCTTTGTTCTTAAAGTTCTATTTTTATTATACTCGTGGTATAATTTGTTTTATATGCGCAAGCTGAGTGACAAGGTTGCGTTTGTATATAGCTTCCAACATTCTTATTGATGAGATCTCAGCATTGATAACATATTTTGGAGTGTCTCCCATGCATACAGAGTGGTGAGCATCAATTTTGGAGAACCTATTTATTAAACACCGATTGTTGATTTTTATTTTATTTTATTTCTCTCGGTAACATTGCTATAAATATGCTTCAGATTTCTTCACCTTTTGTATTATGTTCCCAAATTAGCTGTATCTAATGATATGGATCTATAAACACTTGGCTTATATTGTAGCTTAAACATGTTTTAACCTGCAAAAATGATTTATATGAAGTAAAGGAATGACAAAGGCGAACTCTGAAATTCATGGGATGATATATCTTGATTTCCTGCAAGCTTCCATAACAGGAAAATACAAATCTTAATCATTTAGGTGCAATTTCCTCCTTGCTTCATGACTGAGTTATCTTGAAAGCTGATTATAAAGCTTGCGAAAAAACAAGGATTGCATTTATGCGGTTGGGTTTGCAAGGCTTCAATTTCCGCCATCAAAATTAGTTTCAACAATGAAGTTATGACAGTTTCTTCATAGCTTATGTGAGTAAGCAAAAGGTTCACTTATAATCAGGCAAAAGGGCATTCGCATAGAAACAAGAATAACAGAGCTACTAATGTAAATCTAACATAACCAACAAAGAAGCTGGAACTGTGTAGAAATCGTTATCATACTGATTTCTATTACACCTATAAAAAATTGTACATAATTTATGTTCAATAAGTCGTTTGAGTAGTTAGAATTTAATGGCAAGAATGATGTACAATGTACATAGTTCATTGCCATAAAGAGCTGCCTAATTCTCCTTGCCCACTGACATTCGACACCAAAACGCTGGACATGCTGAAGAAATCAACCAGAAAGCAAATTAAGAAGTGGAGCTGCAACTTCAAGTTAATAAGACCTTTACCAGTAATCCCGACAAGAGCATTCACCATCTCTGAAATGATGAAACCGCTTGTTATCCCGAACAATCAGCTCCCTCCCAACAATCTTCGACATGATCTTTATTGCATTGTGACAGTCACCGCATATCCGGAGGTTCTTGATAATCCTAAGTGGCGTCCTTGCTGGCGTACTGATCAAACCATAAGCAATCGCCAACCGTTCACTGTGATACATCAAGGCCTGTTCTTTGGCCTCCTGATCAATGTCATGGAGCACGTATCTTGTATCGGGCACATACCCGGCTTCCCTCATCTGTCCATTCAAGCCTTTTAATTTCTCGTATGCATCTCCCTTGTATGGATTTGTACTCCGAAACTCGCCAATTTTATACTTCCCCTCAAGCATATTGATTGCAGAATGCCTCTTTGGTGGTGGCGTAGGGAGCTTGTTAGCCATGGCCTTAGATGGATCAAGAGCAACCAAAAACTCCTCAGCACGGTCTTCAAGTTCTATATCTCCGTGTATTTGAGCAAAATTCACCAAAGCCTCCCAAATTTCAGCCGTGGGCTCAATTGGCATGCTCTCAATAAACTCCATTGCTTCATTAACATGCCCAGCTTTACCTAAGACACCAACAACCCCCAAATAATGCTCAATACCTGGAACAATTCCATACTCGTTTTTCATTGATTCAAAGTGTAGAAAACCTTCTTCCACAGCCTCAGCACTAGCACAAGCCGATAAGACAGCCACGAAAGTCTCTCCACTGGGCTGCAACCCCAACTTCCTCATTTTCTTAAACAAGAGCAACCCATTATCACCCTGACCATTATTTGCATACCCATTTATCATCAAATGCCACGAACTGATGTTTCGGTCGCGCATTCGATCAAACACTCGGCGCGCATCTCTCACACTCCCACATTTATCATACATTTCAATTAACTTATTATTCAATTCAACATTACCTGTATGAGGCGATCGAATCAGGAACTCATTAACCCTTTTTCCAAGTTGAAGGAACTTCGGACTGCCACATGAATTCAAGAGTAGTTCGAAAGTATGATAATCAGCAGCAACACCTTGAGACATGTAATCAAGGGCTTCTTTTATCTTCCCTTCTTGGCACAAACTCAACAAATCAACACTGGATGGTGGGACATTGGGGGTTACGTGTGGATGGCATTTCTCGTTTTTGTTGCTATGAATTTGGTTTTTGTTGTTTTTGTGGGTAGGGGGTGTTTTGACTTGTGGGTCATTCGAGGAATTGGTGTTTCCGCGTTGAGCAAGGCCACCATGGCGGCGATAAACCCTAGCTGGGTTGGTGTTGTTTGGGGCTACGAAGGTGCAGAGAGGGTTGAAGGATTGGTTTGTAGTGGGTTTGAGGGAGAGGTGAGAAGGGTGTGGTGGGAATCGAATGTTGAGATGGAAAGAAGAGAGAGCGGAGTTTCCTGCGCTATGTATTGACATCAGAGACGACGCCATTGCTATCCTGCAAAGCCAATTGGATCAGCTGAGGGCCTGAGGCAGTGTTCTGTCCGTTGAAAGAAGGATATATCCAAACGTCGTCGTTAATAGTAACTTTTAATCTTTTCACTTTTTTTTTGGAAAATAGAAAAATAAAAATAAAGAAGAGGAAAAGGCTTCTCAATCATGTCAAAAAGCTCATGTGAAGTTTTTTTTTTTTTTCTTCATGTGAAGTTGATATTATCTTTTGAAGTTCATGTTTTTTAGCTAAAAATGTACTCCGTAACATTTTTCAATACAGGAGTCCTCGGGAACTTATATTGGCTTTTTAAAAATTTTATTTGACACAAGGGAAAAAAACTTGAAATACTGTATATGGGTATGGAAAAAAGGAAAATTGAAAATTAATATTTTTTCCGTTTACTTTTATTTGATTGAGAAAGAAAAAGAAAGAAAGTGAATGAGTAGTATCAGATCATTCTCTCTCTATTTCCCTTCATTTCCGTCCTCATTTCCTCCCAATAAGTAGTGATAAAGCCCACAAAGAAACTACATATTTAGATTAGCTAAAAATTGTGATAAAAAGCCTTTGCTTGGTGTTAAAAAAGAAAGTTATGTTGAGAGTACTCGATGTTCTCGATCGTGTTTGCCTTCCTTCCTATAATGAATTCCACAGTAAGGTTGTGTGAGTGAGTGAGAACAAACCATCAACTGATCAAAAACCATTCCTCGGTTTCACCTTTGTGGTCTCTATTTTTAAATATAGATATACGTGTGTCTGTGTCTATATATATACATATATATACAGAAACCAAAGACACTCATCACCACCGAGGCATACAAAGCCATAATCAAGAGGCTCCCTTGCAACATTTCACAACCAAGGCTTAAAAAGGTTCATCCCAATACGGCAATACCACAGCATTAAAAGACATCCCTGCTTCAATAGGGTCTACCAACATTTCTTAGGACTATTGTTCTTCGCACAGAATACCAAGTTGGTCTCATACAGTTTAAGTAGCTGCACCTGAAAGATGGCCTCGACGCCTCAGGTTTCTTTGATAAACAAAAAATTCCAGGAACCATACTCTACTTCATGATGATGACAACTTCACCAATAACCCAAAACAACTACCTTTTATAACTAGGTAATTTTTATCCGTCAATCACAAGATTGACCATTGAAAATGATAAGAAAAGCAACAGCACAGAAGAAGTGCGTCAATACACAAATATACATACTATATGGTAATATACAAATATTAGATGAGGGTATCTGAATACCAAAGCAAGTGAAGGTGTAACAGCTACCTCTAACACCATGCATATCATGACAATAGATCAGATGATATAATCAGACCAATCTGAGATAAACGATGTGTGATCCATGGTCTCTCCCGGCACCTCCTCGTGTCTAGAAGGCCTTTCCTTGCCCCCAACCAGCCTCGCCGGGTTCCCCACCGCAGTCGTCCGTGGAGGCACATCAATTAGAACCACTGACCCCGCCCCAATCTTTGCCCCCTCCCCAATCTTCACATTCCCCAGTATTGTTGCCCCGGCCCCAATCAATACTCCATCACCGATCTTCGGGTGTCGGTCTCCAACAACTTTACCAGTTCCACCTAACGTCACGTGATGGAGAATGGATACATTATTTCCAATCATTGCTGTCTCGCCAACAACGACACCAGTCGCATGATCAAACAGTATCCCCTTCCCGATCCTCGCGGCTGGGTGTATATCAACGCTAAATACGTCAGAGACTCGAGATTGCAGTGCAAGTGCAAGCGGTCTTCGAGACTGATTCCAGAGCTTGTGAGCAACTCGGTGGGCCTGGTGTGTCATTATATCGTCAATGATGAACAAGTGAAAAGAAATTACTACCGATAATAGAAAAGTTAATATATTCGCTGCATCATTAGTAGCTAATGCAAAGACGTTCCATTTGAAAAGAAGAAACAAATTTAGTAGTTCGAATTTCACATTCTGTCAAAGAAATTATTTGATTTAATAAAAATGAAAAGGTAACTAAAACTTTTGAGTATGATTGGTCTTCATAACCAATTTGAGATTGATTAGGTCCACATACTATACTTTTACGAAGCCTAAAACCATATATTTGGGCCAGACTAAATGAATCTTGTTCTGCAAATTTGCTCAAAATTTTACTCAAAACTTGATTTAGAATACAGCCTACAGATTACAAAATCTTCAATCGGAAAAAAAAAAATTCTCATAGTCTGATAAATTTTTAATCTTTAATGAGCCCATCCAACAAGCATCCACTGACCCTTACTAAATGTAAAGATCTTTAATTCATCATATCATATTTACTTCAAATGAAGGCATTATAAATTTAGAACACACCAGCTGATGAACCCTACTCCTAAACATGTATACAGAAAGATTTAGCTCTATCGGTTGGTTTTGATTCCAAATCAAGATGTCTTCTTGCTTGTTCGGAACCAATTAATACATCTTCTTGTTTGTTGAGAAAAGAAACATTTCTAATAATTTTATCGTTGACATCTTTTAAATGATTCAAGGAATTCTCTGAAGTTTTCTTGTCTAAACCTCATCTGATCCCAACTTTGTTATGTTGATCAAGTTTTTCATTCAGTGGATTAGAATTCCGAAGCTATACACTGATTATTCTTGGCAATGCCTAACATTGGAGCATTTTTACTCTCTAAACATCATAATATTACAAGAATTACTAATTTAAGTACAGAATTGAAGAATGTGCAATATCATCATATCACAAAACCTTCATTTACTATAGAATTTTCGACAAAGCCAAAAGAATCAAATCCTAACCACCTCTCTTTTGTCTGTTACATACAGTATAAAATTGTTTCACCTAGTATATAAATACATAGTTGAATTAATCCCTAATTTGAGGCTTTTCCATGATTAAATAACAAAAGACAAAACTTCCAAATTAAAATAATCACATCAAAATCTTAGTATTCATCTCATTTCCTAATTTTCTCACCTGACAAGCGAGGAAGCCCTTGTAATTGAGGAGGCAGTGAGAGAAGGAGACACAGGCGGGGTCACGGAAGCGAGCGGCGCGGAGGTCGGCGACGGTGGCGGATCGGATGGCGGGGTCGGAGGAGAAGGCGTTGAGGAAGATGTCGTAGAGGAGGGTGGAGAGAAGAGTGGAAGAGCAGAGCTTGTTGCCGAGATGGAACGAGAGCGATCGCTCGAGGGAGGAGTGAGAGAGGATCGTCGAGTAGAGGTAGCTCGCGAGCGCCGGCTCCGACTCGGCGTCTCGGCGAGCCTCCGACTTGATCTGTGACCACACCCGGGACTCCTCGTCGTCGGAATCCGGCGTTGACGGCGGCGATGGGTATCGGAGTTCGCCTGCGGGCATTGTGAACCTCGTCGTATCACTGATGGGGCTGAGAATTGTTAATTGTATTTGAACGGCCGGCGTTATTCGTTCTTGTTTTTGTATTTATTGGAAATTGTGGGACCAAAGCAAACTAGTTGGAGTTATATTTCTCACACAAAAATATACATTATACAGCATATACATATATATAGAAAATCTATACGGTCGGTATATGCTATGTTGTGTGGCCTAGGACTGACTGGGAGAGAAGAAGGTTCAAGTAAGTAACCCAAGTGTCGCCATGTCAGCACCAGGGACCCAGCTGACGTGATCAAATATTTTCCCATTTGATCATTTTCCTGGCAAATAACTCGAAAGTCGAAAAAAGGACAGAAAAATATCACCTGGCTATTTACAATTTTTTTTTTTTTATATAATTTTTTTATAGAAGGGATATTATACACGTTGAGTCATAAATATTTTAATATTTTATTTTTAATATTTGAGGCTAAAAATACTAGATGAAGACATCTTATTTCTTCTTAGATTTGTTTCTCCTCTTTAAGGAGATAAAAGACTTTCATTACATTTTGAAAACAAAATATCTTCCAAATAGGGAGTACCAATGCACATTCGGAGAAACACTATTTTCTTAAGTGTAAAAATATATATTCTATATATATATATAGAATACATATATTGTATTCACAAGGCACTTCTAATGTAAACACGTCATATATATATATAGAATACATATATTGTATTCACAAGGCACTTCTAATGTAAACACGTCCTGTGATAGTTTTATTATTCGTTTCTCTTAACAAAATATGAAGGCACACACGCAAGCTAGAAAGTTTCCTCGAACATGTAAAATTTTTTTTGTCATGTTCTGCAAGTAAGGTACGTGATTAAAACATGGGATACGAAATTATTCAAGGAACTAAATACTAAGGACGGTATGCGATTAAAATATGAGATATATTATATATATGTAACTATCAGGAAATTCCCCCTCTGTATATATATAAACATACACACATACGTGTTTCGTGTTGCCAACTCTTCTGGGCAAAAGGAAGTTTGACCAAGGCACCTCATAATTCAAACGAATTAGAATCCTTAATATTTCAGAGGCTCAATGATTAAAACCCTATATCTTAAAGATTTATGAATTGAAGATAAAAGGCATATATTTTATGCGTCTGTTGTTTTATCAATATATTCTATTCTTTACTCTCTTTTTTTATTAGCAATAAATACCGAAATGAGAAAATAGTTAAGCGATAATTTGAACTGAGTAATAATATTTGTATCGATTTGTTGCAGTGAATTACCTAATCGAATGTTTCTGACTATTGCCATCGAATTCATTTTTGATAATCCCGGGAAGTAGGAAGTAAGACTGGAACACCTGCTGCTGGGCCCTGAAGCTCCATCTGTCTCACGGGCAATGGGTGAACTGACTTCTCTGCTTTGCTAATCAGGTAAAGGGATCACCTGGCACAGCTACGCGAGCTACTTTCTCTGACTCCATATTATGTAAGTGAAGGGCCACAATTCTTTAGTTATGTATAAATAGATTAATTAAAAGAAATAGTTCTGAAGTGGGTCTTTCACTTACATGTATTGTGCATAAATTTATACACAATACATGTAAGTGGAGGCCTATTTTTTTATTTAGGCATAAATAGACCAATTAAAAAAAATTCTGTCTTACCTGTATTGTGTATAAATAACCAATCAAAAATGTTCGGTTAAGTAATTCATTACAACAAATCCGTACACATATCATTACTCATTTGAACTCTTTACTTTTTTAAAAGATAAAAAAAATATCATCGATTATATTGACTTTGATAATTTACTCTCAACTTTACCCTCACTATTTTAACTTTGTAAAAAAAATTACCTTTCACCAAATTTGGGTGTTGTGACATTATGATGTACGGGGCTAAATATATGTTTGAACCATTTGTATGGTAAATGAATGGTGTAGAATGAGCGAGTACTTCATCATTTCAAGTGGCTAAATATCGAAAAGGGTTGAGCAGGAAACTTCTCACACCCGACACACACACAGCGCCTCAAGTACATGGAGAGGAAAAATCACAATTTCCTGTGAGACCAATTCGTGTACGGTCCACACGATTCGCATCACAAGTCACAACATGGTTAGATACATTGTTATTATTGTCATCATATGTGCTGCTTCTCAATTCTGAAGTCGGACGTCCTTAATTTTCCTTGTACACCTTTTACAATTGCTATGGCCCACATTAATTGAATCTGAATAGCCTGGAAAGTGGAAAATTAATTTCTCAAGTCCAAAACATGGTTTTAAATGTGTTAGTTTAGTGCTAAGGGTTCATGTCTTAAAATATTTAACAGAGTCCCACACTAGTCAGCTCAATTAACAAGGTGTTTAAGAGTGTCCTCTCCGGGGGGGCTAATTTGCAAATTAAACAACCTCCTAATAATATAAGAGGATGTTTTTAGCACAAAACATAATTAAAAAAAGTTGAGGGTTGTTTTTACAATTTGCCCCGGCAAACCAAGCATAAGGGAAACACTGAAACAGAGACCCACGGAAAGACCCAAAATTGCGAGCCCATGTCTTTGCTCCTCTATACTCGCAAGCCTCTCTCCTTTGCACTCACCCTCACCACGCTCACTCTGCAACGCTTCTCCAGTACACTCACTTGTAAATCTCTCCTCTCTATATATATCTCTGTGTATAAATATACATACACATATATTTGTATATATACGAAATTTATCAAAAAGTTGTTACTCCCTCCGTAGGTTTTTAAGTTGGTTTGTGATCTATACAGATGCTACGGACGATAATAAAGTTAATGCTACTTATGGAACAAACCCTAGCTTCATTCATCCCTCTGCAATTGTTCATCCAAACGCCGTTATAGGTCAGGTACTTGTTTTGCAGTTCCATTTGCTGCTTTTTACTCGTATTCATAATGGATGTGGTTGTTACTACCAAAAAAATTTCTTTTTCCACTGCCATAAATGGGTTAATTCTAGAGAAGGTTGCAAGCAAGAAAATACTTAGAAAGAGCCCTGTATTTTTAGTTTCCTAATTGCTTTATATATATATATATTTGTTGCGACTAATTTTTTAGATTTAAATTTGCGAATTGTAACCAGATTCGAATTTTGCCACTGTCTGACTCAATTCTAAATTTATTTTGTTCTGCGTAGTCTTAGTTTTATGTATTAGTAATTTTTTTTCTTTTCAAGTATCAGGACTCATACGTTTTGGGATGACTCTCAATTCAGCATATTGATTGGCTCTTTACTGTTTCAACGTGTGTCTGGTAAACTTCTCTTTGATTGCAGGGTGTTTCAATTGGCCCATTTTGTACTGTTGGATCTTCTGTGAAGTTGGGGAATGCTTGTCAACTATATCCCGGAAGCCACGTTTTTGGAAATACAGAATTGGGAGATAACTGCATTTTGATGAGGTGAGTTTAAATCCTAATTTCACTCATGTTTGTACAATGCCTGGAATCATTTTGTTTTTGTCATTTTAAGTAATTTTATGTGTGATCTTGTCTACAGTGGTGCTGTGGTTGGAGATGATCTTCCTGGGTGTACAGTTCTCGGATGCAACAACATTATTGGGCATCATGCTGTGGTAGGCATTAAATGCCAAGACATGAAGTACAAGGTTAGTTTTCAATTTTTCATTGGTATTAATAACGATTGATATGTTTTAGCAACTTATGGACAATCTGATATATGCTTCTTCATATTGTCAACTTATCATGCTGTGCTGATAGAATACTGCAGTCATTTTTGCAAATTACCATATAATCACTTTCTGGTTGGGAAATCAATTGGTTAGGAGTGAACCATTGCATTACAATTGGTTATGAGAAGAGTTGTATACTCCTACCTATCCCCTTTGTTATATAGATATACAGTCTTCTTCATCTGCCAGAAGATTATATGTAACATTAGCTTTTATTAAGGCTGAAAGGTCACTCCTGGTTGTGTTACTAATTTGTTTGATGTGAATTTTTGGGCTGTTCTACCCTCCTTCAATGCAAATTAAATGGCTCAAGGATTATGGTATTCTTAGATAATTGTATATTTAATACAACTAATATCCCCTATCCTTCCTCATACAACTGGTTTGTTGGAGCAATCCAACATAGCACTATGTTACCAAGATTTGGGCCCAAGTGTTGGCTGTGTTCTGGGGTATTGCATTAAGGTGTTGGCTCTCTCTCTCTCGCCTTAGAGTAAGATGGTATGTCTCTATTGCAAAGTTTATTGAAGACAGCTATATCTCTCAATCTGAAAATAATATAGCAAAGGAATATGTTAAGAGAGTGCTAAATGCATCTTCTGTTGAATTTAAAATGCATTCCCCCTTCCATATATTTTTGCATCTTTCAGAAAGCTAGATACAGATTCTATGCCAATACCGAGTCTTCTCATGTCTGACTTGGGTATGTCACGTATTCTGTACAGCACCTGACGACATCGTATATAGTAGTAATGATGAAACTTCAACATTTTTGCTTGTTCTTGAGATTCTAAATCCCAATGCTTCTGTTTTTTCTCATTTGTCATGGGCATCCCTTGTTAATAGTAGATATACATTCTATACTGACTTTGTTATAATTGATACAATTTTGCAAATTTACACTGTCATCCTTTGTTATCACTTTTAAATCATACAATGTCAATGTTATATTGTTCAAATGATGATATTCACTTATTATAAGTTCCTCAGAGTAACTTGTTTCTTCAAAAGATATAGAAGACAATTAGGGAGACTTTTTGTTTCTTCACTAATGTAAACAAGTTTTGAAGCCCTTTTGGTTTTCTGTGGTGGGGAAAATTTTCTAAGCTACCTTATAGAGGGGGTTTCACATCTTTCAAAGTTCACAGTACGATTTTGCAGAAACTAAAGCAGAAAATGTTTAAGAATTGGCATAATTTATTGTGTAACTGGGATGTGGTAAAATTTGAAGTCTACAATATCTTGACATATTTACATTGAACTTGTACAGGGAAAGTAGTATGTGTTACATCTAACATTGCCATAGTTTTGTCTTTTTGTCGTTTTCCCCCTTCAAGATACTCTCTGATGATTCTTATTGTAGTATTTAGTTTGAATTCATTTGCAGAAGTATATGTATAAAGAAGTTCAGTTTTGATCAACATCATTGTTGTCCTCTTCAACATCACTAACATAATAATCATCATCATTATCACATAATTGTTCTTACCATGAAGGTACACGTTCCACATGTAGTGGACTCAGGGTCAATCAATTTTAGTACTTTCAATATATATTTCTGTCTATTTTGGAAAGAACATAACTGTTTTTGTATTTATTTGTCTATGATCTCAGCCAGGGGATGAATGTTTCCTTCATGTTGGCGACAACAATGAGATCAGAGAACATACCTCTATTCATCGGTCGTCAAAGTCGAGTGAAAAAACAGTATGGAAAGTCGTAACTTTTTCTTTTCAGAAGTGAGGAACTTATATATCATGTTTAGGGCCTAGGCTATTTCAATTTCCTAACTGGCATTGTTTGATCAGGTTATTGGTGATGACAATCTTATAATGGGGTCCTGTCATATTGCTCATGACTGCAAAGTGGGCAACAAGAACATTTTTGCAAATAATAGTCTTCTAGCAGGCCATGTTGTGGTGGAGGTCAGTCCTCGTTTAGTTTCTCATTTTCTTTTTTCTGTAAAATATAGCATCATTTTGGATTGTTTCTTCTTAGATGCAGCATCTGATTGAAACTTGATTCTAGTGCTTTATTTGTAGGACTATACTCATACTGCAGGGGCTATTGTTATTCATCAGTTTTGCCGTATTGGTTCTTTTTCTTTCATCGGTGGTGGTTCTGTGGTAAGTTTATTTTCTAATTTCTCGACATTTTGCTGCCATTATATACTCTCTCCATCATAAAGTGGGTGCTGGTGCCGGTGCCGATATGAGTATGTGGTGTCCAGCACAGTAACCTAAAAAACGAAGTAAACTGCAACACTGGGGTGGTGCTTGGAATTTTGTCCAATTTGCATACATATCTGTGGCTAAAGTCCCGCTGAACATCTAATACTAGTGACTAGAGTTCCTTTTTTACACAGCTTTTATTATTATGAGTTTGCTGAATTAAGTATTTTTCTCTAGTATCTGCAAAATGTTTTCCGCCAAAATGGTAAATTTTAGCATCAGTTCACAAGAAACTCAAAATAAATGATGGTGGCTGGAGGTCTCAAGAATGATAAACATTTTTATAACATGGAATCTAACTCATTCCTTTCTGAAATGTTGAAGGTTTCACAAGATGTCCCAAAATACACGATGGTAGCTGGAGAAAGAGCAGAGCTCCGTGGTTTGAATTTGGAAGGTCTTCGGCGGCGTGGATTCTCACTAATGGAGGTTTGTTTCAATTGAAAGTGCTTTCCAATTGCTATCTTGAGTTGGTTTAGAAGCCCCTTTGGGTTATGTGCAGTAAGGGTTCTTTCTATATGGTCTCTTGCTATGTTCATGGATTCTTCAAAAGTAGGTGATATAACCATGTCGGAATCCATGCCATCTACTTTTGCTAAAGTGCATTAATTTTTTAAATTGAATGCATTTAACAAAATTTGATAATATATTTCTTTGGTGAGGATCTAGATCAAGAGACTTAGAACAGCTTACAGGAAGATATTCATGCCCACTGAACCAAATTCTGGGGGTATAGAGAACCGCCTGGCTGAAGTGGTATTAGGTTTCTTCCTTCTTCTTTTTTATTATTTGTTTATTCTTTTTTCTGTAAAACTCTCATTTAAATGTATATATATTTTTTATTAATTATATGTCAATTTGCAGGAGCAGGACGAAGAGTTGGCTCATGTTCCTGCTGTATGTTTCATGGTGCAATCCATTCGTGATTCTTTTGCAGAAAATCGTCGTGGAATTTGCAAGTTCAGATATTGGAGTGGCTCTTAAAAGCCTACTAAAGGTGAGTTTGCAGGTCTATTTTTCATCGGAAGTTACACACACACATTTCAGAAATTGCCCATTGATTTCAACTTGTTTTCCTTGCAGATTTTGCCGGTAGCAATTATTTTTTCAAGCTTGTGTTGACATATGCATGGCACCAATAGTTTTTCCCTAGTGGCATTTAGTTATGTGGTGAAGGTTATGGAGAGGGGTGGTGAAGGTTATGGAGAGGGGTTGCAGAGGGGAAAACTGATGTAGATATAGAATGGAACTTTTCAGAAGGAAATGAAATGCGCAACTTCCATTAAGGTGGAGAAAATGCTTGGCCTGTCCAATTACTTTATAATTTTCAATAATAAGAACATTAATGTACCCATTGATATCCGTAGGTAATTCATTCCTATTTATGTAGTTCTGCCTCAGATTTTGTTTTCTAAACATTTTATTAACTGTATCCAAAAGCTTAATTGCCATAGTTAGAGATACTGTGAAATTATATGTAAATACTGACGCAAAGTGTTAAAAATAAATCTTCGATATCCCTAAGCACGCAAAACTCTACTGGAACATGTATAAACTGTGGACATTGACAGAATCATTTAAAAATGGCTGAATTACAATTATTATCCCTAAAGTAACAGGTTTATACTATATGATTGTTTACCATCCATTAATGCTTAATGCTTAATAACAGGTTACGCAAAGTGTTATATGATTGTTTATAACAGGTTAGCATTAATGCTTTTCATTTTTCAATCCATGTGTTTTTAGACACTCCTTGTTGACTGAGTACTTTTTACAGTCTTACTTTGGCAGTTATGTTAACAACAATTATTGTTTCGTTACTATGACATGATTGAGCATGGGGTGGGGGAGCTATGGGCAAAACTAGGTGCAGTTTTAGGCAGCAGAATAAAATTTCCTGTGGTCTTGAGAAAAACTGTTTTATTTGGATTCGTAGTTTTGAATTAATTTGCATGACTTTCATCATACATCATTAAACAATACTCATTTCTACAAAAGTGATCATCCCTCTTTCTTCTTGACCCCAATAAATAAACATTTCATCATTAGATACGGTAGTTGATGTGAATCTTCTTCATTGATGGATTCATCAGAATTTGAAGATGATAGTGACACCTCATATTTAATTTGGTATTTGGTTCCCAGTGCTATTTTTCTCTGTTTTCACCCGTCCTTTTCATATGGAGTAACAACGTAAGATAAATGGGTAATGCTTAAGTTCTTCATTTTAACTAATAAATTGACAGATTTATTAAATAATTTATTATTTTTATATATTTTAAAAAATTATCTCAATGTAATAGTTAAATATGAAGAGTTCACGAGATGAGCTCTATTGAGAGCATTACTCAAAATAAATTGCATTCATATTAGATCTACATCACCAAATCATCCTTAAATTACTATACGAACCCAAGTTTGTACAAGGACAAGGAGAGTTGTGATTGTCCGTTCTCAGCTATTTGAATTAGATCCTCTGTTCATGCCCTTCTGAATTAAAGTAAAATTTTGAAATCATATGATCCCAGACAAAAACAAAATGGAGAAATCAAAGTAAAAGAAATATTAACGGATGGAAAAACAAAACCCCCAAAGATGTTGAGGTTGCGATTTTTAACTTCAACCAAGAGAATTACTAGGAAGTGGGGACCAACTTGTATTAATTTCACTTATTGTCAGTTCTATTTTCGAATCAGGGGACCAATCGTTTGATTTGGAAGTGGTGTGGCGTCACTGGCCAACTCCAATTTGTCGTCCTGAATCCCAATTCCATGATCCAAAATCTGAAATTTCGTCAACCATGTTAAAGTCGTCGATGCAAAATCCCAAATCATATTGGGGTGGAATTAAGACAAATATTAAAGAGCTGGTAGACCTTGGTTCATGTAATAAAAAAGATGGAGTGGAATTGGGATATGGCTCTTGACTGTTAAAAGGAGAGCCAGATAAACAACAATATGCAAGAGATGTACAAAATTACCAAGGGATAGAACTTCCTGTATACTCTTCCATCGTTACTGCATTTGATCTGTATATATATATATACATATAGCATGACATTCTTTGCACTGGAAAGTCCATTATCATACTAGAAGGAACATTATTTGGTTATGGTCCCCCATGGGCCATGGCAGGTAAAGGATGTTACATTACTTGTAAGTAACTCATCTTTTTGCAATGGAACATCCCTGCATTTATATAGTTTTCTGCTATATATGATTACAAGTTTACAATTAATTCAAAAGTAAGAATGAATCATCCACACATTTTAAAATCAAAAGGAACAACTTAAAGAATGCACAAGGCAATTCAGGAGGATTAAGAGCTATTTAAAATCAAAGGGCATCCAGCCCAATAATATTACTTCCCCAACCTCAAAAAATGTTTGTTAACGAGTAACTGTGTGAGTGTATTTCTTATCAAGATAATAATAATAATAATAAAATAACAAAAAAAAAAAACTAATTGAAAGTTTAATTGGACAGGATATATGCGTGACAAAAGATGGAAATACCTCGATAATCTAGTGGGTTAGTGTTTTTGGTGAATTTTAGAGTGTCAAATTTTGACTCTATGCATTTACTAATCTAATTTCTAAAACCTCTTCCCTTGTAATATATATATATATATATATATATATATGCATGACAAGAGATGACTCACCATACCACCACTGTGATACTTTAAATTTTCTATATTCACAAGGAAAAGAGCCACAACGACTAAGGGGCTGTTTGGCATCTACTTTGTTTTTGTGTTTTTGTTTCAGGCCCGCTACAGTAACCTAAATGAAGTCCAAAATATGTTTGGTTGGTTTTGTTTTGTTTTGCACAGTTATAAAGTATTAAAGAGGCCCAAAACTAAAAACACCATTTTGGTGTTTTATCTTGTTTCAGTACTGTTTGGACAAATTTTCACTGTAGCGGAGGAAGTGGCCGGCCCAACTTGTTTTACGTATATAACATTTTAGGTCATTTTTTGGGCAAATTTTCTCTCTCCTCTCCTGATACTCTCTCTCTGCGATTCAAGGGCGATATCAAATACAACACCAAAGCTAGATTTTCATCACCACCGACCCAAGCCTACCTAAATTGAAGAAGATATGAGGTAGAAAAATCGAAGCGAAGAGTGAGAAACCTCAGAGAGGGCCAAACGGAGAGAAGCGAAGAGAGTGGTGAAGCTCTCGGCAACCGCCACGGAGTCCCTCTCGACCACTTTAAGCGCTCCCAGAATCTCTTTCTGACCAAATTTTGAGGGTTTCGATTCACCAACTCCGTTATCTTCTTAATCTTCATAAGAATTCATTCTAGTGATGCGTTGTTGATTGCTAATTCGTTTCGGTATCTGAAATTAGGGTTTCTGAGGAGATCGTTGTTGTTATTTGAGCTTTGTGTGTGCCTCCTTCTTGTGCATCCATTTTCAGGTGGTTCTTTGAAGGTCACACCAGTTGGCTGCGAATTTGATCGTGAATCTGTGACCGATTAATGTTTGGACAAGTTTTCAGTCCGAGCCCTTAACTGGATTTTCATCACCACCGATAAATGTGTGTGTGTGTGTGTGTGTGTGTGTGTATATATTTTAATTTTTGCAATAAAGATATTACATGTGTATATAAACTAGTTTATAGCAAAAATTAATATATATATATATATATATATATATATAAAGATATTGCATGTGGATATAAACTAGTTTATAGCAAAAATTAATATATATATATATATAAATATTTGTGTGCCCAAACATGTTTTTCATATTTTTATTTCTGACATTTTCACAACAAAGCATAGTTCGCAAACGTACTTCCGAATTTTCTCCAAAACGCTCTACAACAAAAACACTGTTTCTGTTTTAGCCAAAAATAAAACGCATGCCAAACGGGCCCTAAAAGAGAGATGTGTGGGGTCCATTGCTTCAACACCTTATATCTCCCAGTTGGTGTTGCGTCGTCAATTATAAATTTTTCAACTTTGCATGACCAGGGCATAAATATAATAAGCTCTTAAAAAAGAAACATTTAGGTGGATTGAGCAAGGGCATGAAATGTAGGCTGAAATAACAAACATATATGATTGAGACTGCTAATTTTAATGTCATTTATTAACAACTGCAACAACTTCAATCCAAAACCGCCCATTGGAACACTTAGTCCATTCCTTTCTCCCACTGTGGCTATTTGAAGGCAATATATTCAATGTCAAACTAACTGCCCCTAGTTTTATTCAAACCAGTGATTGAAGATGCAAGAAACCACCACTTATAGTACAGTTTCCCAAAGATGAATGCATAAAATAAAGAGAGAAATATATCATATATGCAGATAGCACATGTATGGAAGGAAGCATTCTACACCATACAAAGTTTTACCAATAAAATGAAGCAAACAAAACTTAGTGCACAAGAGAGAGCTTAGTTGATTGTATCAGATTAATAATAGTTCAAAGGAGGAGAAAAAACATATATATATCAACATGGGGTGGTGAATTGAATTTGGACCCACTAATTAATCCTTGCTATTTTCAAGGCACCCAAACAATTCTCCTTTCAATGAGGTTATGGTTAACCTGCAACTACCAATTATTTATTTATTTTTTCCCAATCTAACTGCCCCCTAATTTAAAAATTGATAAAGATATATATATCCTGTCCATGCCTATATATACTCCACTTATCTTCGTAGTTTCTTCATTCTAAGTTAAGAAACAAAGAAATGGAGATCCCTGTGATAGACTTTCAAGAGCTTGATGGTGAGAAGAGGAGCGAAACAATGGCGCTTCTCCATGAGGCTTGCGAAAAATGGGGCTTTTTTCAAGTAAAGAGTATGATATTATGATTTCAATTGAATTTAAACTTACATTCTAACATTGGTGAGCTTAATATTTGTAGATTGAGAACCATGGAATTGACGCAGCGTTGATGGAGAAAGTCAAGCAATTGGTGAATCAGCATTACGAGGAAAGCATGAAGGAGAGCTTCTACAAGTCGGAGACAGCCAAAAGCTTGGAGAAAAAAAGCCTTACCACTAACACAGACTGGGAAAGCACCTTCTTCATTCGGCATCGTCCAAACTCAAACATCAATGATTTTACAAACCTCCCAGTGGATCTTCCGTAAGCTGTTCTGAAATTTCATTCAGTCCAGCTTTTAGTATTGGAGGATATTGCTTCAATAACAACACACCAAGATAAATTAGCCAGCGAAATGCATAATTTAGAGACGGAACTATATACGTACATACACACACACACACACACATATATGGTAGATTAGCAACACACACAGCACTACACTGCCCCGTGTGGGGCTTGAACCACTCACCTCCCCAATAGGGAGGAGAGCTTATATCACCTGGGCCAATGATCTGCCGGTCAGCACCATATTAATTATTTGCTGATTAGACAATGCGATGCCAAAAATGTCAGCTTATAATGTTTATTAGTGCTTGTATATGTTTATTGACTGATGATAGAATCACATATGCAGCAAAACGATGGAAGCATACATTGATCACCTGATTAAGCTAGCAGAAAAACTTTCCGAGCTCATGTGTGAGAATCTTGGATTGGAGAAGGAATGCATAAGGGAAGCATTCTCGGGAACTAAAGGTCCTTCTGTAGGGACAAAAGTGGCAAAATACCCTCGATGTCCTGAACCTGAACTTGTAAGAGGACTTCGTGAGCATACTGATGCTGGTGGGATCATTCTCTTGCTCCAAGATGACCAAGTCCCAGGTCTCGAGTTCTTCAAAGATGGACAATGGGTGGAGATTCCACCTTCCAAGAACAACACCATCTTTGTCAATACAGGTGATCAAGTGGAAGTATTGAGCAATGGAAGGTATAAGAGTTGTTTGCATCGTGTGATGGCAGACAAGAATGGAAGCAGACTGTCCATCGCCACCTTCTACAATCCTGCCGGTGATGCCATCATCTCCCCAGCTCCCAAACTCTTGTATCCCAATCACTTCCGTTTTCAAGATTATCTGAACCTTTATGCCACAACTAAGTTTGCGGACAAGGGTCCCAGATTTGAGTTCATGAAGAAAATGACCAACGGGCATGAGAGTAGTGTTGTCTAAAAGACTCCTTATTTTATCCATGTATTCTGTACTCACTATCAATGCGTCCTCTGTTTATCTTAGTGTTTTCTAGTTCCAGTATAAGGTAACATGTTGCATTTATTACCGTATCCTATACATTTTGAGCACTAATGAAATAAAATCCTATAAATGCTGTTGTTCTATATAAAGCCTCTCTTAAGCCTTTGAATCTACAATCACAATATCATAAATAGACTTCTTATACGAATCAATCACAACAGCATGGCAATACAGATCAAAACAGTTTGCACATACAACTCTTGTGGATAAAGAATCATGATCATAGCCAAATAAAATTGAAATTAGCTTCGAAGTGACACCTAACAACATTTTCAGTACCTCTGTTCCCAGAAACAACTGAAGATGAAGCAGAAAAACTGTTTTAGAAGAAATATTCCTAAACTAATCACAAGCTAGCCAATTTTGACAATATAGATTTGGTCACGAGAGTATCAGTATGCTCAACTGCTTCAGTTAATGAAAGCTTATGAGACTTGACTAATGGACCACATCTGGTGACTAAGCATAATACAAAATTTCCAAACTTCAGAGATTTGTAAAACCTCTCAGCTGATAACCAAACCTTGTTAACGAGTTGATCAATGGAATCTAGTGTCAAATGAACATTATGATTCAAGATATTCTGGAACAAGTGAAACATTGATTCTGTCCATACCAATTCATTGGATATTAGATCTTGGTGGCATGGCAGGCAGATGAATTTCCTCGTGTCTTCTTCTCCACTTAGCAGCTTCTGGCAGAAGGCAGAAACATGAGCGGGGTGCAAGCATTCCTTAATGATCCTTGTGGTCACATCGCAGATAGAGTTGTTAATACCTTCTTTTCGGAGAATCAATGGAAACAACAGCGCATACACAGCAGCCCTTTGATGAATCTTGCAGTACTCTATTGTAGCAGTCACTAGCACACGAGAAGCTGGTTCTTTAAGTACTAACAATTTAGGAAGCAGAATTGAGCAAAGAACATGACTTGGCCAACCGAGTTCCTCTTCGCTTCCATCACAAACATGAGAAATCAGAACTGAACCAGTCTCGTCATCTGCTTCCCAAGGTTCAATCAATCCCAAAACTGTTAAAGAATCTGCTCCTCTTTCCAAGCAAAGTTGGCGTATTTCATTCGCTAGATTTACAGTTCTTGAAACAGATTCAAAGGTCAATATCTGTGTTCTCAAACAAGCCGCCTTCTTTTCAATTTCTGGGTTCACAGTGTCATTTTCGATACAACCCATGTTCACTTCGTCCACAACTTCATTTAACCTATCTTCTTCCTCCTCATCAACTTCAATTTCTGAATCTTCAACATCTCCACAAGTACCAAATGACATTCTCGAATTCAATTCTTCGGTTGATATGGGAAGCCATGGAAGAACCAAATCATTAGTACTTGCCTCCTCCTTTAGCCAATTCGGCAACGACTCAAACTCTTCATCCACTCTATCTTCTTCAGAATCTAAATTCAAAGAAGAAACCCATTCATAATCCGACTGAGACACTGCGTCGAGCAGCTGACGTGCAGTTTTCTTTACCCAAAAATCAATCTCTAGATTCCCATTCAATACATTATGTGCAAGCTTAGTCAAGTCACTAGCGCAAAATCTTTGGCGATCGAAAGCGAGAAAAGAGAGAATTCGAGACTGAACCGTATTTGGTAGCGTCTGTATCCACATAACCCTGTTCATCAACAACAGATTCAGCAAACTTCACAAACCAAAAATGATATATATATATATACGTAAGTATGTATGTAATGGTTCACCTTTTAGTGTGAGGAGGTGAGGAAGGTGAAGTAGAGGACGAGTCGACGACAACGGTTTCAAAGGGTTTTGTGAGCAATGAAATGAAGGAGTTTGTGGTAGTGGTCGATGAGGCGTTGAAAGATTGTCGTAACCATAGCGATGCCTCTGATTCAGGACATGGAGAGTTCATGAAGATGTCGACAAGTTCGACCCAAGACTCCATTTTCCCTCATCACTCCTCTGTTGTAAACAAGATAGAGTGTAAAAAAACGCGGGAAAATTCTTTATTTACTGAAAAACTTTCTCGAGAAAATCGCAACTTGAGTTTGTGTCCCAACCTAAAACTTGTAGCCAAACGTACCTACTAAACATAGCATACGTGGAAGAACCACTGATTGAATGGCGTTTGGAGCGTGTTTCCACTCGCGTTTACTGCGCTTGTTTTTAGGGTTAGGTCGCAAAACGCGGGTTCGTTATGTAAAAGCAAAGAGCCACATGGTCCAGCCGGCACAGCACTGGATCGCACGTGGACAGAAGTAAAACGGAGCCTTCAGGTTGCGTTTGGTTAGAAAAAATAAATAATAAATAAATAGCAAGTGACAGTAATAAAAAAGGTTAAGTGAAATGAATTAAACGTATTTACAAGAAAATTATAGTGGGAGCAAAATAACCATTTTACTATTTTTTTTCGCTTGAGTCCTCAACTATCATCTTGAAAAAGAGAAAAACTACTATTAAGTTACGACGGATCATCTTTGTGGTTTAGCTTATTACAACAAAGAGTCGTCATATAGTTGAGGTGGGAAGCATATGTATATTTTTGGCATGCAGTGAGTTAATATTTTCTCTCTTCCTCATAATATATTGTCTGAAGCAGTGAAGGAAGCCCACACCCTACTAACATTCTAGGAGTCGAACGCGCCCGATTCCCATAGTTGAGTATTTTTTGGACATTATAAGAGCAATTTTTTTTTCTTTTTGGTAGGTGCGAAGGCTTGAATCGAGCTCCCTAGGACAACGGAGTGTAGCTCAACTGCCGAGTTATGAATGGCATTTATAAGTTTGGCTAATAGGTTTTGTAAAGTTTTATCTAAAAATTGATATAAAAATATTTTAATTTTACATCGAAAATAATCTTTAACAATCTTTTAAGAATCTTTTTCTGAGTTGTCGTAAATTGTTTAATGTTAACTAAGTTAAATATAGGGGTGGATAAATAATTCGTGAATCCATGAATCCGATCCGATCCAACTTGTACAGATCGGATCGAATTACTACACTTACGAATCGATAATAGATATAAAAAAATTGAATCATAGTTTACCGATCGGATCACAAATTGGACTGTTAAAAATTCGATTCAATCTGATCCGCGTGACTCTGATCAAATTCGTGAGATTTATATATTCAAATAATGTATTAGTTAATTTAATTAGTTGATATTCATTTAATGGACTCTAAGAATGTATTTGTTAATTATCATTTAAATATATGAATTAATGTTGATAAATTAAAATTTTATTTATTGGGTTATAATTAAAAATAATAATAATATTGGTATATTTAGGAAAAACCTCAATCCGCGGATTTAATTCGATCCGATCCGTCATTACACAGATTCGATCAGTGGGATAACGAATTGGTGACGGATTCAAAATTTTCTAATCCGTTGAGAACAAATCGGATTAGGATTGATGCTAGTGGCCAACTTTCCAAAGAGATGTAAGGGGTTTGAGCCTCACTCGAGTCATATTTGTGTGGGTACCAACTAAGAAAAAAATTTAATTATTTATTTTTAATCTTCATTTGGTTATGTGAAATCAACTAAAAAAAAAAATGAAAGAGAAAATTTTTATTTTTTTTTGGAATTTGGGTAGATGGAAAAAGATGTAAAATTTTATTTCCATACTTGCCTATTTTCTTCTAAAACTTTTCTTGCGCAAAACACAAAGAAATAATATTTTTGCTTACAAGGAGTGCCTTTTTATTTTACAATCCTATACCTTAATAGTGCGAAACAACTTTTTATTTTTATTTTTTATTTACTGAATTTCAAAGAGGCAGTTTTTATGCAAAACAACCATTTTATTATTATTTTTTATTATTATTATTTTTTTAAAAGTTTTGTTTCTCTTATTAATAATTAGTTATACTTCTGCCTGATAAAATATTATGAAAAATATTATGAAGTCTTATTTAAAATATAAATTATTATATTATTTTATTTAATAATCAATCACTTTACTATTTATTTTTATTTTGTTAAAATAGACATCATTAAATATAAATTCATTTATTTTTAGTATTTAAAATTACAAAGATAATTTTAGTATTTTTAATCAATTTCGTTTATGCTATTCATAATAATAAATTAATATTTTTTATAATTTTTTTAAATAAATTTTCATACTAATCAAATATTACTTATTTATTTATTTATTTTACTTTTCTTTCATTTTCCACTTCTTTTCTTTTCTTACTTATATCCGTCTAACCAAACGTAAAAGAACAAGTTTAATTTTCTCGTTTTTTTTCTCCACTTTTTATATCCAAGCAAGAAAATTTACACAGCTGAAGTTGATAAATAAAGAAGGCGAAACCCATCCCATTCACTCACACCAACCATATATATTCAATCATCATCACCAGATCCCAATCTGTTTCTCTCTCTAAAATTCACTCACATACTCTCTCTCTCACACTCTTCCAGTCCTTTATCTATTCTCTCTCTAAAAATTAACCATGGGAGTCAGCAACAAAATAACCGCACTCCTCAACTTCACATCACTCCTCTGCTCCATCGCCATAATTGCCGCCGGCATCTGGCTGGCCTCGAAGCCCGACAACGAGTGTGTCCACTGGCTCCGGTGGCCGATCGTCCTCATCGGCGTCCTCATCCTCCTCGTCTCCCTCGCCGGTTTTGTCGGCGCCTACTGGAACAGGCAAGGCCTCCTCGCATTCTACCTCATCTGCATGGCCCTCCTCATCATCCTCCTCCTCATCGTCCTTGTCCTCGCCTTCGTTGTCACGCGCCCCAACGGCGAGTACTCCGTCCCTGGCAGGTCATTCCACGAGTACCGGCTCGCCGGATTCTCGTCGTGGCTGAGGAACCACCTTACCAACTCAGGGAATTGGGGCAAAATTAGGGCTTGTCTCGCTGAATCAGATGTCTGTTCTAAGCTCAGTTTGGAGTATGTCTCTGTGGATCAGTTCTTTGCTGCTCATCTCTCTCCTCTTCAGGCAAGTCATCCCACCGTTCAATTACTGGCCTGTTTGTTTTCTTGCAATAATTGGGTTGTGTTAATTGGCATTTTTGTCATCTGTGAGAATGTAGCAACATGACTGTCCAAACGCGGCTTTAGACTCTCACTTTAAAGATGATTCTGGGTCCAGACTACAGAGTAAGTCGGTAAAAACAAATAAAAGAACTGAGTCAGTGGGTCTGCTGGCGCGATATGTCAATGGTTGTTGCAAAGGCAGTATCATATTAAAACAGTAGAAATTAGAAATTACTAGGCAGCATCGTAACAACCACGTTACTATCTCTATCTCAAAATAAATATCTCATTCTGGGGGGTCACTTCATATTTTATTTTATTTTATTTTGTTTGAAAGAGAGTATTAAACAAATTAAAAATATATATTACATACTTATCAAGTAGCCGGGGTCAGTCCGGTCTTTGGAACTGGTGAACTCCACCGTTACATCCATGATTCAAAATTAAATTAAATTAAGGTATTTAATGGTCTTACATAATTATTGTATTAACAATTTGATGTTCTATTTTTCGTCTACCCACACATAACAGAAAAATAAAATAAAATAAAATAACAAGAAGACATTTGATCCGAAATGGTACTGGGTTCAAAATTTCACAACTAATTATCTATAAAATACAGGGCAATATTTGTCTCCTTACGTGTGAGGAGAACCCCTTCCTCATATTGATTCATATCATGCGCATACCTGATATCTAAACAAGTAAATTATGTGTGTTTGTATTTACAATTTTGCAGCTTTTAGTATTTCTAAAAGAATTATTTTTATTTTTTCAATAAATAAAAAATAATACTGTTGACACAGGTTCTACTTTTTTTCTCAAAGTTTTTTCCTCAATTTTTTTTTTTTTTTTTTGCCCCTTTCTGTTCTAGTGCTATATGTTGGCTGTTGATTAACTGGTTTGGTTCACCAATTGTGGGACTACCTTTTAGAAGACAAAATCAGTAAAGCATCAAACAATTTTAGATGCAAGAAAAATACTATCTGGTCCATCTGATGATGATTAATGGTGGGCAATGTGGAGTCATCTCCAACCTTATGTGGGTCCTCATCTGTTTTATCAATATTATTTCCATTTTGCTCTGCTGAGCTCAGAAAACTTTGCACCTAACAAAATTAAACTAGAATAATTGATCTCTCAGTCGCACACTATCTTTATTGCAAAAGATAAGAAAAAGAAGCATTACATACGGTTTTAAAACTTTGCCCATGCTCTGATGTTTTGATAGCATTAGTCAGTTGGATCAGTGTGTTTTAATTTTCCCTTTCTTTTCCAAAACTACATAAGTGATGCATTATATATATATATATATTATCTTATGCATAGTATTATTATAATTTACATTTATAACAGTCAGGATGTTGTAAGCCTCCAACAATTTGCGGTTATCAGTATGCGAATCCAACAATGTGGATCAACCCGGTGAACCCGATGTCCGATGTGGACTGCTCCATCTGGAACAATGATCCGAACCAATTGTGCTATGGATGTGATTCTTGCAAAGCTGGTCTGTTGGGAAACTTGAGAAAGGAATGGAGGAAAGCCAATGTGATACTAATAGTAGCAGTGGTGGTGCTAATATGGGTTTATCTGATTGCTTGCAGTGCATTAAAGAATGCACAAACTGAAGAACTCTTCCGCCGATACAAAGAGGGTTGGGTTTGATCTTATTCCCAAACACACTTCATCTTTTCAAACTGGGTGGTTTCCTGCTTTTTAGCTGATCTGGTGCAAGTTTATTTGTCATTATTGTATATTTTTCTCTGTACCATTAAATCTATAGATTATGTGAACTTCAATTAAAGCTAGTTGGAGACTTGGTTTTTACACACATTCTAAATTGTATTAGGATCCCAATAATCATCTTTTCACTGGAGTATTAGATTCTTCTAATCTCAGTGCATGTTGCAACTGCTGCTTGATTGATATACATTTTAGTATTTATACACATCTTTTTAGAGTAACAAGTTGCTTGTATTCACATATAATATTATTTACATGTACAAAAATATACACCAGTGGGTGAGTGAGAAAGAGATTTCATAGTGATTTGTGAAATGATTTTATATTGTGCAGTGGAAAAATTAAAATTCTAAAAATTCACAGACATAGGCACTGACATCACAGACTTTGAAAAGGTACACGTTATTTATGTTGCAATATCTTTAATAATTGTTCTTTATAGTGAATTTATATGTACATATTGATTTTTTTTTTAATGATTTCCTGTATTTAGATTTCAATAACAAACCTGTTGATGTTTCCCCATTACACCACTGACTCGAGTTTTTGAACATGTATATGAGACTTTTTTCATCCCAAAGCAGAGTAATGAGAAAAAGATGACCTTACTCCATCCCCCAGGGAAACTCCAAGCTAACCCCTCCCTACTTGAAAAACAAGTAGGGTTCACAAAGTACTCCATACTGGACGACTCTATCAATATATACACATTTCTTATAAGGAATTCGTGTTTTTTTTAAGCCCGTGTGAATGTTTCAAGATCAACTTCTAATAAGGCAACGCTACTCACAAGATGCATATAGGAAAAATCTCTGTGTATTTCAAAATGAGACGATCTTCATTGGTATACAGATGCAACACAGAAAAAATGGCAAAGCTCATTGAGTACAAGAACTTGTATAAGTTAAATCTGAACTACCATTTACTCATAATATATCCCACCAATCGCTACATTCTCAAGCCTCGATGTGATCCCCTTTTCAGGCTGTAGCTAGCTTCCTAGAATACACAATGTACATTGGATCTGAACGTCCCGGGTTGGGAGATATATCCACAGCCTACACAAGAGAATGCAAATACCTTTAATGGAATAAAACTAGAGTCTTCGGATAGTGGGAAATTATGGAATAACTAAACCAGACGACCACCATTTTATTTTCGAATTACCAATACAAACAAACTCACCATCATTTTATTTTCAAATTACCAATACAAACAAACTCACTAGTCTGGGAAGCGTACTACCTAACTGCACTTCCAACCAAATCCTAAATTTAACACTGGCTTTCTGTTAATTGTTAATCTTTGTTGGAATTCCAAATTAGTCCCAGTAGGTGAGGTCATATGAATCCCAATATTGTGACCATTGATCAGGGGATGGAAGCAAGATTCAGAAGCAGCATCCACAACACGTTATATAACATGGATGGATTGTATGATATTGTCCGCCACTACGGAACAACTATTACTACCAAAACTGAAAAGCTGGATAATGACAATATCAGTTTATCCTTAGAATTAACAGATTCATATCACCACCACGAATATACCTATGGAAAAATTATATGGGCTATGCTACTGGACATTTGCTAGAACGTAACAAGAAGTACAAATCAATTACCCAGAAAAATAGAATAGCTATTATCCAGATTCCAGATGCCTTAACCATCAATTCTCAATGACACGTAATATGCTTGCTCTTGCTAAAACAGAAAAATATGATGTTAATTACCTGAGGAGGTTCAAACCCTCCAGCATAATGGAAATATGATCCAACAATCATAGCATGGTCAGCATCACCAGTTGATGTCCATATTGAGATTGCTTTTGTCCAAAAGCAACGGTTTGAGAAGCTGTTTCACAATCAGTCTTGGAAATTAGAGATGGTTTAACACAGAGGAAAAGTAGAATACAGGAAAAGCAATGGTTCATTCCTCTTTGGCTTTATTACCAGAATGGTGGCATTAGATTTATCATGTCGAAGATTGGTAAAAAGAGTAGCACAATTTAAGACTTCAAAATATATAAAAAAACATCTTTAGCCCCAGTATTCTTTCGAGTCTCTTCAGATTGTCAAACGTCAGTAATAGGGCAGAATCCGAAATTATCATATTTTGATAACCAAAGTCAACTTAATCTTGAACACCCATTTGGTTCAAGAAAGTGCTGCTTCTCATAAACATAAAATTATTAACAGGTCACACAAGTTTTAGTTGATATTGAGGTAACTCGTTTAAATTGTTTCAAAGTGTATGAATTATCACCTCATTATAGCCATGCCACCCGGTTTAAGGATGCGGGACATCTCCTTGAAAACTTCAAGAGGCTTTGTTAGATAGTCAACACTAACCTGAAAAAAAAAAAAAAAAAAAAAAAAAAAAATGGATATCAGAGCATTCGAAAACTCTATTTCCCTTGACAGCCTTTTTTTAGTTATTCGATCTTCATCTGTCTGCAAAATTTCATATGAGAAATTTTAGCAGATGGTTGGACAGCGAAGGTGAATTTTAAGTTGAGTGGTTGCAGCTGAGGTTCCCATCACATTCATGACTATCCGAAAGAACAAAAAACTGTGAACTACACAAGTACAGAGTATTCAAATGATCACACAGAAGCATGCATCTAAAGCAAATATTTGTTAGTTGAAAAAAAAATAAAAAGGCGGGAGAAGGGGCACATACCACATTTGTAATAACATCAAAGCAATTATCTTCAAATGGAAGTTTAGCGTTAGTGTTTAAGTCTTGCACAACATACTCGGTCAGAACCTACAAAGACATCAAAATTGCATGAATTTCTACATCTCATCAATACAAGATACTATGTTCGCGTATGATGTAAGATTGGTTATACCTAATATAGCCAGAAGAGAAAACATGTACAATACAAATGTAAGTGCAATATACAGAGAGGGCTGCTAAATCCACAGCCAAAAATAGGCTACTTCAGCAGTCCCCTGTGACATGGTGGGAAGTGGGAACCACCCTTGTGAGAGGGGAGGCTGCTTCAGCAGCCAAAAGATGGTTGTGGATTTAGAAATTTCCTAAAGATAACATGAGAAAATTTCCAATTGTTAGCATTCCATATCCATGACCTATTTGTTTCATCTCTACAGACAAAATATTACCCATCAACTCAAGTTCACAAAGAATTAAGTGTAGGAAATACGTATCCTGATTTGAGGAGACTAGATACACTTCTCACCACTTACTAGAAAATTTTATATAACCTTACTTCAATCATACAAGACGAGCCCTAACCAAGGGCAACAAGAATGGACATTCAATTACAATAATCTGCCTAAATTAATGCCCAAATTACATTTAATATTTGTATCGACCAATCATTTGAAAAACTTTACAATAAAGATTGACATCAAAGATTAGCCAAAGCATATAACAATCACGCCTCACCAAATTGCGCTTGAGCTCTTCTTCATTCATACCCATTCCCACTACCCGGTCTTGCTTATATTTTGCAGGGAAATGACTGACCTAGATAAAACATAAAACCAGGGTTATGATAATTTATAAATACTTGACACAAATAGAGCCGCATCAAGATAAAAACATGACTTACCCAACTGCTACACATGTCAAGGATAGCTACTCCTGGAGTGTTACTAGGAGGAAGGACTTCCGAATAATACTTGGTAAGTGCAGCAATGGCTGGATCATCAATATGTGTCACAAAACGTGGAGCTTCATAGAACAATGGATCTGGCGACCTAGCAAATTATTATGTTAAAGTCTTGCACTATACAAAAATTATATCCAATCCTCTAGTCGAACCACACAGCACAGAACTTTAATTTAGAACAGGCTGGTTGTAGAAAACGTCAGTAAGAAGGAAGTGGGTGACAATTCCAAAGTATAAAGGGAAGTAGAAAGGATATAACATAATGAAAAATAAAAGACCATTTTTACTAAATTTTAGAATTATTAGCTACCACCAAATTCACCAATGTTTTGAAATCCAGTCTCAACTATCAAGTCAGTCAAGTGATCAGATTGGTTCATCCATGTTCAAAAGATGGCTCAATTGGCTGACAATTTTTAATCACTATAAAGGTTTGTGCATAAAATAAAACATAATTTATAAAATATATGAAAAGTAGATATGTTAATTGGAAGATAATAAAATCATGATTATATTAATATATGGACTGAGGAACATGGTTCATGTTGAAGACTACATTTTTTCAAGATAAGGCAACAAAATTCTTATAATTTTTACTTCCCCCTTGTAATAACAAACTGAGGGTGTGAACCATGCATAGTGCAGCGTAAACCTCCTTAGGTGGAAAAGAACTGAATATCGAATAAATGCAAGTAGCATATTAGTTTAGATAGTTTACTCATCAAAGCGCTGGAAATCCTCTTCCTTGAAAGGAAATTGCTCTGGCCACTCCACATTCTTCAATACCTTTGAAATGGAAACAAAATATAAAGAAATAAACATGTCAATCAGAACTAGGAAGAAGTTCAATGCTGAGACAACTTTGAAAAGAATTATCAAGAAGTTGAATATTTACAGGTTTATAATGGCAAAGGCTAAAATAGAAAATTTGAATGATCAATAGGATAAAATTTGAATGATCAAATTAAACCGATCAATAGGATAAAATTTGAATGATTTATGCTAATTGATTTGATCATGCAACAGGTTTAATGCACAGTCTCTTTGTTAGCCCTACTCCTTTTCCTAATGAAGAGAACACAAACACAAGTAACACACAAGGCTTTTATGTGGTTCAGTAGTAGCGCCAACATTCAACTGGGAGAGATTATAATACATGTGAAAGTATACTTCTCTCGCCCCGCGTGCACACAGACACATACAACTAAGTTAAATACCAATCCAGCTGCTAGATTACAACCACATCTTAACTCAGTCGGTCACATATGGCACAACTTCATGAACCTTTAGAATTGTCAGCAAGTTGTTACACCAAGAGAGGAAGTGAGTGTCCTGGGCAGAGGACCCACTCCCTAGAATCCCAGTATACAAACGGATTGCCATATTTAGGGCTGCAAACGAACTGAGCTGAGCCAAGCTTTAGGCTGTTTGGGCTTGGGCTCATTTGTTTATAGCTCAGCTCGGGCTCGTGACGAGCTCAAAAACTCAGCTCAGGCTCGGGCTAGTCATGGTATTAAAGAGCTCGGACTAGGCTCGTTTAAGAAATTAAATTGAACTCATGTTCAAAATCTGCTCAGGCTCAGGCTCGTTTGGTAAATCATTACATTTTTATTTTATACTTCCAAAAATTAAATAATTCCAACAAAAAGTAAAAAACAGATGTAAATGAGCCTATTGTTCACGAAAATACACAAGCCTTATATAAGCATATGTTCACGACATAAACGAGCCTACACAAGTTGAGCCTAACACTGATTGGGCTCGGCTCATTTACTAAACGAGCCTATTTTTCACGAACATATACAAGCCTTAAATAAGCATATGTTCACGACATAAACGACCCTACACGAGCCGAGCCTGACACTAATTGGGCTCGGCTAGTTTAGTAAACGAGCCTAGAAATTGAGCTCGAGCTAGGCTTGTTTGCTTAACGAACGAGCCCAAGCCATTAGCAAGCCAAGCCCAAGCTGCTTATGAAAAGCTCGGTTCATTTGCAGCCCTAGCCATATTGTGCTATATTTTGCTAGTGCTAATTGTTTCCTCTTTTCTCTGATATGTAAAAGTGTAAAGACTTGATAAAATATTTATACATTCCAAAGAAGAAGCCAAAACAAAAGAGGAGAAGAAAAGGTTACAGTGATTGAGTGCCTTCTACTAATCTATTGTGCTATATTTCGCTAGTGCTACTTGTTTCCTCTTTTCTCTGATATGTAAAAGAGAAAATACATTCCAAAGAAGAAGCCAAAACAAAAGAGGAGAAGAAAAAGTTATAGTGATGGAGTGCCAACAAAAGTGGAGAAGAAAAAGTTATAGTGATTAAGTGCCTTCTACTAATCAAAACTGTACATAGGACATTGCAAAATAGCACAATTGACCAGAAAGGCATGTATAAGGGCCCGTTTGGCATGCGATGTGTTTTTGGTCAATACCAAAACAATCTATTTGTTAAAGGAGTGTTTTGGGTAGAAATCAGAATCATATTTGGTAACGAAAAATTGTTTTGGGAAATTGGGAAATTCAGAAATTTGCTTTAATTCCTCAGCTACAGTACCAAAACACACAATATCACCAATTTTGTGATATGAGTTTTGGCCAAATAATCTGCTATGTTATGAACTATTTCAAACCAATTTCAGCAGTTCCAAATATGATGTGAGCCCAAATTTGGATACCAATATCATAAAAACAAACACTTCCCAAATGGATTATAATTGTAAAAATGGGCTCAAAAGTTAATAATGTTTTTTTTTTTTGGGGGAGTGGTGGGGGGGGGGGTCGATATGTAAAGGTTTTTC
Source organism: Cornus florida (assembly GCF_030987335.1). Classification (NCBI taxonomy): domain Eukaryota; kingdom Viridiplantae; phylum Streptophyta; class Magnoliopsida; order Cornales; family Cornaceae; genus Cornus; species Cornus florida. The sequence goes on along the minus strand of NW_026775580.1, from coordinate 111,004,706 downwards.
TTTTTCCAATTTATGTAGTATTGGTTCATCATTATCATATGAAAATGCATCCCGATACAAAACCATTGACTTAAATACAGAACGAAATTTCCTCAACCATCTAAATTTGACATTGGCACTTGCGCATTATCAGAAACCTCAAAATTAAAAAGTCCAAGAAAATTAAACACAACTGATCACCTTCAACGAACCTAACTAAAAAATTTAATCGACTCAAAATTTAATGTACATTACATTACAGCATGTTACCCCAATTGAGCACCAACCCAACCCCAAAATTGAAAAATTAAGAGAACCCAGAACCAAATTAAGCAAGAAAATCGAGAAATTAACCATGGACACAAGAAAAGATTCGAAGTATACCTCTTCGATTTCACCCTTTTGTCTGGCGGAGGCAATGAAAGATTTGCCGCCAATATTACCATCCATACTCATGAATTGAACCCAAAATGCAGCCCCTAGGCCTAATACCAGTCGACGAGGCGTTCTATATCCAGCAGTTCTCCTCTTCAATATTTTGGAAAACTGAGATGATACAGAATCAATGGAACAAGTAATTGAAGGTAAAGAAGGAGCAACAGCCGCCAAATTTGGCAGTCTATGGCGCAATGTCAATCCAAAACGATTGGCCATCTTTGACTTCCACTAAAGGAGCAACCCACCCATTGTTTCCCATTCCACATTTTATATAAAGTGTGCACTGACGTAATCAACTTTATATAAAGTGTATAGCCACGTTATCATTTGATTATATACTTATTTTAAAGACTCTAAATTCTTGTTGTGCATTCATTTTTTCATTGTACACTTTATTATATCATTATTTTTTAAATAATAAAATAAATTTTTTTATTATCATTTTTTACTTAATAATTTTATTCTCAATAACTGTAATACTAAAGACTATAATTATTTGCTCCGATTTTGATACAAGATTTTAAATATATATATATATATATATATATATATATATATTAATTATATATGTAGTATTATTGCTACATAACTTCCTACAAATAAAATAAATAATACAACTCAGGAACAAAAAAATACATTAATACTTCCACACATGAAAAATAAAAATAAAAATAAAAAAATAAATTAGTAAACATTACAATTTTTATCTTTTTCCTAACGGCTATATTCCCAACGGCTATATTATGTTTATCTTATTCTAACGGTTATATTATGTTTGTCTTTTTGCTAACGGATATATTCTGTTTTTTTTTTTTTTCAACAACTATATTCTCAATGGCTATATAAACCACTCATTCTCTCATTTTTTCAATTATCAAGTCCATTTCTTTACATCTTCGAATTCATTTTCTCTTCTTTTAGTCTTTATCTTTATTATAAAAAAAAAAATGGCTTCATCATCACAATCTATTCCAGTGTCCAGGTCAATTTCTCCATTGAGTTCTTCTTCTTCTTCTGACGGGGAAGATTTTTTTGAAGAACGTCAAAAAATGATGAATGCAGTGATGCAACTGTTATCGCCTGAGAAGGTAAATGCATTCTTTCGACGTCGTAAGAGAAGATATATTAAACGTGATCGAAAGGAAGCAGCCCAACGGCTATTCCAAGATTATTTTACTGAAAATCCCACTTTTCCACTTGAGATGTTTCGTAGACGATTTCGGATGCGCCGAGAGTTGTTTATTCGCATTTTAAACGGTGTTACAGCATATGACGAATGGTTCATCCAGAAGCCTGATGCCCTCGGTCGTATGGGTTTCACTCCTATACAGAAGATGACAGTTGCAATACGTATACTTGCATATGGAATTTCAGCAAATCTTTGTGATGAGTACATAAAGATTTCTGAAACCACTGCGGTTGAAAGCTTGAAGCGTTTTTGTGATGCTGTAATTGTAGTGTATGCAGGGTAATACCAACGCACACCGAACGAAGAGGACATTGCACGTCTGCTTCGAGAAGGTGAAGAAAGAGGCTTCCCAGGTATGCTTGGCTCTATAGATTGTATGCATTGGGTATGGAAGAACTGCCCTACAGGGTGGCATGGCACACACAGGGGGAGAAATTATAAGCCTACCCTTATATTGGAGGCGGTTGCATCGAAAGATCTGTGGATCTGGCATGCTTTCTTTGGTATGGCTGGTTCAAACAATGACGTGAATGTCTTGGATCATTCCCCGGTATTCAATAGTCTGATCAATGGCACAATGCCTCCGATTAATTACGAGGTAAATGGGCATCGACGTACAATGGGGTATTACTTATCTGATGGTATTTATCCCAAGTGGGCAACTTTGATTCAAACCATCCCACACCCAATGACTGTCAAAAAGAAATTATTTACTAAAAAACAAGAAGCCGTTAGGAAAGATGTTGAATGAACGTTTGGCGTGTTGCAGATTAGGTGGGCTATAACGCAAGGACCTGTGTATTATTGGGATAAAGAAGATTTAAACAAGATAATGAGAACGTGCATCATATTGCATAATATGATCATTGAAGATGAGCGTGGACACATTTTGCAATGGACACCTCCGCCGGATGAGCCAATATCCCTCCCACAATACATTCAAAAACCAACAATGTTGGCGGCACACATTTCCGGTCGTTTTAGAAGAATTCGTAATAGAGCGGATAATGCTGATCTCAGGAGACATCTGATGGAACATTTGTAGAATCAATTTGGTAATGAAGATGTTTAAATTTGATATAATCGAATAAAATATAATTTTTATATTATTATGCGAATTAATTAAATCAGTACGTGATGAAGATGTTTAAATTTATTAATTGAATAAAATGTTATTTTTTATATTATTATGCAAATTAATTAAATTATTATGTAATAAATAAATAAATTAAATTGATAAGTCAAAAAGTACTAACTTTTTTTTTTTTTTTAATAATTAATTAAAAGCTTATGCAAATTAAATGACTCTTTTTATTTAATTAAAAAAATGACTTTTTTTTTAATTAATAAAAATTTAATTATCTTTATATTAATTAATTAATCCAATATACATACCATACTTATTACACAATATCATATTTTTATTTTATATTATTTTCCCACACAAACCCACAAAATGGCCCACTCCTCTGCTGCGACTGCGCATTTGACAGGCACTACTCCATTCCTCACCCGTGGCGTGTTGAGTGTGTAACATTATGTGGGGCCCCCAAGTATGTAAGTTGCACAAGAAAGACTTTGCTTCTACACAGTCATACATATTACACACATTGATGGTGCGCTTGGTTTGCTCTAACACAGTTTGTATGCTGAGACTTGAGATAGAAAGGGAAAAAGCATCTTAGCGGATAATACAGCACCATACATAGTAATAGACCTCTCTGCTTGTGATTTGATCCTAATGTTAGTGATGTACAATCAGTTTACGTGGCAACATTTGCTGTCAATGGTCCATAAAACTCTACGACTCATCTCAACAAGGAACATGAATTCCGTTTTCATCATTTTATTTTTTATTTTTTTATCTTAATTTCAATGAAAAAGCATGTTTTATTTTAATATGGTATTAATTCCTACAAATATGAAATTTTTTTCTCACTACACGAATTCTTTTTCATTATATTCACTCTCCTGTTACCAAACTACTTTAATCGTTTTTCACTCATTTTATTTGCAATGGAGGCTATTTTAACAATTGCACCAATGTATTACTCTTATAAAAAAAGTATTCTTTTCAAATTATAACTTATATGTCACATATTCATTTTAATACTATTAGTCTTCTAACCTCATTTTATGAAAATGTTATTTCTAACTATATTATAAAAAAGTATATCCAATCAATCCACAATCTTGGAGTTTAAGAGAGCCTTTAGGTTTAAGTCTTTGGCTTTAAAAAGTATTTTTCAATTTCTTAATGCCTCAACATTCATGGCCATGTTGATGAACACGAACCTTTTTGGATTCCTAAAAAAGTGTTTTTAATAAATTGAGGGAATTGAAAGAAAAGGAAATAAATGATATTTACTCATCATATAAATTTTAAAGCCAAGAAAGGGAGAGAGTTTTGTGATTCTTATGCCAAATGTATAATATGTTCCTTTCACATATTATTTACATAAACCATACGAAGTATTATTGCGCCCCTCCCCCTCCCCAAAAACCCTCCCCAAAAAAAAAAAAAAATGATAAATCCATCAAAAATCAACCAACGGAATCCGAACGTCCAAATCAGAAAAAGTGTAATAATGATAAAACGATTCGATTTGATGTAAAGAACATCAAAACTAATTTGTGAAAGTTTTTATAAGGGACGAATGTATGTAGTCAATAGGAACTATTTCGTAAGAGTTTTTATAAGGGACGAATGTATGTAATCAATGGGGGCAATTGCCTAACTAAATTTTTTTTATTTTTTTTTTAGTAATATACCCTACCGTCCCCCACTTAAATTACTAAAAAATTACACTATCTCCTCGTACAATTTCCTCCCTCCGTCCTAGTTTTTATTGCTGTATAATGCAATGTCCTCATCCCGATTTTGAGTTGGGTGCAAGTGTAACTGCTTCGTGAGTAAGACTTTCAATACAGCAAGATGATGCGATGGACGGAGAGCACCATATTCGTGCCTAGCTAGTGATTGACACGAACGAACGACAAACTATTATATTAGTTTGATTTGGTACATAATCGCATTATTGCTTTTATAGTTTATTGCTTTGAGGGGAATTTCATTCCATTCTGATCTCTTTAACTTATCCAGACTTCTCTTGTTCTCTTATCCAAATGCTAAATAGTACCGTAAATCTTGCGTGTGTGTGTGTATACAAATATATATCTTCAGACCAATGGACACGTCATCTAATATATATGGTCTAATAAGTGACCGACCACGAATAGACTGTCACAATAACTTTGCATACTTTAATGGAATCCACTAGACGGATGGAATGATTCTTGAACACATTGGAATGGTTTTCCCCTTTATCTCCCCAAAATATATTCCTTCAAATAAAATCATATAAATGTGATAGAATCGGCATCCATCTTAGTCAGTTAGAGATGATGTTTAGACACAAGAATAATCATCCACATCTTATTTATTTATATGATTCTCACTTTTGTCATTTGTATTCAGCACCAATTATTATCGGGAATTTTTTTTTTTTAATTTTTATAACAGATTGTCCCACCAAGTAAATTTAAAGTTTGTTGTCACCATATATGGGACCTGTTGTAGACAAGCAGTTTCCAATATTATTGACATTGAACTCATCTTAGTTGGAATATGACAACCATTGGTACATGCACACACACTGACACACATAATATACATATACACACATATACATATACATGGCAAGTAAGTGTGAATCCAATGTCATCATTAACCTCTGGCAACAGCACATGGTTTTTTGGGCATATGTTCTTTGCATAGCATGAGGAAAACGTACACTTGCAATGTGAAGATTTTCATTTGCAAGAGGGTTTCACAAGTCATTTTTAGCTTTGGGGCGTGAGAGAGTTTCCTGTACTCCATCATTACTTTATATATATGGTTAAGTTCAAATAATTAATTAATAATTGAGTGAGAGTAGCTTTCAAGTTTCAACAACTATACATTTATTTATATATATATATATATGAAAAGTGAGTGTGAATTCAAGGTCATCATGCATTGGGACTTGGGAATAGCACATGCATTTAGAGAATATTGTTCTTTGCATAGTTGCACGAGGAACATGCAACATTTGCCATGAAGAACCTTAACTTGGAACTCACTTTTTCTTCTTTTGTTGCTAATTGGATCCAATCTCAATAATTTGAAGCATTATTAAAATTTTAATTGTGCGGGACAAGTTAACCTCTATTAAAAAATTCTTATAGTATAAATATAATACAAAATAAAGTAATGCAATTTCCTTATTAAACATATAAGACTGGTCCAAACACGCAAGGGCGTGGAAAGAAGGCAACGCCATTGTTTGTTGAATTGTATGCATCTATGGAGCTAACAAGTGGGAAGTTGACTTGACATATGTATTGTTTCAATATTATAATCATATCCTGTATATATATAATTATTATTTCTTGTGTCTCTCTCTTGGTACCATTAGGTACTCCTTGCCGTCACTCATTTGATTAACTTTTCCCTTCAACTTTTTTTATATTCACTGTGCTTTCTTTCAACGTATCTGTCTGGTGGGTCTGTGACAGAAACAGAAATCTTATTAAACTGGTATTATTACTGAACACAGGAGTTTAGTGCTATTTTATCACCTTAAAATGTAAAATTCAGGGTTTCAATTTTAATAGAGATCGCATTGATTATGTGAATTTTCAATTAGGGAAAAATTAAACTGGTATTAGCAAAATTTATGTAAATTATCTGGTAGTAACAAAATATACTTGGAAGCATAACTAAGACTTCAAGATATATATATGTGGCATGGACATTCTGTTAAATTAATAACTTTCAGCTTCGATTCACAAATTGATGCTTCAAATTTTTCGAAAGTGTTTGATTGAAATTTGTCAAATTCAAGACAACTTAATGTAATATTATAAATCACTTTTTCTTTAAGAAACCAAATTATTCACTCTATGAATCATGTTATATCAAAAAGAAATATTAATGATTGAACTAACGTATTGATATTGAATTTGCCTTTGTCAGCTTATTTGGTTACTTTATGTATTTAAAAAATAAATTTTTTAATATAGAAAAAGTAATATAGAAAAGAGAAAAAAATAGAAAAACTCAACATTATAGAATCCAAACCCTAATATAACTCAATAATTTGAATACAATTCTACTGAGACCCTTTCTATATAATCTTTAAATAATTATAACTAAAATTATAATTTTTTTTTTTTTTTAACAATGAATAAGTGATTTCTTTCTCGTGAATAACCCTTAATTCACTTAGTGCTGCACATCTCAAATTAAAATTTGAGATTATATCTTGAATCTGATAAAAATTACTTTAAAACACACAAAGAAGTCAAATAAGCTGTCAAATAAACAACTACCTAATTCAAGATAAAATCACAAATCAAAATTTGTGAAGTATAACATTTTCCTTTCATACGTTAAGAATTTATATACACATACTAAATAACATTGAGAGTTTTTTTTGTTATGTTTTTTTTTTTTATGTAGTAGGTGAACTCACCAAGTGCATCTCTCACAAAAATAGAAAAAGTTGAGGAGTTAAGTCCGAGGCAAAGTGGATGAGTGGGGTATCGAGTAAATATTCGTTGTGCCCGGTGCAGTGCACCAGCACATCATAACCGTTGATGTCCTTGTGTGTTGTGCACGGATGGTTTTGATGTGCCAGGTTCACGGTACACCAAGCATAACGAATATTTATTTGTGGGATATTCTTGGTTTGTCATTCAAAATATAATTTTTGTTTTCGATATAGATGAAAACTCAATTATAAAATACCCATTTTAGAGAACTTAAGGGCCATTTATAACTCTGAAAACTTTTCCCATAGGACTATTTTTTATAGTTCTCTAAAAACAGACATTTGTTCTTTTAAGAATTACAAACCAAACAAGTCGATTTTCAAATTACCGTATTTTATAGTTCTGATAATAATTTTTTATTTTCTAAGTGAGAAACTAAACCATCCTCAATTTTTTGCAATGACAAAATAAATAAATAAAATTGTGGGAAAAACACAAAAAAAAATTACACAGTGGCAAAATAAAATGGTGCTAAAACTATACCACCAAATAACTCGTGTACTGACCATCACTATATATATACATATGTTTTATGCATATCGCTCCTCTCAAGTCCCTGGTCCATTCATTCAATCCCCTCCCCCCTCCACATTTCAGGGAACTCCATCTTCTTTTCTCTCTCTCCGTCTCTGTCCAAGAAGATTGCTTAGCAAAATAAAAGAAGTAACCATTTTCAATCCCAACTTCTCTTCTTCATCACACGAGATTATACATAAAATTACACACCCACTATAAGCCAATGGATCTACCCAGATTCGTTATCGAAGCTTCAGAGGCCGAATCAATGGCCAAAGAGTTGGGCCTCTCGGTTCTCCAGCTCCTCCCATCCCTCGTCAAATCAGCCCAAAAGCTCGCAAGGCCACCCATCTCCAAGTACCACGTCGGCGCCGTCGGTTTGGGCGCCGACGGCCGGATCTTCTTTGGCGTAAACCTCGAATTCCCCGGTCTTCCCCTCCACCACTCCGTCCACGCCGAGCAGTTCCTCCTCACCAACCTCGCCGTTCACGGCGGGCCCCTCCTCCGCCACTTCGCCGTCTCCGCCGCCCCATGCGGCCATTGCCGCCAGTTCATTCAGGAACTCCGCAACGCCTCCGAAATCCAAATTTTGATCACATCATCGGAGAACGATTTGGAAGAGTCCCAAAATTTCAAACCCTTGTCGTCTTTCCTTCCAAACCCATTTGGTCCTTTCGATCTATTAGATAAGGAGACACCTCTTCTTCTGGAGCCTCATGACAATGGGTTGTCGCTAGTGAGCAAAACAATTGATTCCAATTGTGGCAATTTATGCAATGGGGTTTGCCAATCGTACACGAAGAATGAATCAGAGTTGAAAATGGCAGCATTGGAAGCCGCTAATAGCTCTCATGCCCCATATAGTGGGTGCCCATCTGGGGTGGCATTGATGGATGCTGAGGGGAGGATATATACAGGATCTTATATGGAGTCTGCGGCCTATAATCCGAGTTTGGGGCCGGTACAGGCAGCAATAGTGGCTTATGTTGCAAGTGGAGGAGGTGGTGGGTATGATAGGATTGTGGCCGGAGTGTTGGTGGAGAAGGAAGACGTGGTGGTGAGGCAAGAGGACACGGCGAGGCTGCTGCTGAATAAGGTTTCTCCAAAGTGTCAATTTCGGGTGTTTCATTGCAGCTTGGCCTCGAATGGATGTAAAAGGCCTGCATCTAATTGTGAGTAAAGCCGAACATTTAAGTGTCATTTTGGTGATCAAAGAGATTGATGTGAATAGATGATTTAATGAATGAATAAATGATATTCTCTATTTGGTGATACAAAATTTCAATTGTGTAAGCTTTAAATCTTTGTGACTGAATGATAACATGTGAAAGTTCATGTTCAAAATTTAGACTTTTTGATTGAAGTATATTAATTTTCTTTGTTTGTCATAAGAGTATTTATTGTTTGACCACTCATTTAAAAAGTTAAGAATTGGATTTGACAATGATGTAACATCAAACAATTGGAGGTATCCCACTTGTGAAGCCCTTGACAGATTAAAACTTATGTTAGTGCTTGTAAAAGATATATATGCTTTCCAAATTTTTTGTTTGGTTAATGACAATTTCCAATTTTCATGACTGAACATGTTCTCTCAAAGTGCGTTATGCTTCTTTTGTTTATTACATATATTAGGTAATGAAAAGTACTTGGGACTACATATGCTTTTTTAATTAGCTTTTGTTTGTAGACATGCCACAAGAAACATAATTGCTCTGTCCATAGGGTTGGTTTTAGCATAGTTGGCAGTGCTGTACCGCAATGGCCCATGCATAGTGGATCATGATTGATGGTTGGTGGAGCATATATTGAGGTGGAGCTCCAATATTGCAACTTTTTAAAGACGCTTTTCTATTGTCCTAATTTGAATGACATGATATAACTTGAATTCTGACAAAAAGGTTCTATTAAATATCAGTGACATTGATTTTCCTCTTCAATAGACTTCCTTAGAAAATAATATGTGTTAGGGATTAGGCAGTGTGAGGACATAAAGAGTTGGGTAAAGGTTGGGTTTATCATGGAGTTTGGTACTTGTCAAGTCTACTAAATGGATGCTATGAAATAAATTGATAAGAGAAACAGGGGCTTTTAGTATTTTCTTGTTTCTTGCATCACTTATACAAGAGTCTTCTGGCTGTCCATGTGAAGATCATGAAAAAGGTTCTTATTATCTTTGTGATCGTATCAGAAAGAACAATTGACTTTTCCTTTCTTCCAAAATCTAGAGAGGTTAAAGATGATGTCATAAAGACGAAGTTAGAACTAAATTTGAAACACAGGAATTTAAAGCTATATTAGATTCAATCGATGAATGATTTATTTAATGTTACGAATATGTTTTTATCAAAGTTGAGGGAAAAGAGCGAGTACTTTGGGATGTTGGGAGTGTGTTCCAGTGGCAATGAAAACACACGAGCGAAAAAATTACTCTTAATATGGATTCTCAACACCTAGTTGATTGAGTATTTTCACTTTTTCTCAAAAATTTGATTTTGCAGGCTTGCAGCTGAAAGCTAATCTTTTAGTTTTATGTAGATGTTGTGAAAATAGGGCTTGAATTTTTATTTTATTTTTAACAGAACAGCAATTAATAGGATTGACTATATTATAGTTGCTAGTTGCTAACTTGGATTTGGTCATCTTTTTGGTGCACCTAACCTGTCCTTATTCTTCCTCTTTGAGCTAGGGTTGGCTGTCATAATGGCCTTTCTTAATCCAACTTATCTATCAATCGTTACTGTTCTTGTGCCATTGGGCTTCCTTAGTCCAGAGGAATTGTGTCCTGTCCTTCTAACCAATTTATCTCATGTCAAAACTAATGCTATCATAATTACAATTTTTGGGCAGTCACCTGTTTCTTGCATGTTATTGGCACTTATCTTACCATCAATTATCACGATCCACACCATAGAATCATAAAGAATATCTTTAGTTCTCTGCTGCCATCTATTATCCTTTAAATGGATCATGTATTTATTATATATGTTCTTGCAACATTCAGTACTCAAGAGGTCTTTTCACTGCGAACAGTGTAAGAGGAAAGACAACAAACTAGTTCTATCTTGAAACTAGTTCATGTGACTTTTAAGCAATCAAAAAGTGCAAGTCATACAAGTACAGCAATGAAAACGACAATTTCTGTATTTTCTTTTTTTCCCTGAATAGATTTTCTGTATTTTCTCTGCTTAATGTGTAGGGGATGTTAAGTTGTTTCCTTAATTCACTGATACTTTGTCAAGAATGTGATAAGTTGATTGAACAATGATAACATAAACCTGCATTTGGGAAACAGATCTCTAGCACTCCATGTATTTTTCCCATTAAAAGGGAGCTTGTGTGACTATGTAAAATGAAGGTGAGAAATATGCTCCAATGCCCAATGCCCAATGCCCAGTATATACAACCACACTCTCTAGTACCTGTAGGCTGCAGTTTTCTGCTGCTACAAACAACCCATTAATGAACACATCTCGACCTCAGTATGGAAGGCGTGCTGAAAAAAGTGCTATAGATTAAGCATCCCATAGAAGAAACTTGATTACGCGACCATATGGTTTACGACAGATGTTGGATGAAATGCCTGCCAATTGTTGAGCAGCGCGAGTCGCGACTTCACTGCCTGTACTGGCTGCAGCCAGTTCTTCTATTTGGGTTGGGTTTGGTTTTAGACTGCATGGATTATATTGGCAAACGCTGAGGCACAAGGCTTTGGCAACAAAGTTGACGTGTGAGATGCTGAAATGCTGTAAGCTAGGGCACTCGGGAAACTGTTCGGTTGGCTTAGAAATTAGGTTTCAGGAAAATCAAAATAACAGTTGCAGACGCCCAAACAATTATCAAAGTGATCTACAAGGGAAATTTTACTCCATAATGCAATTTGTGTTGAGGGGAGAAGATTGCGTACACACTAGACTATTGTCATTTTATCAACAAAGTAATTGCTCTATATGAAGGCTGTGGGTTGACATGAATTGTATTTTCACTTTTTTCTATTAAAAATATTTCTCATTTTGTGTCTAATTTCTCAAAAAGTCATTTCTTGTTACTTCATCCATGTCTATACATATTTTCATTTTCTACAAAATATATATCCATGCATTGTGTCTACTGTTTCATTTAGTGTTTGGGTGACAGGGCTAGTGAAAAGATAATAATGCTCTTTTTCTCATATTCCCCTCTTCAGAACACTATTGATTGGAATCAGTAGTGTATGAACTGATACACTGTTAGGCAGGAAACATTGTTATTCCTGTATATGATATCAAGAGCACTCAAGAAAGAAAAGCACATAAAAGATCTGATAACACAAACCAATTCCATCTACTTGCCGAGGATTTAAGAGGGATCATCAGATTTCTATTCGTGGGAAAATTACCGAAGGTTTTTGTATTGCAGATCAGACACAACATTGATATTAATCAGTGACAAATTTGGTAATCTGCTCTTCGAAATTGGGCATCAATAGAGTGACAAAGTATATTTGCTCTGGTTATTTTAGACAATGACATACTAGTACTTGATAGAATTAAACTTGCTGCATATTTACGGGCAATGAGAACTCGAGCAATGTGTCGTCCAACTGGTTGCTTGGGGATTTTACTGGTCAGGTGGGAGAACATCGCCTTTCAGTACATCCCCTTTCAGTATCTTCCAAGGCCCAGAATAAAACTTCGGTTTCATCAAAGGCACCACGTGCCCTGGGTGCTCTTCCCAGTATTTCTCCTGCTCAGTATGACATGGCAGAATTTTCAAATTAGAGCCTAGAGGATTGGTGCACCGCACAAAAGATAAACAAGTGAATGAACAGAGGAAAATTTGACTGACCTAAAACGGAAAAAAATTCCTGTCTCTAACAACATAAAGCTCGTTCACTCACATTCCATTAAAAATGAAAAAAAGAAAAAAAAAGAAAAAAAAAAGAAAAAAAGAAAAAGAAAAAGTTGCATAAAACTCTTCAATAATCTTTATATATTAATGAATTATCAATCACAAAGTGCGCCAAAATAAACGTGACGAGCCAGTGAACTTTAAAGTTGTCCTAAAAAACCCGAGTGTTGAAAATGTGAAAGCATTAAACAAGCATTTCTCATTGGTATTAGCGCCTTAAAAAGGGAATAAAATGAGTGGAAGAAGTCACACAAGTTCTCAGAGAATAAGCAGCTCACAAAAGCACAACATGAGTACGCCTTCAGTTGGCAAGGTGTAAAATCTGCACCCCCCCAAAAAAAAAAAAGAGGATGAAGGCTTCTATTACATATTAGAGTTCTCCAGTAAAGGGTCCTTCTCATGGGTGTAGCAGGCAAAGAATTACAAGATGAATTCTAATAGTTCCTTGATAAATGATCCCAAAGCATTTCTGCTCTAGTTGCAACAAATTCTGACAAACATATGCCAAAGTACAAAAGGTCTACACATTTAAGGAACAAGACCAATAATGACGAACTTGATACAATTGAATCAAACACGGAGATTCAATAATACCTTGTAGAGTTGCTCAGTGATAGCTGCCCCAATGACCCCAGTATAAAAGGCAAAGATATAGATTGTGACAAGTGGGGTAAACGATTTGGGTCGCCTGTATGGATCAACCATGTCCCAGAGAATTGTTTTTTCCCACTTCGAGTACAAGTAATCAGCATATTTCCTCCACAAATAGCTTGACATTTTCACTACTCTTGTTCTGTTTCCTGTGGCGCTGCAAAAAGGGGTTTGACAGTTCCATAGATAACAAGAGATTGTGGTGGAATATATGGGGAACACAAAGATGGTTTAGCATTATTCAACCAGTCATTTCAAGGGGACCATACAAATGTGTAATCTTTTAACAAATTGCTTTGCACAACGAAGAGATCAATTAACTGAACAAATTTGATAGTTTATAAACCAATTCAACAATAGATGTATAAAGAAATATCCTATATCCGAAGGCTGTTAATTTGATTATCTTGAAGAGAAGGTAACAACATTATAACTAATGTAATTCAGAAGGTTAATAATATCTTTGGTCAATCATTGAAGTATAATCTTCTCAGTGAGTTTCATGGTAGCAACCATTAAGAGTGTTCTACCTTTCAACTGGACCTACTACTATGTTGTAAGGCAAAGAGTTTTTAGACAAAACAGTGTCAAACAAAAAATTTGCTGGAAATGACAGCATCTTCTTTTTAATCAATTCTGTCTCATTAGAACTTAGTTATCGACCCTGCATACTCTATTCAAATTTATAGCAACATTTGAAAACACACACTCGTGACATCAAGTGCCAATTGTTGAACTATTTGACTAATAAGATGACCCCTTTTTCAAGTTTCTCAAAATAAGTAAAGAAAGAAATAGGAATATTGATGGGATTTTCAGTTTCCAACATAAGGCTACATGGACAACATGAAATCCATTTTCCTAGATTCTCCATGGTTGTTCTTGTTCTCGAAGTACATTACATCTGCAAATAACAAAAAACTCTTCGGCACAAGAGAAAGAAATTCTTTAGTATAAATTGCTGTTATTTCCCTTACCTAAAAAAAATTGCTGTTATTTAGATTACCAATTATGTTACTCCGTATTTTTCAGGGAGAAAAAGAAAATAATAATAATAATAATAATTAGAAATTGGAGTCAGCTACTTTCTTTTGTAAGCTTATAGCTACTTTCTTTTGTAAGCTTATAGCTACTCTCTCCTCACCTTATATGCCTTAAACCCAACTTCCCATTCAATTCATCGATTCATCAACTTGTAGGTTCCTTTTTGTCTCGCATACGGGTTCAAAAAATACATATGCATATCAAAACGATCAAGGTTCAGAAGGCACATGTCTGTGGGTCAATTCATCAAACATGTGGAGGCCATTTAGAAAAATAAATATGCAGCTGTAGAAACAACAACAAATGCATAACACAAACATGTATACACACATAAAACATCAAAATTGTATGCCAGAAAACTTACCCGACGGTTGTCAATGTCGATCACCGCCTGTGTAGCGAATGGGGAGAGCTAGTGTGTGCGCTTTAGTTTGTGTTCTTCACTTCTTCTAATGGAAAGAAAGCAATTTGGAGTGGTTTAAAATGGGGGGCTTCATTATGTTTGGGTCTAAGACCGGGTAATATTTGAACCAGCCCATCATTTCTTAAACCCGAGTCTAGCCCAAGGATTGCTTGAACCTAGTTGGGCTTTGGTTGATCTAATTTAAACCCAACCGAAGTTACAAATCTTAAAAAGACGTCAGGGTCAAATCCTAGTTGGGCTTTGGTTGCTTGAACCTAGTTGGGCTTTGGTTGTTTCATTCCTTAGCCTCAGAGGAGTATCAAACTAAAATCAAATTTGCTGCTGGTATGATTCATGCTGAACAAAGGATCTACTTTTAACTTTTATAATTTTCAAATCCTGCCTCCGATAATTCGGATATGAATTAAAACATTCAATAAAACAAAACATAACTCGTGATCAATCTGATCCAATAATATTCCAAAATAATGATCAAATTGGTTTACAAGTCTAGTGGTAAAATAATAAGAACTATATGGAAGCTAAGTGAGAGGCCCCACCCTTCAACTCCTGGTATTCCTATCATAGGTCTAACAATCACACCTGAAAATTGGATTGACGTGATCAATTTGTTTCCCGATATATATAATTTGAAAATAATTTGCTTAACCTGATTTCCCATTTTAATGGAATGTTAAACATATGGAGCAGGGAAAACATACCCAAATAAAAATAAAAATAAAAATAAAAATCAGTGAATGAACGCAGCATGGAATTTCATTTCTATCGAATTCCAACCAGAACGATGTCTATAAAGAATGCAGCAGAGTAACATCCTCTGCTTACTAAGTATTCTTTTAGACATAGAAATGCAAATATACAAGACAAATATATAACTATGATGGTCTATTTCGTGGACGACCAACATGGGAATGCACATTATAGACAGATGCTTGAATCGAGGAATCCTATGATGAAGAAGACCCTGCTGATTTGTCTTTCGAAGCACTTGAAGTTTCGAGGTTAAGGTCACCAACACCCTTAGTAGGACCAATGCTGCAACGAGCAGTGTTGTGTGTCTCGATAGCATCCTTTATTTTCTGAAACTGCGAATGGTTTAAGAAACATTATAAGAATGAAGTATACAGATGCCATCAATCACATCTTCAATAGAAAAGGACAATTAAAAACTATATTACAAGTATGCCCATTAGTCTATTTGTGTCAGATCCCCTTCATAGTTTAATATTACCTCTGGTTTTAGCTTGATCATCCTGATGTGAACACAACCAATTTTTTTTTTCTTTTTTCATTAAACAAAACCAGAAATTGTAGTTTTCTATTAAAGATTTGAGTTTAACAACAAATAGTCCACATAGCATATGCATGAAGATGGGGAACAGGTTGAGGAAAGTAACCTTGGCAAGTGAACAAGAAAAGGATTCCAGCTGCCCATCAGCTCCACGATAGAAGTGGAAATAAGGAAGCACCTTTACGTTCAAATTTTTGCACATAGGCTTATTCTCATCAAAATTGACTTTCAGGAATAAGATTTCAGGGTGTTGTTCCGCAGTTTTGCAAAGCTGACAGACATAAAATACAAGATAAAGTCAGGCCACAATATCTCATGATACCAAAAACTAATTGACGAAACGGCATTAGTAAATTTGTGGCAATCTATTTACTTAAGATGGCATTTAAACTTTCCATGAAATTTTAACCGGTCCATATGCCTTACATAATGCTCTAACACAAATATTGGCATTTTAACAAGAACGCATCACCAATTTCACCAAACAATCGAGGTCAACATGAAAAAAGGAAAAGAAAAGCGCGCGCACACAGACACGTACATCTTTCCATAGAAAAGTGTGTTATCAAATACTTTTCAACTTTTTAAACACGTGTTATCTCAACTTTCCCACTAAAAAAACGCATTCAACTTTGACAAAAAATGCCTTATCATGGTCTTCCAACTCTCCTAATAGTATAAGTGTTTCCATACCAAATTAAAATTAATTTATTTCCTCCCTGTGACTCTTTAGCATGCAATTTCAAAATCCCATGAAATATTAAAATTGAAGTTTGCACATAACACAGCCAACAGAGATCAAGAGAAACGAGAACCACACAGAGATTCACTAATTATGACACTCTTCCATGGAAAATGTAATTTTTCTTCACATTGATCCTATGTTACATGGACTCGGATACAGGTGTCGGACACGGATATGTATCCATGCGTCGGACGTGTCAAATCTCCAAACTTCTGACACACGGACACAGCTAAATATTAATTTTATTTTATTTTCTAGAGTAAAGTAATGTTTTTATCTAATATAATGTTCAATATAGGCATTTAACTCATTTTAAAGTAATAATATAATGTAATTGAACGATATATACTTTTTAAGTACATGTCCAGCCAAAAGTGTCAGACATATATCCCTTACCCATGTCCGAGGGATACGTGTTCAATACGGGTACTTCACTACTTTTGAAGAGTCCATGTAACATAGCATTGATCATTAGTGTTTGATCCACCAATGGCAATGTCCAAAACTTGAATATAATATTTGAGAATATTTCAAATTTGTGAGACAATGATCTAAATAAATGTATTAAAGAATTTTTTTGTCAAGGATAACAACATATATTAATGAGAAACCATAAAACCATAAATAAATTTTCAACAAAAGTTACCTTGGGAAATAGTGCTCGGCAAGAAGCACACCAAGTTCCATAAAATTCAACGATAACTAGTTTCTCACCAGCCTGACTTAAGGCGCTCAAAAGTTCTGGCGTAGAATGAATGTCAATCATATTTGGTCCTGCATTCTTCTCCCACCATTTAGGTTGGTCAGTCTCAGCAACAGTTGCATGTACCTGAAGTGAATCATCCAACAAAAAGAACAACAAAAGAAATATTAAGAAATATTTATGCATATTGTCATGTACTTAGTAAACTACCAATGTATTAAATTTCCAGAATAATATCGTGGAAAATGCATATTTCTTTTAACAGCAGAGCCAGGTAAATCATGAAATTTGAACTGCCTAGTGCCTACCCTCAAAGTCTTTTAAATGACCGAAAATGAATTGAATTCATTAATAAAAACCCAACAGAACAAGAGCATTGGGTGATGGTAACATTTAGTTCAATTGGTTTAGAGGAAAGAATTCTTTTGGAGCCTTGAACAAATTCTAGAAAACCAATCCATGTACAGCCCAGCTTTGACAGTTAACCTGATGGTTGGCACTACCCAAGCATGCACATGGTGGATGTATGTATGCATTTAGTACGACTGTAACAAAATTTTAAATCTATTTCAGTGTCTCTTTGCTGAGTTTGAAGAGGATGCAATGGTAAAAGCTTGGGATGACAAGCGCAAGGATGCAGATTCGAGTCATTGAGCATCCACTTTGTCAAGATAAAGCCAAAGATTAGGCCCATCTCCTATTGTCCCCTCCTAGTATCCCACATTTAGGTAATAACTCTTTTCTTTGGAATGTTTAGCTAGAAAGCAAGTCACAGAACATTTAGTTTCAAGGCATTTGCTCTTAGTTTTTGTTCTCACTGCAAACAGATTTTCCAGTGTTTCTAGCTTTTGGATCTCGATTCAGGTTCTAGGAGATTTTCACTCTATCTGTATATTTTTGTTCCAGTTCTTACCTGTTAAGGAAATACTTTTTCTTATTCAAAACAAGCAGTTGACTTTAATAAACAAGTGAGAAAAGCCTATTCTGTCTTATTATTAAAAGTGAGCTAAACAAATAGTAATATTTTTCAGTTAAAAGGAAATACTTTTCCTATTTGAAACCACCTATAGTTGTTTAGCCCTCAAAACATAGATTTTGGCACCGCTAGATAACAAACTCAAACATGGATCTCCGCAGTGTAAAGCATTCAAATATGTATGAAGAATCTCCAACAATATTGAAGAAAAAATCAATTAGTCAAACCATAAATACTGTAGATACATCAGTAATATATACACAAATTCTTCATAATGCCCAGTCATGCTTTTTTAAAACCACCAATAGATAAGAAAGAGAATTCAGGGAAAGAATATTAAAATGCGCCAAATATAAGAAAGCAATTAAAGTAAAAAGAAAACTATAGTAAAATTTCTCTAATGGGGATGCTCCAGCCTCCAGTCAAAACCAGTGCTAAGGCTAGGAGAACCTTTTTGTCAAAACAAGAAACCCAGCAATCCAATTTGAGGAGGGAGAAATTCAAATTTTCTTTTTTAACCATCTAAACCACAAAAACTTCAGAAAGGCTCCCAATTTTCACTTCCCAGCCAGACCAAACAATTTAATTGGACACCCAGTTCTTATGAAATCCACAGACAAACCTTAAAATCAGTATATACTGCTGGAATGAAACCATTCCACCAAAGGGTAGTGCATTTTATTTTTCTAATAAAGTAAGCAATCAGAAGGGTCGGTAATTTAGCATCTGATGTTATTGCGGAAGCTGAAGCAACTTTTAGCAATATTTAGTGCATAAAATAAACATCTATACCAATCTATCCATTTATTCAACATAAAGTACAAACAAGATCACCCAATCACAATCAACCCTGCACGATTAAACAAGTTTGACAGGTGGGTCCTCCCAATTTAACTCAAAATTTTAAAAATTAGAAAGAAAAATTTCCTAAAATTCCTTGGAAAATATTTGAAAGCAAGCTCACTAATAAATAATTGAATATTAGTAAATAAGCATATTAGACTCAGTTGGCTTGAATTTTTTTGTTTAATTCTCACTAAAAAAACGGCAATTCTGAGTCATCAAACAAAGAAAGTGTCGAGAAATGAAAATATTCCCATGAGTGAACTTTTTTGTACCTTAAAAGAGATCAATTGTTTGCTGGGTCTGAAGGAAAATGGAACAACAAAACCAGCAGTAGAAGAATTGACAACAGAGAAGATCTTCTTATACGCTTTTTGAGTTGGTGGGAGTCTCGGTTGGAGAGAATTGAAGGACGAGGTTATCAGCGAAGAATAGAAGCAAAGCGAATTGGAAGATAACCGAAAAACATCTGCCATTGAACACAGAAAGGAGAGAGTTTTTCCTCTGTAATTCGATATAATATATATGTATATATAATTGTGGATTTTGTGCTACATCAGTTGAAAGGCATAGCAGAGGCCAACCCCATGAAAGAGAGCTGTGACTCTCTCTCTCTCTCTTTGTTGAATGTGGATTATCGGTGGTGGTGGTCTCGCGTTGTGCGTGTGTGGTATTTGTGTGAACCAGATTGTACCAATTTTAAAAGGCTTCTACGATTTTTATTTTGGTTTTCTATACGGTCTTTCCGTCTTCTAGTTGGACCAATAAGATAACCAACCAAATAAGGTCACGTTTGGATTCCACTTTCAACTCTAATTGAAAATTTTCCTCCTTTAATTTTTGTTAGAAAAAACATTTGAAAAATCAATTTGTTATTATTTTTTTTTTAAAGACTTCAACTTTTAACTTTAAATGTATAAATAATTTTAATTTTCTTTTATATATATTTTTTTGATATTTGGTTGCTGTAAAATGTTCACGAAGAAAAAATAATTTATCCATGACAAATTATTTTATACAACCCGTCTCATAAATTGGACCTCAACTTAAACTTAGGCTTTTACCCAACAGCAAAAATAATAATAATATTTTACTTGAAAAAGAAAAATACTTTTAAAAAAAATATTTATGTCAGAAACAAACAAATATCACCATGCCACATGTGATATTCCTTAATTTTAATAAGTTTCTTTATTCTTAAAATGTAAACAACATTTTATCTTATTTTCTGATTATAGCTCTCAATTTTATTCTTAAAATCTAAACAACATTTTATCTTATGGAACTTGGGAAATTATTCCAGTGTTGCTAACGTAAAAAATTCAATGACTTTACTGTATCTTGAAAGAATTTCGTCAAGAATGCGATAAAAGACTCTCTAAACTGGGGATAAATAATTGGAAGAGATTGTACATGCCTCAAGAGTCATTAACATTTAATACTTCAGATTTGTCTTCAAGTTACTGCATTTACTTCAACAGATAGTAGATAATTATATTCCCAATAGATATATATATATATATATTTTGGGAAGGATTTTATTCCCAATATTTTGTGGCCAAGATCAACAGGATTTGATCAGTGGCCAATCAGAAAGTGACATTTTTGTTCTCTATCAACTCAACTCTCAAGTGGTGTGTTGTCCAACTCCTGTTCCTTTTTTTTTAAAAGATTTAGGTGGGTTTACAGAACAAATGCATCCCATAAGTGAAACTGAAACATGTATTAATAAAAAGGCACAACCTTTTTATCTAATATTCATAGCCGTGATTCAAATGGGGTGTTTCAAACTCTTCTGATTCCAGCACCAAAATTGTTTTGGCTCCCCATGGACATGGAGAGTGATTGTTTCCCGCTGAAACTGCATAACATTCAAAGAAGCATGACCAACAACCCAATCTACAAAACTGTCAGGTTCCATATAGCTTCCAACTGGTTTTGATTATAAAGAAGTGATAATTAAATAATTGATTACTATCAATATAATTTGATAAAATTCTCATTTCTTTTATCGGCTAGGTTGTGTTGAATTCTATTACTCAAAAAAAAAGGATACAAACAAGCTTAAAATAATATATACAACCAAGACTCTCTCAGATCAGTGAATAAACAGAGCAGAGAAGATTTTAGCAATTTTCATTACGCCAGTAATCACGAGAAAACAGTTTAATATCGAAAACCTTTAACCTTGCGTGCATCATTTCTCCATCTAGCAGCTACACAAACTTTTATAATTTCACAAGCACAAGAATAAACCAAGCATTTGTTGGAAGTCCAACTCCAACTAACGGCTCAGAGAATTATGATGTGCATCCCTAATTTGACAGCAAACTCCTCTAAGCATTTTGAGTTTGCTACAAAGAAAACAAAACTGAATGTGCAATGCCATTGTTCTCCACAAATCCATGCACTGAAATTTGGAATATAATACAAATAATGATAACATTTACATGATTACATATCTGAAAATCTGGAATTAATGGAAAGATGAAAATTTTAAAACATCCCAAGCATTAGACAATGTCCAAATATCCAAGTGGTATGTATATTCATGAATGTGAATAAAAATAATGATCACTTTACATTATTACAGTTCAAATGCTAGGTTTCATTCCATAGGTGTGGCTTATAATCTACCAAGCAGAAGAGATACTGTTATTAACCTAAATATGCATAACAAAAAATTGATCTAGTTGGACTCTAAATTCCCAATATTGTTACCTCTCTGCCAGGCCCCAATACACTAGCCCTTCATGACATATTCTCGCTCTGTCGCTCGGATGATTCAGAAGAGTGAACATGGCTTCACACCATGTTCTCACATCCCACACAATCCTGAAAATGCTAAATGAATTTCAATGACTAGGCAAAAGAATGGACTTCGGAAATGATGCTGTCCCATTATTTGAAGCTCCTTGTATATGAAGAATCGAAGTGACCAAATTGTATATCTGAACATTTTCGAAAGATGGGACTTTCCTCCCTCTAGCAAACTGTGGACCATGGCCAATAAAAATGGACCTCATTGAGAAATATGCATTGTCATACCCATGTGATCCTCCACATTCTTTTCGCTTCGATCTCTTCTGTTCCACCTTGAACGCCTCCTCAATCAACCCTATTATTGGTGGAATCCGATCACTCGCCACGTAATGCAGCCTACCAGGTACTTCCTCCTTGAGATACACTTTCAGATTCTTTCCATTCTCAACTTTCCCTGAAACCAGTCCATCATTCATCTTCTCCACAACATCCGACGGAGAGACACCAGGCGGTGGACGAATTGCAAGCAATGGACTATAAGACTGAACCCAATTCTCAGGTATTTCAATCCAAGGTGCCAAATCATCTAGAAAGATCAATTTTTTATCACATGTACCAACCATCCCATGATCACCCACCATAATTATATTAACATCCTCAAACACCCCTCTTTTCTCTAAACCTTCAATCAATCTCCCAATCATCCTATCAATTCTAGCAACCGCTTCGGTGATTTCAGGATCATCAGGTCCAACTTGATGACCCTGATGATCTGGGTCCTCAAAATACAATGTCATAAACACAGGAATTTCATCACTACTTGGCAGATCAAAATACTGTAAAATTGTATCAACCCGTTGTTCAAATGGTACAGAGCCATTATAATGCTTACATAATTGAACAGGGCAAGTCCAAGAACCTTTGTTTACCTCAGAACCAGGCCAAAAGTAGGTTGCAGCCTTCAAGCCATGATTGACCACAGTCTCCCACAAGGGCTCGCCTAACCACCATTTGGGGTTGTGACTCCCCATAGTGAAGAAGTCACCGGTGTAGGGATCAACAAAATAGTTGTTGATAATTCCATGATAAGCAGGGTACAAGCCGGTCACAATTGAGTAATGATTTGGGAATGTTAGAGTTGGGAACACCGGAATCAAACCCATTTCGGCTTCGGTCCCGTTATCGATCAGGCGGTCGATGTTTGGCGTTTGGGTCTTGAATTGGTACCCAAATCGAAAACCATCCGTTGAAATGAGGAGAACAACGGGGTGGTTGAGTTTTGTTCGAGGACGAGCAAATTGTTCAATTGGGTCAGCGGTTTGTTTGGGGTGAGATTGAGATGTTGCAGAAGAGAAGAATAGGAAGGCGAAGGCGATGGCGGCAGAGAGAGACAAGCAGGTTGTGACAAGGAGAGAGACGAAGTGGACGGTGGTTATGGTGGACTTGGGAGAGCGGTTTGAGGTGATGTCTGTGTTGAAGGAGAGAAGAGCTGTGTTTGGGTTTGGTGGGTCTTCTTCTTCCGCTGGGATTGGCGTATGCTTGTCATCTGAAGGTAAGACAGAGTGAGAAGCCGAACCCATGTAGAGAGAGTGTGTGTCTCGCCTTGATTCTTCTCCAATGGGTTCAGAGATTTCACGATTTTGTGATCCCACGTTTTACTCTTTCATAAACAGAGAAAGAAGGCGGCCAAATTCTAGATAAGGAGAGAAGAGGAAGGCAGTTTTAAGTGTGCTAAAGATAAAGGTTTTGTTTTTCAATGGGTTCAGAAAATTTCAGATTCTGTAATCTGGGTCGTGTTTTGATTTTCAGAGAGAAAGGGGATCAATTCTAGAGAGAGAAAAATTAAAAAGAGGTGGATTGGAGTGAGATGGAAGGGAATAGGTTGCTGAAATTGTTGGTTGGTGCTTGGTAGCTGTCCGAAGAGGACTCAAAGTCGACTGCGGACTTTGGAGTCGACAAGAAGATAACTTATTTTCAAAAAAAAAATATATATATATATATATATATAAAATCTTATATAGTATTTGAGTGAAAAAAAAAAATAAAGAAAAAGAAGTACTGCTTAAACACGTTCCAAGATGCATATCTGATATTGGGATTTAGTTGTATAATTGGATAAAACACAGTCGTAAAAATCAATTTTTTTTTACATTGATATATTCGCTCACTTAATGTATTTCAAAGTTAAGAGTTCCAGCTTTGGAGTAAGTATTTTGAACATTTGTAAATCTGTGTGATTATTTACCTAACAAAAAAAAGTAATATGTAGTAATAATTTAAGCAACTTCTCCTTTAACTCCATTTGGTTGGTTAGATACAAAAAAAAAAAAAAAAAAAAAAAAAAATTGAAAGAAAAGTGAAATGAATGAAAAGAAAAGTTATTTTCTATCAAGCATTTGATTAGCATGAAAAGTTATTTTCTGTCAAGTATTTGGTTAGTATGAAAATTTATTCAGGAAAATTATATGAAAATATTAGTTTGTTAGTTTGAATAGTATGAAAATGAAAAAAAAGTGATTGTACATATCAAAATTTACCCTTATGATTTCAAATACTAAAAAAATAAATAAATTTGTATTTGATGATATCTATTTTTATCAAAGTTTTTTATAAAATGATGAATTATTAAATTTAATAATATAATTATTTATTATATTGTTTAAATTAAAACAATAATTCAAGACTTATTAGGTAGAACCGTAGAAGTAGAACTTACTATTCATTTAAGAGAAATAAGGAAGCTTAAAAATAAATTAAAAATTAAAAAAATTTGGACTTATGAGCTTTCAACTAGAGAACACAAAAAGAGCAAAATATATATTATTCTCTGTATATATAATAGACGTGTATATATATCACATACAATGTATATATTTGGAACCAAAAAAAAAAAATCGTCCAAACAGTATTGCAAGAGAACGTGTTTAGAAAGAACTTGCCTTCTAAAAATTCACTAAAATAGAAATTGTTAGAGAACTTGTCTCTTTGAAACATAATAGAAAAAAAACTCACTTAGAAAAGAAAGAAGTTAATTGTTTTAAATGATTAAGTTGTTTGATAAAATAGGAACTTCAAATAAAAAGAATATAGATTTGGACTTTATTTATCATTTCATGAAGTCAAAATCTTGATGTTTGAACAAAATAGAGTTGACCAAAATGCTGATATAAAAATAAAAAAACATTGATTGTTTGCCTAAACTACATTTACCATTTTTTGGTATCACTTTTGTGTAAGTACTACTTTTAAGCCCTCGTAGCTTGGATGAATTGGTAAGGCAACGACTTGAGTACTCACATGTCCTATGTTTGAATTCGTTCATCTTTATTGTGGGGTTGGTCGTTGCACCCTCAGTTTGTAACGTTGGATGGGTTCAAAGGGCCATACCTAGTGGAGTTCTAAGTTTCAAAAAAATAAAAAATAAAAAAATACTACTCTTGTGCATAGAGATACTACTCTTGTAGGCGGAGGTATCACTTTTTGTGCACGTATGTATCTTTTTATTTGATCATTTTTTATGACAATATGTGATAGTCGTGTGTACAAAAATGGTACTTCATACACAAAAATGGTACATGAAAATAGTAAAAGTAATTTAGATAAATGAATTAGATTTGATTTAAATGCTATAGACAGAAGGAAAAATAAAAATAATAAAAATAAAAAACAAAAAATAAAATAAAATTGTTCATTTTAAGATGATGTCCAAGTTACCCTTTTTACCTGTTTTAAAAATCACATTAACTCACTGTTGTATGCATAATTGGTACATGCACAAAAAGTGGTACATTTACACAAAAACTAAAATAATATATTTTCAATAGTTTATTTCCATTGGTTAGGGTTTTGTAGTTCAATGGTATTCCCTTTACCTCTCAAAATGGATGATGATGGTTAAAATCTTCAAAGGAGTGAAGTTTCTATGTGTGTGAGTTTTTTGCTCCTTGCAAAGTGTCGCAATATCTCTTATTTTTAAGGGTTAAAAATTACAAAAACCCCAACTCTACTCTCAAAAAAATTGCGTATCTGTGAGTAAAATTTTAAAAAAACTCCAAAATAATAAAAAAAATTTTATCAAGTTTTCCCAAAATTTGTGACCCGTTAACTTAGTTGTAAAATGACAAAATTAACGTTGCTATTTAATGTCAAATAAAAATACTGATAATAAAAATGTTTTTGTAATTTTAAAATAACCTCTCATTTTTATTATTATTTAACATTAAATAATAATTTTTTAATTTTAAACAATTTTGTAATTTAATATTATTTAATGGTACTTTATTATTTTTATTATTTTAAATAATAATTTTTAATATTTTAATTTAATATTAAATAAGAAGATCAATTTTGTAATTTAACAATCAAGTTAAAGTCGGTCACGAATATGTGACAATTTCATAACTTTTCTGGTTCAGTAAACTTTAGTTTGTGATTTTAACCATATGCCTAAACTGTTTGTTTAGAGCCGTTTGGAAAGCGCTTTTATTCTTAAAAATTGCGTTTAAATGTTTAAATATGTTTGGTAACCATAATAAGTACTTTAAATGTTTAAATATCTTTGGTAACCATAGTTTGAATGGTTACCAAATTTAGTACACTAAAAAGTTTGAATTAAGTTTGAATTTGGAATTTTTAAAACTCCGCTATAAATAGAGGTTGAATATTTTAAATAATTTTTTTTTCATTTGATAATTTTATCCTTATATTTTTTTATAAAGACAATTAAACCATTTTTTAATAAAGTTATTATTATCAAATATGATAATATCATACTAAAGGATATTATTATAAAATTAGTGTTTTAAAAAAATTGTTATCAAATAAATTAAAAAAAATTGTATTATGAAAAGGACTTGCGTTACCAAACACGTAACATGCTGCTGACAGCAGTTTATTGACGGTTCTACCGATAAAAGTGTTTTTGTTAACTTTATTTTTTTCCCTGCTAGTACGACGCCGTATAATTTTGGTGAGACGCTGGTACGTGCGCAGAAGTCCGCTTTTCTTCTTCTTCAGAACAAGTGTGGTTTGTTTGTTTGTCTGTGTGACACACAGTTCTGCAAGTCGAGGATATTATTCAATTAGTAAGAGAGTAGAGAGAGAGAGTTGAAGCAGAAATCAATGGCGTATCTAAGCATGGGAGAGGCACACAGACGAATAACCGAATATCTAAACCGCTTCTCCGACGCCGTTTTTTCCCAAGATTGCCCTTCTCTGAAGCAGCTCCTCGCCCTCTCCTCCGATTCCCCCCCTCTCCTCTCCCTCGCCGATGCTCTCAACGTCTTCCAGGTCTCCCCCCCTTTCTCTCTCTCTCAATACATATACACATATAGTATTGGAGTATTTATTGTTAGAATTTGGGGTTTTTGAAGTTATTGGAGAATTTCTGATTGTTGTTCTATGTAACAGGACGCGAATAGAGTCATCAAACAGTCTGATAGATACACTGAGTTTGGTGAAATCATTGTTCCTTTGTTTCGCTCTTTACAAAATTATCGACTTGGACACTTGGTTGATTCCTACCAGGCCTTCGAAAAATTTGCCAAGTATGTATGCTCATCCACTTTGAACTTGTTCCATTTTTTAATTATTTGATCAATTAGGCCTTTAAGAGTTTAATGGTGGAATTTTCAGTGCTTTTATTCAGGAGTTTCGGAATTGGGAGTCGGCTTGGGCTTTAGAAGCATTGTATGTCATAGCTTATGAAATTAGGGTTCTTGCAGAGAGGGTGAGAGTAATTCATATATTTATTTTTTTATTTGAAATTTTATGGCATGAAAGAAAATTGACATGGCAATATTTTTCTTACATATAGGCTGATAGAGAACTATCTTCTATTGGAAAAATGCCAGAGAAGTTGAAGGGGGCTGGTTCATTCCTAATGAAAGTTTTTGGGGTTCTCGCTGTATGTTCTCTTCCCATTATATTGAATCGAAATTCCTATATGCCACTGGCATTCTAGTTTATTATAGCCAACTTTTCCTTTAACATTGGTGGTGCTTGGTTTAACCATGAAGGTCCTATAAAGACAATGAATTTATGCCTTTGCTATTTTTTTGTGACTAATATTTATCTGCAAACAAAATTACGTATCATGCACATTTATGCAAATAGAATTCATGCCTTACTTCATGTGTAAATAAAACTTCTGTTTCTGCCTGTTGCTTAATGGCACGTACTTATTGCAGGGGAAAGGCCCAAAACGTGTTGGAGCATTATATGTGACATGCCAATTGTTCAAAATTTACTTTAAGGTAATAGACTCTCAATCTCTCTTTCCAACCACTAATTTATTGTTTTTCTTTGGAATTTGGGCACTCCGTTGTCTTCTAAATGTATGTATGTGCTCTAAAGAAATTAACTAAAACTTGGAGGGTTTTGAAGCATCATTTCACAAACTAGGTATCTTAAAGGCCATAGAAATTAAAACAATCTGACTTGGCTCTATAAGGTCATTTTGATTGCCAATGATTTGTATTTCATCCAAGCTACACAGTATACTTTAAGCTTTGCTACTCTTTTGGCAGCTTGGTACAGTTCACCTTTGTCGAAGTGTGATAAGAAGTATTGAAACTGCTCGAATATTTGATTTTGAGGAATTCCCTGTCAGGGATAAGGTGAGAGAATTGACGTTGATTGCTCATAAATATCTCTTTTAACCTGGATTACAATTACTTGTATAATTTTTTGAAGAGGATTTAACTTTCATCATATGTCATCAAGGTAACCTACATGTACTATACAGGCCGTTTGGAAGTGTTCAATGAAAATTTTCCTGCTGTAAGTAATCTGATTTCTTTTTTTTTTTTTCTTTTTTTTTTGAAGATTTGTAAGTAATCTGATTTCTTTCTTTATTTTATTTTATTTTATTTTTTCCTTTTCTTTTTGAAGTGAATAAAATATACTTGAACTTATCATCTAAACTTCAAGTCACGCATCAATGTAGGTGAAATGCAGTCTGTTTAGTTCATGGGTTTTTCATTTGCAGTTATACTTGCATAGATGATTGCTTTTAACATTTCTAACTTAATTTTTAGGTTAAATGCTCCGACACCCCCTCAGGTCAGGTTTGAGTTTACTGTTCTCAGATTAAACCTGAGCAAAAATTGCACTGACACCCCCTACAAGTTTGATTTAATTTGTCTTGACAAGTAACACCCCCTACAAGTTTGATTTAATTTGCCCTGACACCCCCTTATAAAATATAATGCCTAAATTACCCTCCATCCCCACTTTCTCTCTCTACCCACCTCTACTCCCATGCATCCCCTCACACCACCCTCCCGTGATACTCCCTAATTTTGGAACACGGGTTGATTAAGTCCGCGCACAAAATCAGGGGATATCAAAATAATTAAAGTATTTAAACAAGCACAGAATACAAAAAAATAAAAAAGAATAAATAACTTGCTGAAGGAAATCTATTAAATAAAAGTTCCATTAATAACTCTCCAAAATTTACAACTCAGGAATCCTATAACTAAAGGACCCCTTAACCAAAATCCACTATCCAGAAGTTCATTATTAAATACCAACCTCAAATGAAATAATAATAATATCTTACTTTTAAATAAACCGAAAGAATGGATAGGTCCTCTAACTGCGGTTCCTCAGTCTTAAGACTCGAACTTCTAATAACCTGAAAAACAAATCGCGGGTTAAACCCTACGAGCAAGCTCTCTCTGCCAAGCCTCTGAAAACCAATAAACAAATCATCTATACCAAAACTAACCCTAATAAGTTTTAACTTTAATATATGATGGTACACATAGATATAAACACTTATATATAATTCAATACTCCTATCCATTAATAAGTACATTAAAATGTTAAAACTATAAATTAACCAATGATTAATTAATAATCATACCTAAACTAATCCACCAATATAATTTTCTTATAACATAAACTCTACTCACCTTAATTCCATCCTAAACAATAATTTAATTATTTAAGCAACAATTACAATTAAAGGAAAAATATAATAAATCTAAAACCCAATAATAATTTTGATTATTTAAATTACATATCCAAAATTTAAGCTTTGACAAATCATCCATGTCTCCACAAATATTATTTTATTAATTTATATAAAATAATACACTAACTTATAAGTACTAGATTATTCTAACCATAATCCAACCTATACATACAATAATCTTAGATGAACTTTTAATCATCTAAACACATTGCAATTTAATTATGCACGGGCAAATCAACCATGCCATTATAAATATATTTATTTATATGATAGCAATTCAACCATACTTTCTTAACTATATTTACTTATACATTTAATTAGCAACTCAACCATGTTTCCCATATATAAAATTTATTCATAACTAATAAGGCAATATATTTAAGCCTTTGGCAACTCATCCATACCTACAATTCAACCATGTACTAACTTTAAACTTAATTATAAGCTTAATCATACATAGACTTCACATGTGTATTATAAGCATGTCCTTAATTTAATGACCACTCTATTAATATTTTAAATCAACCATTCCATCTACAAATCAAGATATACCAAATAAGATATATAATATTTAATAATCATAAATGATATATATGCACATATATTTTATAATATATATGTGTATGATACCTTCCATAATAACCCTGGATTATTTAAATCACATATATACATATATATCAATAAATATATATATACAACCTTCCATGCTTATCATAAATTAATTAAATCATATACATGTATATATATAAATAATTGTGTGTATATATATATATATATGCATATACCTCCTTCCATAATAAATTTTTAATTAATTGTTTTACGTAAATAAATGCTACTATTTTAGTAACACTTAATGGCTCTCAAACCCTAAAAATATCTCCTCTAGTGGCTGATTTCAACCCTAACAGACTTAAAATTAAATTTGGAAATTCACCGGACCCCACAGGACCTTACTGGGACATCAAACACCCCCGCACGCGCCCCCACGCGCCGCCACACACACCTCCACTTGCTGCACGCGCCCCCACCCGCATTGACACACTGGCAGGCGCGTCCACGTGCTGCCACGCGCCCTCACGCGCCTGTGGTGTGATCCGCGTGTACTAGCGTGCTCCCATTAGCCAACCCCTTGCGTCAGGTGAGCTTGCCCACACCGGATCCATCTCTAATGATCCAGCCGCCTCCACAGCTTTGGATCCGCGCCTACACCATAGTGCATGGAGTTGCGCCGCACCCAATCAATCCACCTACCTCCACATACTCCAATGGTCCAGATCCGCGGGTGTACCCTCTCTCCATGCTCTGCACCACACCTAATCTTACCATGATCATCAAGACCATCCTAAGGTCCTAATTGGTGCGCACTAAAGTGACATACACCTTGCCGCACTGATGCCAAGCCCATTAATTGGGTACGCCATACAGTAGGCAGCCCAGGTTGTTTTTATACACAGCATATATATATATATATATAAATTAAAATTTTATATAAAACAAAAATTCTAAAAAGAATTTTGAATACATAAAAAAAAAATCCATAAAATTTTAGAAAAACCAAACAATTAATAATTAATATTCTAAGGCCAAGATTAAGTTACATAATAATTTAATCAATCCATTTAATATACTTAATCATGATAAACATAATTAAATCATACTTAAATAATTTCAGAAAAATAAGAATTGAAGCATCATAATAACACATACATATATATACACATGATTAATCTACATATATGCAAGGAATTAATGTGCTCCCAATAATCTGATTAATAAATTATTTCAAATCCACCAATTTAAAAATTATAATTTTGATAATCAAGATGAAGGGTTTATGAGTCCTAAGAGGAGAAGTAGAAAAGAACTCGCCTGTCTCTTCCAAATCCGGCCTCCTCTTTGTCAGCCCTTCTTCTTCTTTCTGTCTCTCTTATTTTTTCTAACGTGGAAAACTTTTAATAACAAAACCTTATGTGTATATTTATACACATAACCCTAATCCTAATACTAGTATGACTATTCAATAAATAAAATAATAATCATCTTTAAATAAAATAATATATATATATACACATATATTATATTATGTATATATATAAATACACATATATCCATAAATATATGTACATTCTTCCCTAATAATTATTAGTTAATTATACTTATATAATTAATTAATTAGCCTTAAATAATAATAATTATTATATTTAGCACAACAAAATCCTTTAAATAACCTCATAACCATGGGCCTGTAATTAATTACCCAACAAGGCTTCATCCAAGCCCAAGACCACATCATTTGGTCCAACTTCCCTTAAGCCCATTCCAATTAATTTAAATAAATAAAATAATTAATCAAACACTTAAAATATTGAAAACTAATTACACGAAGCACATTAACAAACATGAATTTACAACTAAGTCACACCATACCAAGAAAATTAACACACCAACAATCATCATAAATAATCACGAAATATAATTTAATTAAAATAAGACAAGTAATCTACACACTTATTTAAATAAAACAAATCATTAAAAAAAATAAAAATAAAAGCAATTAAATCAAACAAATCATTTAAAAATAAAATAATAGTAGTTAATTCCAATTAATACATCTTTTAAAATATCGGGGTATTACATTCTTCCCCCCCTAACAAAAGAAATTCTGTCATCAGAATTCTCGAATCCAATGAAATGAAACCTTGGTTATTTATCCCAAATTTTCATTTTCCCTTATCAAAACGTTTACCATGTTTGATGTCCAATATGTAAATATCTATGGTATTATTCCCACAATTCATGTGTAAATTGCTCTAACACCTAGTGGTGTAATAAACTAACAGTCAATGGTTTATATATATATCACTATCATAAGTCAAAACAATCCAGATACTAATAAACATAATGCACTTGTATCTAATAAGGCATGTCTACGTCTACCTCGAATAGAAAACATACACTCAATTCTTCTGAGGTGCCCATGCATTACAAGGTGTGGCACTGTACACCATGCCCTGATGCAACTGCTGTATAAGCTGTCCCTGCGGTGGCGGTGGTGTTGGTAAGGCTGGAAATGTCTGAGCCTGCACATGTGGAATCTGTGGAGTAGGTAATGGTTGCCACTGTCCCTGTTGCCCATGCTGTTTCTGAGCCAACCTAGGACACCGTTTGGCTGAATGCCCATACTCTCCACACTTATAGCAATGACCCCTAAACATATTTGACTGCCCCTCCTAGTGATTACCCTGTAGTTGTCCCTGTCCAGTCTGAGGTGCTCCATTCTATTGAGTGGGAACTCCCTCTCTCTGAACTTCAGAATTACCCTTGTGCTTCTTCCAAGGCTACTGTCCCTGGAATCTGCCCTTGTCATTCTGTCGGTTCCCATTATCATTCACTTTCTCAGTTGGCTAATTAGCAGTGTCTCTGCCACCTCGCTTCTCACCCCTAGTCTGTCTGAAATCCATATTCTGTTGATAAAGTTGCAAAGTTGCGTCCACCACTTGAGCATAAGTAGTGTAGGCTGGATTACCTGTAATAGATCGCTTAATAAACCACATCAATCCCTTAACAAAACTAGTACGTTTCTTCTCCTCTGTATACACCTCATCAGAGCAAAAAGTGATAAACGTGTAAACTGCTACTCATACTCTGCTACGGACATGTTCCCCTGCACTAAGTTAAGGAACTCTGTCTTCATAACGGTCCTGATCGCATATGGAAAGTACTTCTCATCGAAGCAAGCACTGAACTGATCATAGGTTAATGAAGTCCTCTCCTCTACGAAAGTAACTGACTCCCACCACTGGAGTGCATCCCCGACAAGCTTGAAGATAGCAAGTATCTGCTTCTGAACCTCCGTGCACTGAACCATGCGAAAATGTCGCTCGATGTCTTTCTTCCATTAGTGAGCTACTTTCGCATCGGTGGAGCCTGTGAATTCAGTTAGGCTCCCCTTTGTGAAAGAACTCCTAGCCTTCTCCCAAGGATCTGTCTGAACCACTGGTGCTAGTATAGGTGCCTGTTGAACCTGTGGCTGATTCCGAAGTGCAGTTGCTACACCTGCTTCTATAGCCCGAGCAATGAGGTCATTTATATGAGGAGGATACTCTGGATCCCTGCCCTGATTATGCACAAAC
This sequence comes from Cornus florida, assembly GCF_030987335.1. Lineage (NCBI taxonomy): Eukaryota > Viridiplantae > Streptophyta > Magnoliopsida > Cornales > Cornaceae > Cornus > Cornus florida. The sequence continues at coordinate 110,970,545 of NW_026775580.1, read as the reverse complement.
CTTTTGCTATGGAGGTAACACAAACCAAGGAGGATCTGACGCGTCATGTCGGCGAGGAAAGGTTCGTTTGCAATGTGGACCCCTTTGAGAGATCCGCTGTCCATGTACTCGAAGAGGACCTGAATCTCGTCAGCATTATCAAATAGACCGTGACACTCTTGACCATGTTGGGGTTTTCCACGTCGCGGATGATCTCAACCTCTCGGCGGAGAGAATCATCATGATTGGTATTGAACACTTGTAAGGCATAGAACTTCCCTGTAGGGCGGTGGACGACTTTGTAGACAGTGCCTTTGCCAATTTGACCAATTCGCTCCAGTTCAGAAAAACCTAGGCGGGAGGAGAAATGGAAGGTGTGGTTGGGGACCAGACCTTTTGGGTAATAGGTAGGGTTAGGTTCGGCCGCCGTTGCTGCCATGGGCGATTGCTGTCGGCTGTGGCGGTGGCGGGTGGCGATGGTTCAATGGGTCTCATGAGTCCTGGTTAGGCATAGGAGAATGGAGAGTGGTGCGACCGGACGGCAGAGATGCAATGATGGCAGCGATAGTGGAGAGGTTGCGGATGTTAGAGGTTTTGAGGGAGGTTGGCAGTTTCAGTTGTGGTTTGCGTCATGGCCCTAATTCTAGGGTGAGAAAGAACGATGAGGTGGGTAGAGAGAGAAAGTGGGGATGGAGGGTAATTTAGGCATTATATTTTATAAAGGGGTGTCAAGGCAATTTAAATCAAACCTAAAGGGGGTGTCAGAGCAATTTTTGCTCAGGTTTAATCTGAGAGCAATAAACCCAAACCTTGGGGGGTATCGGAGCATTTAACCCTAATTTTTATGTTTATTGTAAAAAAATTGAATTAACTGCAACTCTTGTTATGGAGACAATACTCCAGTTTTTTTGAAGGGTTATTGGTTTCTTACTTATTTGTGTTGTTAAGCTTAAGTTTTATAAGGTTTCATCACAAGCCCATATAAAACTCAAGTATGAGGATTGGTATATGCATTCTGAAAAATCCTCTTGAACAGTACTCACGAGGGAAAAAGATAGGGACAATGTTACTTCTGTACAGTGGTTACAGCCACAACTTCTGAAAGCACTGTTTGCTTCTCTCTAAGTGTTGTTAACTTCATGAAACTCAAAGCTATAAAAAGGCCTCAATTATCATAGAATGTAATGCAATGTTGATGTGCACTCTTTCCAGTTAGAGACTCCGAACCCTGCACTCTAGCATGTATTTATATTTCATTTTATCCCTTAATGACATACTAGAGTCAGAATGAAGAACAGGGAAAACAGTTAATGTCTTTGATAACTGATCTTTGGAGTTCCTATATTGGCATATTTTTTCACAGATCTGATTTGTACACTCTGCAGGCTGATCATAAATTATCATACGCCTTAACACATTGCGACCCTCGTAGTGAAGCAAATATCAGGTTCGGTTCAGGTGTGCTTGCTGCATATTTTTTTTGCATTTAAATTTGTATAAAACTGTATGAGCTACCAATGGGCCATTAGCCCACTGGTATAACCTCCCTACCCTCAAAGAGGAGGGGAGGGGTTCGAGCCCCGATGTGGGCAATGTGTGTGTGAGTACTTACCTGATTTAAAAAAACTGTATGAGCTTCCATAGTGGGATATGTAGGTGCTCAGTGCTGGTAACTATTATTGAAGCAAATGCATACAGGTAGCTGTATTTAGTCATGACTAATTGACTCTACTGCTTGCATCAACCATAATTTATAATGAATTAGGCGATCTATATTTTTTGTATCATTACACATTTTTAGTTGTGCCAGAAATAGAGTTGTTTCCGGTCAGTTAATATATTCAGAAAACCATGTTTTAATTTGTTTTATTCTAATTGCTTTTTACCATGTAATTTATTAATCTGAAAAAAGGGGGGAAATTTTTCTACCATGCAAGTCAACCATACTACTACAATGGTTGTCTTTGCTAAGTTTCCTCTTCATTTAGTATGTAATATGATTAAGTTGCCAATAAAGCTGTTGCACATTGATAATATTGTTACTCAGAAGATATGTATTTTGTAAAATTTATTTATAACTATTTTATTTTTCACACTTATAAATTTTTTTTTTTTAAAAAAAAACTTATCAAAAAACTATTTTTATTTTTCACAATTGGACGGTTCGAGATGATTTCCTAAATTATATCGCATCCCAGGAATTAACACTTTGTTTTTCTTTCCTTCTTTTTTGGAAGAGGGGAAGGAGAATAAAGAACGTGCTTCAATGCTCATGTCTCTTCTTTAGTATGATTTGATTAAATATGACATTGACATATTGTTACGAGTTGTTTAAGTTTATTTATGTAAAAGAAATGTTTATCCATGGTTATTAAGTTGTTAATTTTGTTTTTCTCTCGCTAAAGTAAATTCTGATTAGTTAGATGGCTTTTCCCCACATGATATAAAAATAAAAGATGAGGCTTTGATATGGTCACATTTTCTTTGGTTCTGTTGCAATAGGATGATTCTGAAGTATCTGATACCTGTCAAGCTATCAATAGGCATCTTACCTAAAAATTCACTCCTCAAGAAGTATAAACTGGTTGAGGTATGGCCCGTCTTTGAACTCTTTTTTTCTTCTTGCCTTTTCTGGTTTGGAAATTCTTTTATGCTTTTTATTAATTTTCTGGGAATTGACATCACCAGGTTTTGTTTAACTTGTTTTGTAATTCATACATGTCAACCATCTTGAGCTGCTTTTGATGTCATCATCCATGTATTCTTTAAGATAATATAATTGCTTTCTGTAGCTTCCATTTTTGCCATAAAATATTGAAGGTAGTTGACCATCATGTCACAATCAGTAGAAACTGATAGCCATTTTGAAGTTTGATTGTTATTCCAAGTAGCTGATTCTGGTAGGGTACCTACCATAAGCATTACTCAACTCAACAAAGCCTCAAGTCCCAACTCCCAACTCCCAACTCCCAACCACTTCCAATTAGATATTTGAATCCTTTTTTCTATTGTAGCTCTATGGTATTCTCTCTCTCTCTCTCTCTCTCTCTACAAGTGGCTCTATGGTATTCTGTATTAACAATCCATCTTGTTGTTCTCAAGTCTTTAATACATGTTTTTATTTTTCCTTCCTTGCCCTTGTAAAAATGTAGAGTTGAATCAAACTGTCTTCATGATTGTGCAGTCAGTGATCTTTGTTGCACAGGATCTAACCATCCTAGAGATGACTTTCCCTCGTATTGTCCTTATATGTTGTTATCTTGAGTTTCTTTTGCTAATCCATCTCAACAATCTCATTTCAACTGTTGGCTTTAGAATGGCCATGTGAAAGATTAGGACACTGAAGGTGCAACTCGCAAGCCTTATTACTTATATCATTGGAAACTGTTTATAGCTCTTCCTATGATAAGACTGCTTTTGTTCTGCTTGGCGTGGGTATATCTAACTGTTACTTTAGGAAAAAAAGCTACTTCATAATATCGAGTGTTGCACTAAAATGATGACTCTTAATAGTTGTAGTGAAAAAGCATAGAATCATTAAATAATAAGAAAGGAAGCTATTACTGTATGGGTTCCCCTTAAAGCTGATTTTTGTATTCTTTTTGTTATTTACAGTACAGTGATGTTCTACAAGCTCTAAAAAGTGGAGATCTCCGACTTCTTCGACAAGCTCTTCAGGAACATGAAGATCAGTATGTTTACAATTAACTTACAGTAAATCTGTTTTAATTGACATCTTGAAAATCTCTCTTTGAAGATAAGTCCTTTGTGCCATCAGGTTCTTAAGATCGGGTGTTTATCTTGCCCTAGAGAAGCTAGAGCTCCTAGTTTACCAAAGATTGGTAAAGAAAATGTGAGTTCCATTTTGACATTGTTGTCTATCCAAATGTGATTGTTTATCCCCCCAACACCGCGATTAAATAAATAAAATTCAGTTTTATTAATGAGTTGCGCAGTATAACAGAATTTGTTGTGCTGATTATGCAGTTACATAATCCAGAAACAGAAGGATCCAAGTAGAGCACACCAGGTCAAATTAGAAGTAATTGTTAAGGCATTGAAATGGCTCGAGATAGACATGGATGTTGATGAGGTACTTGTTTTCTCCACGTCCCTTTGTTCTGTTTGATTTAGGGGGAGACTGAGGTTCCAGAACTCCCTCTCTTATTTCAGCGGCTAACTCATCAGAGCACTGTTGAACCTTCTGCAGGTAGAGTGCATTATGTCCATTCTAATATACAAGAATCTTGTGAAAGGGTATTTTTCTCACAAGAGCAAAGTGGTTGTTCTGAGTAAGCAGGACCCTTTCCCCAAATTGAATGGTAAGCCTGTGAATGCATAAAGATGGTCGGAAGGTTATTTTTTATAGAGCAACGTGCTACTCCAATTTCAATGGGCAAGTTAATTTCATGACCGGGCAAGTCAGAATCCTGGTTCTTTAGCCGCCTAAGCTTCTGATCTAATTGATTCTGGAGAAATGGGGTCAGATGCTGTGATATGTTGCCATCACAGGCTGCATTATTTAGTATCTTAGACAAGTATAATTTATGTCCTTACTGATAGATCACTGTTCTTAGTGCAGCACCGTTCTATGCTGCAATGAATGTAAGCTGTTCCGTTTAACTTTTATTAATATTTCCCTTTTTTTTTTCTTTCTTTTTTCTTTTTTTTCTTTTTTTTTTATAATGGATGAAAATTTGAGGTGGTCGAATGGGACTGAACGCTCTTCAGTTCAAAGACGTCTTATAATTAATGTATTCATGAAATGTTTGGGAGAGGGATGAAGTTTATGGCATGGTCTTTAGTGGTTGGCATTTACATTTGTTGAATTTGGATAGAGTTGCATGGATTCCTTTGATGTACGATTGATTACTAGCGCAATTAAAAGTAGTGTTGCGAATGGCCTACAAACATTGAAGCTAGGTCCGATTAAAATCAAAATTGTCTTGCTCTCATAAGCTCACAACTCAAGGAGAAATTATTAGGCGCGCTCTCTCTACTTGTAAGTAGTCTTAATCTCTCTACTTGTAAGCAGTCTAAATGGTACCTTTTTTTATTTTGGTGTCTGAAATTTTCCTTTTTTATTCTGCTGTCTGAAATTTTTTTTTAAGGAGTTTTCTTTGTGACAGATAAGCATATGCATACAGATTTGACCTTTTTAGAAGACATATCGCTCGAGCCAAGGCTGTAATGGTGGGTTTATATTTTTTCCCACCCTTTTTCTAATTCTTAACAAAATATTTTCCAACTATTTGGAGTTGACAACATGAGATTGGTCCTGATAATGCTTAGCACTGAATAATACTAAAGATGACACAGCAAGCAAAATATGACGCAAACACTCGTATGTCAGCATATCATATGAGATTTATAATCTATTGTTTAAACTTTAAACAATATACTAATACAAAAGTTATACTAATGGTTAAGAGGAGGCTTAACATATACTTCTTGTAGCCGACCCCAATACTACTACGAGTTAAAACTGAAAATGGTTAACATACAATTCATGTAGCCGATACAAGTAATTGAAATTGAAAAAAAAAAAAAGCCTAGTGTTATTGTTGTAAGTTGGACTTGGATAACAGAATATCAATGTTTCCAATCTCGCATGGGACCACAACACAGTTTTGTTTTGATTATGAGACTCCGAATGTTATATCCTCGGCGATGGGCATATGGCATTTCGCATTACTTCCCAATTTCCCATGTTTTTTCTGCCCTCCAATCCAAATTCATGGCTGTTTGTATCTTCTTATTTTTTCCCCATGTTTGTATCTTCCTATTTTTAAAACACACATATGCACATAAATATAATAAAACAATTGTTCCCGAGTAGCTGCTGAAAATTGAAGGAGTTCAATACAAACCCTCTATATACTCTTTTAAGAAACTCGAACAAAAATGTATAAAACACAAAACAAAATTGCTGCAACTTGCAACTAGGTGAAGTTTCTAAAAGCACGCTGAACACACTTCTGAGTCGAAAATAATTTAGGAATGCACGCATCAGTCTGTTCCATGCCCCATCACACATGACATATGATCTTGTAGGGTTGTCTCTATGAATGCATGACAATTTCAACCTTCAACCATGTCATTTGCCGGGGGAAGTGCACTTTCAATGTTCGAAGGCATCAGGATGTTAAAACCATCTGCAGCTGTAGAGATGAGCATTCCTGGGATCTGCGGATGCCAGTGAATCTCTTTCAAGTCTTTTTGACCCTGTTACAAGTGTTGAGTTTAGCAAAACAATCAAATGAAATACTTCTGAAGTTGAATGTTCCAACTTGGAGGAAGTTCGGAAGAATATATAACCTGATGAACAAAAAGAAGTTGTGGAGGTATATCTGCAGGTGTATTTACTTGCTCTTGCGTTTTAGCTTTGAATTCGGCTTCTTCTTCCTCGTCTCTTTCTAAAGAAAGGTCCCATATTCTGGAAACGAAGAACACAATTTTATAGAGAGAACATTTGGCACTCGAGATAAAAAAAAGGGTCACAAGAGATGATGTGTATTAGGAAAGTAAGGGATTTGATTAGGCATTGATAATCATCATTAGCTTTAGCCAGCTAATCCTATATTAGGTTCATTTTGGTTTAGATGGAAACAGCAGGAAAAGAAACAAAATGGAAATTTTTTCAACAATTTAGGAGAAAAAAAAATTCATGCTAAACAAATACATGATAGAGAATTTATTTTCTTTTCATTTACTTCACTTTCACTTTCCACTATCAATTTCCATCTAACTAAACGGAGCCTTAAGAATTTCTTACGTTAATTGATTGTCGGATGATGAAACAGCCAAGGTGGAGGCTTCATGTGGACTCCACTCAATAGATGTAATGGGGTGCTTATGGTATTCAAAATGAGCCACAACAGAATCCCCTTCCTGTCCACAAAAAGAAAGAAAGAACAATCACTTTAGAACAACCACCATAATTCATCCCTTCCCCTGAGATCTACATGTTCACTTGTAGTAAAGGAATCTGGAATTGAAATGAATAAATGGCAGAAGCATAATCTATTACAAGACACTTCTCACTCTCTACTTTTTAAGACTATTGAGAATAATTTTACACGAGAAACCAAAAGGAGTTGTGTGTGAGGGCAAAAACTACCTTCAACTAATATATAGTGTGTATACATAGATATGAAACCATCACAAAATTCCTCAAGATATTACTTCTATAATTTTTCCTCTAGAATTTGGAAAGAAAAAGCATAGCATTGAATGCCAGTTGATAATGAGCAATATAAGAGGAAAATGAGACCACTTGATATGAAGGTGCTGTTTGATAAAACTGAAAATTAAGTACCGATAATTTTTAGAGCTGAATGTTAAGCGCCTTTTTAAGTGGTAATTAAAAAATAAATATTTTTTGAAATCTTTTTGAATTTTCAGCGTTCAGCGTTCAGCATTCAGTAATAAGTAATGTCTCTATCACTAAAAAATTTACCCCGTTTTCAGCAATATTCAAAGTGCGTTATCAAACGCACTTAATTGGATAAGCACTGAATACATTCAAAATTAAGCGCTCAATTGAGTAATCAAATAGCACTGAAGTCTATTACAAAGAAAACACATGAGCTGTTTAATAACCATATTAAGTGCCAAAAACTGACAAATTTAAGTGGTATTTAATAAGCATGCTCAATTATGCCCAAATAACTCACACGTATGCTCCGTTTGGTTGGAGGGATGGAAAAATGGATGGAAGGGATGGGATGGATGAGGCATCCCTAGAGAAGGGAAAGTGTCACCCTCACTTTTTTTTTTTTTTTTTTTTTTGGGGGGGGTGGGGGGATGTTTGGATAGTAGCAAGGGAAAGTGTCTCCCTCACTTCTTTTTTTCTTTCGGGTTGAATGGAATGGATAGTAGAAAGGATTTATGGAGTGACAACTTTTTTTCTATGGTTCAAAGGAAAGAAGAGTTTTTATATACTTTTAACAAATATACTCATTAATTAAGCTGATTAGTCATGCATTGTCCATGTATTTCTGAGTAGGTAACATAGGAATTTATTTCCCTCCCAAAACAATATGTGTTCAAAATAACAGGAACAATATGTGTTCAAAATATCTAGGATCCAAAACATAATAAACAATTGCAGATTTTAAAAATTGAAAATTTTGTGTTCAAAATATCTAGCAACTGGAAGAAGATCATGGTAGATTTTAAGAATGAAAAAATCTACATAAAATAAGGGGTGGAATTTGACAAATAAATACTCCAATGGGTCGCACAAGGAAACCAAGCTAGCAAGTTAGAACATCAAATTCGTATACTTGGAGTCTTAACAACATTTGATTACATTAAACATCTCTCCCATAAAATTTAAGAAATTACTATTGTAATTACACCAATCATAACAAAATTTTCCAATGGTGGGCATATTAACATGATATGAGTTAAATATACTCATAACAGTCTTTTCTCGAACCACATTCACTGGTGACGAGGTATGCTTAACCATGAGTGAATGATAACGAGGGGTCAATTATAAATTTATCTTTCAACACAGTTCAAATTAGGGTGGACACAATCATCGGATTTGCTTCGGCAGCTTGGCGAAACTCACATGTTAAAGTAAGTTACTTTGTATATAGATAGAATGTTAAAATAACTTTATCCCTCCTTGCTTTATCTATTTACAAAATGACTTATTTAAACCTTCATCTATTTTAACCTACCTCGTGAGTTTTGCCCAAGCTGGGGAAGCAAATCCAAGAACTGCCTTCGTTGACTGTAGACACTTGAAAAACAGCTAGTAAATTTATACTTGACCTGCGTTTTGGCTAGAAGTCATGGATTCATGGATGACAAATCATGAGTTGATGTGATTTGAGTTCCTAAGACTGTCATGAGTATCTTGTTTTATGAGAGAGATCTTTAATGTAATCGAATGTTGTTAACACTCCAAGTATAAGAGGATTTAATATTTTAAGCCATTGGAGTATTATAGCCAAATTTCACCCTTTATCTAGATTTTTTTAGTCTTAAAATATACCATTGTTTATTACGTTCAAGATCCTATAATTTTGAACACATATTTTTCAATTCTTAAATTCTGCAATTGTATTTTATATTCCACATCCTGCATATTTTGAACATACATTGTTCTTGTTATGTTGAACACATTGTTCAAAGAAGGAAATAAATTCCTTCGGATGTTACCTACTCAGAAATATGTGGACAATGCAAACTTAATCAATGAGGGTATATTGTCACAAGTTCATAAAAGCTCTTCTTTCCTTCCATCAAATTAAACAAAAAGAAGTTGTCACTCCATCAATCCTTTCTACTATCTTTCTCATTCAACCAAAAAGCATGGGAGACACTCTCCCTTCCCTAGAGATGCCTCATTCATCCCTCCCCTCTCCCTTCCATCCATTTTTCTATCCCTTCAAATAAACGGAGCATTAAAAAAGAAATCCAATTAATAGGGCATGAATCTATAGTTAGAGATACTTGACTTTCCAAAACATGCTTTTAAAATTGTAATTTAATTTTCACATGAACTAAACTTGCCTTTGAATTTTGAGTCTAAAAATTCATCTCCTTAAAATTTTTAGAATCCCTCCAACAATGGCTCTATGGTCTACAATAAATGATAGAAATTATGAGATTTTCATGCAAACAAATGGTGCACATGAAGTTAGTAATTGCCCAACAAGGATTTTCCTTGTTATTAGATTTTTAGGAGAAGATTGTGTCTAGCTTCTTGCTATGCAGCAGTGTTCCTATCAAAAGATATCCTGCAGCAGACAAGGCATACCTTGAGCAACCTAAGATCACGAATAGAAAATGTACCGTCATCACTTCCAGATGCCAGCATACAGCTAGCCAACCTAATCAGAATCAATGAAGTAGAGGAGAGGTTCATTAGATATACATACGAGACATAATAATTATGACAGCAGAGAAATATATAACCACCTGTTCCATGTGATAACATTGACATCTGCATTATGTGCCTTTTTTATAGAAGCTGCTGGCGACTTCCCTAAACGGGTATCCCATATTGCAATATCGCCATCCACAGAGCAAGAGGCAAAAACATAAGGTTCTGTAGGACTCCACTGCATATATATACAAATAAAAGTTGGAGAAAGGATGCTTACAGAATTAAACAATTTAAAATAAGTAATATATATTGGAACAAAATGTACAGCTCCCAATATATGAAACCAGAACAAGTTCAGTTACTATGCCACAGGTTAGATGCGTACTTGCAGATCTTCTACGCTAGCAGCATGTCCGACAAATGGATTAGTATCAACATTCCATGTTGAGCCAGATGTTGGTTCCCACAAATGTATACAATTCTTGCAGTCCCCTTTAGAGATAAATGGTTGTACAAATTATTAGAATTTTCAATTCCATACAACAACAGATCATCAGATATCCTAGAAAAGATAACAGCGTAAAGGGAGGGGGGAAAAACTATATCAATTGTTACCAGATACAAGCCTCCCAGGAACAAGAGGACTCCAATCTAAGGCGTACCCTTCATCTTTGTGCCCTCCAAATTTAACTAATGGAGCCTGATTAGAAACTGTGGAAGCTCCCCGACTAACTTCAGTTTCTGATTCAGCCAAAGCATTCAAATGAGAGCTGAAGTCCCACACCTGTGAAGGGGTTGGTGGTTTTAAATTAGATAAGAAACAAAAAGTTAAAACATCAATCAAGTAGCTTTATCATTACACTGGTCCCTTGGTTAATTTCTTAAACAATAATTCGGTGTTCAACTCTGTGTCATCTAGACTAATAACACAAACTTGATTCCAGTGGAAGAACAAAATTCTTATATTCAACCTTTTTATTCATTTTAGACACACCAACATATATATTATGTAAATTAAGATTCAGTCACTAACACCTTCGTTGCACTTCCTCTTTTAAGTCTGCTTTCCACAACAAATATTATATATGTATATATATATATATATATATATGATTTTGAGGCCTCATCCCGTGGCTCATCAAGTCAAAAATAATGTCTTCTCCCAAAATTTGGTTATCAAACCAACTTGAACTTGGATTATTGCAAAAAATAAATATATTCAAGACTCCAAGGACACAATATACTACCCCAGGTTATGCATAAAACATGCATTTTACAGATAATCTATTAGTCACTAGGCAACAAGGTCATTCCAAAAAAAAGTGTTGAAGATCTCATTACCACATCCAAGCTGCCCAAACTAGATGAACAAAAAAGATAAATTTATTGTCCAGTTTGGATCATAAGGTCAATTATATCATAATAATCGAAGCCATGTAAATAACATCTTCGAAACTTCTCTTCATCATATTGCTGTCCCATACGAAATATAGACTTAAATAAACAATCTATAACATAACAAGACTTGATGCCAAGGCATGGATATAAAGTTTTATCAAATTTTCATCAACATAACTCTGACCTGCACATGACCAGTATCTGCCCAAGATGCACATATATTAGGGTTTTGTGTCATGGCACGAATGCGATTAACACCTCCTTCATGAGCCACTTTGTGCAGCTGTAGATACATCGAAAATAAATAAATAAATAAAATGTCAATAAATAAGGTAGAAATAAATTAAATTGATATAGGTGTTTCATGAAATGGTTGGAATGTTAACTGCATATTAGAATCCAGGAAAAAAAAAAAAGAAAAAGAAAAAGTAAAAGATAATTGCCTGCAAAACTGGCGTTCCAGATCCACCACCCTCCTCTTCGTCATCTTCGTCACTATCACTACTATCACTATCTACATCAGTGTCATCAGCAGCAGATGTTTTAGGAACTAGTTCACATCTTTTCCCAGAAATGTTAGAAATTTTAAAGATCCCGATAGAATTCCAGGAAGCTTTCTCCGCCTGTAAAACAAAAACTCATATTATCAAAAATACAATGGGTGTAATTGCGAATCAAAGAAGATCAAAGGGATCTTCTGAACCAGATATTCACTCTCAGACAAGTCCTAAAGACGTCAGCAACAGTTAAGCAAGATAAACCAAGTCAAGTCAGTTTGATTTACATAAAATTGTAATAGAATAAGTTTCCAGTAATGATGACAAACTCTAACACTTAAAGGATATAATATTATTGTCAAGAGAACTTAAAGAATCTAAAACATATAACCTATTCTCTATAAGGGATAGATCTTAACCTCTCATGAAGTAGGCAGTAATATCATCAGATAATTGCTGCTAACTAAAAATATAAATTAGCATGTATACCTCTAGTGGGAAAGTTGTGTCAAAACCAGGTGCCTGACAAACTAATATTGGTCATAAATTAGAATTTAACTCACCCGGCCACTTAAAGGTAGGGCTACAAATGAACCGAGCCGGTCATGAACGGTTCGGGCTCGGCTTGGGCTTGTTCGTTTAGTAAACGAGCCGTGCTTGAGCTCAATTTTCAGGCTCGTTTATATAAATATATATAATTATATATATATATTTCTGTATTATATTTTAAAAATAGCCCACATATACATATCCAGCCCAAATTTTTATATATTCACATTGGCCAAATTAGTATTTGGGCATTTAGAAGCCCATTTAATTAAGTAGCCACTAACTAAATCATAGATTCACCTCAGCTGTTTGATTGCCCTTATAATATCCAAGGGTTAGATAAAAAACCAAACCCTAAAAACTAGCCGCAAGACGTTGCAACGGGTGCTTCTCCAACCCCACTGGCATATCGGCAACGGAAATCATGCTAGTGCACCGTCCTTCTACTCCTCATGGGACCGTCTTCTACTCCTAAGGCGTCATGAGGTTAGGTCTGTCTGTCCCCCTCTCTGTCCCCCTTCTCTCTCTAACTTAATTTCGTCTGATAATATTATTGATAAATCTGATATATGGGTCATTGATGAATTTGAAGCTGGTGAAGGAGACTACGAAGAATATAGAAGATGATTGTTTAATATGTTACTGATGGTGACGTTTTTCTATTCCAAGATGATTACTCGATTCATTTGATTGATAGTATATATATATATATATATATATATATACACACACACACACTCACACCTATGAGCCCGAGCCCGAGCTGAGCTCAAGCCTGACTAGGCCAAGCTTGGCCGAGCCTGAGCTAAGCCCAAGCAGCCCTCTGACTTAGGCGAGCCGAGCCCTAGCAGCGTAAAGCTCGACTCGGCTCGGCTCGGTTCATTTGCAGCCCTACTTAGAGGGAAAAGAAAAGGAAAAGACCATTTCTGCGTAAAATCTGGAAATAATATTGAGGAAATTAGGAATGGTAGTGGGGATGGCTTTATGCATTTATGCACGTGTTCTTTACCTTATCACAATATTTCTTATTAGCATTTACTAATTTCACAAGAAACCTTCCTAGTCGTTTTTACCCATAAAATTCCTACATGCCAAATGGAACTAACTGAGAAAGAGGCATGCCAAGCCGCATCAAGAAAACCAAAAGGGGTTTTCCCTTAATATAAAAAGAATATATGAAATAGGTTACACCAAAAAATATAATAGCAGTAAAAAAATTCAGGTCATCTGCGTTGAATATGAATCAAAGAATCAGCAATTTGGTGCAAAAGACGAAATTGAGTATGAAAAGAGAAATAAAAAATACATTAATATCTGAATTAGAACCCTTTATACCTGGAACAAGCTCAACAGGAGAAAAAATAAAATAAAGAAATCAATTTTGAAGTCGACATAGAGTCATAGAGAAACTATACTTTCACATAATCAGAACTGTAACTTTGAGTCAAAATATATCCAATAGGCCATTAACAAATGTCAATTAACCACACAATAATGAAACAGAATTGATCAAAACAAAATTTACCACCCACCCAAGGAAAATAGTGCATACAAAAGCTAAAACCCAATAAAACTCACCTGAGTCCCTGCTACGCAATACACCGTATGCGGAAACTCAGTCCGAACCAACCCCATTGAATCACGCACCACGTCAAAGCTGTCACAATTTGCAATAAATCAATTACATAAACAAATAAAAACTATATCATTTCATATGTTGTGTCATGTGTGTGTCTGTATGTGTGTGTATGAATGTAATTAAAGGACCTCAAACAGGGCCACCCAACGTGGAAGGCGTGAAGAGAATTGTAAGCAGAAGGATCACACTGAAGCTCCTCTCCTTCTTCCAATTTGTCCACACCTGGTTGCCATACCTTCACCGGCAATGACGGTATCGAAGACGAAGACCCTTCTCCATTCTTTGAACCCTGTATCAGAAAAATTAAAAACCCTAATTAACAAATTTAACTAACAAATTAACTGGAAAAAAAATGACGAAAAAGAAGAAGAAGGTTGGACCTTGTTCTTTCGTTTGGCCTTCTTAGGGTTTTTGATACTTCGAACCATCTTTGGCTACTCGTGTGCGTGTTTGGAGCTGAAGAAAATGAAGAAGAAAGAGAGTGTGAAACAGAGAAGTACTTCGGCTGGAGTTAGGGTTTTTAAGGTTTAACCCTTGCTGCCTTGCTGGGTATTCGGTGAACGCTGCAAGGTGTGAGGGCCAACAGCCAAGTGGCAAGTAGGGTAAGGTTGGGCCAGGTTGGGTAAGATTAATGAAACTGTCCAAGCCCAAAGTGACTAACAAACCTTGGGTTTGATTGGAGCCTTGATGCTGTTCCAGTTCAACGAAAGTTTTGTAGGTATTTTTTTTTTTCGATTGAAAAGAAATCTAATTAGATTTATAATATGAAAAAAAATATTTATAATATATATTAAGAAATAAATTGACTTACTGAAACTCTTTGTGTTTTTAATAATAGTATAGTTTTTAATATTAATATGTGATAGATAAAAATAACAAAACAGTATAAAATAATAATATTGCAACATATATAAAACATTGCTATATAAATTCTACTTTTCACAAGACATACTCCAGCTTGACAAATCTGAATTCAACTGGATTCAAGATGATAAAATAGCATTACTATAGTTTCTTATCTATGTTATTGAGAGTGTTACATTCAACCTGATATGCTTTTAAAAAAAAATCATAACCTTCAATGAGATCACCTTGCCACCATAAACAATCAATAAAAATTCAGCATCGATTCAAGAAATAAGACCCTGATTGCTGTTTTCCACTTGACTGTTAGGATTGATACTGCTCATTCAAGGTTCTGAAGAGAACAATGTTAAATCAGAACCAATAATTATTCAGTGAATTATTGAATTTACATCAGGACCCATAGCCATAATAAAATAATCCAAATCAGTAACCAGAAAGGCCTGTTTGTCCACATTTTATCACCATTGATGGGGAAATTATTGATAAATACAAAATAAATGATAAATTCACGTAGTTTTCATCCCTCAGGAATGACCGACTGTTTCTGCACCAGCATTTGTATCTACAGTTCCACGAAAAGGCAACCTGACAACATATGTCTATAAGAAAGTACCAATGGAGCATCCCCAAGCAGGCTATGACAAATTCAATCTATCAATCATCCTTTGCTTTGAATGGCACCTCCTTTTAGTCAATGTTCATTGATCCATATAATCTGAGATGTCGAAAAAAGGAATGTTTTCTTTTGTGTTGCTTTTTCTGTCACCAAAAGAAAAGGAAAAACAAACAGATAAAGAAGTGGGCACCAAATGTAATAATAACTATAATAACAAGCATAATGATCGTTATTAAATGTGAATCAAGGGATGTATCAGTATGACTACAAGGAGTTTCAGGTTTTCCAGGTTCCAAGTATACAACACCTTGATTCCGTTCTAGGTATTGCACTGTGCATATTTGCCCTTAGCGTTTGTACCTCGCAGCACAGTTTGATCGTACTTTTTGATTGTAGGATAATCCTATCTTGTGGTTGTAGCAGTTTAGAAAACAATAACTTTGTAAATATTATCTGAGTTTCTGGAGACACTTGCACTGCAATACAATTACAGTGTTACTAATACCAATTTATGGGAAACTTTTGATTTTTTTGATGAGGTCATGCATTACAAGCAGGAAAATGGCACTACATTTGCATCAAATGAAAAGCAAACGACTTTGAACAAATTTAGAAATGAAAAAATGATTCAAAGTTTAAAAAAAAAAAAAAAAAAATCAAATGATTTTGAAAATGTTCCTTCTCAAGACGGGGTTAATTTTATTCAGTGTTGGAGGATTCAGACAGCCTTAGACTGGCATGCAATTATGCAAACTAATAAAATTGAAATGAATGGATCTCAACTGGTAATAACAGACGTGCCTGGGTTTTCTTTCTCTATTAAGGAAAACAAGTGCTCCAAAGGCCACCATGATTGCAACTTTTATTGCCTGTTAAGAAAAAAAGGAGCACCAATAATCAATGGCAATTTACATAGTGCCTTCCTATGGTTTAGAAACAATAATGAAACAAAATTAGTAATGCTTCAAGTAGCACTTAATAAAAAAAGATGGAATCTAATATATCTCAGATTGAATTGTAATATCCTTGTGATTATATGATATGAATTCTATTTATTTTATTTTATTTTCTTAGAAATATCTTTAAGATATAAAATGGCATGTGGAGAGTAAAAAAGAAGAATGTAACCTGTCTAACAGGTCCAGTGGATGCAACATCTGATGAATCCTCAGGGCTTGAATTTCTCAAATTGTGAAAAGTCTTCTCACCTTTCTTCACCTCAATATCAGTTTTATGTTGCACATTATGCTGAAAATTATCATGTTAACACACTATTTTATTATCTGATTTCCTGTTCAAACACAAGAAATTCAATTCCACAATACCACACTTAAATATGTTGCCCCCCAACCAAAGAAATAAAAATAAATCGATTTATAATATATTCCAGTATGCTGAACGAACTTTTAGCATTCTTGTATCCAATTGGCTAAATGCATTTCTTAGGGGTTGAAATTTCCAATTTTCAATGGAAATACATTATTATGATAATAACACTAAAGCCTTCACTCACAAATAATCTTATAGCATCTCTCACATAAACACAGAAGACCAACAACCTGACAGGCTTGTATAGTACCTTATCAAACAATGTAACGGCAAACCAAATTAGACAACTGAGAAATTAAGATACCTTTCCTATACTTTCTGGTATATAATCACTCTTCTTTCCTTGATGGGTTTTGGCTTCAACATGGCAGCCTCCCATCAAATTCATTGCCCTTTTACCTCCAGTTGTTATGCACAAGTGTCTTGTGTCATCTGCGAATATCCAGGCGCCAGAGCTTTCAAAGAAGTAATGATCATTGCCACAATATTCTACTGATTTCAATTCATCATTTGAAGCTCCTCGAATATTAATATCATGTGAAACTTTTGAGTGAATTTGTCTTCTGATCCCAGCAGAAGGGCTACCAGAATCTCGCAGATCAGTGAACAAATCAGAATTTTGGTGTCTACTAGAATGCTCATTGTATATTCTTCCTGAAACTGTAGCTGTATCAGCAGCAAATGTCCTCACCATGTTTACTGGAGATTTTCTTTCTTCTTTTGTAGCCATTTCTTCATGTACTGCTTTGAATTTACCCTTTGGAGTTGAACTTCTATCTTTTGATTGTATTTGTGTGGTGCTCAATTCCTTCAACTCCCTAGCACTCAGAAGTGATTTAGTCCCACCTAAATATCTATCATGTCCTATATACTCTCCTTTTCTCGCAATATTTGTCAGATTTTGTTGCAACTCCCCTGTAAGAAAAGGATTCTTGAGCCTTCCTGAACTCAACTGTGCTGAACTCCTGACATCCTTTAAAAATTGATCCTTCAGAGGACCTTCTTTTCCTACTTTGTTCAATTGAGATTTTGTTGCTGGTGATTTAGTACGAGGTCGCATATCCTGCTTCCACTCAATATTGTCAAATATTACATAAATGAAAAAGAAGTATATTACTTGCAACAGGACATGAAGAACTCTTTATAGCATCACATTACAAGTACCTGAGCTAGAGTACTTTCAAAGGCACTTATCATCTTCCTTACATTGCTAGGAGTTTTCTCCAATGCACCCTGCTTCTCAGGTTTATCAGCTAGATCATCTTGCAGGTCGGGAGACACAGAATATTTCTTCACAGCAACATCTGGATTTAAGCATCCTAACTTAGATGAAGTCTGTTGTGAAGAAATAGGTTCTGAGGGATTCGAGGGAACATTACCATGCGGCAACAGAGTCTGAATCTTCTGAACCAACTCCTTGTGTACTTCAACCCCTTGTGACATGGGAGTTGTGGATGAAATGTCTTCCCTTCTGTCTCTATCTTTCTAAAACAGGTAAATTGACTGTTAGAAAAGCTTAAGTTATCCTTTCATTTATTTATTTATTTTGGTGAAATGAAAATTGTGGCAATGGGATTAATCCTTAACTGGGGTTGTTTTTTGATAAAGAGTTTGTTCTTTGTTACCAGCTTCGGATGGTGGATCCTTGAAGAAAGTAGCACGCTTTGATGGCCGATCGACTTGAGTGGGTACTTCTAGATTGCTCATCGCTTCACTACGAAAAAAGTTTTTATGTGAATCTTGAGAAGACACAGCACTCGGAACATCAAGAAAAATTCCTTACAGAAAATTTGCAAAGGTACAAATACATCAACAACAATCTTGTGCCGTTATTGATTCATTTTTCTTTTATTTTATTTTCTTTTTCTCTTGTAACGGATACAAAGATCAAACCTGAGATTTCATTAACGGGGAATGAAGATGATGCTGCACTAATACCAGCAGTACTGGCAGTCTCTGAAAGTCTAGCACTGCTATTGAGGAGCTCCACCTGTTTCTTTTTCACTACAGTTTCCCTCTGAAAACAAATTCAAGAATTAATATGTATGGTCCAACAAGAAATTGGGAAATACAAAAACAACAATGTGGACAAATTTTTTTAATCATCTAATATGTATACTTTGAGACAGAACCTAAAGCAGATCCTGCTGAACCAGTTGTAACGGAAGGAGAAAAAAATAAGGACCAATTGGCTAAAAGGACCTTCCTAATACACTGATAAGCTGTTTATTTAGTCAACTAACATTGATATAACACGCAAAAAGAAGAATTTTAAGTAGAAAAAAGGAAAGGAAATTGATATATATTTGAAAGGATAAAAATTAGAGTATGATTCAAAAAGGGAAATTTGACTTTTTTTTTAAGAAATTTGACTTTTTTTTTTAAAGAACAAGAAGAAAGAAAAAGTTAGAATAATTTTAGAAATTAAAAATTTAGGGGGGCACGATATATAATTTTTCATAAATACTAAAAAAAAAATATAAATTAACTATATATATATATATATATATACATTCTATTGGGCGGGACTAGGTCAGGGGGCATGTGCCCCAGGCCTTAATTGGCTTCGCCCCCGTATTTAGTGCAAAATTCATTCTAAGATGTTTCAGGAAACAGATTTTATGTACAGACATTCCTGGCTTCCTGTGTAGGAACAGCATAGGAAATTGAAATAAGACCCAAAAAAATTTGCTTTATTCGGAGCATATTCTGATAAAATATGGAGGATCTAGTTGTTGTTTTAACAGTCAAATGATTTGTGAATTATGGTAAAGCCAAAGTCATGGCAAAGTGACAGCATAAATAGATAAAAGGAGGGAAAATAGTAGTGAGTTAACATTACCATGTTGCGGATTCTATTGCGCTCAACTTCACTAAGGGTGAACTGCAACTTCATATGTACATACCCACCTCCTTGGAAGGGGAATAAGTCATCCCAGACACCTCTTTCAACGATAGACATGATTTTAACAACTGCCAGAAAGAGAATCTTCCCCATCAGCCTCTCTCCCGGAAAAGGAATACAAGCACACACATTATAAATAAAGAGTTCAAATTGGACGTGTGATGATTGACCTGTTTGTGATATTTCATTTCCCTCAATATCTTGAAGTATAACAACCAAATTATCGCGAAGGGTTGTTAATGGGCTGTAATAAGATCAACACAAATTTGACAATCCATCACCATGAGTTTAGATAATTATAGAGAAGAAAATTTCAAATGAAGATGAAAATCTAAAGTCATTACAAAGAGAAGTCCCCCTTGTCCCAAGTTTGATACTCGCTTTTCCCTATGGAAACTGAATCATGCAAAGATAAATCTTAGTGAAATTCAAAAACATGTAAACATCAAAGAATATCATTTTTCTTTGGCTTTGTAATATAAAGAGGCAATAAGTTCAAATCTGCCTACCCTTTATGGACATTGATGAAGGGGGTGATGAAGATGGGAATGTTATGCCTTCAAAATCCAGGACTGCATCAATACACACACACGTATAGAGTTGATTGCTATATTTGAAATACAGTTACTGAAATTAGACTTTTGCATACCTGAAACTAGAATGGTTCCTGGCATTGAGGAGAAGAAAAAGATTGAACCACCAGCTAAAAATCGGTTTGATTTTTTCAATTTGTATGTATTGGTGCAAGCAACTTCAGAGTTTTGGACTTTGCGAATGGTGCCTGAGATAAAACTGAGAGATTGGATTAGATAGCAGAGTGTGGATGTGGTTGGACTGTGGAGAGGGGTGCTATATGATGTGGGGTCCATCAACCTCCAAACTATTAATCAACCACCTCAAACGCTTGGTGGTCAAATCTCTATTTTTGTCTCTCTTGTCATTTAAACTAGTAATACAAAAATAAATAAATAAATAAATAAAAGGCCCAATATCTCGATCTGTCTGGTCTGAACAATTAGGCTTTATCTGGTCAGGCCAAACTAGTTATTTGGGTGAATCACATCACACCCCACTGTCTTAAAGACCATGGACTGATTAAGGCCCAATTTTTGGCCTGCGTGACCCATTTAAGGTCCGCTGTCCTCAATTTGACCATTTTCACCCTTTCTTCTCAATTGCGTGAAATTAGATAATTGCCTCTCTAAACCAAAAGTCTACAGAAGAGGCTATTGTGACAATTGCTAACAGTAACCATTGTACAAAAGGGTCAAAATACATAGTTAATGCAAAATTACTGAAAGAGGAAGCAAAGCAAATGATTTCCACTATAAATAAAAAATAAAAAAATAAAAAATCCCATGGATATCCATAATATCTAAAATCTCCTCAGCGGAGGGCCGTTTGTATTCTTCTTCTTGATCCTTCATTTTCTAGGAATTATAAGATTCACATAAATGGCCAAAAAATAAAAGGATGCGAGCTAGAGAGTAACAGGAGATGTACAAGTCAGGTCCAAATATAAAGCCAAACCCGAGACAATGAAAAGGCAGGTGAAACCAGTGACACGCAACATTTGAATAATTGACTTTGAAGGAGCACCAGTTGAATTGGGAGCCTGCCCAGCATTCCTTCTGTGAGGAACAAAAGGAACATCAAAGACTTGGGATAGATTCTGCACGAATAAATTGTTTAAGAA
The DNA here is from genome assembly GCF_030987335.1 of Cornus florida. NCBI lineage: Eukaryota > Viridiplantae > Streptophyta > Magnoliopsida > Cornales > Cornaceae > Cornus > Cornus florida. Next base: position 110,949,223 of record NW_026775580.1, on the reverse strand, counting down.
TAGCCTTCTCTTCGTCAATTCGCTTCTTCTCTTGAAGATCCTTGGGTTTGACCTTCCTTTTCTCTTCCAATATCCACTTGAGAAGTTCACGCTGTTGATCTTCAGGAATGGGTTCGCGCACCTTTACAGGCTCTGTAATTGGAGGAGAGAGGACTGGTTCCTCAGGAATTGGAGTAGTTGTAGTCACAATTGGAGCAGAGGAAACTTTAGCAGCAGCTCTGTTATCATGTGTGCCCGTATCTTTCTTTCTTGCCTTCGCGAACATATAAGCTGCAAAACATCAGATAGAGGCTAGTTAGTTGCCTTAAGATTCATAATATAAAGACATCTTGCGGGTCAAAAAGCTTGAATTCAAGGCTTCACAATTCTGAGGCAATTCATGACATCCAAAACATGATGAATAGAAACCAATGAAGGGGAAAGAAACAGCCATGATTGAACTGAAGATGCAAATATTTCCAGTAGAAAAAGTTCTAAAAAGAGCATACTTTCCTTGGGTCAATGTTGATCTCTCTCTCTAAATATACACACACCCCACACATATATAAACCTATCTATATATCTATCTATCCATCTCTTCTTGTCGGCAAATATACTCTTGCTTGTCCACCAAAAAATAAAAGAGAGAGAGAGAGTATCAATGCATGCATCCGTTGCGACGGTAGGTGTTCAACAATAGAAAGAAAATTATAAAAAATAAAAAATAATGGTCAAATAAGAGGGAAAACTTACAATTAAGGATTTCATATACAGTCATCTATAATTTAAAATGCGAACGATCTTTCAACTCAAAACTGCTAATATAATACTGGCAATAAAATTGCAACTATTTACGGCATTTACCTAAATAAATAAAAGTTCAGCAATCTTCTTCTGATTCTCCTACAGTCAATTTCTTCTACGAAACAACCCACACTTTATATTAGAGGGTCTACCTGTTTGGGATTCAAAGACGCAAAAAAATTGTTAAGCTTTCTGTTGGGGAGAAGGGCAGTATGGCACACATTGCACCTTTGTCCGCAGACATTACAAGAAAATTAACTCAGGTTTTGGTACAACAGATCATACATTTAACAATTTCAAAAATACTGCAGCAACAATCTGCAGATTCGGAACAATAATCAGCATATTGACAGCCAGCTTGGATGGCAAATCGATATAAATATCCGTTAAACAAAAAATAAAAGAGTTTCCAATTGTGTTGGGTCAGTGCAATATTGATTTTATTCTTCAGTTCAAAAACTCTTGCTAGAACTTGTATGTTTGAAAAACAACATCAAGTGGTCCAAAGCAAAAGTTGCAGGGTGTTGCTTAAAGTATACTAATAAATAAATTGTATAGTGTTTTTATTGAGTTGTACGATTGTCAGGTTCAGAAAGTTTGAGGAGTTATCTGTCCTCAGCTTGACCTTCCTATGTTGGTCTATAGAGTTCCTTGCCTAGCAAAAGAAGTAAAAATTTGGTAAGTGCCGTGTGTATATTTCTTACAAATCAAAATTAAGACCTTCAGTTTTATTTTGATACTTCTACGAATGCATCAAAACCTCTGTCATCTCTCTCTCTCTCTCTCTTCTTCTTCTTCTTCTTTTCCTTTTTGGGTAAATCTCTGTCATCATTTATTAATATCTACTTGATTGTAAATATATGCCAGCAAGGATCTGAAATTGAAGGGGGTGCCAGTAAGCATCTTCCCCAAATTTTGAGTGTCATAACTAACAATAATCATCTTTACGCTGCACCAAGTTCTATATCAGACATAGATCAGACATCTTAACTCACAAGTTACTTAAACACAGACTAGCCCATTTTCTAGAATATACTGTCAAATATACTATTCGCGCATATCAATAAAACGCCTAGAAATGGTTGTTTAATTTTTATTTTTTTAATAGAGAGGGGGGGTTGCAAATAAATTGAAAAACTTCATTTGGTTGAAAGAAATTTTTTAGTTACCAACTTACCATGCATCTGAATTCTACAAATACCATGTAGTTTCCAGTTGAATTTGAAGTTCTATCATCTCAACTATCCCTGATCCTCTCTCCCACCACCATACCCTAATCAACCCAAACCATCAAAATCCAAATCCACATTATTGAAGAAACAACATGATTCTTGAAAAATACTCCGGAAATGTACTATAGGAAACTAACATTTATTACAAAAAGGAAGGCCAAGACAAACATATTATAAAACAGGTCAATAACTGGGATCAAGTCAACCACAAACAAGTTATTAACAAAAATATTAAAACAAAAACTTGACAAGATTCAATCCCAATAGTTTAATGACAAGACTCTCACATAAAATCTTGGCAGTTGAGAGTTAGAATCTCCTTAAGGGGGGCCCACAAGTAATTTTCCGGTAATTCCCCATACTTGTGGAACGAGGGTACTGTATGAGTGTGGTGATGGAATGTGAGGTGCTGTAAGAGACTGGACACCACCATCATCGAAAAAAAAAAAAAAAAAAAGACTTAAGAAAAAAACTCTGACAAGCTTCTGTTAGAAATCAAGAACCAAGGAAGCCTCAAACTTCCACTTAAAAAAGAAATGAGCAACAACCCATACCACAAGCTTCATATGAAGAGGGCATTGCCCAGTTCTGGTCCTGCCATGAAAGGGTCCTAGGGAGGGAGGACTCGAGACAAACCTAACTTTTGGTATTTGTCAAAGTGACTGCTTCGAGGCTCAAAATTGCGCCAAAGGCACAGATTTTTTTTTGATAAGTAATAATCAATGGCACAGATGTTATATATATATATATATAATGCTATGCAAATTCTTCTTTAACAGAGCTTATTAATAACACAATGATTAAATGATATTGAAATGCAACTTCTTTTAATGCCACAATCCATCTGTTTTCATATCGTTGCTTCTCACCCCACTAAGGGACCATGGACGAACTCACCACGCACTCAACACATCATTTAAAATTATATGTCTCCATCGCTGCTTTAAAAACCAGCTAAAACCTATCTCAGAGTCAAAATATCAAACACATTATATGCCAAATTGCAAACAACATCAGACTAAAATGCAAATAAAGAACCTAAGTTAATTTCAAGTCAATCAATCTTCTCACTTCCGTGAAAAGCGGATTAGTCAATACTCATTCGAACTTACAATTTAAAACCCTAGGGCAGTTCATAACATTATACGATATTATATATATATATATATATATAGAGAGAGAGAGAGAGAGAGAGAGAGAGAAAGAGGGGGGGGGGGGGGGGGAGTACCTCCGAGAGCAAGATTTGAAATGAGAAGAAGACGCCAAACAAATTTGTAACGTTGAACGAGCGATTCCTTCGGAGGAAGGGGGTGAGGTGGAGGGAGAGATGTCTCCATCTGATTTGGGTTTGGCACCATGGTGTGCTGTTATGTTATTAAACGCCTCTCTTTATTACTAGCCCCCCTCTTTTACCTCTTAATATATTATTTTCCTCTTCTTTCGGAAGAGGATATAAATTAAATGCCTTCCTTGAATTATGACATTTTTCCTGTTAAAGGCATGATGAAAATTCTAAAAGCTGGTATTACCGAATGGGTTGCTTAAGTCTCGAAATGGTATACTCGTGTTTGAGTACCTTTTCATTAGGGGTGATAAATTACTCAGAACACGAAATAAAATAAATGGATTTAAATTAACTTTAAACAGATTCGAATCATAAATGGATTGATAAAATTAATCCATTTACTTAATCGTATCGGATTAAGGTAAATGAGTTCAACCCGTATAACCCGTTTAACTCAACATATTATAATAGTAAATATAATCTATAATATGTTATCTATTTAAACTCAATTATTATGGATAGATAAGTCATTTCAACATAAATTTCGTCTATTTCTTCTTATTTTGAATATTTGAATTAATTGTGACAATTTATTTATTTATTTATTATTTAATCAAATATTAATGGTCTTGTTTTAATAAATAGGTCATTAAATGGATTAATGCATTTACCTATTTAATAAACAGATTATGAATATTTGAATTAATTGTGACAATTTATTTATTTATTTATTATTTGATTAAATATTAACGGTCTTGTTTTAATAAATAGGTCATTAAATGGATTAATGCATTTACCCGTTTAATAAACGGATTAGGCTAATATTGAGGGTTATTGACACGATTATTAAATGGGTTGAGTTTGGATTTATCTGTTTAGTATAATATTCTTACATCGACACGACATAATTATAATTAATCCACGAACACGAATTGTCACCCTTACCTTTCACATAATTTTTTAAAAATAATGTGAAGGAAAAAAACTCTTAAAATGATCTGACGCTCTTATTGGATAGGTTGAATGCTTCGTGATGGAATGTAGTTGTCTATTATATGATGAGGATGCCAACTCTTCTTGAGAATACAAGTGATAGACATGTTATGAATTTTAATTATTATTTTTAACTAAAATTATTTAGTAAAAGGTGTTAGCATTTGTATCATAAGAATCAACTATGCATGCTATATATATATTTGAAAAATAGTATAGAAATAGAAATTTTAATTTTTTTTTTTTTTTTTTGTTCAAAGCATTAGCATTTTCTTAATTAATGATATAAGGGAAATTCTTGGGTCGTTCCTATTTGGTGTCATTGTAGGGCTAATGATGGCTAATGATATATTCTTCATTTTCTAATAAAATTTCAATTGCTCCAATCCCCCCTCCCCACCCCTATTCCCAAAATGTTTTTTTAATATTTCATAATGTGCCGACTATTCACAAAACGTGAATCATCTCCTTCTGAAAAATCAAAAAAAATTTCTAATCCGCTTGAACAAGAATCAAAAGAATAGAATTGATTGATTTTTTTTTTTATATATTTTTTTACTTTTTGTCGGTCAAACTACATTTATTTGTCTCCTTTTATGACATTTTATAGTCAAATTCTCCTCAAGTACGTATATTGAGATTGAACAATGCTGGGTCCTGCAGGTTGACGCGGCTTTATGAGAAATTGACACATGTTCAAAAAAAAAAAAAGATAGATCATACATGCATGTTCAAATAGTCTACCTGTAGAATCCATATGAAACCATTTTCTATATATCCCTCCCTTACTCTTGTGTTTGTTTTTCCTCTTTTACCCTAACCTAACAAGCCACCATTGCTCTCTGTTCATTCTACGGTGGAGAAGACGAAAGAGAGGCATTGGTAGATCTGGACGCCACGGACAAGGGGGGATGGGGGATGAAACAATTTAGGGGACAATGAGGTTAGGGGTTTCGAAGGCAGAATTTCAATCTTATGATAGTATGCCAATTGCTCTTTGCATGCAGAATTTACTAGAAAGTCACTCTTGTTAACTTAGATCCTTCTTAGTTTGTAACTTTAAAAATAATTTTTTATTTTCAAATAATTCAAAATAAAAATTCATAAAAAAAAATATGTTTAGTTCAGTTTTTTTTAAATTATTTTATGAAAACTGCATGCTTTTTGAAAGCAGTTTTCTCTTTAATTTCTGAATTCTTGATTTTCAGAATTACAATCCAAACACGTCCTTATATTTTCACTTTAACTATATATAATTATTTACCTTTTCTTTTTTTTTTCTTTTTTTCTTTTTTTCACCCTCTGTGTTATTAGCGTCAAGTTTATAGCATGACAAAAAAATGATGCATAATAGTAAATCCTAAGTGACATTAATTGCACTTGGTTTTCCATGCAAGACCAAAAACAATATTGAAGTCTCTTCATGTTGTTTGTTTGTTCATTTCAATCATTGAAGTGTTAAAAACAATAAATAAATAAATTCAATCATTAAAGGGCTGATTAAATTATATATGTCTGCCCCACCGATCAATTAATTAGCAGATAAATTCACTGAAGGGTTACATTCTCAGTGTTCTCTTCTTCTTTATAGTCCAACCTAATCTTGTTAATTCCCCCAATTAAGTTCCAAACCACCGACAGTGGCACAGTAGAGTTTACTGCAGCTAATTTGTAATTGTTCCTATTATTATATACATATAGTCAATGTATACAGACACCGAAATAAATTGGATCAGGGTTGACAGTTCTTCAACAGTTCAAGCATGTACTATATATTATATCATTAATTAATGTATTTAGTTTGTCCTTATACGAAAAATGCTTGCCTCCTCCCTCCTTGGTGAAAAGAAATCTCATTTAAACTATTGATGTGGCTTTGAATTTTAAGGATATATAGATTTTTAAATATATATATATATATATATATATATATATATATATATCAAAATGCATAGCCATATATTTGTTCTGAAATTAACGGTGCAAAATGATAAGCCCGTTCATGAATTTTGTAGGAATTAACTCAAATCCCTTTTGAAAGCCGGATATTAAGATGATAAAACTTAGAATCAAACTTTAATACTTTTTGAGTGTCCCATTGATCATTATATGTGCCATTGACCTTCTGAATCTTCATCTGGCAGCTTCACCAAACGAATTAATATAGTCTTTAATGGATGTGGAGGTCCAGTTGTTCTACACATGCACATACATACATAAGTTTCCTGACTCACCCTGACCCTTGAAAATTCAAATCCAGGCAATGTCTGTGACACGACCAGTACCTTTCTCTAGGCGACTTCTCAGTCCGGCCTCATGATCAAAAAGCTGTTACACTGTGTGAATCTTCACCATCATGATATTGATGAGCCAGTTAGCTAGGGCTATCTTAATTACAGTGTGTTATTAATTAATTGGTCCCCTTTTCTTATTTATAATTTGTCACCTCATGATCTCTAAAGTGCCTGCAACTTTACATGCACTCCCAATATATCGATGAAAATATCACTGAGCTGCTTTTAAGTTGTGCCAAAGTTTGTCATCAAATCTGCACCATTCGATTTTATTTAGATCATGCTTGTGAGTTGGAATGTTTGGTGGAAACAATTATATTCCATACATTGATCGAGTGAAATAATTTGATAACAACCACATATATATACACGCACATATATATACATTAATCATACATATAATTAATATGGTGGGACTCTTCCTGAATTTATTGAAATGAAGAACACTAACACATCAGAATCAGTACCATAAAAATATGTGATTACTATAAGAGACATGCATTATATAATCATCTAATACTTTATTAAACTCGATATCCTTATCAGAGATAGATGAACAAGAAATCCAACTTTGGTTATCGACCTGTTCAAATTAATCCTCCACGACCTAGCTCATGAGTCCATCATACAAATTTATTTGTGTTTTTCACTTTATTTTTGCATGGTTGCTCACAAGATTTGAATAGTACTCTTACTGATTGATCTACGATCAGACTCAACTAGTCTGAGTCTCACACAAATAAATATGCTCTAGCTAGTCCTACTAAATTAATTAAGAAGCATGGAATTGAGGGATATGAAAAAGTAGTGATCAATCACGAACAATGCCACAAGATAAAGCCATTAGAAGGATCGCAGCTTCCTTCTCGTCTTGAGGGAAAACACTGTGAAAAGCCAAATTCTTACTCACACTTATCAAGAAATCCTCAAAGCAAAGCTTTTTTCTAGCATGATCTGATGAGATGCCGAGTTTGGACCGCTTCTTGTAGTGGGAAACATGTCCCTTGTTTGATCTATTGTCTTTGTGATGCACTTTAGTCTTCATTGATGAACTACTCTCAGTTGCAACAAATGTCCCATTTGCTGCTGCTGCTGCTGCCGCCACCGCCATAGCCCTTCTCGCCTTCCTTTGCCGGATCCCACATGCGTTGCAAAGTGACTGCACAGAAATGGTACATATATTTAAAATGTCTTTTTTTTTTATTATTATTATTATTTTTTTATTATTATTTTTTATCGTAAGTTAAAGCAAACACATACACTCATACCCACAACATACCTCGAACTCTCTCTCCTTTAGGTAAGAGAGATCATAACATGCGTTCTGTGTTACTATATATATATATATATATTGATTTGGAGATAGAGAAGACATGTATTACCTTAGGACCTCTAGGGCCACTTCTCCAAAGAGGGGTTTTTGTTGTGTTACAATCGGCACAAACCCTAACTGGGATGTTGCTATTGTTAGAGGAACTGTTGCTGCTGTTCTCAGTTTCTATAGGAGATGATGGTTGCTTCTGATCTTGAAAGTTGAGTGTCCGATCCGAGTTCTTCATCTTCTGCATCAACCTCATTTTTGAAGACATCCACTTGACTGAAATATTGTTCTCACTAATTTGATTTTCATTTGTGTATTCCTTCTTCCATAAAGATAATTTGAGACAACTGTCACTCTCGTTCTCTACATCATCATATGAGACCTCATGCGCAGCTAGATTGTTAACCTATGATCAAGAAAAGTAGTGATGATGAGATCAGATAATATTATAATTGTGCTGAAACTATTAAAGAAAAGAAGGTGATCATCCAAGTGAAGTGATCATATATTCATATATATATATACACACACACACACACCTCTTGTTGCTGTTTTAGCTCGGGATGATAATATCCACTTTGATCTTGAGTTGATTGGAAGAAAATATGGTAAGAGAAAGAAGAAGATGAAGAAGCTTGAAGGTTTGGATGGTGTTGATCTTCATTCATGATCTGTGTGTGTGTGTGTGTGAGAGAGAGAGAGAGAGAGAGAGAGGTGTGATATGGGGACGAGAAAGGGAAGTGAAGAGAGAGTAGTAATTAAGCTAGGGTAGAGGGGGCTGAAAATTAAGGGGGAGTGAGGAGAGCAGTCGACCAAAACTCAAGTTGAGACGTAGAAGGCATTCACGTGACTTGATGACACCCAAACAAAACAAGTTAAAAAAGACAAATTAACCAAAAGGAGAAGAGTAGAATGCAACCACACGAACCCATATGACAATCCTATCTGCAAAAATTTCAACCCCACCGTACCCCCCTGCGTAACTCATCAATAATATGACTAATAAAAGTGACAAGATAAGGTACATATATAATACTAGTAATAATATATATATATATATATGTATACATTATTGGATTAAAATTAGCTATAGTAATAAAAAAATTATTTTTTTATTTTTGAAATAGACTTGAGCCCACCAAAATTCACTCTCTGAATTCGCCTTGCATATATATACATACATACAATATTGTATAAATCATGTCAAAGAGTAAGATGATCGTACACCAAGGTCTTGATTTGTTTTATTTATGGTACTAATCACGAGAACACCTAGAAGCATGCATGATTTCAGTGTTGTGGTGCAAAAAACCTAGCAAAATGCATCTTGGCCGTTGATTCAGTGGGCTTACTTGGAGGGCATATATATATACCACCACATTATGCTGTTGAAGAGCACTCTATAATTTCTTGATATATACTAAATGTTAGTATATAAATTTGGATTTGTGATGAGAAGGTGTATGTGGGCATTGCGTTGTGCAGACGAGAAGAAATGTATGGGATAGATTTGCATGCATGGGAACACCTCTTTCCCTTGAGTGTTGCCAAAAGGCATTTAATGCTTGTGCAGGCAAAGGGACAGTGCACCACCTCCACCCCTTCCCCACACTTTTTCAATCAACCCAAGCCTTATATTTTTTTAACTATATATATATATATTTTTTAATTTATTAAAAAATTATTTTCAAAGCTAATAATAATTTTAAAATTTTTTCTTTTTTCTTATAATACATATATCAGCCCCACAACACACATGTACCATTTAAGTTAAGAATTAATTCGAAAATAAAAATAATAATATGAACAATCATTTATAGCTTCATTTATATTAAAGTGGAATGTAAGTAAATTCCGTCAAGTATTTTGACTTAGTTATTCACTTAGAATAGCATAACCTACCTGCTCTTTCCGTCCCAAAATAGAAACATCATTGCTATTCAATTTATTATATATACCCTAGTTCACTCTCTAGATCTAATTGATAATAAATCAAATCAAATCAAATAGGATAATGAATGGAATTCGATCGAATTTAAAATGTGAAAAATGATGCACTATGAGAAGATAAAATGCTGAAAGGGGAGCTCTGCAAGTTTACTCGTAGTTCTTGATTACAGTATTATTTTCTTTACAATAAATGACCATCACAATCTTTTTCATGTTTTCATAATAACAAGATGGGTTATGGGCTTAGGGTGCTATTTATAATGTGGGGTTGGTATCGGCAGCCTGAGGTTTACTCAGTAGCTACAAGTTCAAATGGTAGGTGATTGCGAGGATTTCCACGTCATCTAAAAAAAAAATTAAATTAAATTAAAAAAAAAAGGGGGTTAAGGACCGAGGGAATAGACAAAATTAATGCCAAGCAAAAATAATAATAATTAATAAATAAAGAAAATAGAGAAAAAAAAAAAAAAGAAGGTTTTCCTTAAAAACACAAATTACCTAATTTAGTAACCAAGAAGCACGAGATCTAGACCAAAGCAGTAAAAGTACGAAAGAAACTTCTCTCTATCCAATATCCACATATATATATATATATATATATATATATATAAACCCCAACCCCAGTAGCTAGTAGAGTGAGATTCGATCGAGTTATATATATGTGACAGCGCCGCGCAGATGATCACATAAACGCATTTGCATAATAATATTCTTTGTACTTATTTACTGTTGAGATCGTTCCATAGGGTTTATGTCGGCTCATTTGTCCATTGAGGCCATCATTGATTTTAGGCTCACTAGAATCGTTTTGTTTCACCACTTTTTTTTTTTTTTCTTTCTTTCTTTTTTCCAATATGTAAAGTAATTATTTTTTTCACTTTCCGAACATATTTTTAAATATAATTAGATAATTTTTTATTAATTTGCATGACAGCAAACTATCAAAATATATTGAAATTTCATTTGGACGTAAAGAGTGGGACAGAGCTACAAATATTCATTTAAGAACATAGGAATATGAAATTAATATCTATAAAATTATAAAATAACTAAAATGATTGTTCTTTACAACTTGCAATTCAATAATTATAAGAGTACTAGTATGATTAGAGCATATTCATGAAAGAAAAGGATCGGCGTATACAAACTAAAACTGATATAGAAATAAAAATAGGCAACCTTTATGAGATTGCAAAGCGTTGAGTATTTCCTTTGTGACATAAATAGGTAACCCTTCAACAAAGGTTTTGGAAAAAAAAAAAAAAAAAAAAAATTGGGAGGGGGAAAGGGGCACATATAATTTGAGTATTTTTCTGCAAACTTAAACATTTGGAAAGAAATATCATTTAGAGTCGAATTCATGAACCCTCACTATTAAAATTAGGACGATGTCAACGGTGAACTCCACCACTGAAACTCTTTATCATTAATCTCTATTAAAAAAAAATAGATAAATTTTACATACCTCTTCTACAATTTGACAATATCCCACATATAATAAAAACATGAGAAAAATTGATACATACATACATATACTACTGTAAGAAAGTTGTAGCAATTATATAAGCACATAATTTGTTACATAGAAAAAATAAAAGAAAAGAAAACACACACACACATATATATATACGATCGATGATGAGATAGGCTACGTATGTTGTTTAGGGATCACTCTTGTAGAGATGTTGGTGGTAGAGACATGGATGGAGACAGTATGAAAATATTATCATTCTTGGTGTCAGTATTACAAGGTGTGTCCAATTGCAGTATGTTTTTCAGATCGGTCTTCAAAATCCTAGGGCCATGGCCTTTCAGCTACAAGACATTTTGCTCAATGTCAAAAGGGCCCACTCACACACACATACAGAGAGTGTGTGTGCATATGTTATGTGTGGCCCGTGTGGGCACCCAATTCCTGGAAAGGAATTCTGAAAGCATATATAACTAATTAAATTAAATGGGGTAATATGGTATTGGATAAGTGTAACGGGTGAACACTTGTTTATTTATTCAAAAGTTCGAATTATTGGGTAGTGCCTTCGTTGCGGCTCAGGCCACCCTACTTACTCGGGGTGCTCACCCGGATGTCTTCCGGGCCGGACGTTTAACGTGACACCAGATCAAGTAATGGGTTTAGTTCTGATACCAACTGTAACAGGTGGGTACTTACCCATTTATCTAAAAACTCGAACAATTGGGTAGTACTGTATATCCACCCATTTATACCCAATCACTTTTCCATCTGATTTCGATGTAGAACAAATGAACCTAGTTATAATAAGTCATTTACTCAGTGACTCTATCCGATGCCTAAATGAACTTGATCTCCTCGGATCACAAAATCAACCAGATTTGTGGTTATGGCTACAATAAATTAATTAATTTCATATAATATTAGACAAAGTGTGTTTTCATAGATACACTTACATCATCTCATATATATATATATATATATATATATAGATGATCATCAGTGTCAAATCAGAATTAACTCAAGAGAACACATGCAATGATCCTGAATCTAATGTTGATTCGGATCATAGAAATGTTGCAGCTTGATCATATACACTGAGTTCATTCTCCAAGGGCTCAAATTTTTGAGACAACTTGTTTTTGGGAGGTCTTCTATTCTAAATCTCTATGCATGCATTAAGCTTTTAGAACTGCCTAATTGCCTCACCAGGTATTGTATCGAAAAACATATGTAACGTGTTAAAAAGTAGATATTTTGAATCAACGTATAGTTGGGCCATTTGGTATGGTCTGAGAAGTCGGGCTGAATAAAAGAAAATTATTTTTGATGGTGGCTTAGCTTAAATTGGGCCGAGCTTGTGGAAAAGTGTGAAACTAGTGGGTATGGCTTGGGCCTCAACACCCCCATTGGTCTGTGTGTCGTTTGGATTTGGGCTTCTCGATGAAGGTTGGCCCCCTCTTACCCCTTAACATCCTCCTTTTCCATGCAAAAAGAAATCTTTATGAATCAACAGTATGGATACTTCTCTTAAGATGTTGTGTTGGTATCAAATATTAGGACACTTGTTGAATATGCAAATATGGTCCGAACACGTGTCAGTTACTGCTAGAAGTGTCATGAATATTGAATTTCTGGTCGGACACGGTCAAGACATGGCATAGACATGACAGGATACAACAGAAAAATGTAATTCAATGCAATCTAAAATATATTATGGGTTAATTAGAAAAATTTATCATATCGTGTGTCTGTATTATTATACCCGTATCCATATTCGTATCATGCTTCCTAACCAGCAGCTCAATCGATCCTCTCTGTTATTTCAGTTTTGGTCATACTGCAAAAATAAGATGGGTCTACAAATCCGTCCAGGGAAGTCCTCTTAAAATGACGATGGGCCCAGTGCCGATTCTTGAAAGGTTCTGCCTAGAACTTGGGCTTGGTCTTTGTCAAGCATAAGGCCCAATCAAACCGCGTAGGCCATAATCAAAGTGGATTATTTGCTATTGGATTTAGATTTTAAGTGAGAGAGAAGAGATTGCAACTACATGTAAGGGTACATGAGTGTAAAAATATTAACGGGTCAGGGCCGAGCAAGTTTTACTATAAATCTGTTCCCTGCTCCGAACCCGAGCCGACTTTTAATTCTAAATATACTCCCATCTCTCTTTTAGGACATACCAAAAAAAAGGAACCAATCACACCTTTACAAATATTCTTATAATTTCTAAAACTTTTTTTTTTCGTAAAATTTTTTATTAACACTAATAGGTTACTGTACATGTATTGATCTGGATATGAATTTCCGAAGAATGAATTAAAGAAAAATATCTACCAAATCAATCCAAAATAAAAGGAATCGAATCAACACGGAAGCAATATTTAATATATCTTTTTGATTGACATCAGAACCATATTGATATATATATGGAAATGTTAAATATATATATGTGGAAATGTTAGGTCATAATGATGTTTTTTTCCCGGTAAATTAGGTCATAGTGATGTTGAAAGTGAAACTTGTAAGTTTATTGTCGTGGGGTCTCCATGTTCTAGTTGTATATAAACAATATGAGAGGTTCACAATTTATTGCATTTAGATATTGTTTTCCTCATTTAAAACATGACATCCATATATATATAAATAAATAAAGCAATTCGGAAGATATGTAACTCGATTTCATATCAATTTGACAAATTTGGACTCAATACATGCATCAAAAATTAAAAAGAGTAGCTAAATCTTGACATGGGTCGGTGGATGGTGTTCTTGTTGATGGATTGTGTATGCAAGTATTCAATTTTGCTTTCTTTCCCTAATTTTTTTTTTTTTTTTACATCCAAGCAAGATTTTAAAACCAAAAAAGCTATTATATCCCTTTTCACGAAATACATAGTGAGTAGACTCCTCACAGTTGCGTGAGACATCCGACTAGTTTGAATGTCGATTATAATACTAATATTAAAATATTTTTTAAAAAAAGAATTGTGCTAGGTGTGATAATGTTACCTATAACTCAACTGCCTGTTATCATTTTTTTTATATATATTTTTCTTTAAATTATGAATTGATTGGAAACAAACTCATCCATAAGTTGGAAAAATCATTGGATTCCACAAAGCTAGGGACCATGCACATATGTTAAAAGTGTTTGGAGGAGGGTGGTTTGCAAAACTCAAAGCGATTGTAGCCAGATATATATAGTTTCAGTTAATCAAACTTTAATTTCCCATCAACATAATATACCTAACAATAATAACAGATTAGATCACTATATGATAAAAGTGACTCGAAACCCACTAAGCCGCGCGCGCACATACTGTGTGTGTGTGTGTATATATATATGTGTGTGTGTGTGTGATGAAATCATTTTAGGTTTGCTACTACTGCTGGTGGGCTTAAAAATAAAAATAAATAAATAAAAACAAATAAATAAATGGTTGGACCATGCGATATATTAAACGGACAAAAATGAACAAGATTGTGTTTTTGAATGGTTGTGAAGGACAGATCTTAGAAAAAGGTGTAGGAGGGTGTTTGAGTCACCCAAAAATGTCTTGTAGCTAAGTAGGTATAGGATGAAGGACCATGGTATGGTATTAATTATACAGTTATGAGGGAGGTCTAGGGGGAGCCTCCAAACACACCCCTATTGCTCTATGATTACACCTATAGATTCCTTTACACATTTTTTTAGACATCCTATTTGTTCTTTTTACTTAAAGGATATCATTCCCCCTTTTTAAAGCAAATGTTAGATACTAGTACCAATTTTGAGATAACATTCTTAAATCAGTCACATTCACTTTTAATTTATTCATTAGTTTAATGGGATACAAAACTTATATATATTCTTTCTAAGTAAAGGGGTCCCAATATCTATTTTAATTTAATTTAATTTAATTTAGAGAGGTGTATATTGAATATATAAATAATTAAATATAAATTACCCACTTTTTTTTAGGTACAATGTCTAAATAACATGAATTTTTCTTTTAATTTCAAAAACAACACAGACCTTCCCTCTAGTTCTAGTCCGGTTTGCAAAGAAATAACCCACTTGTTTCTTGAGAAGAGATGGGAAACATGCTCAATATTATTTGATTGAATAGTTATCCCTTGTTATTTGAAGTAAACCTTTTCAATTTGTATTTTTTCACGAAAAACAAATATGAGATAACAAGTGTTTCACTAAGACTTCAAATAGCAATCCCGAATTCAAGTTAATTATATTTCACCTCTTCCTCAATAGCGGTGTCAAATTCAAGTTAATTATATTTCGCCTCTTCCTCAAAGAAAGACGATCGATCACACAATTTCGAATCATGATCTTTGGAAATCCAACCATCCATATAATATACAAAACAAAACTCTAGATATTTGATATCTTTCTCTTTGAATAAGATCTCAATTTCAGGAGGTCGGTTTTTTTATTTTATATTTTTGTATAATATCTAAAAAACATGAATTTCTCTTTTAATTTAAAAAATAACACTGACCTTCTATGTAGTTCTTGTTCGGTTTGCAAAGAAATAGTTCACTTCTTTTTCGAGAAGAGATGAGAAACATGCTCAATATTATTTGATTGAATAGTTGACTCAGCCCCTTGTTATTTGAAGAAACCCTTTGCTTCAATTATTATTTTTTAACAAAAAGCAGACATAGGATAACAAGTGTTTCTCTAAGATTTCGAATAGACGACCTGAATTCAAGTTAATCATTTTTCGCCTCTTCCTCAAGGAAAGTCAATCAAACAATTTCCAATCATGATCTTTGGGAATCGAATCATCCATATAATATACAAAACAAAACTTCAGATATTTGATATCTTTCTTTTTGAATAAGATCTCAATTTCAGGAGACCGGTTTCATTAAATATCTTTCAACTAGAATCGACCAAAGATTTGAAAACCCAATATTGTCTTTAGTACAAACTGTTAAATGGAAAAAACATTTATGTCTATATGTTAAAATGGCAAGAATATAATGAGTATAATTATTATTGTACATCTTTAATAAAACAAGTGATACAAGTCTCTATATTATTCAGACATTCTATAAGGGAGGTCAGCGTAATTTTTTCAATAATATCTAAGCACATAATAAATAAAAAATATGGGACTTGATTTAAATAGTGACATGGAATTTATGGTCGGACCCAAATAATTGATTTAGTGCACTGGTTTTTGTATGCAACATGGGTGATCATCTGCAAGTGTTGCATTTTAACCAAAAAAAAAAATCTGCGAGTGTTGCAGAAAATGGGGTCCTATAAAGCCAAAGAGAATACAACCAGTAATCTCCATTCACATGTTACCTTTGTTAATGTTCTTATATATTGCTTTGGAATAACGAAAGAAAAAGGAATGGTTATTCTAGTTGATAGATTTATTATTAAGCTAAATATTCTTTTTATTCCTATACGCCATAATTCAATTCTCTCTACTTTCTGTTATTCTCCAGTCACATCTGAAGTGGATCAATACTTTTATATTAAAAAATTTGAACATGTATTTCTACAAATTTTAACTTAAATATATAGGTAGTCAGTAAGAGTGAAAAAAATAATAATTTAACTATTGAATATTTACTTAAGACATGGTAAAAGTGTTATTGGTACTCAGACTCGCATTGACTACATATGGTTAAGTTAATTGTAAACTATAGATTGGTTTGATGGGCATCTCTCATTCAATAGAGGAGAGAAACTTTAAATTTAATCGAGATAAAATAATAATAATAATAATAATAATAATAATAATAATTGCATTATGTTTTTGTTAATAACAAAATAATCATTTTATTGTAAGAGTGTTTTGAATAAAAATTGAAACCATAATTAGTAATGAAATTTTGTTTTGAAAAAGTTAAAAATTTATTTTAATTCCTCCATTACAATACAAAAACACACAATATTATTAATTTAATGATATGAATTTGGGATCAAAAAATTTGATATGTTATGAACTATTTGGGACCAATATTAGCCGTTACAAATATGATATGGGTCCAAATTTATATATATATATATATATATATATATAAATTAATATCATAACACTTTTCAAACAGACCCTTTAAAAAAAAAAAAAAAAAAGTTTATGTAACTAGAAATATGATTCGACATAATGCATTAATGGCAGTCCAACGTGCACGTGGCACAGATTGAGAGGCCATTGTCATTCGTGAGCTAAAGGTTATAGTCGAATGATTAAAACCATAGTATAAATCAAACAATTAATGAATGTTTATATATATTAGGTTGATTATAAGTAGGGTTCCCATCATTGCAAAAGGACCACATAAATTTTCTCTTTTTTTGGTTAGAGCAAAAGGACCGACCCCATATCAAATGAGATGGTGTGGGTAAATAAAACTAGAGAATTGATGGGATGAACAAAGGTAGTGAGTGATATTGATAATTGGAGGCAAAAGATAAAAAAAGGTTTGATTAGCGAGTTGGTTGGGGAGAGAGATTCTTGTTTGTTTGTTTATGTTAAATAGGTGAATCAGACAAGGACTTGTTGACAGGGTGGTCTGTGATATGCACAATCATCAAAGGGTGATTGAAACCCACATGAGGCAAAAAGAGACATCAAGTGGGCCACTCCAGTTTTTTTGGGGGAGAGCCTGCCAATCCTTTACAATAATAGAGTCTCTACAAACAGCTCCTTTGATTTGACTATTCAGTGTTCCCAAACACATCCCAAGCCATACAACACTCAAAGCATTTTTAGATATTTACTTCTACCCTACACCACCATACTGCAATTTATTGATATGGAACATTACAATGTGTGATGGATATGATTCTGAGGGTGGGTCATGGTAAGGGTGTTTCGGTTCTTCTTTATGTGTGTAAAACTACGTACAACTGACTCTTTTCACTTCAAAATAATCGGGGATTCCGAGCTTTTACCTCTTTAATGGGGTAATGGCACCCAACTGTAAGTGTAAGCACACTGATTAGTTCCAACAAATGTATTGTTCCCTGTTATAAGATCCAACAAACAGATGGGATTAAGGGGTTATATATATATATATATATGTGATGATGATGATGATGGCAGTAATAGTATAGATACAAGGAGATATGCTGTTTATGGCAGTTTTTGGGTAATGTTTGTACAGTCGTAATCTGTCTCTAGCATTCAGAATACTGATTTTCTCTGTAGAGTAAACATATGGTACCAAATGGGTAGGCCACTGGATGCTGTCTGCTAAGAGTTAACTATCCTAGTGTGTCTTCATATGCATGGAACGGGACCTATCAGTCTAGTGGGTCCCACTAGCTAGGAGACCCTTCCTTCTGCACTAAATATCAAAGCAATCAGATGATGACCATAAGCTTCTCTACTAGTGTTTTATGGAAACATGTCCTATTGAACCTTATTGCCCACTTGGGCTGTAAGGTTTGATGGCAGGAGATAGTACTAGATTGGGACCCCATGGCATGGTGCCCTATTTGAGAGATTCATGTGAATAACACAGCTCATAGATTTTGTCCCAATTCCCAAAGTCCCCCAATGCCCTAAACACTTACAAATTTCTCCCTAGAGTGTGATAAGGGTGTGTTTGGAGTTGGGCTAAAAAAACATATTCATCAATTCAAGAAAAGGAACACAGGTGGAAAATTCCAAGCAGGAAAGAGCCGGGTTTATCGGATCCTGTCCAGTGATCAAGCCAAAAGAAAACTCTTGAGATGGACCAAGGATGATGAGATCCAAAGCTATCTTTATCCTACTTTATCATTCAAAATATTCAAATGCCAAACATAATCTCAACTAGTTTGCTTTGAACATCAACACATCATCAAATTGAAAAAGCAGCTCACAACTCACAACAAAGAGAAAGCAATAGAAAAATGAAAAGAAGCTTCTTTAATTCATTCATTACATCTAAAAATGTCCCCATCTCTCACTTTCATTCCCCTCCCCACCCCACCCCACTCCACCTCCCCCTCCTTCCTAATTTCCTCTCTCTCACTCCAAACCACATCATATATAGAGAGAGAATAATAAAGATGTTTCCAA
Source organism: Cornus florida (assembly GCF_030987335.1). NCBI lineage: Eukaryota > Viridiplantae > Streptophyta > Magnoliopsida > Cornales > Cornaceae > Cornus > Cornus florida. Next base: position 110,929,857 of record NW_026775580.1, on the reverse strand, counting down.
ATAAATATGAGAAGGAAGGTGATATGAGTGAAGTAGATGTTCTAAAAAAAGTAAAAATAAAAATAAAAAAGTAAAAATAAAAATAATAAAGAAAACTGCCTTAATGTGCTAATACTGCAATAACTACTACTACTACTCCCATACTCCAAGAGAGTGATAATGTTGAAGAAGCCTATTGGCTTCTCTAAGACCACTAAAATAAGCACCATGAGTAGTAGAATAATGGGTTCTATGAGTTGCTTCCCCTGCAAACAGAATTTGAAGTGGAGGAGAAGAAGACCCCCCACAAGTGGTGTTTTGTGGCAATGGCTCGGCCATGGTGTCCAAGTCATCACCACTTGAACCTACTGCAACATAACTATAAGACCCCATGAAGAGTGGATCAGTGCCCCATTTGCTCTTCAAAACCTTTGTGAAGTTGATTGCTTTCCCTTCATAGCTTTCCTCAGAATTCGCATTCCCATTGCATAATCCATCGGAATTACAAGAATTCACTTGGCTTTGGGAATTTGATAAGAAGCTAGAGATTGATGTTGACACCCCATTAATGATCTCTTCATCTTTGAGAGACTCAAGCTCAAGGGCTTCTTTGCCTGCAAACCAAGATAGCAGAACACTTGACTTACCATAAATTGGACATAGAGAAGCTGTCTTCCTAAACCACCAAGGGATTTTGGGATGCCTAAATTCAGAGTCTGATCGACGAAAAGCCATCTGCAGGAAAGGGAACTTTTTGCTGCAATTATCACGGCGGTCATGGTTTGGACCCAATTGCAAAAACAACTTGTTAACCACCCCAAATCCAAGCCTTGAAATTGCCTGAGTCTTGAAAGATGGAAGTGGAGGATCAAACATATCCGAATCTTGGTGAATTGCGGCTTTAAGTACCCCTAGTGAGACAGTAACAATGACATGATCAGCCAACATGACCGATCCATCACAAAAATGTAACTTCACTGACCTGTTACCATGACCATTTTCTGTTGCCAACAATTGTTGACCCTTGTCCTGCCACTCAATTCTTGTGACTTTTCGGCCTAATTGGATCGAACCAGCAGGTAGTACAGAAGCTAATGATTCAATTATGCTCATATAACCTTTGGCAATGGTTATCTCTTCACCAGGAAACATACGGTACTCACTTTCTGCATTGTAATCCAGAGTCAACAGATCACCAGCTGATGTGTAAGTCCTCTGAATGTTCTCATGCATTGCAAAAACTGCTTCTTCTATCGACTCTCGGCTCCAACTACCATACCCTCTGATCTCTTCTTGCTCTTTCATAGAACCCCAATAAGCATCAAGGCCTTGTCTTAGAAAAGAACCAAGACTGAGCTTTCCAAAGCCACCATTGCTTGTGCAAATCTTTGAAGCTTTAGCTGCCAGCTTATAGTACTCTGCTTCTTCATTGCTTGAACTCTCTTCATTTGGCTTCCCTTGAGCAAAATCCATTAGTTTCTTGAAGAAACAAGATACAGGATCGACCAGTGATGGATTCAACTCATACCCACCTTCAGCAATGGTCAATGACTCATCCTCCAAGGACCCATCCATGCACTCCCATGGCTGCTCAGACTCAAGTGAATTGATTTCTTGAGCAATTTTATGAAGTGGACTGCCTATAATGCCATGGATCCAAGTAGCCCCCATCTCAATTCGATCGCCACCGAACTCTGAAGTGTTGATCCTCCCACCAATTCTAGTCCCACCTTCCACTACACATAGCTCAAACACTTCTTTTGAGCCAACAGATGTGTAGAGCTTGTTAGCAGCTGTGAGACCAGCCATTCCTGCTCCAATTATCACAATTCTTGGCTTCTTGGCCACCATTGTTGCTACCTAGCTAGCTTGTTTGTTGTTCACTAGCACACAACCAAAGAGATAGACACAAAATAAATATAGAAAGTAAGAGTGAGCAACTGTGAGGTGAGAATGAGTTACTGAAGAGTTATATATAAGGAGTGTTTGGTGTTAGGCTTGAGGGGGGCTCATTTTAGCATTTTTTTATTTCTCTCTAATAAAGACATCCCTCTACTTTTGTTGATCTACTAGTAATATGGCCAATACCCAAGTAACCAAAACTATTGAAATTTCTTCCAGTCCCCCTCAACCCCACTGCATACATATCCATATATATGTATATATAACTGTCCCATACTTATCAAGCTTTTGTGTTACTAAAGAAGGTAGAATATGTTTGATGCCAAGACCAATAATAGGCTGATAATGCATTTCACCAACCTCACATGTAAATCCAATTAAGGTTGGCCCACCAGTTCAATATTTGATGTAACAATTGTTACAACACCATGTATCAATTTTTGTATATGGCAATGCTGTCCCTTGTTCCTCTGCCCCTTATTTGTACTTATATTGCAGGAGAGAGAACCTGTACTGGTTCTAGTTATAGAGTAATTTTGGCACTAGACAACTTAGGCCAACATCAAATATTACATAGTATCTATTAATTATTCGCTTTCCATCAACTTAACATCATATGTTTTTCAGTTGATGAAACATTGTTCTGAACTGGAAATTGTTGTAGATCAGTGTATAAGCAACCAGACATTCTTGGGTGTTGGCGATTGCTGTTTCTGTTTTGGAGCTATATGCATGGTGCATTTGAAAGCAACATCAATTCAACAGCCAATACTTAAAGCATTGTTTACTAAGTGAAACTCAATAGAAACAAGATCCAAAGTAGTAGTAGTAGTAATAATACAAGTAATCTAATATTATTGTTGCTTAGAAGTGCATTTCTTCATATGAACCTTTTCATGTTACCAATTTTTTTTTAACTTAATGTTATCAACATTTATCTCACTGACAGTCAAAAGTATATTCCTATTCAAAAGGGTTTGGAGCTTTGGATAGTTAGCATGTTCATTGTAAATAGTGAACATTGTTTGGTGTAACAATCAGAACTCAAGCTGTGTAAGGATAAAGAGTCTAAGAGTAGTTGCTTTGTGCAAAAACAATGTCAAATACTAGGTCCATCCCTAGTTTTCTTCCCAATGTCCTACATTCGCGGAACTATTATTATCTTTTTCTTTTTTATAGTTTTTATATGTATTAATATGACCAACAATGTCATGCATATTTACTTTACAATATATATGCTAAACTCTAACCTTTATCTAAATCTTCATAAAAGGCAGTGCAGATATGAAAGTATCGTGGCTAGATTAAAAATGAAAAAGGCATAAAGAGTGAACAAGATTTGATGTCTCAAAGGTGACTTAAAAGATTAATTATGGTTATGATTTATTTTCACAATCCCTAATAAGCACACTCATCACTTTTCATTAAAGTTAGTTGATTTTTTTCCATCTAATGAAACAATAAAGCCAAAAACTGAATGATTATCCAATGAACTGTCCTCAATTAATTGGATCATTTTAACTCTGACTTAAATTTAAAATAAAAAATTTAATGAAAAACTCATAGAATTCAGAAGTGAAGTATGCATTTCTACTTGCAAATGTGTTTTTTAAGATATACATGTACTTAAGCTACAATCTTTCTAATTGCTTGTACGTGTTTTCTAAACAGTTGATTGTCAACACGAAATTAAACTTTTAGTTTGGTCTTGTGTTTAAATATTCATCAAGCTAGCTAAAATTTTGAATACGATTAATATTCTAACATGACATGAAAGTATAGTTTTCAACTCGAATCTCACCATCATTCTACTCCTAATAGTTATTATTGATGCTTGTGTTTGGCACTACAAAATTGAATATGTTATGTATATACTATACATACACGCATAATATAAATAAGTACGGTTAAAGCATTGAAGACTGTTTGACTAGTAACTTCATTATTCATTAATGATGATTATTAAGTGTTAACTTCTATCATGATTAGTGGCAATACTTAGGTACATTATAATAATAATACTCACAGTTCATTCAACAAGACATCATCATTAATTTGCATTAGTTATATGACTTAAGGTGGTGCATCATTATCAATGCATAATGCAGAACAAGTCAAAACCCTTAATTTCCTAGCACTACTCCACACTATCTCTCGTGACCATTTTTTATCTTGAGCACCAAATCAATCTCTTATATATTTACCTCGTTCCATGAAATGTGTATTGAAGCTCGGATTCAAAGGGTATCCTTGGGATCATAAGCAAACAAACAGATGAAGCTTTTGACATATATAAAGGTTGCATATAGTAGTACACTTGGAAACCAACATGAGAATAATTAAAATTTGATGTGTCTCAAAGCATTTAGTGTGTAAGATTTAATAGAAAACAGTAACTTGATCATGTGCTAGAGAATATTGTACTGGAGCTGTGAACCTTTGAAATAGTTGAAAATTATAGTGATGTCTTTATAGTTGACTTCATAGGGCACATGGGTTTTCGTGTTCAAGATATACAATACATGCATGTAAATTGTAATTTCCATATTTTCCCAGACAAATATGACTTTATCCTTAGCCCATATGTTAGGGAAAATATTAGCAATCATAACATAAAAAAGCTTGAATTAACTTAGTAGTCAAAGACCAATATGGATTTCATGTGATCTTGAAGTCAGTACCTAATAGCTTCTCAAGGATTTCTTAACCAAGCTTACATGTTGTTTAAGTCGTTTAATTGAATTGTGGCCACTGCTTATTGCAAGAAGAACACTAAAGCCATCTCAACTAAACCAACTAACCACAGGTTGGGGTTAAGACAGTTGAGCATCCAGACAAATCCTGGAGATGGAATAGGCCTGGTTTTATTTCAACCTAACTTGGCTTGCACTAGTTCCAACCATTCTATGGGCTAATCTGGTACAAGAGGCTCCATCTACCACAAGTCTTAGGAGGGTCAAATGTACGCAACCTTATCAATGCATGAGGAGAGGATGTTTCCGGTTTCAAATCCGTGATCTACATATCACAATGAAGCAACATTACCTTTGCGCCGCGATCTGCTCAATTCCAATCCCTATGTATAACTAACAACTGAGATCTTAATCACATCATACCTGCCACTTCAGTGGGTGGTCCTTTCACCTTAGGTCCACAAACACGAGAGAGACCTCACAAAGAATGGGCTTGGTTTTGAACTCTGTACTAATGTGCAGCTCAACCCAATGTTAAGAATTAAATCTGATAATCTCTTAGCCAGCCAGACTGCTACAGTAACATAGAGGGTGGCTTGCAATTATCCATTACCTCATGGGTATATTTTGTACAAATATATAGGATTCAACTAATTGAACACCAACAACAATCCAGCCTTTTCCAACTACTTGGGGTCGGCCACATATATACTATATTTCTATTCCGCTCTATTTAAGGTCATAATCTCGGTCAATCCACATGCTATCATATCCTTCCTTACTAACTTTACTCACGTTAACTTCAGTCTTCTTCTTTCCGTAGTACTACCCTCAATGTGGACTATGTCACTTTTAATTGGCGCATTTAAAGGTCTTCTTTGCACAAGTCCAAACTATTAAAATTCAACTAATTGAAGTGTTATAGAACTTAGTCCACCAATTTCATGCTAACGTTGCAGATTTGAATGACAGAAACTCATAGAGAGAGAGAATGCAAAACTTGGTCAAAAGCCTGTCAAAAAGCATCGTCTTCAGCCACAATTTGAATAGTTGTAAAATCACCGAGCCTGATCCTTATTGTGTCTGTCAGTGACCTAGTCACAACTATGGCCATTCACTTGGGCCCATTGGGTTCCAAAAAGGCCTAGCAAACAAAAAGAGTTTACAGAATAGAATCCAACTGTTGATGGACCAAGCCTTGTTGCAAAACCCATTTTGTTTTGTAGCAGAATTTGGTCTCTTCACCAAAAACCTAGTCCACCAATGATATGCTCTCTCCTTCTTATACTAACAGTTTTTATTTATTTATTTATTTTTATTTTTTTTTTGCAAAGGAACCCTTCCGTCAATATGCCGTCAACAATATAACCGTGATGAATTTTTTTCAGCAGTAATATGACAAAAATACCCTTTTTAAAGATTAAAAATCCTCCTCTCTCGTGATCTGTGGTTCTCGCACTTTCGTCTCTCTTCTCCGGTTCAATAATTGTCTCCACTGGATGACAATTCAGTTCTAAGATTCACACTTTTTGAATCGATACTCAATCGGTTTCATTCAGTTCTAGATGTATTAACAGCTTAATTAATATATTGTTGACTCATCAACATATTCTATAAAACTTTCTAACTAGTATGAAAACGTGAACGGAGGAATTGGCAATGGCGGTGGGAGTGGTGACCAGAACCAGTGGCATGAATTTACAGAAGGTGGCAAGGATGTTCTTAAATTATGGATCATCTTGCAAAACAATCACGAATCTTACACAGTTACACATACACACATATACATGACACACATCTCTATATATACCCAAATCACACATAAGAAAATCTAGGGTTTCATGTGACAATACATTCACTTAATTCTAAAAACAAAAGGAACAGCTTACCTCATTGTCGAGTTCTCCACACAGATGGAAACTTCCGGACGACGATGAAATCTCTTTGAATGACGTCAATTTAGACTTGATCGCGAGACTGTGTACAAAGGGAATGATGATTTAGTCTTTGCTTTCGTGTGCGTGTGTGTGTGTGTGAAAGAGAGCTTGATTCCGACATAAACTTTTTTTATTCCGGCGACTTTGGGAGATGGTCAAGGTGAGACCAAGTTGTTTTCCTTGATTAAATGGCATTCTAGTAATTTACTCTTTTAAATACTCCGTATTTTTTTCATGGTCATGCTAATTTTATACAGTATTTAACGGCGGGCAAACTCCGTAGGAGACGGACTGCAACCCTTTTTTATTCTTTGAGGTGATTTTTATACAACATATGCAAGTTCAAAATTCCTCGCATGAGGTTGAATTCATTGCACTAGGCCTCAGTGCTCGAGTACTGTTATCGAAATTTAAAAATAAAGATTTTCGTAAGAGAAGATATTGATTTCAACCCACATTGCCAAAGGAAATTTACAAATATTTTCAATAAATTTTTAACTAAAATCATTTTTTTTTTTTTTTGTTTTTTCACACTAACATTCCTTCATCTAGTTAAAAGCTCCTTTTAATTTTGAATTTTAACAATGACATCATTGTAGATCGAACACAAATTTCTAGACGTAGAACTTCTTCATATTTTTGCGAAAGACACAAATATGTATTGTTAATTTGTTACCTGACATGCAATTTTATTGATTACTGATATAACCTAAAAATAAATTCTAAGGTATTTATACAAATTAATTGCCAGGACTCCGTACTATATTCTAACACATTATGGATCTTATTTTAATATTGCACCTTCCAAAGATCCATTAATATATATACATATAGACGCACACATAAGAATTTGTACTACACAATTAACTGGACCACTAACTCAAATAAAGAAAGTATTTAGATAAGAGTAGTAAGTACTACAGGCCTCCATTATATAGCGTCCAAACAAGGACTGCCAAAATAAGTTAGGATAGACTCACTCTCCTCTTAGCGTGTGTCTAACTCAATGAATGAGACACATCAGTCGGTAACCACCACCCGAGACTTGTAAATATCATTTTCCACTAAACAATATGACAACCAAAAGAAAGTAAATACTAACTTAACGGCTGTGCTGAACATCCCAAAATAGCTAACAAAGGGCTAAAAGATGCTATAGAGCAAAAACCGAGTGTTGTAACATTCTCTACTTTCAAAGATTCTGCGAATATTGTTTGCATTCTATGCTTTCACGTCTTCGGACTACAAGAAACTACATGTGCTTTGAACTTCTCTAGCTCAGCCAAAACCTCCTCTTCTGGCCTGTAGATCAAATCGCTCATGCGCCATATCTGCATAATAGCATAGACCAGTAGTAGTATAAGTTTAGTATATTGTTGACCACTATCCAAATGATTGCTAAGACAAATTTGGGAAGGGGGGAGGGGGTATTTGTTGAACTCCAATCGTCAATAAAAATGGAACTAAAAAGAACATCCCGATACCTGTAATGTACCACCCCCACCACTGGTATCACAGTCATCAGATACACTAACAACAGTCCATGGATCAGCTGCGTTCCAGTGAAAGTCAACTACTTTATCCCTGGATGCATAGTAAAGAAGTAAGCACCATTAGAATGAAATACTAAAATAAAAATGCTCAAATAAATTAATAATTTTCCAGTAAACCCTTGAACAAGATATACTATTGAACAAATCAAACAATAAATGTATGCAGGAAGAAGACAAAACGACGAGTCCATAAGGTATTTCATAAATAAGTTTTGATAAAATTCTTCCTAAAAAGGCTTTTTCTTTGAAGGACTTGTGGCATCACAAAACTCTCCCAAAACCCTCCCAAATGCACCTAAAAGTGGCCAAGAATATATAAAATTTACGATAACAAAAGGACAGGAAAACCCACCAAAATTTGGAGTAAACTTCCCAGTTTTCTTTTTCTTTCAAATTTTGGTCTCAGTCCTTACTTTCTTGTTGTAAATATTGCAAAAACCCCAAAAATCCATATTGGACAAGAAAAAACCCATAGATTGAAGATAGTCGTGTACACACAGAAGTAAATACAATTACTAAATAAAATTGACTAATTGTGAGGAAAAGAGGAAGGTAATTATCTAGGATGCCTATATGAAACAAAAACCAAAGATTACATCCATAAGGAATGACATGAGCTACAAGGACAAAGGTAAAGTCCAAGTCAAGAGTCACAGCATAATGGCAAAAATAATTCAAAATATTGAAACCCAAATATTTGGGCAAAGACTTTAATTTGAGTTGCACAAAAGCAAGCAACTTCAAACCTGTGCCCAGCATGTTGGAAAAACAACCCAGGTGGGGAATTTGGAGTTCTTGTTCCACGTTCTCTCTTTATACCAACCTGTAAGATAACGCCGAAGATGTTTCATTCTTAGAATAATCAGAAATAATACAGAGAGATATAATACACTAGTAGAATATGCCTAAATGTCAACAGTTGCAAACTGGAAAAGTGCTGAATCTACGACCGAATAGGTTGTTACAGTAAAAATATTTATCATAAAACAGGAAAACGCTATAACATGCAAGACAGCATGCTTATATTAGTTTCGGAAAAAGCATCACTACCTGAAGTCCTCAGATGAGAACGGAAACTCTGTAAGCAAAAATGATGGGGGGAAATGAGAGTGAAATACTGAGGCACAAAGAGGGATACAAGAAAAACCTAAAGCTGCTAAAGGCTTCCAAACTGAGATCCCACCTCTCCCCCTTTTGCCTTTCATTTCTAACAATTTGCTCAAAAGTAATTCATAATGATGTTTGCAAAAATGAATTTGCAGAACAAATCAGTGCTGCCAACTAATAACAATTTGGACAAACCACAGAGAACAACAATGAAATGCATGGTTTGAAGCCCTTTAAGCAGAGTAGAGCAACCAATTAAGTGGAGCTAATCCTCATGCACACTGGTCAGTGGGGGTGAGACAGCATCTACTGTGTGATATTTTCATGCACAAATGTACATGCTTAGACACGCCCACAAAAAGAGAGAGTTATAAGGAGGATAGGACTTTCACACCTTCTCGTAATCCCAAATGTTTAAAATACCATCTTCCGCAGAACTTCCAAAGACCGATGACTTGTCTGGAGACCACTGGAATAAAAATGAACAGTTTCGAGTTAAATATTTGTGCATGTGCTATGTGTATGTGTGTGTCCACACGCTTACAAAGAAGCACTACACACCTACTTCATAGTTTAGAAAAAAAAATAAAAAAGTAATACGAAAGGTAAAGGAAGCAAGACAATAGATTTGTTTAATACCTGCACACAAAGTACAGCAGCTTTATGACCTTCAAATTTATGGATGGGTGACCCTACTCCACTAGAAGTTAGATTTCGACGATCAAACATGCAAACAGAATGATCCGCGGACCTGAAATGACATCATAGCAAAACAAAAGCCGCTAAAATATTCATGATCTCCATATTTGGGCAAATTAAGCCCCTAAATATTCATGATCTCCATATTTGGGCAAATTACAGACACCTTTTTAGACGTAGAAGTATATCATATACCCATAATTTGAAGTTTCAAAATTCAGTTCAGGTACAAAAGAACAAGGAATGAGTATTTACCCAGTTAGAATATAGTTTACATCATGAGGATTCCAATCAATGCAGTGAAGGTCGGCATTATGTGCTTTTTCAACCTATTCACCAAAACAAAAACAAAAAAAATTATAATAATAAGACCTCTATAGATCAATATAAAATTTAAAAATTTAGGAAGTACTAGCCAAATATTAAAAGGTTAAATGTATAAGAAATTAAAAATGCTATTATATTAAGATTTCTTACATATTCAAAAAATATATATATAGTACTTATATACCATTCTTTCAAAGAGAACCTATTTTGGATCTAAATTGTCAACCCAGACATGGCAAGCCAACACTAACATGAGACAATTGCTGACAAGCCATGACTATATTGATCTTGAAGCCTGAATATAATGCTTCAGGAAATATGTGTTAAATTAACAGGCAACTCTCCAAGAAAGGAGGCAATTTAGATTATCAGAATATCTTGAGTGTCAGATTCTTTAAAGCTTTAAAACCTTCCAAAGCAAAAATCAAACTCTGCATAGATGTGTTACGTCTGTGATGAACAATTTTTGTTTTTTTTGTTTTTTTCTTTGGTTTTGTTTTGAATAGGTATATAGTGTTAAACATATTGGTGCCATCTACAGAGGTATAATTCTTGAGCAGAACTAAATAGGTGGGCCAAAGCTTTGTGCCAACAATCCATTCACATAGTGCATTTCTGCAGCCATATTTGACAAGTTATCCCGTTATGAGTTCCATGGATATAATAGGGTTCACTACTCAAAATCAGAAGTAAGCTACCAATCAATAAAGAAAGGAGGCACCTGACCTTGACAACTGGGCTAGAGCCAGTTCGTGCATCCCATAATATTAGGCAGGAATCATCACCTACACTACAGAATTCCTGTGCACTTCAACAAAGTTACAGAAACGTCAGAAACAAAAGGTCCCAATGAAAACCAGAGAGACTAGATTGCATGCTAAAATCACCACAGAAGGAAGTAAAAATGATGTAGGGCACAGTGCTGGCCAATTATGAGAGACCTTGTTCATAACGGAAGACTTAATAGTTAGATAAGATTTTGATCTATGAGATATTGCATGGTGGACAAAGATTTTGATCTATGAATGATGCCGAGGATGCTATCTTAGACTTCACAACTCATATATATATATATGTATATATATATATATTTATGATAGCAAGACTAAGGACAAACATTTAATATATAAAACAGAGATCAAACTGATTGTGTTCTAACTAGAATAGAAAAACATCTAACCTGTAAAGAAGTTTAAGGTATTCCTACAGAAGAGAGGGCTTGACATCACAGAATATGTGACAGTTTTAGATGTATAATTTCAAAAGCAATAAAATAAATTAAAATAAATAAATAAATAAATAAAGGGAGAAAGTAGAGTAAAATGTGACCCAAAACCGAGTAAAAACAGGTTACCCAAAACTAAGATGGATTAAGAGAAAGATATGATAGAGTTCAATTTAACTAAAGTACTACTCTAGTACTGAGAAAAATGACAAAACCGAATTCATATAGCAAAATCCAAAAAGTTGGAACAAGGCTTTGTTGATTTGAATTGAGCTATATATGAATTGAAGTGATAAGAAATGATTTTAAAAAATTAAATATAATAATAGGTAATATGGCTTATGATAGAAAAGTGTGGAAAAAGAGAATCATATGGCCGACCCTGTTTGAACGGGATAAAGGCAACGACGACGATGATGATAAATTGAGCTATTTATGAAGAACAAAGATCAAACCAAAGAATTTGAGGTACAAGCTCCTCGTGAGGCATAAAACTGTAATAGCTCTCATAACTAAGGGCACAGTAAACAACCTTTTTTTGTGTGTTTTTGTTGCCAAACTAATGAAAAATAGGAACAAGTGATGAAAGTACAATTTTTTTTACAATCTTCAAAAAAAAAATTTATATATTTTAGCTTTAATCATTGTGCAAAAAAAATAAGTTACCAAGCATATTTTTGTATCAGAGTGAATCATTGTACAACACTTCTCCTTCATATGAAGTTGGAAAAGCAAAATGGAAGCGGCCGCCAAACGCAGCCTAGATTACCATATCATATTACATGATTGCAAAAATCTAACCAAGATCATGAAGTTACCTTGACGGACAAAACTGCACATCTTCAACAGTATCCTCATGCCCTTGGAAGATCCCACGTGGTCCAATAGATGAGTTATCAGCAGCTTTAATGATCGATCCAGCAGATTCTACAGGCTTGGTAGATGCATCTGTGGTCAGTGTTGATATATGATCATGAATACTCCACAAAACCACGGATTTGTCCTTGCCTGACATCAAAATCTCCTCATTATGAAGGGAATTCACAGACTATTCAAATTCTATCTAAAACCTGGGAGAATAACTTTAATGATAAATGGAGAAAGACAGTTTAAATTTCCTAAAAATGTTATAGGAATACAGCATCTAACTGAAAATCATTAAATGTCAGAATGTTATATCAAATTCCTGTGATACATTACTGGAACTTCAGCAAGGACAAATGCCAAAAAAGATAAACAAGCTATCAGTCGTATTCCAGATCCAATAAGAAGAAAATGCATAAATAATGATTACAAAATTACCAATTTTCACACTAACATTTAATAATTTGGAAAGGAGCATGAGGATACAAATAACATAGAAAATATAAAATTACAGCAATAACTTTCTAACCTCCAGAGAGGACAAAGGGTTCAGTTGGACACATTGCAAGAGCAAATTCTGCATTATCCTGATGTCCTGTCAATACCTGAGAAAGAAAATTTTCTAAGTTAATTTGTGTGATTCCTCAAGAAGAGATGCACGCCAGCGAGTCCAGACGGCTTATCTTCAATAAAACAGTATGCTTAGAGGGGGGTAATTCCATAGTAATGCATACAGATACATGAAGCAATAATGTAGGGGAAACAAATAAATGGGACCATGGCAATTTTAAGATTCTAGACAGACTATTTGTGTATCAAGAATTCATAAATCTACTCCGTGAAAAATTAAAATAAAATTCTAAAAACTCTCCCCCACATAATCTAGTACATTAACCCTCATAGAAAAATTAATAGTCATATGAAAAAAATTTAATTTATATAGCACTAAGCTAACACGTTCTAGGATTAGATGTAAAAAGGAACATGATAAAATTTCATAAATCCTCTTTTATTCGTTATCACACATTGCATAGAAAATATTCAACTGTAGATGTGAAAATTATCTATTTAAAAAATCGATTTTAAAAAACACAGGGAATCCATTGCAAAAGTCACTATCGCAAAGATAAGTTGAAAAAATAAAAATAAATAAGAGAATTAAGATTTGTGTAAATAAGAGATTGAATGTTTCGAAGCAAGCTTAATTAGTTTTAAAGAGAGAAAAGAAGAATGAAGTTGAAACAGTGTTTTTGAAGCAATTTTTTGTCCCCTTTCCCAATACACAATATAGCAAAATAACCAATCATAATAAAATATGAAAAAGGGAAGGAAAACAACATTGAACTCATACAAGTCAAGTGTCGGAACCAAATGACATAAATTAGCTGTAAAAATAGACTCAAAAGAGTCGTTGCAGAGAAGAAGGGAACTTTTTGACATAATTACCTTAATTTATAGTTGTTAAAGGCTAAAGGTGCCAAGGTCTTTTGTAGCCTAAGTACAAGGCCCAATGCAAGGCTCAGGCCTGATTGAAGTAAGGCGCATGCATGATAAAAATGAATACGAAATATAATACAGAAAAAAATTAAAATATACAACACAAACAAGTCAAAATTAAAATAAAGGAAATTTTCAGCATATCAATTTAATGGATTAGCTAAATCATTATATGAATGTTAAAGGTAACCCAAAGTTCCATTTAATACACATGACATAAAGAGATAAATCTAACACCTACTTGTTCTAAAATTTCTTTCAAGTTAATGAGACGGATACCCAGAGCACATTTGTAGCAACCCTCACCCTACCCATACACAATATTGTCCGCTTTTGGTTCCCCCGAACCAAAGACTTCCGAGGAGGTCACCCATCCTAGTACTACTCCAAAGTAAGCACACGCTTAACTTTGGACGTTTGATGGGTTCACGGCCATCACGGCTTTAAAACGCGTTGTGTCATAGAAAGGTATTGAACCTTACATATAGCACTTCACCTTCCCTAGGCGATGTGGGATCATGACACCCTGGAGCTTGCCAGTGGAGTAGCTTATCCAGTGTCTTGCACCCGCCCACAAAGGTCATCACAACATTCATATGAATGAATAAAAAAAATTACTAAGCAAGGTCACCAAGTCTACAAACCAAATTTATTCATGACAGACAGAGAGAGCAGCCATGCAAGAGTATTGGTTCACTAGAGAGAAGGAGAGGGGTAAGAAAGAGATTCAATTTCTATATGCAAAGGAGGGAAGGAAGAGAATAAGAAATTCAAAACTTTTAATACCTGCAAAAAAACAGTTGCATAGTTAAGGGAGCATTACCATTTTACATGTGACCTAATTCGTAAGAGAGCAATTACAAATTGCAATTTTGATCTTTAACAGCAGTCAACTGATCCTCAGTCATCTATTCCTAAAGTGGACTATATTGCAAAAATAACTCCGATACTCTGATTTGATGGGTTGATAAGGATAAAATCATAGGCATGACAAACAAAAAAAGACTGGAAAGAAAACCAATATTGTGTTTGGAAAGAGAGAGAGAAAGCAACAAACCAAATCTGGACGAGAATCACCCGCTCCCAGGACAGCATGACGATTTGGTTGAGCTTCGATATCCCAAATCAGAACCTGATTCAGTGATTGCCAAATTAGGTAAACTTTAGCTCTTCCAATCAATTTATTCAGATCAAAAGACACCAAATGTTTACAAGAACCTTTGCATCTTCCAACATACAATATGAAACCTTAATGTAATAACTTACTTCGGGGCAGTCAGTGTGGGTTGCCACTATCTTATTGTTTTGTGGGAGTTCCCTTATTCTGTTCACCTGCAAGGATGATCAAGGCGAAAAACATCAATCAATCTGATAACAACAGAGCATTTCCATCTTGTAGACTACCAAAGCATAGAAATTGGGCATGGCACATGTCAAGGAGCCCATATAAGCCAAAAAAAAAAAAAGAGTGAAAACAATGAAAATCCTTCCCACCTTATAATACATTAAATAGAAATAAGATAATAAAACCACATTTGAATCGTGATCAAACTAGACATAGTCACTTTTTGCAAACACTAGTGCGCCTCCAAATCCACACATTAATGTGTGAGCACACAACTCAAGAAGTGTGCAAGTTGTGTCAGTCATGGGGGACAGCAGTGCAGTGGTAGTAAAAATGGAATTATGTCATATTAAGTTATAGTTTTCCTACCAATTTAAACAAAGAATTTTTATGATTGAGGTGTATGAGGAACACAATTTAACAGATAAAGAGACAAAAAAAGGGAGATTTTATTTTGGAAGTGGAGAAGCAGCATATATTACATTAATTTCAAAAGCTCGAAAGGGTTTATGTATCTAAGTTCTAATAATAAACAAAAGCTCATGCATGCATAGATATATTTATGTTTGAATCCATGTGTATGTATGTGGATAATTTATTTTTTAGTATATGTATGAGGATAACTTATTTTTTAATGTATGTGTGTCAATATCAATCATACCTCTCCAGGATGTATGATAGTTTTGTGCTTCCTCACAAATGGCGAGCGTGTTTCTTCATTAAACTGGACAATCAAGTAATCAGGTAGTAAGGAGAAATTAGATCTGCATGCATCATCAAAGCATAAGGGGAAAAAAGGAAATACGAAAATATAATAACAAAAAACCTGTGATATGTGCTCCGCGGATGCAACCCTAGATTTGACTACTTCGCAATTTGCAATGACCAGAGTATTAGGAACACTACCATCAGTCTGTCATACATAACAGAGGGGCAAAAAGGTAAACACAATAGGCATGGAACTTACAAATAGATGACATCTTAATGGAAATCCATGGGATTAGCATTACTATAGATATCAACAATAAGGGACATTAATGTCAGTTCTGAACATGAACAGACATACGCAAGACATTAGCTATGCCACCAGAATGATACAACACACAAAAGATAAGTTACAAAAGATAATAGGCTAGCAACAAAAAGAAAAAAAGGAGCATGTGAAGAAGGAAGAATTACACTTGAATAACAAAAAATTACAAACTAATTGAATTATAGTAGAATTTAAACAACAAAAACATAAAAAGAGTGGGAAAACCATAAATCTCTTGGTCAGTGCTTACACACCTAAATATCAATATCATTATGCATCTTGACAATATATGAACAAACAAGCATACAACTTATGAATGATTAAACATTTGATTCCGACAAATATTTTGGCAGACCAACATCAAAAATACATGAATCACAAAAGATGAATTAACTTGCCTGTTCAGAAAGGTAGAGACGTTGTCGATTCTTTTGAGGCCCTTGCTCAATCATTGGACCCCACCTATCCTCACAAGAGAGAGAATCAAAATCCATATTCAGAAATAAAAATTAAGAACAATCATCAAACAAATCAATAGAAACATAATATAATTCCCACCAAGAATTCTTAAAATGGTACCCCAAAACCATCCTTACCCTTGCAGCATTGGAGAAACTTCAATAGATGAGAAGAAGTACACATAACATATATGCATGTGTGTGTATAAACTAACATTCTGTCATTACAGAAAAATTAAAAGCAAATGAAATTCAACCTAGGGTTTTCTATATTGCAATCCATCCAATTCCTCTCATCGAAATATTGTCTACATGTCAATTAACAAAGAAATTCGAAAGCCTGGATTGAACAGCAGAAAAACAGAAACCCCAACCAGAACACATATGCATACACACATGTATATACAAATGGATAACATATGTGCAAGTGCACGTGTAAATTCACAGTCAGTCTTAATAGAAAATTTCAAAACACCTGAAAGCTGGCCTAGGGTTTTCTAGATCGCAAAATCCATCTTATTCCCGACATGGAAAAATTGCCTAAAACGTACAAAACCGGAACCCTATATTACGCAGCAGAGTAACATAAACCCCAGACAGGAAAAACATACACATGCATACATTTTATATACAAATTCCTAACATATGTACATGTGCACGTGCATATTCACATTGCCTATGTAAAAAATCTCAACCTATGGTTTTCTAGATTGTAAAGTCCATCAAATTCCTAACATAGAAAAAAATGTTTATTAGTCCACATTTCAATCAAATCCGAAACCCTAGATTGACCAGCAGATAACACAAACCCAAAACAGAACACATATGCATACATATATCTATATACGCATGTGAATTTCACAATGGATTCATCGAAAATTTTGAATCCGCATAAAACTAACCTAGGGTTTTTTAGATTGCAAATTCATCAATTTCTTTACAAGAAAAATAAAATAAATGTCTATAAGCCCACATTTCAATCAAGAAAGGGGAAAAAAAATAAATAAACGCATATACATATAGATACAAATATAAATATATACATATATATATATATATGTGTGTATTTATGTATGTATGTATGTATGTGTGTGTTACCGGCAAGAGAGAGAGGGCCAGAGGAGGTTGTGATTAGCGAGCCAGTCATAAAGAATGGGGACGAGAGACTTCCACTGATTGTACTTCTCATCGACCGGAGGAGGAAGAGGAGGAGGCTGTTGTTGGCCCTTTTTGTCTTTCATCTTCACATCTTCTTCTTTGTTCTTGGTTTTTGGCCTCCCTCTCTTTCTCGGAAGCGATGGTGGTGATGCTTCTTCCATGGAGATTGTAGACTCACTCTATCCTGTTAAACCCTCCTCACCAACAAAGGTATTGGACCTACCTGTTGTCACCAGCGTGACTACGTTTATACCACTCCATTGTGTCCAAGCTTTGATGGAGAAAATGAGCGTGTGTTTCACGCTCCTTTATTGAAGTTGCCCTACCCGCGTCAATCAGAATCTGGACAAGAGGGAGATTGTGCCAATCAAACGTTAGTCGCGCCTTTCTTTTGTGTTTTTTTTTTAAATGGATATAGATAAAAGGATATTTCAGAAGGAAGAAAAAAGAACACCTGGTATTTTGGAGAAATTATTATATCAATTGATCGAGACAGACAACATTTGTTTTTTACTATTGTTATTATTTTCACGTAAGGATGTTTTAGACATATAGCTTTGTTGCAAACAAAATGACCTTTTTCTTCTTCTTCTTCTTCTTCTTCATTTTTTTTTTTTTTTTTGCATGTTAATTAATTGCTAGTGGAGTATTTGCACAATTTTTATATAGCCTATAAAGGTTTTTGTTACTTTACCTATGATTAATTTATGAGTTAAATAACTCTTAGGTCTTTATTCTCAACTCTCTCTCTCTCTCTCTCTTCTTTATTTGGCTGGAAAGAAAAAGTAATTGAATTTTTTTTTAAGTTTTTATTCTATTCTCGTATTTCATTCTAACATTTTTTTCAAATGCATTTTTTATTAACTTTGGAATCATTGGTTTGCCATTGCTGTTAGCAAGAGAAAAGGGAGAGTAACGGATGCTATTATAGCCTAGGGCGAAAGGGGGTTAATGATGCACCCTAGCTTTACATGCTATGCTAATTTTATGTTCCAAAATTTCAGTCCCACTACTTACAATTTCATTTCTGCTCTGAGTGTATTGTTGGAGACATGTTTGGCTAAAAATTGGGCAGTTTCTACAATCTCTGTAAAGGGTCAAGACAATTTAAACAGCATAAATTCAACATTAGTGCTTGGATATTTACTAGCACGAAGAGGTGCACTTAATGGTTCAAAAACTTTTAACGTGTTCTATACATTTCAGCAAAGAAAAATACTCTTCTTTGTGTAAGGGTCAAAAAATGCATATTATCAGGATCTTCATTGTATTTCAGTTGATGAAAGCCTTGATCAGAATAAGCTTCCAGTACCATTCAACAATTACTGAGGTTTAATCTGGAGGGCATTCACAGTCTTCTTGACAGCGCATTTGCAATAAAAGTCACTGCTGTAATTTCCTTGGCATAAACTTCCAAGCCCAGCCAAGCAACTTCTGTCTGCACGAATAACCATGTGCTTGCTCATGCAAACGGATTTGTACAGTACGGGAAATTGCAGGAGAAAGTTAACTACAGAAAGGGGCTTCAGAAATTTTCAATGCGATCCAGGCCATAACTTGAACATCACCCCATGCTCGCTAACACTGCCTCCGGGCAATCTCCTCAACTTCTTCCAGAGCCACCTGTCCCTTCTTGTTCTTAAAGGACCCGAACTTGAGTGCCTCCTGAATGACTCAGATTCTTGCCTCCCAATTCTTGCAGATGTGCTTAATAAATCTGACATTGAAAGTCCCCTTTCAACATCAAGCCTGGTTTCATAGTTGGAAACTGGGGAGTGAGTTTGCAAAGGATCCGGCAACTGGCCTGAATTGATACTGATCCTAGTATCAAAATCGATGGACAGATCTTCTTGGCTACGACTCCTGGATCCTGATTCTTTTGTCTCATCACACTCATTGCATACTAGTTTCAAGGCCTGAACAACCTCACCCATAAAAGGTCGATGCGAGACCTCTGGTTGAACACACATTGAAGCAATTGCTGCTACTTTTGTAATACTATCAAAAGGGAAATCAGGTCCCATAGATTGGTCTATGATTGATTCTAATCCTTCTTTACTTGTAAGGAATGGCCGAGCCCAGGCAACTAGATTTTCTTGACCAGGTGGCTGAGACATTTCTACAGGTTTTCTTCCAGTTAAAAGCTCGAGAAGGACAACTCCATAGCTGTAAACATCACTCTTCACAAGAAGATGCCCGGTCATTGCATATTCTGGAGCTACATAGCTGTATCAGAAATAAATAAATAAAATCATTGTACAGAAAAGTATTGCAAAAGGCACACAGAACAGCAGAAATAAATCCATTGAAGGGTTACAAGGATTAATGTAAATTTACAAACACATTAATAAATCCATGCTGTTGTTTAGTGCACAACAACTTTACCAACTATGTAAACTGCTGAATCTAGGTAGTCACCAGAAATCTCTGTTAAGGATTACGAAATTACCACTAGCACTATAGCATCCCTGATATTTGATGTCAGTATGGAAAGAGGTACCATATCATACGATGGAATTTTAAAATTAATATAACTTAAAATCAATTTAAGACGATGCTGGCCGATGAAGATACATGCACTGGGTTGTTATGTCTCAACTAGGGTGATTAGGAATCAGATTATGCAACCAGAAATTAAAATTCCATACCCAAAAGTTCCCATGACACGTGTTGAGATGTGTCTGTTATCCTCATCCAATGCTGTCCGAGCCAAACCAAAATCAGACACTTTTGGCATAAAATCATGTTCCAACAAGATGTTGCTCGACTTGAAGTCCCTATGTATGACTCTAGGACTTGAATCTTCATGCAGATAGGCTAGACCCCGAGCAGCACCAAGTGCTATCTTCATCCGGGAACCCCAATCTAGTGGCGCAGTTTCCTTGTCTACTCCTGAGACCATTCAAAAATACATAAATATAGCCATTTTGTAGAGGACTGAACCATGAATAACAGTATATATTTTAAACCCAAAGCTTCTTAGATTATTATTAATACCATGTAGATGAGATTCCACGCTGCCGTTCGGAATGAGTTCATACACTAAGCTGCGGCTGCGTTCCTCTGTACATATACCAATCAACTTGACCAGATTCCTGTGATGTAGGCGGCTCAGCATCTCAACTTCTGCCAAGAATTCACGACCACCTTGCTGATCATCTCGCTTAAGTACCTTGACAGCCACTTTTGTTCCATCTTCAAGAACGCCACTATAAACACGACCAAAGCCACCTTCACCGAGTATTCTCGAAGCACTGAAGTTATCAGTGGCCTTCTCTAAATCACTTGAACTGAACACCTTAGCAGATCCAGTGTAAGTTGCAATGCTAGATCCAAATGATAATGAAGCAGAACTGGGCCCACTTCCAATCGTAGATGCAGCAATCCCTGCAACATTCGTAGATATATTTTTAACCTTGGAATATAATAATTCTGAATGGACCAACACGCTAAAGAGTTGAGCAATTACGATAGGTGTTAGGCACAGAATTTTAACATCATATCAGCTACTTTGGACCACAAAAGCTACCATTGAGGTCGAAATTCTTTTTGTTAAATTTGTAAGAAATCCATTAATTGTAGTAATAATTTAATTAAACCTTTCAATTCTCCTAATCAACTGACATGACAAGAGCCCCCATTTTTAGCAATTATATGGTCAGGTGTCTTGCATATGATGTATTTAGGATCATTTTAAGCAATTTACTCAAATAAAAACACCATTATAGCTCAAGCAGACTGAAGCTAAAATTGCACATGGTTTACACAGTAATTACTGGAATTACCTGATGGTTTTGACAGGGAAGGTAATGTAGCTGGAGGAGTTGGATCCGGTTGGCAAACACGATCTCTATGTTTGAATAGTAAAACCCAAGCAACTGCAAAACATAAAATAACAGCTACAGAGGCTGACAAAACTATGATGGCAATAACCCCGCCGCTAAGTCCATCATTATGCTGCTTCCTCCTCACATCAACCCCTAGCGGCTTTATGGTCCTTCCATTATTGTCGTGACCTGAATAGGGCCCATCATCTATAATACTAATGTCCGAAGGTGCCAAAGGTGGTGAGGGGGGAAGACCTATAATAGTATATTTCTATTGTAAGTCCCCGGATTCAAATTATTAACCTAAAGCTTAATCAAGGAGGGGAGGATTAATATATGAAGCAAAAGAGAAAGAAAAAAAAAATCCGTAAAATACCTGGATAGCGCACATATAATACTTCATAATCACCAAAGAATGAAGGTTCTATAACAACTTGTTTGTGCCAGAATCTTTGATATGTTAAATACGCTGTAGTGTTATCAAACTTATCTCCAAGAGGTACCAAGTCAATAAGGACAATTGTCTTCTCTGGGTCCTGGTTGGCTGCATTTGCTCCCATGATTCGAACTTGACTTTGTTTCATAAACACCCCGCCTGCAATTTCCTCGGCCAGCTCTGCAACCAAAGGGAAGAAGGTATATAATGCTACACTTAGGCCCAGTCCAACTTGCATAGGCCAGACACAGTCACAGGGCGATCCAGGAGGCGTATTTGTTAATGGCTCTGTGCACGTAATTGATGTACAATCTACAAATTGCAAAAAAAAAAAAATAGGTATTAAATTCTTGTAGTGAATCAGAAATTAATAAAGCGTAATCCAGACACTAAATGGAGTAGAAAGAGGCTAGAGTTTAGATACCTTCGTTAGGAGGGGGAGGTGGCAGAGCTTGAATTGGTGGCAGGACTGGCATCTTTGGATTCCTTGGTGTAGATCCAGAAGGAGAAATTTTAGGGGAAAGGAAGGGCACTTGCAAAAGCAAACATGATCAGATAAGCCATCCACTAGGCAGAACATGGAACAGAAACTTTTAAGAAGTTCTTAAAATTAAAAATAAGAAGTAAAAGAGAGAAGGACAAAATGATATTTCCTTACATTTGCTCTGCCCAGATGGAGCCGTTGGAGACAATGAAGGTGCCGGTGAAAAATGGCGCTCTGATGAAGGAAAGGGAGAATAGGATGGAATGACTGAAGAGCCTGCCTTGCAGGAACAGTTTAGAATTTGAAACTACAATTTTAGCTTACAACAAAAACTTTCTATAACTAATCAGAATGAATTTCAAAAGTATGCTGATACCTGGGTTCATTGGTGGAGGAGCATGGTGCCATCTTTGACTACTCTCTGGATGTAACATAGGCGGATATAAAGGAGATGGAGGAATGATTACACCTTTACAAAATATAGTGGGGAAAAGAAAAAGGAAGCAGAATGTATTCAGTGCTATATGTTATAATAAACCCATTATAGTAATTTGGTTTAGACATTTCTCAAGTAAAATACTGAACCTTGTTGATTTGAATGGGGAGGAACCAGATATGATAATGGAGCAGGGCTGGTTATATTTTTCCTCGAGTGATGATGCTTATAAAATGAGGTTGAAGGTAAAGATGCAGGAGACTGAGACCTCATATCCGCAGGAGACTTATGAAACGAAAGAGGAGAAGTAGCATTATCAGAGTGCCTCGTTGCTTTGTGCATGGACGGAGCTACAACGGAAAATTACTTTTTTAAGTTATGTTGATAGCATATTCAGTTATAGCTGACAACACTTTGCTAAGATAAACAGCTCTCCAACATACCTTTTGTTGGGGAAGGGTTAACAGGTGACAATTGGTTAGGTATTTCATTGGGAGGTGCAGCAACCGGCGTACCATCTTTTTTCCAGTTGATGCTTGGAAGAGGAGTCGATATGGGAGAGATAACAGGTTCTGTAATATCATATCAGAACGAATCAAAAATTAACATCCATCGGGTATAGGAAGCTTACAGTACCTCCATTTGAAAATGAAATGGAGATGAAATGATCAATTTTTTTATTTCTAAGGCAATTAAAAATATCTTTTGGTCATCCTGGAATGACTTGGTAAAAGAAATAAACTCCTTATATATGTCATGAGAAAAACAATAGGTACCATCCCAGAGCTATGAAAAAAAATTTGACGGCTTGATTCTCATCATTTCATGTAGTTCACAAAAGCCTGTATAATCTTTTTTGCAGCTCCCAAACAACATAGAACTCAACTCAACAAAGCTCCAAACTATTTGGGCCAGGCATCAGACCATGTTTTGTCATTATGCTTTATCTATAGCCATATCTAGTATTCGGTTAACGCAACAGGCAGCGGATCCTTCCTCGTGGCCTCAGACCACGTGTATGATATTATACATTAATAGAATAATTGGAGGCAAGTTGCAAGAATCGTTGCTGAGATTGTTCACAGCCACTTTGTCTTCACCTAAAGAAGGTATGTAGGCGAATATAAAAAATAAAAATAAAAATAAAAAAGAAGGATCCTCCCATATAACCACATTAATTGCGCGAAGAAACAACCTTTAGTTTACATATTACAGTGACAAGCATATATGGCTTCAACAAGACCATAAAGCAACAAATTGTTGAAAATAAATAATAAAACTAAAATGTAATAGGTGTTACCTGGTAAATTAGATGGAGGTTCTTTGGGCATTGTAGGGTGGATGGTCGGTGGATTTCGTGGCAATTGGCTTGGAGGTGATCCAACAGGCACTGCATTGTAGAAACATTAGAAGAGACTTAAGGGAATATTCCAACTGGAGAAGTTCGTAAAGGAAGTTATATTTCAAGACACTTCAGGGTATATTTGGTGGTATATATCTGGGCATACCAGGGAAAATAGATGGCGGTAGTCCAGGCATTGGGTGGATATGTGGGGAATTTCCTGGCATTTTTCTTGGCGCTGATGCAATTGGTACTGTAAACAACAGGAGCTGGTATAGTTTAGAACAATCTCAATCAGAAATATACTGATTGCACAAAATAAAAGTCTCATCAATCAGGGATACCTGGCACAATTGGCAAAGAGGGAGGAGCCTTATTCTCTGGTGCCTTGTTTTGATTAGAACTTGGTGGCACAGATCCTAGCAAAATTGAGTGGGTGGTTGGAGGTGATGTAAAAGGTATTTCATATTAAAACAATAGAAGCGTTGCAGAACAAGTTTCGACCAGAAATCTAGCAATATCACAATAAAATCACAATCAATCATATACCTGGAGAAACTGGCACCAATATAGGAGCCTTATTAAACGGTTCCATTCTTTGAGGAGCAGTTGGGGGCAAGGATGGTACAACGCCTCGAACAGTTAAGGATGGAGGAACTGAGCTATATGGAGGCAATACTGTAGCAATACTTGGTGACAAGGATGGCACGAGCCCTTTGATTGTTCTGGGTACTGGGGCAGACTTGAGAGGTGGCAATGCAAGTGGTGGGTGTAAGACTGACCCTGATTTGTCAAACCATAAGCTAAACGAAATGACATCAAGGGATTAAATAACAATTCATAGACTGAGGATTAGGGAATGTTACTGTTTGGATGAGATGCTGGACTAGATGCATTGCTTCTCAATGGTTTTCCATGAGCGATAGGACCAGTAGTTCCTTCTTCAATAGGAGAATATGCAGAAAAGGTTGCCAAAGATAGGGATATAGTGAAGCCTGAAAGTAAACATAAACCTAACGGTCCTAAGAAGAGAACTCGAAGATTTTGTTAAGAGGACAAAAATATCTGCTAATTCTTCTGTATCACTTAACAGATAACAAACTGGTAGCTTTTAGAATTGGACACAAAATCCAAACTCTATCCAAAAAGTATGAACATGTCAACTAGATGGCAGACTTTATTGTACTTTTTTGTTCGGATAAGATTATATGTCCCCAAGTGCTTCTACAAACTTCAGTTTGACAGTGACTACATCACTACAAAGAAAAAAAGTTTCTGCTACTAACTGGACATACAGAATCAAAAATTTATTATGATGAGATTAAGTTGTGACCTATATACTGTAGGAAGGAGACTTTTTAAGTGATCAAGTATTTTAACTGCTCAGTCTATATAGGCCATCAAGGATTATTATCATTAAGAAGAACTATGTCCTGAGCATTAAAATAAATAAATTGCAAACATCTTGAGGAAGAAAATGTAATGAAGTAGAAATATCAATCCACTTGCCCAAGTCTTTGTCGAAAAAGAAAAAAAAGTTTCTTGGGACATTTGAGTGTGAAGTAAAATAGATCTATATACTAGCTATGGGAGTTATCCAGAAAATTAAACTTGAAACCTACAAGCTCCAACCTTCAATTGATTTTTTTTAAGTATTGCCATCATAGTAAACATTCTACAAGATGAAATAATGATCTGATCACAAAGATGCAGAAGTATGTTCCATCGATCTCAACCAGACCAAATGTCAGTCCCTTAAACAATATGAATCAATCAAAACAAAAATCTAGAATAAACATTAAGCACCAAAATTAAACAACATTGGCAAGAGAAAATTTGATGAGCCCCAAATCACAAATTGTTGTCCAGATACACAAACGCCCAAAAAAAAGAAAATAAAAAGATGTAATCATAGCCCACGTGAAATTGCAAAATAACCAAAGGGGTTTAATTCTTAATTGATTAAATGTAAAAATGCAAATTAAAACAGTGAAATTCAAAACAAAACAAAAAATAAAAAAATACCTGCAGATCCTTGCACAACCAAAGCAATTCCAATGACACAGAGTTTCACCATCAAATCCATCCCAGATGATGCCAAATCTCAACTTCAACGTCCTCAATGATAAAGAAGGGATTGAGCAGTAATAAAATAGTAAAAATAAATGAATAAAGAAACAAATAATAGATTGATTAGTTGAAGCTATAACAAAAGGAAGGTTAGATAAGAGAAGACCCAAAAACAGTGAGGAAGAAGCAACGAAGAGGCAGTTTGTAGAAACCCCAAAAATGGGTTTGGTGATTAGAACCCAAGCAATCAGTTCTGTGCCCAAAAGCTCTAAATTTTGCAGAGCTAACTTGAGATTGGCAAGTTACAACCGTTTCTACTGACATGCGAGTAATTAATTAGAGGTCATATTAAAACTGACCACCTAAGAAAACTAGAAAAAAAAACAAAAAAACAAAAAAACAAAAAAACCAAACACTCGCAGTGCCAGGTAACAGACTCCTTGAGAGAGATAGGGAGAGAGAGAGAGGCGTTACTCAGTCGGGGTATGGAGAGACAGGACAGTGAAATACAGAAATGGAGTAAATTGTTAGGTGGAATGAATTTTTAAGAAAGAAAATGATATTATTATTAGCCCTTATAGAAAAAGTCTTAATACACTCTCCAGACATCCTATCACAAAGATAGTGAAATAATTTATTTGGTGGGAAATATATATATATACTGATATATTTTTTACTTCAAAATAAAATTCTTCAATTTATGAATTTTTATTTATTTTTTATGTAACCGTAATATATATAAAAACTTGTTAGTGGAAAGGTAAGCAGAGAATAGTTTAGTGGGGAGTGAACCAACTTGCGGTTGAAATTCTTGGTTCTACTTTAATGGGTTGCTTGACTCCTTTTACTTCCTGGTTTTCAGTTGTTGATGCTGCCCACATTATGTGTGTGTGTATATATATATATAGATGCTACATGTATTTGACACCTCATCCTTCATATTTATATATCACATGGTTACAGCTTTACGTATGCTCCAAATTTTGTTCCGGTTGACATGTGCAAGGAAATGTGCTTTAGTTTATTACAAGAACGCGCACAGGGGCGGGTTTTGGTATCTAAACGAATCATATGTGAATAGATTTTTATTCTCTGGACGAATCATATTTAATATGCTGAATGTGAATTGAAATTTTTTTTTGTTAGCACAATTGAATGATAGGTTAAATTTTTGGTATCTAAACAAATCATATTTAATATGCTGAATTTGGATTCGAAATTTTTTTGCCACATAATTTTGGGACTTAAATTTTACCAGTGCCATAGGGCTGGTATGGGTGGGTGAAGAGTTCTCCAGTTAGAAGAATTTTTTTTTTTTTTTAAAAAAAAAAAAAAGGGAAAAAGAAGAAGAACACCCAATGTCAAGTAAGAAGTAACTTACGTACGCAAATATGGTTTGAACATGTGCATAACACATTTAAAAATATTTTATTTTCTAATTATATGATATAGACAAGGCAAAGACAAGTTTTGAACGTAATTTTGTAATTATAATTTTAAAAGAATGGTACAATTTGAAGTATATTATTAGTTAATTAAAAATATATTATAAAATTTTAAGAAATAAAATAAAGATAACAAATGTCTAACACAAAACTCCAAATTATTAATTTCATTCATCATTTTATAAATAAAATGACCAAAAGTTTATTTTATATATATATATATAATATTATTATTTATGTCATGCACGTGCCCTATTTATTGTAAATTTATCATATTCGAATCAATGCTTTCTAATTCTACATTCATATCAATGCTTTTCTAAATGATATGTATTAAAAAGGGTCATTTGTCCCACATCTAATTCGGGTGAAAATTTGATTGGGTATAAATGGGTGGGTATACAACCCTACTAAATAACTTGAACTTTTGAGTAAATGGGCAAATACCTCACCTGTTACAGTTGGTATCAAAGTTTGTTACAAGGGTTATTTGTCCCACATCGGATAAAATGATTGGACGTAAATAGGTAAGTATGCAAAAATATAAATTATATATATTTTTGGGTAATTTACACAGACATCCCTGTGTAAATTACTAAAGTACCTATCTATAATACACTCACACTTAAACTGGGACACTTCTGTCCCAATTATGGGCAGTATGGGCAGCACTAATTTTTAAGGGGATACGTGGGATATGCATTGTCCTAAAAAATTACTAACTTGCCCTTTTAAGTTTTAAATATTCAAGTTTAAAATTTTAAACTCAAATGACATGTATGGAAAAAAGGAAAGTATGGCACTTATTTTGGGACAGAGGGAGTAATATGTATTACAAATGTCCTCGGTGGAGATGGCGGTAAGAGGCTGAATAGAGGCGCATCCAACGTGTGGTCATACTGGGCTTGGGTCCAGTTGCTGACGGGGCGGGGCGGATTTACAGGTGTTGTGGACAATGAGTATGACAGAGGCGTTAGACTCGCTACAGTAGCAACCCATACTAGAAAGCAAAAAAAGACACCGACCATTAGGTTGCCGTCCATGGGAGATACCTGGTCATCGCCGGAGACTTAAAGGAGAGCAAGGTAGTGACGGACATGATTTAAGATATAAGGGTCGCTGTTAAACAAGACGATCCTTACCTGAGAATTTTTATACCCAAATCAGAAAAGGTTTAGAACAATGACCAATCGACCGGTGAATTTTAGTCTAGACTAATCACTGGAACGTCATTGAAGACCCCAATCAGATGAGTTACCCTAAATTGAAACCTGAATTTCAACATCATTGCTCGAAATTGGCTAATTTCATAAGAGACCGAGACGAAGTGGAACAAACGGCGTTGAAGAACGAAGGAACGGGAGTGGACAAGCAGCGATATACACACCTTAATTTAGTATGAGATTCACCGGAATCAATAGAGGAATCAACCATCTTTAATGCAACTCCGGTCAAAATGGGTCTTCGTTGGGTTAGTCTGAAGCTCTGTATCTTCGTCGATTATATAGATGTGAGTTTCCACGATTTGGTTGCTGTAACTTTTTGGGTCTCACATGTTTTTCACGAAATGAAGCTTCTTCGACTGCTTAGGTAGATGAATCACAATGCTTCTCCGGTCGGTTCGTCACTAGCCGAAGTTTTCGGTTGTTTATGTAGATCAATAAGTGTTTCAAGATTTTAATAAATTTTGTACATTACATTAGTATATTTCGTCCTTAACCGACGTTGACTCTAAAAAAAAGAAAAATCCGTGTAAGATATTTTTATTTTTAGGAAAAATTTGTGTAATTATGACAAATTATACTAAAGGTCAGTGTAAATTACTTTTTTTTATTTATTATTTTTTGAATAAAATTGTGAGACAGATATATGTAGGTCTGAATTATATAATTCAAGGGGAATTCTAGATAAATGAATTAAGGCCAATTGGCCAAACAAAATTTGACAAGTACCAGTGCGTACTTGTCAAATCATATGTATATCAACTATAATAACTATGATTTTGAGGAGTGTCCTATCACTATCATATCCAAACTCCAAAGTCACACGATCACACCTTTACGTCGGTATGATGAAATGGGTCCATGTGATCGTTTGATGGTGTAGGGCCACAAGAGGTTTTAAAACACCAGTTTACCGTCAAGTTTGTGTGGTATACAATTATAGCGTAATTCAGTAGAGGGCATTATTGTTTTTCGACCATCATTGAATAATGAATGGAGTGAGTTTAATAGGTAAAAACGAAAAATGATATTTTATAGTTTTATTTTCCAAAGAGTTGATATAGAGTTGATTTTCTTTAAAATAATAATAATTCTAATGGACCTTTTTATTTTGGTGGTTGATTATATTATGGGTGTCGTTGAACAAAAATTTGTTAATAGAAATAGAAAGAAAGAAAAATCTCATTATCATACCATCAACACCATGCTTCAATTGATTTTTTGAATTACTGTTTGGGTAAATTATGCTTGCCTTCCTTTAGGTTTGAATAAATTACATATGAATAAATTATACTTGAGTAAAGGAAAATATAAAATTATTATTTTATAAAATTTAGTCAATAAATTTATAAGAAAGAAAAAGCTAAAAGTGTCATGGTGTACGACATTATAATTTACCCTTATTATTTTAAGTCTTATTTATTTATTTGATTAGCATCTTTGTGCAATGTGCATATGTTTATTTTACAGCTCAACACAATAAGATACAAAATAATTAATTATACTTTTAAAAACCACTAGCATATATATTCCAAAGTAATTAGTTTTACTTTCCCATTTCCATCTCAAACTTTTGCTACATTGTTTCCGTTCAAACAACAATACATGTGTGTATTTAAGAAGATTGAAGCTTGAGAAAATAATAAAAGCGTCAATAGTTCATTTCCTTTTATCTTTTCAATCTCGAACTTTTGCTACTTTATTTCCCTTCGCTATGGGCCTAAGGGCTGTAACACATACTTGCTTTTACCCATTGGGCCCTTGCCAAATCACACTCTCATGGAACCCATATGCATAAAACAATTGAATAAAGCTTGTCCCCTTCTCAAGTGATATGATACAACAATAGAATGATACATAATTTATTTTTAATTTAAAATATAAAAAAATATTAATTTTTTTACTTTTATATTTTAAATTTTAAATTTTAAATTAACATGCATTATTTGACAAGTATTACCCAAAATAATTTTTGAAATCTTAGTGACTGCTGTTACTTGGACGGGTTGCCCAATGTATGAAATATTTAACCCAAACCTGACCATCCTTTGATTTTTGAACTAAGGTTTACAATTTGGAGATATTGGGTTATTTATATGGCTAATCCCCACACTAAAAATTCAATATGATTTTTCAAATATTGGGTTATAAGCATGACTACTCCTAAACATGAAAGATTTAAAAAACTTATTGCAAATTTTTAATAAATTATAAATTATTAGAAAATTAATTATCCAAATGTGAACAAGTAATAAATTAAGATTTAAACAAAATAAGTTGAAAAGGAAAAAGTGATTGTAATTTAAATATTATATATTATGCATTTAAAATAAAAGTATATATGAAAATAATATTAAAAGTCGGGTCGAGTTATCTCGGGTTGCTAGTACCTCAACTCAAGCTTAACCCTAATTAAATTTGGGTCGAGAATTTTCAACCAAGCCCAACCCTAATTATAAAAATGGTTGCCTAAATATGTAAAAAATCGGATTGAGCTCGAATTGTGTTTGGTTGTCTAGCCAAGTTTCACTTCTATTAGTGCAAAATTTATTAAATGGTCCTGAATTATTTAATACTTGGTGGACTAATCCAATAAAAATTAATGTTGAGAACTGTTGGTGTATGTGCCACGATACTTGTCGAAGTGGCAACTTTTTGGAAATAAGCACAACTGATCGAGGCTGACCTGGCATACCCCTAACGGGATCAAGTAGGCTCGAGCTACTTACCCTAAAATCTGAATTTACTAGTTGAGGAAGGGGTCGCTACCCTCCTTCTCCTGTGGACGCGCCCTGCTCCAGTCGGATAGGCTCCTCCCCTACTTCTCTGAGGTTACTTCCTACAGGCATAACCTCGGGTATTCCTCTCATCGAGCTCTCCCTTGAGTTGAAGGGATCTCGAGGCAAAAGAAAGAGCTCCACGAAGTCGAGAAGGCAAGACTTCGAAGGGAGGGGATCTTCTCCCTATCTTCAATCGTGAGAATCTGATGGCATTTGGACAGGTGGCTAGGATCCAAGGGGGCGCCTCTACATGAGGTCAATGTAAAGGGGAAAGGACATTTGAAGCCCTAACTCGAGCTTTAGGTATGGCAAAGGGAACATTAATTATGAAGAGACACTTGACAAGATTTGCATTAATTAAGAAACGCCATTACTCCTTAGGACCAAGGAACAAAGCACCGCGGTCCGCTTGTCAATATCCCATTTGTCAGAAAAGGAGACTCTCGAACCTGTGGGTAAGAAAGGGCTCGTTCTGAGGACCAGTAGGCAATAACTGAAGGGTAAGTCCTATAAATAAGAGCATTAACCACATTTTAAGACAGAACAACAACCACACTCAAGCATTCATTAATACGGAGCTTGAGTTAGTAAGGTTTCAAAGTCAGCCTTCCCTTTCTTAATCGGTTTCAAAGTCAGCCTTCCTTTTCTTAATCTCTGATCTCAAAGAATCCCTTCTGTTGCTTGGATCTCCACTTGGACACTGATCTTAATTCTCTTGGCTTACGTGGAATAACGTCCTCATCCTACTAAGAACTATCATCAACAAGAACTAACTCTTTATAGTATGTCAATATACTCTTGTGGAATCTTTTTCTCAAGAGTAATGATATAAAATAAAATTTTTATAGTTATTCTAATAAATAAACTCCAACAATGAATCCATTTAAAAACAATAAACTCTTTTTAAGTGCTTATTTCAATCACTAATTGTAATACCCCTAATTTTAAAAATGATAGTCTTGGCATTTTCATTGTTTTTTTAGCATTTTTAGTTGATTATTTGTTTATTTGCTTAATTGTTAATTGGTTGTTTTATTTGTGTTAATTGTTTATTTCTTTTAATTAATTGTTTATTTGTTTTAATTAATTGTTTCTTTCTTTTACTTAATTGTTGATTGTTTTATTTAATTACTTCTTTGATTTTTTTTTTTTTTAATTATATATATGCTTAAGTGGACTTACTTTGTTTATAATTATATGTCGTATAGTTCAGGGTTTTTGCTTTTATGAATTTATGGTTAGCCGACTTAGTCCTTCGTTTCTTAATATAATTGGACCTAGGTTTAGTTTTGCCTACAAATATATGTATTAAGTCTGCTTAGGGTTTGAGAACCCTATGCACGACAGTGGAGGCATAGAAGAGAACAGAGGAAGGTTTACATAATTGGAATTCGACGGAAACACTTAGGAAGACAACATTGAGATTTTGAACCGAAATCTCACAGGCAAGTTCTATTCTTAACTCTGTCCCTTTGACTCGTGTTCTTTACATGCCTAACACAATTCCAGGAGTAAATAATTGAAAAATTAATCTGGTTTACATAATAGACTCGATTAAAACAGTATGTGTTCGGCAGAGAAGAGAACAGAGGAAGGTTTACATAATTGGAATTCGACGGAAACACTTAGGAAGACAACATTGAGATTTTGAACTGAAATCTCACAGGCAAGTTCTATTCTTAACTCTGTCCCTTTGACTCGTGTTCTTTACATGCCTAACACAATTCCAGGAGTAAATAATTGAAAATTTAATCTGGTTTACATAATAGACTCGATTAAAACAGTATGTGTTCATGAATGAATATTTGTTTTGTTTTAAACTTTTATTGTATAGTTCATGTTTTAATTGATGTCGTTTAACATATAATGAATTTAAACAATTCTAGGATACTCTGGAACCTAGTTCAGACATCTAGGAACCTTGACAATGGAGGACAATAGGATTGGAAGTCGCCAGAGGCGAAACAGGTGAGTGAAATGGAAGGAGAGCCGGCTCCCTTTTGAAGGGAGCAGGCTCCCCTAAGCAAAGAGCAGGCTCCCTCAAGGAGGGAGTCGGCTCTATAGGCCTTGGAGGCGGCTCACTCCTTGAGGGAGCCTGCTCCTCCAATTTTTTTTTTGTTTTTCTAGCTTTCCAGTGAGAGGTTTGGCTACAGTGCTCAGATTTTGATGTTTTCAGATGCAATTAGGAGCTACACAGGGATATTTTTAGTACCATCTGAAGCCTTATTAAAAATCCAGAGGGTGTGATAATGCATAATAAATCATAGGAAATTGGTAGGTGGAACAGTATAAAATTTTTAAGTAATTTTGCTTACTGATTTTGGATGCGGATAATTCAGGTGGTTAAATCTTGAAATTAATATTGATTTATGTATGATATATTTTAAATCATGCCTCGGTGAATAAAATAAGCATGTGGATTCATATTTTTTTTTCTATTATGCTTATCAGGAATTAATTGATGGATTTCATACTCTATCTGTGCTGTCAATTATATGGATGTTGTCGGAGTGGTTTCAAATAAGCATGTTATCTTATATCTTTGTTATGCTTATAATGAATCAATTGATGTTTACAATTAATGTCTGTATTATCAATTATTGGACGGATGGATTGTATGTACCAGTATGGGACGATGACATACCAGGCATGGTTTAGTTTCAAAATACTAAAACCTACCTATTCTGGAATAAGGGAATGAATTATAATATTCTACTTATATTTTAAGTTTGATCAACTGAATAAGTTGAACGACTAACTAGATTGTTTGTTATGTTATTATATGCCAGATTAATAAATAATTGAATGACATACTTTGGTTTGGATGGACTTTAAATATATATTTATGGTACCGCGATATGAGCTTGAGACTCAGAGTCGACGGTTAGGGAGCGTATATGCATTGGGATGCATAACTGACTATGATAGATAGTGGTGTACCCTGTTAGGTTTAGATATACATGCCCACTTCGGGTGCGTTTTGCATGTTGCCTCTATTCGGGTTGAGACCACCTTCGTAATTCAGTGAGTGTCCTTTAGTGTGGATATATATATATATATATATATATATATATATATATATATGGAATACGTAGTTATTGTTGAGTTATTTAGGATGTACATACGTATCGAGTCTCTGCTTAGATTGTAGTGGTATAGAACTTGCGCGTGGGCCTGACCCACTTTTATTTTTTAGGTATCAGGCGGTTCCAGTCGTAGAGCTTGATCGAGCTGAGCAGAGACAGTCATTCCTTCTTCCGATTATGTAGGGCTGCTTCTCATATTTCAGTTATTATCTTTGGATTTTATTTTAGAGGTTTACATTTCAGTTTGAGATTTTATTAGGGGTCTACTAGAGATAGATTCCTGAGTTGTTTAATTATTGGAGAATATTTATAGAGGTTTTGGATTATTAGATTTTAATTATGTTTTTGGGGATTTTTAATTTAGTATTCCTTCAGCCTATTATTTTATTCTTATTTTATTTTTTTTGTATTCTGTGTTCACTTTAAATATTAATTGTTTGCTATCCCTCGGGTTTGTGCTCAGACTTGATCACCCGTGGCTTTAGATTCGAGAGGTATCATAGTTGGTATCAGAGCACTCCAGGTTCAAGTGTCTTTAGGATTTTATCGTATAAGACTTCCGTGTAGCGTTTTCTTTTTATTAGAGCTTAAGTTTAGGATTCATTGTATTCCTGTACGGTCCATTTAAATCATACTGATGTCTATCTTTCTATGTTAACAGCATGGTTAACACTGGAAAAAGACAAAATATGAACAGGTAGCAGAAGAGGGCGGCACGTAGGCAGCAGTACCTCTTACGACGTCAGCAAATGGAGGAGGAGCAGCAGTTGCCAGAATTTCAGGATGATGATGGTCAGTTTCAGGAAGAACAGGAGGAAGTTCAGTAGGTTCAGGATCAAGAAGTAGATCCAGAATATCCTCCTCATATCAATGACCTCATTGTTCGGGCTATAGAAGCAGGCGTAACAGCTGCACTCCGGAATCAGCCACAGCTTCAGTAGGCACCTATACCAGTACCAGTAGTTCAGACTGATACTTAGGAAAAGGCTAGGAGTTCTTTCACAAATGGGAGCCCACCTGAGTTCTCAGGCTCCACCGATGCGAAAGTAGCTCACCAGTGAAAACAGGACATCGAGCGACATCTTCACCTGGTTAAATGCACGGAGGTGCAGAAGCAAATGCTTGCTACCTTCAAGCTAGTTAGAGATGCACTATAGTGGTGGGAGTCAGTTACCATCGCAGAGGAAAGGATGTCATTGACTTATGATTAGTTCAGTGCAAGCTTTGATGAGAAGTACTTTCCTTATGCAGTTAGGGCAGCTATGAAGACTTAGTTCCTTAATCTACAACAGGGAAACATGACAGCGGCAGAGTATGCGTAACAGTTTACGCGCTTATCTCTTTTTCCTCCAGAGGAGGTGGATACAGAGGAGAAGAAGCGCAATAGTTTCGTTAAGGGACTGATGTGGTTTATTAAGCGAGTTATTTCATGTAATCCAGCCTACACTACTTATGCTCAGGTGGTGGACGCCGCTCTACAGCACTATCAGTTGACCGTGGACTTCAGACAGGCTCGAGGTGAGAAGCGGGGTGATAGAGACTCTGCTAATTAGTCAGCTGAGAAAGGGAATGGCAATGGACACCGACATAATGACAAGGGCAAATTTCAGGGACATCAACCTTGGAAGAAACACAAAGGTGGTTTAGATGCTCACAGGGAATGGGCACCTATTCAGGGTCAACCACAGGCTAATCAACAGAGAAGGCCATTTGGCACTTTCCAGGGAAGTTGCTACACTTGTGGAGAGTTTGGTCATACTTCCAGGCAGTGTCCTAAAGCTGGACAAGGATAGAGACAGCATGTACAGCAGGGACAGAGGGCACTTGTACCTTTACCCACTCTACAGGTTCCACGGATTCAGGGACAGACATATCCGGCATTACCAGCATTGCCACAGACTCAGGGACAGGCACCGCAACAGTTGCATTATGGTAGGGTGTACAACCCTATACCACAGGATGTTTAGGCACCTCAGGCTATTGAGGGTACGTTTCCTATACATAGTACAAATGGTCATGTGTTATTTGATATGGGTGCTACTCATTCATTCGTGTCTAAATCTTTTGTTGCATTATCGAGGATGACGACGCGAGGTTGCGATAGACCATAGGGTTTTTCTACACCGTTAGGCAATACAGCTATTTTACATGAGAGTGATGGGCCTGTGACACTAGATATTGGTAAACTCAGATTTCTAGCCAATCTATTGATTTTGGACATGCACACTTATGATGTGATACTTGGGATAGATTGGTTATTTCACTACCATACCCAAATTAATTGTTATGATAGGTCTATTGTGTTCACCATACTTGGACAGGATATATACGTCGTCGCTATGCCACGTTTTAACGGGGTTACTAGCACATATTTGTTCCATATGGAGGAGGAAACAGATGAGGAGATTACTGTGTTATTCGATAGCAGACCAATCGTACAGGACTTTCCGGATGTGTTTCTAGAGATTTCAGGGTTGCCACCTAGTCGCGAGATCAACTTTATAATTGACTTAACTCCAGGCATTACGCCTATTGCTAGGGCACCATACAGGATAGTACCAGTGGAGATGCGAGAGCTGAGGGATCAGATTCAGCAATTACTCAGCTAGGATTTTATTCGTAGGAGTACTTCACCCTGGGGAACACTAGTTCTGTTTGTGAAAAAGAATGATGGTTCACTTCGCCTGTGTATAGATTACAGGGAGTTGATCAAGGTTACAATTAGCAATAAGTACCCTTTGCCCAGGATTGATGATCTTTTTGATCAGTTGAAGGGAGCTACTTATTTCTCTAAGATTGATCTGCGTTCTGGATATCATCAACTTCGGGTTAAAGAGCAAGATGTTCCTAGGGCAGTATTTCTCACTAGATATGGTTCTTATGAGTTTCGTGTCATGCCTTTTAGACTGAATAACGCACCAGCAGTCTTCATGGATTTAATGAACAGAGTCGTCAGGGCTTATTTAGATCAGTTTGTCATTATCTTCATTGATGACATTTTGATTTATTCAAAGGCGGAGGACGATCATGCTAGACATCTTCGCACAGTGTTGCAGATGCTCCGTGAACACCAGTTATATGCCAAGTTCGAGAAGTGTGAATTTTGGCAGTGGGAAGTGAAGTTCCAGTAGATCCAGCCAAGGTTTCAGCAGTGGTTGAGTGGGGATAGCCTACTTCAACTACTGAGATTCGGAATTTCCTTGGATTGACAGGATATTATCGTAGGTTCATTCAGGGGTTCTCAAAGATTGCGGGACCACTCACTCATCTGACTAAAAAGGGTGTACGGTTTGTGTGGGATGAGCACTGTCAGAAAGTTTTTGATGAGCTAAAGCGCAAGTTGACATCTGCACTAGTTCTGTCTACTCCACAGAGCGGGATTGAGTATCTTGTCTACACAGATGCTTCTTTGCAAGGTCTTGGATGTGTTCTGATGCAGGAGGAGTGACCAATTTCATATGGATCTCGTAAGTTTAAGCCTCATGAGCTTAATTATCTAACACATGATTTGGAGTTGGTAGCTGTGGTCTTTGCCTTACGTATTTGGAGGCATTATCTGTTGGGGGAATCATTCAGATTATTTAGTGATCACAAGAGTCTAAAGTATTTGTTCACTCAGCAGGAGCTGAATATGAGACAGTGCCGATGGTTAGAGTTTGTGAAAGACTATCATTTCTCTGTACAGTACCATCTAGGGAAAGCGAATGTGGTGGCAGATACACTCAGTCGCCGACCCGCTGCTAGTCTTTCTGCTCTGTTCACTACTGAGTGGAATGCTTTGAAGACGGTGAATGAGTTGTCGGATGCTTTTATGGCTTGCATGGTAGTTACAACTTCTATCATTCACAAAGTTTTGAAGGCGCAACTCACGGATCAGCAGTGCATTGACAAAATTGCAGAGATAATTTATGGGGAGGTCCAATTTTACTATATTGGGACTGATGAAGGTTTGAGGTACAAGGGATGTTTAGTGGTCCCTTCTGCTAATGATTTGAGGAAGGATGTGATGACTGAGACTCACCACTCTGAGTTTTTTGTTCATCCAGGAGGAGACAAAATGTATCAGGATATGAAGCGGCAGTTTTGGTGGGCAGGTATAAAAAAGGACATTACTATTTTTGTCTCTCGATGTGCTACTTGTTAGATGGTCAAGATTGATCATCAG
The DNA here is from genome assembly GCF_030987335.1 of Cornus florida. NCBI lineage: Eukaryota > Viridiplantae > Streptophyta > Magnoliopsida > Cornales > Cornaceae > Cornus > Cornus florida. Next base: position 110,890,786 of record NW_026775580.1, on the reverse strand, counting down.
AGGCCGCCAGGAGCTCTACAGCCACTGCCTATACCAGACTGGAAATGGGAGAGCATTTCAATTGATTTTGTGGAAGGCTTGCCTAATTCCTTTAAGGATCACAATTCTATTTGGGTTATCGTGGATAGGTTGACTAAGTCAGCTTGTTTCTTGCCTATTCGCACTGACTTCACTTTGGAACAGTTGGTGAGGCTTTACATTTCAGAGATTGCAAAGCTGCATGGCATTCCATTGTTTATTATATCGAACAGGGATTCGAGCTTTGTGTCAGGATTTTGGAAGAGTTTTCAGCAGGCTTTGGGTACAGAATTACATCTTAACACTGCTTATCATCCTCAGACTGATGGACAGACTGAGAGGGTTAATCAGATCATGGAGGATATGCTTCGTTCGTGTGTTCTTGATTTCATGGAGGAGATCAAATTCTTCGTAATAAGGTTATCCATTTAGTGCATGTTCAGTGGAGTCACCACAATGAGGCTGAGTCTACTTGGGAACGGGAGGATGTCATTCGCTCGCAATTTCCTGCAATTTTGGAAGGAGGTAAGAGCGAATTCCGAGAACGGAATTCCTTTTGTTAGGGGGAAAGAATGTAATACCCTTAATTTTAAAAATGATAGTCTCAGCATTTTCATTATTATTTTCTTATTTTTTTTAGCATTTTTAGTTGATTATTTGTTTATTTGCTTAATTGTTAATTGGTTGTTTTATTTGTGTTAATTGTTTAATTGTTTATTTCTTTTAATTAATTATTTATTTGTTTTAATTAATTGTTTAATTGTTTATTTCTTTTACTTAATTGTAAATTGTTTCATTTAATTGCTTCTCTGATTTTTTTTTTTTTTTTAATTATATATATGCTTAAGTGGACTTACTTTGTTTATAATTATATGCCATATAGTTTAGGGTTTTTGCTTTTATGAATTTATGGTTAGCTGACTTAGTTCTCCGTCTCTTAATATAATTGGACCTAGGTTTAGTTTTGCCTATAAATATATGTATTAAGTCTGCCTAGGGTTTGAGAACCCTATGCACGACAGTGGAGGCAGAAAAGAGAACAGAGGAAGGTTTATATAATTGGAATTCGTCGGAAACACTAAATAAGGCGACGCTGAGATTTTGAACCGAAATCTCACAGGCAAGTTCTATTCTTAACTCTGTCCCTTTGACTCGTATTCTTTACATGCCTAACACAATTCCAGGAGTAATAATAAAAAAATTAATCTGGTTTACATTATAGACTCGATTAAAACAATATGTGTTCATGAATAGATATTTGTTTTGTTTTAAACTTTTATTGTATAGTTCATGTTCTAATTGATGTCAGTTAACATATAATGAATTTAAACAATTCTGGGATACTCTAGAACCTAGTTCAGACATCTAGGAACCTTGACAATAGAGGACAGTAGGATTGGAAGTCGTCAGAGGCGAAACAGGTGAGTGAAATGGTAGGAGAGCCGACTCCCTTTTGAAGGGAGCAGGCTCCCCTAAGCAAAGAGCAGGCTCCCTCAAGGAGGGAACCGGCTCTAGAGGCCTTGGAGGGTGCTCCCTCAAGGAGGGAACCGGCTCCATGAAGCTTGGAGGCGGCTCCCTCCTTGAGGGAGCCTGGTCCTCCAATTTTTTTTGTTTTGTTTTTCTAGCTTTCCAGTGAGAGGTTTGGCTACGGTGCTCAGATTTTGATGTTTTCAGATGCAATTAGGAGCTACACAGGGATTTTTTCAGTAACATCTGAAGCCTTATTAAAAATCTAGAGGGTGTGATAATACATAATAAATCATATGAAATTGGTAGGTGGAACAGTATAAAATTTTTAAGTAACTTTGCTTACTGATTTTGGATACGGATAATTCAGGTGGTTAAATCTTAAAATTAGTATTGATTTATGTATGATATATTTTAAATCATGCCTCGGTGAATAAAATAAGCATGTGGATTCATATATATATATATATATATATATATATATATATATATATATATTTTCTATTATACTTATCAGGAATTAATTGATGGATTTCATACTCTATCTGTGCTGTCAATTATATGGATGTTGTCGGAGTGGTATCAAATAAGCATGTTATCTTATATCTTTGCTATGCTTATAATGAATCAATTGATATTTACATTTAATGTCTGTATTATCAATTGTTGGACGGATGGATTGTATGTACCAGTATGGGACGGTAGCATATCAGGGATGGTTTAGTTTCAAAATACTAAAACCTACCTATTCTGGAATAAGGGAATGGATTATAATATCCTACTTATATTCTAAGTCTGATCAACTGAATAAGTTGAACGACTAATCGGATTGTTTGTTATGTTATTATATGCCAGATCAATGAACAATTGAATGACATACTCTAGTTTGGATGGACTTTAAATATATATTTATGGTACCGCGATATAAGCTTGAGACTCAGAGTCGACGATTAGAGAGCGTATATGCATTGGGATACATAACTGACTATGATAAGTAGCGATGTACCCTGTTAGGTTTAGATATACATGCCCACTTCTGGTGCGTTTTGTATGTTGCCTCTATTCGGGTTGTGTAATACCCCTAAATTTAAAAGGATATTCCTGGTATTTAATGTATTATTTAAATAGTATTTTAATTTAATTAATTGTTTAAATTGTGTTTTTATTTGATTAATTGATTGATTGCTGTTAATTTAAATTATTTGTGTGTATTTTTATTAAATTAATTGTTTAATTGCTTATTTTGTTTGATTTATTTGACCTAATTGGATTTTGTTATTTTAGTTGACTTATTTGGTAAATTATTTTTTTTATGATATGTATTTTCTGTCTTTAATTATTTAGTTGTATTTTTATTTGGCTTTTATTTATTTAAGGAAGTTAAGTTAAAGATTTTAGTTATTTAATTAGGGTATAGTTTTAATTGTATAATGGAATTCACGTTTGTAGCCGACACTGTTTTAAAACGTAGGTGTTGTTATAGGCCGACTACATTAGGGCTCTGTCTATAATTATACACGAATTAGGGTTTTAATGGTAAGCCTATAAATACTCTGTTGTGTCTTAGCCTAGGGTTTTAAAAATTACCAAAAGCTCTGTCACGTCTCAAAGTTACAGAGTGAAAACAGAGAGGGATTTTGTAAGGACAGAGCATTGCAAGGTTTGTCAAGGGAAGAATAGGGAGGACCAAGGAGGTGTAGTGGTGGTGGACTACCTAAAACCAGAAGAAGGTTGGATAGAGGGTTGTGTTGCCGGAACAAGCAAGGGTTGAATAGGCAAGTTCTTCTCTTTCTCATTCCCTTTTGGCTTGTGTTCTGTGCACCTAGATAGTCTCTAGGGTTTAATCAATTAATAATTGGAAGTTATGTGATTAATATATGTTATTGACAATCTGTTTGTTTTAAAATCAAATCTATTTAAAATTCGTGTATGTCTGCTTCCAGTTTTGTTCCTTTCAAGCATGATGAGTTCTGTTGTAATTTAGTTTACTGTACTGGCTTTTAGTAACTATAAACAAATCATAGGGATGTTAATGGGATGTTCTAAGACCTTAGGTACAGTATTGAAGAGGAACAGAGGGGATGGAATAGAACTGGGGTTACAGATTAGTTTCAGTGTTGTTCTTCAACAATGCTAGTTTAAATGGCTTTGTTTAATCTCTATAATTGATTTTAAATTATTGTGAACAAGTCATGGAGATGATATTAGGTGTAAATAGGACTCTTAAACTCAGTATTAAAGATGAACAAAAAGGTTGGAAGAGGCCGGAGACGGAAAAGACAAAGTAGAAGGCAGTTCAGGGCTCTCAAGAGGGAGAGAGCCGGCTCCATGAAAGAGGGAGCCGGCTCTAGGAGTAAAGAGCTGGCTCTAACCCTTTTGAGCCGGCTCCATGTTGTAATGGAGCTGGCTCCATGTGAGTTTTAGAGCCTGCTCAATGTTTTGAAAGAGCAGGCTCTTTAATTTTGGTGAAATTCGGATTTTTCAGCTACTGTGTGAACACTTGGGGTTCTAGAATAATTTTGAAACTTTAATGGGGGTTTACATAATTAGTTTAACATGTAATCAAAGTCTTGAATTGCATAAAATACCCTCTTTATATTAATGGAATTAACAGTGCGCTAATTAACAACTTTGCGTGCAGTTATCGGCTGGAAGGTAATAAATTGTCTAGTTTTAATTTGACAATTTAGGATTCTAAAACATGATTCTAAATTAAGTTTTAGATGCATGGAGAAGCATTTTAGTTAATAAATCAGACTTATGGATTAGTGTATGGCCCTGTGTTGAAAGGAATAAAACAGAGTACAAGTACGCAACTTAGTATGCTGTTACCGGATGGAAGGAACTAAATTGTTTAGAATAATTTTAACAATTTATTGGACTATAATATGATTATGGAATGGATTTTAAATGCATGATAGAGTCAATGATATATTAGATTTGATCTATGCATGTCTGGATGTTAGTTGTTGAATTATGAAATCATTCCTTACAACTATATGGTTTAAATGCTTGGATTTAATTGCAAATACTTGGATATTGGTTTTGGATTATAAATCGCTAAACGATTATATATATATGTGAAATTTTAATTGCTGAATTAATAGATTCTGTCAATTACATGGTTGTGGAGGATGGTATGAACCGGTATGGGACGGTGTCACACTAGGGATGGTTTAGCTCAAAACGCATAAACCTAACCTATTGGATTTAAGAGAAGAATTGTAAAATATTGAATCCTAAACCTTGTTTAGTCAGATCGACTGATTAAGTTGAAAGACTATCTGGATTAATTGTGTTTGTGTGTAGTCGGATCGACTGATTAAGTTGAATGACTACCTGGATTAAAGGTTGGTTGTGTTTAAGTCAGATCGACTTATTAAGTTGAATGACTAAACTGGATTAAAACTCTTATGTCAATTCAATAAACAATAAAATGGCATACCTTGGGTTAGACGGACTTTATATATATGTTATGGCACCACGATATGGGCATGAGTCTCAGAGTCGTTGGTTAGGGAGTGAATATGCATTGGGATGCATAGCTGGATATGATGGTTGAGGTGTACCCTGTTAGGTCTAGGTATTCATGCCCACCTTTGGGTGCGTTTTTGCATGTTACCTTCTACTCAGGTTGAAACCCCATTATAGTCCAGTGAAGGTCCTTTAGTGTGGATATATTTATTTATGGACTAGATAGATATTGTGAGGTATTTAGGTGTATCTGCGTATCGGGTCACTGTATGGATTGCAGTTAGATTAGAACTTGTTCGTGGGCCTGACCCACTCTTATTTTTCAGGTATCGGACGGTTCCAGTCTTAGGCTTGATCGTGCTGTGCAGGGATTATCATTCATTCCACCGACGACGTAGGATGTCTTTCCATATTTTAGTATTTGGTTTTATGTCAGTTGTTTACGTTTCAGCTGAGATTTTTATTTAGGGGTCCAATAGATGGATTCCCGAGTTGTAATTCATGGAAGTTTTGGAAGTTGGATTTTATTAAGTTTTATCAGGCTATTGAGGATTTTATATTAGTATTCTATTCAACTTTTAATAGTTATTTTTATTTCATTTTTTTTCATCTGTGTTCGTTTTAAAATACTTTAATTGTTTGATTTCCCTCGGGTTTGGGCCTGAGCCTGATCAACCCATGTCTCGTATCCGAGGGGTATCACAGGTTGAGACCATATTCGTAGTTCAGTGAGAGTCCTTTAGTGTGGATATATATATATATATGGACAACGTAGTTATTGTTGAGTTATTTAGGATGTACACGCGTATCGAGTTTTTGCTTGGATTGTTGTGGTATAGAACTTACGCGTGGGCCTGACCCACTTTTATTTTTCAAGTATCAGGTGGTTCCAGTCGTGGAGCTTGATCGAACTGAGCAGAGACAGTCACTCATTCTTCCGATTATGTAAGACTGCTTCTCATATTTCAGTTGTTATCTTTGGATTTTATTTTAGAGGTTTACATTTCAGTTTGAGATTTTATTAGGGGTTCAGTAGAGATGGATTCCCGAGTTGTTTAATTGTTGGAAGATATTTATAAAGGTTTTGGATTATTAGATTTTAATTATGTTTTTGGGGATTTTTAATTTAGTATTCCTTCAGCCTATTATTTTATTCTTATTTCATTTTTTTTTTTGTATTCTGTGTTCACTTTAAATATTAATTGTTTGGTATCCTTCAGGTCTGTGCTCGGACTTGATCATCGGTGGCTTTAGATTCGAGGGGTATCACACTAATTTAGGTGTGACAACATTGCCCAAATAGTAAAGAGTCAGACCTTAAAGTACTCCCACTAATTATTAATTAATTTAATTATTTAACTATTGCCAAGTAAAAAAAAGTCCACAATGATAATAAAAAAAAAATTGGGCGAATTGCAGAAAACCCCCTTCAACTATTAACCAGTTGTGAAAAACCTTGTCAATATTTTTGGCAAAAAATCCTTCTCAACTATCTTAAGGGTGTTTTTAACTGATGTCTATTTAAGTAATTTTTTGAGATAATTTTTCGAACAAAATTACCCCTTAACTTATTATTCTGCAATTTTTTTTTTCCTCTCTTCCATCGGACATAACCGCATCCTCTTACAATAGAAGCAACAAGATAATTATCATACGGAAAAAAAAAAAAAACAAGAACTACCATGTTGACAAAATAGAATAAGGGAAAAGATTAACAAGTTCTTAGTTGATTTTGATCAAACCTACTAAGTATAGAGGGCAAAAATACAAACAATTTCTTACACATTTTAAATATTTCTTACTTCACAAAAAAAAAAAAAAAAAAAAAAAAAGACAAACAATTTCAATTGGTAAAATATAGTCACCCATGCTCAGCGACTTACCTGACCCAGGTGGGGAGGCGCCCTTCCTAGGTCTTCGGGGATTAGTCGGTGCGAAACTTTGGATACCCCGGGTTATTCAAAAATAAATAAATAAATAAAATTATATATATATATATATATATATATATATATATATATATATATATCAGTCCCATTCAGTTGTTCCTGGTGTGCAGGGAGCAACATACGCTACTTTTATTTCAGTCGTTGGACTTCATCGAATGACTGAAATTGAAAACAACTATACTAGTTGTTTCTGGTTTTTTAAAACTCCAAAACTACTCAATTTGAGTATTTTATATAAAATTAAATACTTTATAATAAGGAGGTATTAATAATGAAAAAATTAAACAAATAATTCCACTAACATCGTGGAGTCCTTCTATTATGGGAAAAAAAGAAAACAATTCTCTTCGTACAATTTTTTTTTTACAGAAAACTTACATTTTTTTTTTTTTTTTGGTAGCTCTTTTCTCTATATTCATGTTCTGGTGAAATTTTTTGTCTTCAAACAGTGCAAGTTTGTTACTGCATAGTCGGGTAAATTTCTTGTAGAGGTTAGTATCTCACTTAACATACTCCTTTCTCGATGCATGACTATGAATAGCTTCACATGGGAGACATTTTTTTTAGTTCGTATCCTCGAGTAATCAATTTGTTTCTCCAACTGTTGAGGGTTTTTTTTTTTTTTTTTTTCCTAGCTAATATTAAAAATGAAAGAAGATAAAAAAAATTTTGGGAGCTATCATCTGGAATAAAATAATTCTTAGATTTTCTTCAAATATTACCAAGGTATCAGAAAAAATAAAGAAGAAAAGGAAAGACCTTCAAAAGAATTCACTTCTAATACATAAACCATAATAAAAACATCATTTTAATACACAAATATAATCCATATGATTAAATAGAATAATATCAAATTTATCATAGCATAATAAAAAAGTTTTGGCAGAGTTTAACGTAAAAAATTAGAATAAAAATTGCAATGAAAAAAAAAAAAAAAAAAATGAAATGGATAACTCTTCTGAATCAGTAGAAATAGAAAATGGTCTTTGATTGTATTACCTTAATTGTCTTTTCTGAGTGTGTGCCTTGTGTGCTTTACTCTGTATATGTGAATCCTCTCTTTCCTGTCTTCTACCGTGTTACATCCCACTCGTAATTTGTCTTCATAACTCTAAAAAGATATATTGAATCGTAGTTTGTATAAATGGATATGACAACGAATAATTTATGTTAAACACTAGCCTATCAAGGAGCAAATTATACATACTTGTTCATAGAGTTGTTTTGGAATCTTAATCTTCATGTAGCCCAAATTATCAAATTTAAATCATATAGACTAGTATATATAGTTTCAAAATAACATCTTTCATGTAGAGGCAAAAGTGTAGAAGAATTATTATTTTTTATAACATTTGGTTTTTTATTTATTTTGTTTGAACTCTCTAATTGCATATAGGTATGAACGACGTTGAAAAAGTCGAGATAGGAAAAGAAGATGAAATATACAATCCTCAAGTTGCACATGAGAAGAAACCAAGACAAGGATAAGAGTTCAAATCTTTAGATGATTCTTATAAATTTTATAATAAGTGTGCACGAGAAGCTGGTTTTAGTGTGCAAATAGATAAGAGTAAGAAAAAACAAAGGACAGGTGAAATATATTGGAAACAATATGTTTGCTTTAAATAAGGTGAAGTGGATGAAACTTACAAAAGGAAAAAGGAGAAAGAAATCAAGATGAATGAGAATCTCATAGATGATTTCAACAAATTAGAATGAAAACGGGGAAATATACGCGAAGGCTGCAAATCAAGGTTAATCGTAGTTAAGCGTGGAGAACATTATGTGGTTACTTGTTTCATTGAGGGCCATAACCATCCACTCGCAACCTCAAGCAAAGTACATTTATTAAGGTCACATAGTAACGTTTCAAATGCAAGGAGAAAATTGACTCAACAATTGGCAAATGTAAATGTACCCACATATCAATAGTTTGATATTTTGGAGACATAAGCAGGAGGAATTCAAAATGTTGGGTGTACAGAAAGAGATCTTAGAAACTATGAGCGTGATGTGAGGGAAAAACTTAAGGGTCATGATGCACACATGATGAATGAGTACTTTTTATCAGAAAAAGAAAGAATCATTCTTTAATTTTGGAGATTAACACTGATGAGAGTGATAGAATCAATTGATGTTTTTGGGTTGATCCACATGCAAGGAAGGTGTGTAACTTTTTTAATGATGTGGTTGTGTTTGATACGACATATAACACAAATCATTATAGCATGATATTTGTTCCACTTACAAGAGTCAACCACCACGGAAAGACAATCATTTTTTGATATGGTTTTTTAAGTGACGAGACTACTGAATCATTTGTCTGGTTATTTGAAACATGGCTCAAAGCAATGCCAAAAGGTCCTCCAAATGTTATTATCACTGATCAAGGCCCAGCAATGGCAAAGGCTATATCTCAAACTCTTCCACACGCCCTTCATATATATTATATCTGGCACATATTAAAAAAAATTCCAGAGAAGTTAGACTCAATTGTGTTCCGAGATCACTATTTCCTTTATCAAACATCCATATGGAAATCGGAGACAACTGAAGAATTTGAAGAAAGTTAGAAAAATGCATTGGAAAAAAGTGGACAACAAGGAAATAATTGGTTGGAATGATGTATGCATTACATGATAAGTGGGTTCCTGAATATGTCAATAAGTTTTTTTCTGCTGGAATGTCTAGTAGCTAAAGAGCAGAAATCGCACACTCATTCTTCAAGAAGTATTGCTCAAAAAATAATTTATTAATGGATTTTATTATAAGATTTAACAGGGCTTTAGGACACTTAAGACATGAAAAGGTGATTGATGATCATGTTGATGTCAATGAACAACCAAAATTGAGATCTAAAGTGCCTATGGAGAAACAAATGATGGGTGTGTATACATAACAGTACTTCCATAAATTTCAAGATGAGTTTTATGCTAGTGATGAATATAGATTAACTATTTCAACGGGAAATGAAAATCAATGTTCTTACGAGGCTAAGGTGATAAATGGAGGCTTTGAAGTGTGCCGAGTTGTGTATGATAAGATTAATGAAGAAGTTAGATATAGTTGCCAATCTTTTGAATTTGAAGGTATCCCATGTAAGCATATTTTAGCCTTTTTTAGAATAAAACAAATAATGTTTTTGCCTAAACATTATATAATGAAAAGATGGACAAAGTTTGCAAGGGTTGGAAGTGTAATAGGTAAAGATGTTGTGGAGATTAAAGATGTGCAAGTACCAAATTATTACAACTTGCATCGACTATAGTTGATGAAGTTGTTATCTTAGAAGAAAGGACTGAGCTACTGACAAAGACATTGGAAACAGTTTATGAACAACTTAAGGTCAAGAATTCAAGCCAAGATGCTGAAAATAAAGGGTTTGAAAAAGAAAAGCATGGGACGTGCCTCAACAAAGAACTTTTAACAATCCCTTACAAGTTAGAGCAAAAGGATGTGGTAAACGTTTAAGGTCATGGAGAGAGAAAGGAAAGTCAAAATGTAGGCGTTGTTATGGTTGTGGCAAAGTTGGACAATTTCACGATAAAAGAAATTGTCCGAAACTTAACAATAGGTAAAATATTTTCTTTTTCAAATTATTATTCACTTACACTTTATGAAATAAATTTTGACATACATTGTTTTCTGTTTTACAGACCAAACATAAATAGTGATGAGGATATCGCTTCCGAGTCTGAACATATTGATCATGACACAAGTGACTAAATTGTGTCAAAGGTTTATATATTTTAAATTATTATTTTTTGAAAACATGTTTTCATCAGATTGTTTTAAAATAATTATGATTTTGTTTACTTTACATATTTATGTATTCTTCTTTCTGTTATTATCATTTGTACAAAATAATTTAATATTATTTTGTTTTTCATCTAGGTACGTTGAAGGTGGATAGAAGAAGATTGAAGTTGTCCTTAACTTTTTTCTTGGAGTTTTATTGGTGAAACATGTTAAAGATTAAAAAAATTTAGTATCAAGACCAACCGGTTACAAGCTCGGTCACATGCACCCCCGACCAAGTCCCCCTTTTGTTCCACCTTCTCAGCAGCTGAAGTTACCATGCTTTCTTTTGTATTCATTGTTTGGATTTCTTACAAACTCTACAATCAAGTTTTGAATATTGATCTAGCTTACTATCAAATACATGAAACTCTTAGTAATTACATTTATTTTTCTGTTTTTTTAAGCTTGTTATTAACTAGAATGTGGATTCTGTTAATCGTTTTAATAGAATTTGCAATAATTCTTCATTTAGTACTTGTATACCCTTTCAAGGTTGGATTTCTTTTTCATTTAATGGTCTTACTAGATTGGTACTGTTTTTGTCAGTTTAAATCAATTGTATTTCAATAGTGAAAGGGCACAATCAACATTTTGAATTCCACACACCCTTCGTTAAGGAAGGTTTTTTTTTTTTTCAAATTTTTTTCTCTCTCCTTTCAATTTCGTGGTGGATTTTTTTTTTTTTTTTTTTAATATGGAAGGACTAGTAATTATGAATAAAGAGAAAAGAGCTAGAAAAAAAAAAATGTAAATTTTCTGTTAAAAATTTTGTACGAAGAGATTTTTATTTATTTTTTTGTCCTCGTAATAGAAGGACTCCACTGCTGTATCCAAACGATGTTAGTGGAATTATTTGTTTAATTTTTTCATTATTAATGCTTTCTTATTATAAGGTGTTATTTATTTATTTATTTATATAAAATAATTAAATTGAGTGGTTTTAAAGTTTTAAAAAATCAGAGTATAGTTGTTTTCAACTTCAGTCATTGGATGAAATCCAACAACTGAAATAAAAGTCACGCAGCTGAACGGGACTGACTGATATATATATATTCACCCATAAAAAACACACACACAAAAGGAACATAGACAATTCAATTAATGATAATTTTTAATTATCTTTTCTGATTTACATTCCTCCTACAAACACTAACATTAAATAATGGTTCAATGTTCTGCCATAATGCAATACAACTGAACGAAATGAAAGATGTAAATACATTATATATTTCATAAAAAAAAATCATGATTACTCAATTGAAGACTCAAAAATTAAATCAAGCTCAATAAAAGCTTTCAATTTGAAAAAAAAAAAAAAAAAAGCCCAAATTACTTGAGCCTCTGGTTTCTACTACATGAAATATGATAAGGTAGCCTTCCTTAGTTGTTACTCTTTGATTTAAGTTCTACAATCTTTCAAAATATGATAAGGTAGCTTTCTTCAAATGTTTTAAGAGGGCAACTCTGTAGGGAATAAAATTCAATTTGTAAAGAAATTTACCTCTCAGGTTGCCCAACTCTTTTTGGTCTGAGGAAGTGCGTCAAGGACGATGGCTTCACGGGTTTTGGTGAGAAGACGTGGTTGTCGATCAGTGGTGTGAGGCACCAAAATGCAGATTGGTTTGTTGAGCGTCGATGGAAATTTTGATTTTTTTTGGTTATTTCTTGCATAAATTTTGGCTGCAAATCCAAAAGATCGTTTCATCTCAGAAGGAACATACAGACCCATAGCTCTGTGCTTGGTGAAGCAGAACCGTCACAAGGCAGTTGCCGTCGAAGCCGTGGAGGCTCTCATCGACGAAGGGGTAATTGTCTGAAGAAAGAGAGAAAAATTTTTTTTGTTTGAAAATAGTCTTTGAAAAGGTAATTTTATCCAAAAAAAAAAAAAAAAAATTACTTGGTTAAAAACACTTCTTGGATAATCGAGAAGTGTTTTTTTATTTATTTATTATTATTATTATTTTTTTAAATTATAAGAATGATTTTTCAATTAATAGTCGAGGGGACGCGACCGCCCGAATTAAACAGAGTCTGATCCACTAACCTTTTAATAATTTCTTCTATTTAGTGACGTGGTCGAGAGAATCTCTCTCTCTAAAATTTTAATTGGACAATTGATGTCACTGTCCCCACGTATTTATGGGTATACATCAATCACATCGTGGGACATTTTTAGTTGATCTACACTTGTTTTATTGACCATCAGAGCAACCAGCGCATGGTTTTTTTTTTTTTTTTTTTTTTTTTCATTCTGTACTTTATATAAAATGTACAACCACGTCAACAACTTTAAAGAAAGTGTACAGTCACATTAGTAATTAATTATACATTTATTTTGAAGGTTCTAAATTCTTGTTGTGCACTTATTTTTTCATTGTACACTTTATAATATTATTATTTTTAAAATAATAAAATAAATTGTTTTAGTGTTTTTTTTTTTTTTTTTCCTAATAGTTTTATTCTCAACAACTATAATACTAACGGTTATAATTGTTTGCTCCGATTTAGATACAAGATTTTAAAAATATATATATATTAAATAACAATATATACTACATATATATTAAAAAAAAAAAGTGCATTACATAACTTCCTACAAATAAAATAAAATAATACAACTCAGGAAAAAAATATACATTAATACTTCCACACATGAAAAAAAAAAAAAAATAGTAAACATTACAATTAATTGCCCCTTTTTGCATAACGTGCCATAATTTCATTTTGTCGATCCTCGATCCATGCTTTCATCGCCGGTGTTGCAGCATCATTTGGATTTTTTTCCATCATTTGTCTTTTCCAAAGGCCTTGCTCTCGCTTAATCTCCATCATCTTCATTTCTTTTTGCGCTTTAAGCTCCTTTAATTTCATTTCTTTTTGCAACTCAAGCTCCAATTGCAGTATCCGTTCTTGCTCTATGCCCAAATTGAATTTCGATTTCATTTTTAAAGTACGAGATTCGAGTGCTAAGTTGTCCATCAACTTATTTTGCTCGGCAAATCCTTGAAACGATGTAAAAAATAAGTCATTTTACACCTCATCCTTACTTTTACGACCTTTCTTGGCAGCTTTTCGCCCAATAGGTCGTGAAGTGTCACGTGAACTTTCGTTAATGGCCGGTGAGTCGTCGTCGCCAAGGTTTACCGAACTTGGTGTTGATACTGCAGGAGTTGACTGAGTAGATAAATTAGTTGGGATTGAACCTGGTGTTGATGGAACTGTTTCGTAACAATCTCTAGGCTCATTCATATCAAGATCTATAACTCTCTTATTTGTGTTTGGTGTTTGTTGTTTCTTTATTGTATCACAATTTTGGAGCCATTTTGAAGATTTCCGAAGAAGATTCCAACAGTGCTCCAACTTAAATGGCTCCCCTTCTTTATCTTCATATAGTGCTTTTGTTGCCATGTGCTATAAAAATTAAACAAAAACTATATTTAGAAAGATTGTCAATTAAAATAAATATTTATTTTTAAGAAAATTTAGACAGTAAGAAATTTATTACAAAGTAAGAAACTTATGACGTCTTCAACGTCGTATCCACTTCGACATTGGTTTTGGATTTGTTGGTGGTATCCACTAAATTTGCTGGCTACTCGATTAATTATTGTGAATCGATTCGACAAACCTAACTGATGTTAGTTCTTCTCCACGTCGCCCATTTGGCGTTTGAAATCAGCATGGATACGTCCCCAATATGTGCCACTTTGTTGATCTGCACTTGTTATTGGATCTTCCCCAATATTAATTCATGTTTTGCATAACGCTTCATCTTCTTGGGTGGTCCAATTTTTCCTATCTTTCCTTGAATTAGACTTGAATTGAGAAGGTTCAGATTGAGATGTATATTGGGAGGAGGTTGAGATTAGATAGGAGGTTGGTATTGGGGAGGAAATGGGTACTGAGAAAGAGATTGGTATTGGGAAGCAGGTAGGTATTGAGAAGGAGATTGGTATTGGGAAGAAGGTAGGTATTAGGAATGAGATAGGTATAGGGAATGTGGTGGGTTTTGGAAAGGAGAGAATTGAGATTGAGATAGGTTTTCGGATTGGTAAAATCCTGAAGAGTAAAAATCATAATTGAATTGTGGTTGTGCTTTAGAGTTTTGCGATAAGGGTAATGGACGTCGTTGATCCATGGAGTGTTCAAAAATAGAAGTGTAGTGGTATTTATAGAGAATATATAATATTACAAACGGTTATATTTTATTTATTTTTTCTCAACAGTTATATTTTGCTTGTTTTTTTCCTAACCGCGATATTATGTCTGTCTTATTCTAACGGCTATATTATGTTTGTCTTTTTCCTAACAGATATATTTTGTTTGTGCAAATTAAATGACTCTTTTTATTTATTTAGAAAAAAATGATTTTTTTTTAATTAATTAAAATTTGACTATATTTACATTAATTAATTAATTCAATACACATACAATATTTATTTTACACATCATCACACAATATCACTTTTTCATTTTATATTATTATCACACACAAAGGCCCACACAATGACCCACCACGCCTGCTGCGGCTGCCCACTGTCAGGCGCTACTCCATTATTTAGCTATGGAGTATGGAGTGTGTAATATTGCATGGGCCCCACTTGTGTGAAATATGCATAGGAAAGCAATTGATTGTACACAGGTTGAGATATTGTACACGTAATGCTTACGCTGGGGATGCTCTTAGAAGTGAATAAGAGAAAAACAACTCAACCACCAGTTTAATGGAAATGGTATCCTTGTCTTTTCACTTTAAAGGAAAATGGCCATGAAGACTGCGTTTGATCCCGTTTATTGAGTAGAAAGGGTAAATAAAATAAATTTACTATCAAAATTAAAACACTTAATAGTCCACACATGCAATATCACATTTCACGTACATGAGAAGATTATCGGAAAAAATTCCCTTCCTTTTTTGTATGGTGTTGAATTGAAATCTAAGTCACACAATATTTTTAACAAGTATAACTCTTACGTTTCGAACGCGCTCTCGCTTTCTCACGTTATGCACATGTTCTCGCTCCAGTTTCCACTATTTATGATTTAATTTTACCGTTCTGACGCTTCAGTTCTCGAATTCGCTCTTATTTCTATTCCTATTTTATGTGACTTAAGTTTAGATACAAGCGGTTGATTCCGAATATATGTGATACCCCTCGTTTCTAAAGCCACGGGTGATCAAGTCCGAGTACAGATCCGAGGGATACCAAACAATCAATATGTAAACAAGCAGGAATAAAACTGAAGTAAGATTTAAATAATAATAAACAGAAAGAATACTAATATGAAAATCCTCAAACCTTAAATAATAATTTAATATAATTTAAATCCGTACAACTCGGGAATCCACCTGGTGGACCCCTAAATACAAATCTTTAGATAAATTTACAGAATTAAAATCCAAAACCATAATGGGAAGGAAATCCTATGTAACCGGTAGAGTGAGTGTCTGTATCTGCATCAACACGATCAAACTCTAAGCTGGAACTGGAGAATACCTGAAAAATAGGAGTGGGTCAGGCCCACATACAAGTTCCAATCTACTACAATCCATACATAAACCCGATACGCAGATACATCCTAAATAACTTGGCAATATCTACAATAGTCCATAAATATATAAATACACACTATAGGATGCTCACTAGCCTATAACATAGTTCAGCCTGGGTAGAAGGTGATATATAAAACACGCTTTCTAGCAGCCAAGTACCTAAACCTACCAGGGAACATTAGCTATATCTAGCTACTCAACCTTTGCGATATACGCACCCTAACCGTGATCAGGAGACTCAAGCTCGTATCACGGTACCATAAATATATATATAAATTCCTTCCTAGTGCAGAAAGATAAAACAAATATCCATTATGTCGTTCAACTGTTTTAGTTGACAGGACATGCATCCGTGTAGGATTTAACTGTTTTAGTTAATCCATTCCTTATGTATGAAGGGGTAGGACTTAGCTTTTTGATCTAATCCATCCCTGATATGTCACCGTCCCATACCGGTACATATAATGCAAATGATCCTAGAATGATGCAACATTTTTAACAGTTCATCAAATCATACCCACGTAATCCAAATAGTTGATATATAGAGTTTAAACAGTTCATCAACTTGCAATCCAGAATCCATCCATGTAATTAACGAGACAAAGTTTAATAATTCATCAAGTTAAGATCCAGTATCCATCGATGTCATTGACAATTTAATTCATTTAATTAAATTTCAACTAACCCATAGTACAGTCCAGCAGTTGACAATATTAACAATAGTAAGAGTCAATTATAAAGCTGAGAATGCCAAACTATAACTCAGAAAAATTCACAGTACTAACCAATAGTTGCTGAAACATAAAGAACAGTTTAACCATTAAAATAACAATCTCCATTTAATTAATGGAACCTAATTTATTAGTTCCTTAATTAAAATCCAACCTATGCACAAATAAGGTCTAATAAATACATGACCCTATTCTGTATCTAACATAGATTTTAGAACCATCCTCCAGTCATCTAAGTTGCTAAATTAAATTTACATAACTAGATACTTTACAATCGCCAACAATGTGCGTCATTACTTAAAACTCCCACACTTTGAAAACCTTTAGCATATTAGGATAAATTATTCATGATGAGTTCTAATATAGCATAATATCATATTTAGATTCCATGCAATAGTTCGTTAAATTTTTAAAACAAAACTTAGCGCACTAGTCCTTCCTATCCGTTAGCAGCATACAAAGTCGCTTATTTTTACACTGTTTATTCCATTTGCCCTATGAACCAAAATATACAATTAGAGGTATTAAAAACCCTTGAAAATACTTTTAGAATTCTCATTCCAGTCCCTAAAACCATTTAGAATTTCAAACTTGGCCCAAACAGTGCCCAAACAGCTCCAAAATGCATCCAAACGTGTCTTAACCAAGGGAGCCTGCTCTAAAATAAAAGAGCAGGCTCTATTATACCTAGAGCCGTCTCCCTAACCCCTTGGAGCCGGCTCTAAGAAGGGGGAGACGGCCCCCACAATTTGGAGCCCTCTCTCTCTCACTTTGAGCCTTCTCCTTTGCTCCAAACTCATCTCTGCTTCGTTCGGTTGCCTTCTGTGCTTCCGGCAAAGCTTCCCATCCTATCCCCAAACCTTTGTAGCATCTTTAGAACTCTATTTAAGTTTCTTACAGTCCTAGAACCCCTCATACTCCAGTGTAAATCAATCGACAGAAAGTAAACTCACAACAAAACAGTTTATGCAACAATAAGTTTAAACTTTAAAAAACGCATAACAGATTACAGAAAACATCTAGCATGCATAAAGTCCGTTTTTAAAAGTTTAATTACATTCCTGGAGTCTATATAAGATGCACAAAACACAAGTTTACAGGAGAGGAATAGACTGAAACTTGCCTTAAGATTCCGGTTTGAAATCTTCATCGTCGTCTCTAAGTTTCAGAGCTTCTCCAAGACTGTTCATTCCTCTAATCACTGCTCCAGTTCAATCTCACAGTAAACCATTCCTTCATCCTTGAAACGACCTTTAGTTACATTGCTGAAAGCTTTTCCCCAGTTTTCCTTTCATGTTTTACCCCTCAGCCTCTCTGTTTCTCTTTTTCTCTAGTTACGGGAACATAGTTTGTTTTTTTTTTTAAAACCCTTGCCAGACCTATAACTTATATATATATAGGCTCCATTAAAACCCTAATCCTAATTTCCATGACTCATTATATGACGGCAATACCACATAAACCCTAAACTTAATTTATAAACCATATAAGCCATAAACAACACACGTCAGTTAAAACCAATTAATCAATCAATTAAATTAAAACAAATAATCAATTACTTTAAAATACCAATTAATCATCCAATTAAATTAAAACAAATAAGCAATTAATTTAACACAAAAACAATGCTAATTAAACATATAGCCAAATACTCACACAAAACACAAAATCCAAATAATTAAATAAAAATGAAAACAAAATTCAAAGAAAATTTAATTTAAACTATATCCTTTTAAATATTAGGGGTATTACATTCTTCCCCCCTAACAAAAGGAATTCCGTTCTCGGAATTCACGAAACCTCTGAATTCTTTTATTTTAAATTCAGTTCCATTCCGTTGTAGATTCTGCCGCTATGTACGGCCTTCACTGAATTCCATATCCTTAGAGAAAATTTTATGGTACCGTTAGTTAAAAAATACCAAAAACTATCCTTATGTTGTATTACGCAACAAATTATCCTTACCCAATATTCACATCAGGATACTAAGTTCATAATCCTTTAAATGCCATAGAGTACACATAAAATTCCTACACATGCAACGCTGAACGTGTTCGTTATGTTGAACTATAGGCTATTGCCTAAATAGATACACAAAATCGATGAAAAGTCAATTTAATACGTAAAACTGACTTTCCTCCACAAACCACGTTGCTTTCTATATGGAAGACATCCCAACCAACCATTTCCAGATAAGAACTTAAAGACACGAGTTCAACCATTTACTAAATTCGACTACCGCCTTCAAACCACGCGCAATCCCCTACAAAAGAGAGTACATCTCTTCGATGTATCCTTAAAGATGACAAGGTCTTATTATATACCCTCGCTTCACGTCAGACCAACCAGTGAGAGGTCCGTACAACATACTATCCCAAAATTCCAAACATTGTCGCACTAACCCCCTTGTACCAACAACATCACAGATAATAACTGAAAAGCTAAGTAACGCTTTCAATGACCCATGCCAACCTAGGATATATATCCTAAGCATATTTGCCATGATCCAATATTATAGTGCGATTAAATCTCCCATTTAGAGATGCGAAGCATAGTTGTTGCTCCAACACGTTCAAAGACTCCATTGCCATAGCAGTGTTTAATCCTTATAAGAGATAACCACCTACTATAACTCCGTTATTAGTGCAATGTAGAACTGACATAATACGCCAAAACAACACCACTCACAATGATGTCCACCATCGAACTTGCTTATCCACAACTCTTAATCCATATGGAATTAAAATTCCAAACAATGTCGGTACTTTCTACCAACTATCTACCTCCTGATTAGTCCTACTTCCCTGTTGATATAGGAAGTGGCTAAAACCTCCAATGATATTCGAGCCTCAATTTTCCACCTTGTTAGCAGGTGATACACTTTGAGACAGTGATGTTCATGTCTCTATTCGTACCGTCTCACCAAGACGAATCTGGTAAGTCGTGCTGTAACTCATATCCATTTGACTGCACCGTAAAATTTATGAATTTTACATCTCAGTCACTCCGACCGTCCGGGAATCAGTAAGACATCTACCAAGCCTCCTTCAGTACCTTAAACTCCTCTGAGTAAAGTATGATTTCCTGTGGGGTCAGCTCAAATATTCTAAGTTGACCGCCTCCCTTTCCCTGGTAATAACAAGCGTTAATATTTCCATATGCTAAAACTCAATTACCTTCTCGGCTGATAAGATCATCCTCCTCCCTATTACTTTCACCAGATGAAGCTTAATGCAAAGTGTGAATCACCACATCTATCCATCCAAGCCGTTTCGTAATTCGTGCCATTCGTAGGAACTGATATCTTACTAGTTCCCAAAATAGACAAAGTGAAGCTGGTTTAATTTTATCAGTCAACCGATATCCCAACCAGAATTCTGACCCTTGTGTAGAATCAGAAATCTCTCACCCAGATCCGTGGAAACTACTCTGTCAGTCCCGCTCTAGCATGAGAAGTGGCCGTAAGGATATAATGATCTCTGACGGTCCATCTAGATTATTTACCAGACATCAGATTTTGAGACAGATATTAGATGTTCGGTCTCATCTTCAAGTCTTTAACATCTTACTTTTCTAACACAAGTAAGAGTCTATTAGACATTCCGTCTAACTGCAACCGTATATGGAAATCTTTTCATCCTCCAAATAGTTAACAATTTTCGAGTAACAACTATTTGTTGCGAACGGTAACCAAAAAAAAAAAAAAAAAAATTTCATATTATTTGTGTAAATGAGTGACTCTGCCTTCTCTTTGATATGCATCTCCAACACCTCCTCCTAATGACACTCCCTGATGAAAATAAAATTCTTGTTTAAGAATTGACTGATGACTAGTAAATCCGTCTTCTATCCTCAGTTGGTGTCATTCCAACAAGTACTTAGACCAGTACCAAAATCATCCTACTGACTTAGGAACACCTGTTTAAAATTTTCCTAGAAGATATTTAGCCAAGCCAGTTCCTCCGATAAACCAGCATGACGTTACAGCTTATCAAATGAATCTATATCATTTGACTCAAATTGTTGGTTTTCTTATCCCATCCTTAACACATACTATAACCACGCATGTCTAGGTTCATTAGATTGGCTAAAGTTAGATATACTTACCAAATCCTATGATCACATGCCTAAAATCCTAGCGTAATTAACGCTATTCCTCCAAAACAGTAGTTAACTGATCACTCACTTGTGTCCCCAACTAAACCGTATTCCCAATATTTGACGAAAAAGAAACACATAAAGCACACACAATAAAACACAATAAACCCCTACGTAAAACATCGTTCCTCCTAGCAAAGAAAATCTCTTTTAGAAATCAACTTTACCCGATTGGTTTACAATCTCCTTTCTACAGTTTCTGAGGTAATCATCCAGCCTCGAAACATAGCTCAAAACAAACTCCATTTGCCTCAGCAAATGCCAAAGGCTTAACCTTCATCCTCCTTATACACAGAATACAAACCGTCTAATGTAGCTGTATAAAGCAACTTAGATCGTCAAAACCTAATCCCCCTACTTCCCGGAACGTGCTATATAATCTTTGCTTCGTTCTGAGAAGAACTCCATCAGATTCCTAAACCCCTAAAGAGTTTCCTTTATCTACCTTGTTTAAAGGTAATACATAAGTTTAGCTATCCACCTCAACTTTATGAGTATTGTTCACTATACTATTAGCGAGCAAGATCACTTTCACGTGATCCTTGATTTTCAACATTCAATACCCTCTTTCTTGGGTATGTTGAAATCTCCTCCACTAGAATCCTCTTTGGACTCCTATTCCTTGGTTGTCTCCTCTATGAGAACAACTGAAATCGTGTTAGTCCCTTTATACGGCGACTTAAAACACACTCCTATATCCCTCATTGGCTTATACTTCGAAAAGTAGCGCCAACCGGAACTAAACCTTCAATCCCAAGTTCTGCTTCTGATAGAGAACTCGATAATGTACTCCTCTACTCCGTCGGGTCTGATTCGCTGTCGCCTTCGACCCCATCCTCCTTCTAGTGTCAACCATTCCATAATTATGGAATATAATTGACATCAGCTGCTCTTCCTAAGGAACCGTAACAGAGTACAACGAATCCTGATATAGCTCTAAGTTTTTAAGAGACGCAACGCGGAAGACTTCTAATGAAAGACACTCTTAAGGACACTAGAACCTGGAGTGCTCTGATACCAACTGTGATACCCCTCGTTTCTAGAGCCACGAGTGATCAAGTCCGAGCACAGATCCGAGGGATACCAAACAATCAATATGTAAACAAGCAGGAATAAAACTGAAGTAAGATTTAAATAATAATAAACAGAAAGAATACTAATATGAAAATCCTCAAACCTTAAATAATAATTTAATATAATTTAAATCCGTACAACTCGGGAATCCACCTGGTGGACCCCTAAATACAAATCTTTAGATAAATTTACAGAATTAAAATCCAAAACCATAATGGGAAGGAAATCCTATGTAACCGGTAGAGTGAGTGTCTGTATCTACATCAACACGATCAAACTCTAAGCTGGAACTGGAGAATACCTGAAAAATAGGAGTGGGTCAGGCCCACATGCAAGTTCCAATCTACTACAATCCATACATAAACCCAATACGCAGATACATCCTAGATAACTCGGCAATATCTACAATAGTCCATAGATATATAAATACACACTATAGGATACTCACTAGCCTATAACATAGTTCAGCCTGGGTAGAAGGTGACATATAAAACACGCTTTTCAGCAACCAAGTACCTAGACTTACCAGGGAACGTTAGCTTTATCTAGCTACTCAACCTTTGCGATATACACACCCTAACCGTGATCAGGAGACTCAAGCTCGTATCACGGTACCATAAATATATATATAAATTCCTTCTTAGTGCAGAAAGATAAAACAAATATCCATTATGTCGTTCAACTGTTTTAGTTGACAGGACATGCATCCGTGTAGGATTTAACTGTTTTAATTAATCCATTCCTTATGTATGAAGGGGTATGACTTAGCTTTTTGATCTAATCCATCCCTGATATGTTACTGTTCCATACCGGTACATATAATGCAAATGATCCTTGAATGATGTAACATTTTCAACAGTTCATCAAATCATACCCACGTAATCCAAATAGTTCATCAACTTGCAATCCAGAATCCATCCATGTAATTAACAAGACAAAATTTAATAATTCATCAAGTTAAGATCCAGTATCCATCGATGTCATTGACAATTTAATTCATTTAATTAAATTTCAACTAACCCATAGTACAGTCCAGCAGTTGACAATATTAACAATAGTAAGAGTCAATTATAAAGCTGAGAATGCCAAACTATAACTCAGAAAAATCCACAGTACTAACCAATAGTTGCTGAAACATAAAGAACAGTTTAACCATTAAAATAACAATCTCCATTTAATTAATGGAACCTAATTTATTAGTTCCTTAATTAAAATCCAACCTATGCACAAATAAGGTCTAATAAATACATGACCCTATTCTGTATCTAACATAGATTTTAGAACCATCCTCCGGTCATCTAAGTTGCTAAATTAAATTTACACAACTAGATACTTTACAATCGCCAACAATGTGCGTCATTACTTAAAACTCCCACACTGTGAAAACCCTTAGCATATTAGGATAAATTATTCATGATGAGTTCTAATATAGCATAATATCATATTTAGATTCCATGCAATAGTCCGTTAAATTTTTAAAACAAAACTTAGCATACTAGTCCTTCTTATCCGTTAGTAGCGTACAAAGTCGCTTATTTTTACACTGTTTATTCCATTTGCCCTATGAACCAAAATATACAATTAGAGGTATTAAAAACCCTTGAAAATACTTTTAGAATTCTCATTCCAGTCCCTAAAACCATTTAGAATTTCAAACTTGGCCCAAACAATGCCCAAACAGCTCCAAAATGCATCCAAACGTGTCTTAACCAAGAGAGCCTGCTCTAAAATAAAAGAGCAGGCTCTATTCTACCTAGAGCCGTCTCCCTAACCCCTTGGAGCCGGCTCTAAGAAGGTGGAGACGGCTCCCACAATTTGGAGCCCTCTCTCTCTCACTTTGAGCCTTCTCCTTTGCTCCAAACTCATCTCTGCTTCATTCGGTTGCCTTCTGTGCTTCCGGCAAAGCTTCCCATCCTATCCCCAAACCTTTATAGCATCTTTAGAACTCTATTTAAGTTTCTTACAGTCCTAGAACCCCTCATACTCCAGTGTAAATCAATCGACAGAAAGTAAACTCACAACAAAACAGTTTATGCAACAATAAGTTTAAACTTTAAAAAACGCATAACAGATTACAGAAAACATCTAGCATGCATAAAGTCCGTTTTTAAAAGTTTAATTACATTCCTGGAGTCTATATAAGATGCACAGAACACAAGTTTACATGAGAGGAATAGACTGAAACTTGCCTTAAGATTCCGGTTTGAAATCTTCATCGTCGTCTCTAAGTTTCAGAGCTTCTCCAAGACTGTTCATTCCTCTAATCACTGCTCCAGTTTAATCTCACAGTAAACCATTCCTTCCTCCTTGATACGACTTTCAATTACATTGCTGAAAGCCTTTCCCCAGTTTTCCTTTCATGTTTTACCCCTCAGCCTCTCTGTTTATCTTTTTCTCTAGTTACGGGAACATAGTTTGTTTTTTTTTTTTAAAACCCTTGCCAGACCTACAACTTATATATATATAGGCTCCATTAAAACCCTAATCCTAATTTCCATGACTCATTATATGACGGCTCTACCACATAAACCCTAAACTTAATTTATAAACCATATAAGCCATAAACAACACACGTTAGTTAAAACCAATTAATTAATCAATTAAATTAAAACAAATAATTAATTACTTTAAAATACCAATTAATCATCCAATTAAATTAAAACAAATAAGCAATTAATTTAACACAAAAACAATGCTAATTAAACATATAGTCAAATACTCATACAAAACACAAAATCCAAATAATTAAATAAAAATGAAAACAAAATTTAAAAAAAATTTAATTTAAATTCCAACTATATCCTTTTAAATATTAGGAGTGTTACAATATACCACTCCTCGAGTGGGTTCAATTGAGAAGGCACTTTTTTAGTTTGGAATATAAATGGGTTGCGAAATGGTCCGAAACATGTCCAACCCAAAATCTAATGTTGGGCTTGAGTCTTGAGATATGTTTTGGGTTGAAATGTTTTGGCTGAACTATATTATTTTGGGTTAAGCAGAAATAGCTTAAGCATCAATCAAAATCAGCTTTAACCAATATTGACCCAGCAATACATTTGGATAGAAAATCAGCTTTACCCAATCTTGACCCAGCAATACAGTTGGATCGGGTGAGTTTCACGTGCAATTTACTGTGAAACCCATACGATCGGACGGTCAAAAAGAGACGGTCACTACCAAATTTCTCTGTCTGTCAGTTTCGAACAATGGTGCCAATCACATCATCACACAGGCATTGTTAGTGAATGAATGATCAGGACCGTCCTGATGATAGTCTTCTAAAAGGACAATGAAGATTTGGCCAGGACTATCCGATCTGTGGATTTTGTTGTTTTTCTGTGTCACCTTTAAAATTCTGTAGAGTATCCTTTTTCATATGCAACAACGATTGTCAAAATTAGCCCATTGGGTCAAATGACTCAAACCTCAACTTTTTTCATATTCATTTGGGTGGGCCCATCCGTGGAATATGGACGAGGCTTGGCTCGAGTTGTTAAACAGTAGGAGGACATTTCAATTATGGTGGACGCCAATAAAAACATAGACAAGTTATTAAATGGTACTCGGCTAATAATCACAATTGGATATATAAGTTTTTTTCCAATTTTTTTTTGCTCATGTCTAATAAAAAATTCGCTTGGACTACTGGTCTCGTCATGCATATCACATAAATTTTTTTAACGGGTGTCGCTCTTATGTTCTGAGCGCACTTTTATTCTCACGTTTTACTTGTTTTCTTACTTCCATTCTCATTATTTGTGACAATGTTGCTTTTACTCTTTCGCTCTTGAATACGCTCTCTCTGCTCCCGCTTTACATGACTTAGTTCGTGACCATCTAAATTTTGTCCGCATAAATGGCCATGGAAAAATTTTGAAATACAAACTGGACAAGACCAATGTAAGTGGCCCATGGTTAGCTTTGAAATGCAAAACTAGACAAGCCAATGTAAGTCGCCCATGGTAGCATTACTGCACTAGGTATTCTTTCTAATGGTTATTTAAGCCTTTGGGGCAGGTTGAAGGCCATTTCTTCCAAAGGACCTAGATTATTCCATAAAAAGCGGATAGAAATATCATGAGATTAGAGGTTAAAGGGAAGGGATGATAATGTTAGTGGGTTTTAAACAGAGGCCGAAAATCTAAAACAATACAAGCTCTACTGATAGGCGCACCTACCCTTTTGACTAAGTAGTAATAAAATAATAATTATATCACGCCTATGATTCTACTTGATTCATGATGAGTAAAAATCAAAGTGTTAATTGGTTTAAAAGTTTTGTCCATATATAATCATCTCATTTGTTAGAATTAGTCAAAGGTTATTATGGTAAGAAACAAATGCATGAACTTAAATTAATAGACAGTAGTAGAATTGGTATCAACAAAAAAGAGTATGGGCCTATAAGTAAAAGTAAAAAATGAAAGGCAGAGAAAAGCGAAAGAAAAATGAAAGGCAGAGAAAAGCGAATAGAAATAAAAGAAAATTAAAGGGATAATAAGTAGTAGAAGTGGGAGAGAGAGAGAGAAGGACACTTCGCCTTCCTCTCTTGACTCTCTTCAAGTCTTGGCTAGCTAGCTGGACTTCAACCCATTACTACTTTTCTAATCTCTTGACTGGCGGCATGCCACTCTCTCTCTCTCTCTCTCAAACACACACACACACACACAAGCACACACAGCTTTACTACTTTTCTAATCTCTTGACTGGCGGCATGCCACCCTCTCTCTCTCTCTCTCTCTCTCTCTCTCTCACGCACACACACCTTTACTACTTTTCAAGTTCCTATTTTCCCAAACATCTCTCTATACTTCTTTATCTCTGTCTTTATTTGGGGTCTTCCTGGCCTCTTGTCTGGTGGGCATCTTCTCTCATGCCATGAAATTAATTCAAGTGACTCAATATGTATATTCTAGAGATCGACATGGTCAGACCTTTCCCATTATAAAACCAACCAAGTCAATTTAATTTATTAGCTTCCAAGACTACCCTCCTCCCCATCACTCTAGTTCATTGTAACCAGAGCGTACGTGTCCGTATAATATGGCTTATTTATTTATTTAGTTGAGAAAAAGGCAAAACTACCAATACCATGACCTAGCAGGCTAGCACCTACTACTAAAGAGAGATGAGCGGATATATATATATATAGTGATCCAAATATATAAAGGGTTCTCTCTCTCATTTATCTGCAGCTACTTCTTCATATGTGTCATATGGAGTCCATTTTCCTACTTGATGAAAGAGCTCGCGCCAACCTTTTCCACCACATTCTGCACTCTTTTGCCTCCTCCACTACTAGTTATATTTGCCTATGGTCCTATTTGCAGCCATCCAAGTATTTTCTCTCTCTGTCTCATTCATATATATATATATATATATTTATTATACACACTCCCACAGGGCTACACATTATATTATCACTTATATGTTCCTGAATATTATCAGCTGTTTACTGTTCATGGATGGACTCTACCATGAAGAAAACATACAACCCGGCTTTTCTTCTCCAGCTCGGAGCCTTTTTGATCAATATCGACAGTCGATATTCACTGTTAATGGGTAATTATAGAAATTTATATATATATATATATATATTCTACAATGAATGTCAAAACAAATTCTGTCATATATATATATATATATATGTATGTATATGTATGTGATGTTGTAATTAATTAAGTGCATTCTTATTGCTCTATATAATCAGGCGTGTTCCAGGACTTGCTTTCAAGAATAGTCTTCCCTACATTGAGATAAAGGAGGTGGACCTTCTAAGCCGAGCATCCATTGAATCACAGTTGCAATTTTATCAGGTAACGTGCACGATTATGGTTGTAACATTAATTTAATTTAATTTTGTTTCTTCATCAAAGGCTTTCGCTGATTTTATATATGTGTTTAATTACTATTGCAGGAGGCTAGGATCAAGGTTTGTTCCAACAACAACCTTTAAGTGTTAATTTCAAACATATATTAATATAATCAAAATTAAAATATAAAAATCAATTAATCATCAGTCTTCATTATTTTTCAATCTTTACTACAGACTGCAATATTTATGGGATGCAAGACCGGAGAGATAGAGATAGGCATGTCCAATGGCACCCGGGTAAGAACGGTTCAACTCAGCTTAACAGAGTCTTATTCTAATTAAACTTCTTCTTCTTCTTCATTTATTTTTATTTTTATTTTTTATTTTTGTCAATTGCACAAACCCTTGAATTCTTTTCAAATTTTGTCAAATGTTTTTAAATTTTTTTCATTTTAGTTAAAGCTCAATTGGATCGGGTTAATTAATTTGCAGGTTAACATGGGAGAGGAGATGAAGAAGTGGTTTGTGGAAGATTTATCTGGACAACCATTGCTTAGAGAGGTTCCTCTACTTCCAATCAGTCAAACCCGGCCCTCGTCATCTTCATCTTCAATGAGATCAGCACCGTCCATGGATAGCACCGAGTGCTCTCCTTTTCTATACACCACCAGTACTCCAAACACTAGCTACCCACAAGAAGCCCCCATTGAGCAAGCATTGGGACCATTTATATCAACCACAACTACTACGAGTCCACACAGTCAAGCCATTCAAGCCTTGAGCCAAATCCGAGGCACTAATCAATTCCTAACAATAGAGAGCGAAGATGCTGCAATGACAAAGGCCATTCTTGCTGTTATATCTTCTCCTTCTTCATCGTCTTCTTCTTCATCACATCGAAGTGCATTTCGGAATTATAGATCAGTTTTAGCCCCCTCCTCCTCGACTACTACTCAATTGACAACCAAACTTCAAAAACAAAATATGTTGAAACGATCAATCAAGTTCTTTAGAAGCTTAAGCTTAGTTATGCAAAACCAAGAACAAGGAAGCCGCCCCCCGAGCTCTCAGTTGCACCATATGATCTCTGAGCGGAGAAGGCGAGAAAAACTCAACGAAAGCTTTCAAGCATTGAGATCACTACTTCCTCCAGGATCTAAGGTACAATATTGATTTCATTATCATCATCATCGTACTTGCCTCATTTTCAAGCGAATGAAGGTCGATCACATGAATTCTCTGTCTCCATTCCTCTCTAGCTATTACTCGTTGTATCGCATAACATTAGCATTTTATCAACAACAAATGGATATTAATGTAATAATATATATACGTGATAAATTCATCAGCCAATTTAATTAACTCCTTTAAATTGATTTTAATTTTGGATTACGTAGAAAGACAAGTCCTCGGTGCTTACTAGCACAATGGAGTATGTGAGTTGTTTGAAAGCTCAAGTTGCAGAGCTTGCTCGACGAAACCAGCTGTTGGAGGCACAGTTTTTTCCTGCAAAAGAAGGTGATCATAGAGAAGTGATCAATGGCTACTCAAATGTAAGATTAGATGTTCAGGTTACAAACATAGCTGAATCCACATCAGAAGACAGATTGGTGGACTTGAGAGTGATTGTAAGAGGAGAATGTGATTTGTTGGATTTTGTGATTCGCATACTCGACTTCTTGAAGCTCGTCAAGAATGTTAGTTTGATGTCTGCAGAAGCCGAAACCAGGATTGTAGAATCCAGCCCTATCAAGCGGGTGATTTTGAAATTGAAAATTGAGGTATGTATTTTATTTTTCTTTATTTTTGTTAGGTAAGCACTCGCGCACATATTTCACAAATTAAGGAGCTCAAACTCCTCACTAAGTAATTAAATTGCCAAAAACTAGTACTTAAAAAGTGCCCTTTCTTTTCCCTCTCATATCTAACATTTTTGTAGTATTTTGTTACAAAATTATTAATTATCTCTTGAAAAATCACTTTTTATGATATTAAAAGTAACTAAGCATTTTGAAATTAATGATACAAAAAATTGTATGTGTGGTAAGTGTTACAAAATTATTAATTATCTCTTGAAAAATCACTTTTTATGATATTAAAAGTAACCAAGCATTTTGAAATTAATGATACAAAAAATTGTATGTGCGGTACGTGTGTTAGCGTATTGATTTTATTTTATTATTTGTATGAGTCGTTGTGTACAAGTCGTTGATAGAAACTTTTCTCAAGAAAAAATTATAAGGCCTAGTCATTACTCTTTGATTTTTTAATTTCAAATTCATAGTTTCTGAAAGTTTCTATTCATCTAATCTTTTTAGTCTAAATTAATGCATGTCCCATTAAAGGAAGTTAGAAGGAAGGTGGTGATATTGATTAAGTGAGAAGATTACTGATTCTTTTTCAACTTATTCCTTTTTATTTTGTTTTTGGTAGGGAAGTGATTGGGACGAGCCCGCCTTCCAAGAAGCCATAAGAAGAGTTGTTGCTGACCTGGCACAGTAACAGTGGGGCCAATGCATTTTCTGACATGTGAATACATTAGGGGTAAAAATCTCATGGTGCAGCACCTCATCGCTGCTGATGGTGGTTCACTATTTTTGTATCGACGATTATAGAATAATCACACTGTGGAAGAGTTTCAATACTTAGGTGCCTGTTTTGCAAAATTTTGGTAGCCATATATATATTTAACACCAATGCCCACAATACAAAAATATATGATCCCTTTTGGTGATTGAGAAATCCACCAATTCGGGGGTGAATTACCATCATCCATCATAGTATGCCGCTGCACCCTTGATCATATAATTCTTGGACTTTATGTGTCGCCCTTATTGACTGCCTATTCAAACGTAGACTAACAGATTAAGATTTGATGGACTGATTCAAAGCTGGTCCAACTTCAAAAAAAACAAAAGTCCCTTTTTTCAATCTTTATATCTACCAACTCAACGTAACTTCTATAGCTTCATATTCAAATACCATATACTTATTCATATACAGATTAGACACTTAGACTACTGTCTCTCTCTCTTACTCTCTTGATTAGAATCTCTCTCTCCCTCTCTATTACTCATATATATATATATATATACACGTGTGTATGACTGTATAATACTATAATGCATTATATACTATAATGCGGCGTTTTCTGACCGCTATGGTCACCACTAGTAATAAAAGACTAAATCTAGCTCTTTCAAGACCATGAATATTCTTTCTATTGATCATCACCTACCAGGTACCTCAATATTTTGAGCTCCCAAAACATCCAACAAGTCCAACTAATCATATGGTAGAAGGAAACCAATTAATTTAACTAACTCTTCTTATTTAGACATTGGAATAGTTTATTTTTTTTAAATGTGTAAAAAATCAATGAATTATCAAATAAATATATCAATTTCACGGTTAAACAAAAAGAGATCGTCACTCTACTAAAGTTACATATTTAACCACTCCTTGCTTGTGCCACACATGCCACGCCATTATTGTTGAATTGTCTTACAAGAATGGAAGAGCAAAAACAAAGTGGCTCTTTTTAAAAACAAGTGAAAGCAAGAAGTTGTGTTTAGCGACAAGGGAATTTACCAGTTCTGAACCACATGAACCAGTGTGGCAAATTAACACACCTCTAGTTTAAGCTCCAACATGAAGTACCTGTAAAACGACCCCAATGGAAGAAATAAAAAAATATATTGTGGCGCTTTTTCCCTGTATTTCCACTACTAAGATATATCATATACGAGACCAGTCTCTTTAACATACAAAAAATGCAGACTGGGATTTTATAGGAGTAATTAGCAATGGAGATGATTCCAGGAAATCAAAAAAGTTCTGCATTCTCTTTCTTTACTATCCCATAAACTCTAACTCACTACTACATGACCAATAATATATAAAATCGCTAATATAACTTACAAGGCTCACATTTGGAAACGTTAATGCTTGACCATTAGTGTCGATGGCAGGCGATTGTAAATTGAAGGCCGTTCCAGCGCGTACATCAACTCGTGTTCACTGATTTGATTTATGTGCATAAAATCAACTATCACAAGGCAATGGCAGATTCATCGCAGCGTTGAAAAAGGCCCATGTAATAGGTAAATTCTGTTTACATCTTGAGATCATTTACTACATTATGCCTCAACAGCAGTGGTTACATCTTCATCTGTTGTCTCCGATGAAGTAACCTCTTCTGCCGGTTCTCCGTCCGTTTCATCCTCCGTTTCCTTGTCTGGCTTGCCATCAATCAACTTCTCCCTGAGCTTCATCATAAGTTCCTCTTTTACATTTTCATTCTCGGCCAGATACACTTTAAAAGCATCCTTACCTCGAATACTATGACCATCTATATTGTAATGACCACCCCCAACCTTAGTGATAAGATTGTGTTTTACTCCCAATTCTATGAGTTCTGACTCCTGAGATATCCCCTTGCCAAACTCAAGCTCAAATTGTGCAGTTTTAAAAGGAGGGGCATGCTTGTTCTTTACAATCTTCACTTGAACTTCACTTCCAACAGTCTGTAAACAGAACAATATCAAATATAATGCATTGAGAGCAACAGATACACAAAAATGAATCACATATGCCAATCACAATTAATAAAAACTTGAAAACCTGAAAACCTTAGAGCCCTACAAGGAAACCTCTTTCAGAACATGGCTATCAAATAAAAGAAATCAACCAACACAAATATGTCTCCCTATATAATATTAATGTAGTAAGATCATTGTGATAATCAGATGATTTAAACCATTTTATTTATGACTTAGTAAATGAGAAAAACAACTGGCACTAAATGCAGACTGAGCTGCAAGAATGACAATAATGGAAAGATCTCCAGCCAAGAAAGATGAAGGGCTGGCAATCAGTCCAATGTTAATAAGGGCAAAGTCAAACTTGAATGATACAATTGGCCCCTATGAGTGATACTGAATCCTGTACTTTTGTTTGAAAACTATATTTTCGCTTTTGCTGCCCTTGCAGACAAAATTTGCATCATTTTGACTAGCCCACACAAGAGAAAATATATGCTCATGCCCATTGCCTAGTTATCCCATTCAATTAGGAACAGGGCAAACAGTTATCCCATTCGATTAGGAACAAGGCAAGGAGTGTGATGATGATGACGACAACGACAAACACATGTTTGAATGCAGAAGTAATTTTCTAAAGCCAACATGAACCAGATCAATGTATTCAAAATCTGATCCAAGCCTTTCTATTCAACCAAGGAAAGCAAAAGCAAGTCCACTGCTGGCTAATGAAGTTTCATGTGATCTAACAGATATTAAATTATACACCATCACTGATTTGTATTATTCCTTGAGTGCTATACCCAAAACCCCAGTTTTCAGATCTAAGACCAAAATTAAATTAACAAAATGATGGTTAATACCTCTTCTCCCTTTTTGACAAACCCAGTTCTCCTAATATTTAAACGCATTGAAGCATAGAACTTCAAGGCATTACCACCACAAGTAACTTCAGTTGGCCCACCAAATCCAAAAGTAGACAGCTTTGCCCTCACCTGAAAGTAAATCAAAATACATTAGGAAAATTTTATGATGAAATAGATACTCACATCTTGTGTGTGTGTGTATTTTTTTTTTTTTTTGATAAGCAAGCTGAATGATATTAAAGACGCAAACCCATTACAGAGTTGCATGGAGCATACCCCACAATCAAAGAAAGATCACAACCACTCCAGAATCACAAAAACAAAAGGTTTGGAAAACAACAAGCCCATAGGAAACTTAGAAACAAAGCAGCAAGAAAGAAAAGCTACACAACAAAGCCTAAAGGAAGAATTAACAGAGAACAATGGAAAATAAAGCTCCAAGAGAGATGCAAGCTGCTACAAAAAGATGAACAGGGAATCAACCCAAAACAATCAAGAGACCACACCTCTGTTACATGGACTCTTCAAAAGTAGTGAAGTACCCGTGTCGGACACGTATCCCTCGGACATGAGTATGGGATATGTGTCCAACACTTTTGGTTGGACATGTACTTAAAAAGCATATCTTATCATTTGATTACATTATGTTATTATTAAAAAATGAGTTAAATGCCGATATTGAACATTATATTAGATAAAAATATTACTTTACTCTAGAAAATAAAACAAAATAATTAATAAAATTAATATTTAGCCGTGTCCATGTGTCCTGTTTGGAGATTTGACACGTCCGACGCATAGATACATACCCGTGTCTGACACCCATACCCGAGTCCATGTAACAAGAGACCAGACTAAGAGGCCATAAGAAAAGCTAGAACCAAACTGAACAACCCTCTATATCAAGGAAACTGGAAGCCAATAGCTCGACCATAAAAAGCAGCCCCCAAAAAAACTTACGAAGGCATGAGAGAAGGCATTCAACTAAATAGAGTTTAAAAAATTCAGCAGGTAAGTTCCAGCTGAGTTGAATGTGCTTATTCAAATCAGAAGCAATAACTCTTCTGAAACTAGCCAGCATAAGCCTCACAGAGTCTTCAATCATCCTAGTAATAGCAAAAGGGTCTTTAGCAGAATTAGCAAACTGTCTACAATTCCTCTCAATCCAAATATGGTAAAACTGTAGAAGAGAGAGCCAATTTGCAGAGAGTGGAATGAAAAGAACTGCCTTTAAACTGAGTAGAGCTCAAGAAACCCAAAAACTCCAAGAGGAATACGAGGCAGAAAGACCACATTTGGATCTGATTTGATGACATATACAGCAAGGAAAGTAGCACTCAAAAAACAGGTGATTGTGGTCTTCAACTTGGCTGGCACAGAAAGTAGAAGAAGCACTAGCAATGCATCCATGACTAAGTAACCTGTCTTGAGTAGGCAATCTGGTAAGAATGGCCAGATATAAAATAAATAGAACCTTGGAACATGACCCTTAAACCAAGGCAAACGTGACCGAGGAACTTTAGGAGAATGAGGTTTAATAAAGTCCCAAGCAGTCTTAGTAGTGAACTCATGAGAAGGAGAGCATGTCCAAATAACAGTGTCCATACATGTGATGTTCTTCATTATCTTATAAACATATGATAATATATATTATGTAAAGAGATAAGATAAGGCTAAAAAGTCAGAAAATAAATCAGCAACTTGGTTTGCATTATAATTAATTAATTTTACTTTAATCTCAGTTAAACAAAAAAGTAGATTGTTATGTCAGTTAAACCACCCCTTTTCTTTCACCAAAAAAAGCAAGAGACAGAAAGAGAACCATCCTTTCTCACAGCAACAAAGAAACCAAGTGTATCTCACGTGGTATCATAATATCTTCCCACGGTGCTAACCCAGGTTAAAGTCCCTAAACGTACATCCATATGAAGTTTTGTAAACAAAAAAATAATAATAGAAAATATTATCAAGGAGAAGATAGTTCGATCTAGACTCTAAACTTGATAATACTAGGATGGAATCCAAACTACATGTCAAGGACCAAGGTAGGACAAAATGCCAAAAATCCTATACAAAAAAGAAAGGAATAATTTTCCTGGCCATGCTGGAATCACTTGGAAAGGTTGACTAAAGAGACTTTAGAAAGCTGACATTGCTACCATTACAATCATGAGTTAGCAAAGAATGTTCAAAAACCTTCTCCGAAGCAGTTGAACAGATAGTTTAGGGCAATTAGAATGAAGTTCATGAAGTTATACGGATCACAGAATGGAATCAAATTTGTAATACTGATACCTGATTTATAAAGATCAGAATAGTTTGAGACATAGATAAGGAGTGGCTCAATTTGCGAAGTGCCTGGCTCATCAGTCTAGCTTGCATTGCCATGTGCGCATCACCCATCTCACCATCAAGTTCACCTTTAGGCACAAGGGCAGCTACCTGCCAGTCAAATTAGAAAGAAAAAAAAAAATTCATAAGCATAGAAGATCCAAAATTGGGGTATGAATTTTCAGTCAATAAATCGACTCAAATCAGACAGCATGAATCATCTGGTTCATACTTTAACCCATCACGTTGAGTGTTAAATCTATATATGTACTGCACAGCAGCATAAAAACAAAAGGCTCTTTCGAAAAAGATCTTCACAACAAGGGTATCTACAAGATATTTGATCAGTAAAACATCTTACTTACACTGTCCACAACAACAACGTCAACCGACCCACTCCGGATAAGGGTATCTACAAGACTAAGAGCTTGTTCACCACAATCTGGTTGCGAGAGAAGCAAATTTTTAGTGTTTACCCCAATAGATTCAGCCAGTGTTGGATCAAGAGCATGCTCAGCATCAACAAAAACACAGTAACCTACAAAAAGAAAGAGAAAATATATATTAACCCTAGAAGAAGCTGATGCTAAAATCCACCACAATTCCAAAAACTTCTCAGAAAAAATTGAAAAAAATAATTTGAGGATAGTCAATTAAAAAATTTGCACAAGATTCCAACTTCCAATTTGTTTTTCACAATTATATTTATGAAATCATGAACCAGAAACCTGTGAATGTGATGGGTATACATTAGTCTTTTTCTAGAGAATCCAGATATCAGTTGATTAAATTGGATATGAGCCTCCCAAGATCACATCCAAAAGATAGGAAATACTACCAGCATGTCCTTTACAACCACAAATACCAACCCATCTTCCATAGAAAATACAACTAAATATTGTTTTATTAGTGCATTAGATACATATAATAATAACCAATGCATGCTTTCTCCTAATTGATATGACAGATGCAATAAGAGAAGAAAAGGCACTCTTCTAGGGATTTCTAGGAGTAACCTCCTTGCTTTTGTGCTTGGGCAATTATATGTAAGGCAAGCGTTGTTTTCCCAGAAGCCTCTGGACCATATATCTCCACAACACGTCCCTGCAAGAATCCAATTGAGGAAATGCATAAGCAGCAAAGATAGCAGACAGCAATGAGGACAAGGTTCTCTCTCTCACCATCTATTGTAAGGGTGTGTATGCATCAATTTTTATATGCATGTAGGGCATGCCCAAGTATAACATAGCAAGAATTGAAATATAATTTAAAGAAATGGACATTGACAAGCTGGGAATTGTTGAACCCCCAAATGGTGAAAATGGGGCTTTATGAATGATAATTAAACTAGCAATAATACATTTTCAGAAGAGTAATGAAATATGTGTAACATACATTACGAATTATCAGTTTTTGGTGACCATATAGGGAAAAGAGAAGGAAGATAACAAGTAAAGCAAAACCTGCAAATATTCCAAAATATAATCACCGGACACATTTGCAATTTACACTCCAAGAACAAAAATATTAAAATTTCTTTCAACGGGTGGGTTACATTTGTACAAACTTATTTTATTTGAAAGAAAATGCACTAATGCTAATCAACAAAAATATCAGTGATGGATATATCGGAGAGTTGTACATAAAATGGAATATGCCTTGTGACCAAAGCAAACAAAGCTATGACTTGAAGGGAAAAAAAAACACCCCAAATATTGCAAACAAGAAGTTGTGCCACCAAAAACTTCTGTCCAACGCTTGTTACATAAGAATAAATATTGAATGGAATGATTTAGATAAAAAATAAAATCTTAGTCAATAAAAAGATTCTCCTAGTACTTGTTATATGAAAATTTGTGGCATGGAAAATGAAAAATCAGATGCACTCCAAAGATTACAAGATACCTTCGGAACACCACCAATTCCCAATGCAATATCCAAAGCAAAAGATCCTGTTGACACCACTGGAACTTGTTTAGGAGAGGCAGACCGGCCAAGCCACATGATAGATCCTTTTCCAAATGCGGCAGTGATCTGATCCAATGCTAGCTGTAGGGCCTGATCTTTCTTGGACATATTCTCGTCAATTGAATCACTTCCATCCGACTTTGATTTCTTTTTAGCTTCAAAAAAGATGGAATTAAGATAAGAATATCATTAGCTCATAACAAGTGCAGATTGAACGAGTTACATACACATTTTGTTTCCAACATTAAACAATGAACTTCCTCCCATACAAAATGTATCTTGTTAGATATGCCTTGTGATACATGAGCGCACACAAGATACAAGTAATTTTACATCATGCAAGTCAGTTAAGCAAGTAAATCAGATCTTTGGGTGGGGGGTGGGGGGGAGGGGGTCGTCATTTGAGGAACAGCACCTTTAGCAGAAAAGTTGCACAACTGGAAGGATGTCCCTAATGCTCCTTTTCTAATACCCTGCAAAACTAACAGTAAAAAAGTAAGGAACAATTTTATACTCATAAAAGGATAAACCGTCTTAGCATCTTTTTCTCATTCTAAAGATCAGCAATAAGTAGTTGCATGTAACAGAAAGCATGAACAACCCATAAACACCACAATTGTTGGTGTTTCATGTTTTCTCTCCTCTCAAATTTTTGAATCTTATTTTCTTTGCGTTTTTCAATTTTATAGGTTTGGCTTGTGACTGAGTTCATTTTTGACATTGCTGGCACAAAACTCTATTCCCCTGCAACCAAAAACAGCTGAGCAAATTTGTCATACTAAATTAACGATCCGAGAGCATAACAACACTTAACGAACAAAGTTCAAATTAGTTGTTTGACTGATATCACATGGTGTACAGTACCTTTCATTCTAATTTATCTTAATAATTGATAGTGAATGGATAATATGCAGTTGTAAAAGAGGCATGAGGAACCAATATTTTAGTCTTAAAAATGGTACTAAATTGAAAATAAAATCTAAAATTCGATTTCTGAACTACCCTTTAACTACTGGGGTATTTCCCTCCTCCTTCCAAATGGAAGGTTGAGGATTAAAGGCAATGGTGGGCGTGTGTGTGAATAACTTACCTACCAAAAAAATAGAAATAAAAAATCAAATTTTGATAGGAACAAACTAATTTTCTAGCTCTAAGTCTGATTCATCATCATCTATCTTCATCCTTGCCTCAATCCCATGTGAACGGGGTTGGCTCACTCTAAATCTGATTAATCCCATAAAAGCTATCCAAACAACACGGTAAGATCATTGCATATAAATTTAATATCAATGAGAGAGAAATTGACTCCATCAGTTTAAGCGTCTGAAAACCGCGTAACAAACTAAGCCATGTTTTGATCAAGTACTTTTCATTTTTCTTTTTTAGAGAAAATAAAATTCCAAAAAAGCAAAAGCGAGCTCGAGGAGTAGCAAGAAAATGATAATCGTAGTACCCACTAAAAGAAAAAAGCATTAAAAACGATAAAAGGGTTGGTGTGAAAACGATTACCTCAGTTGAAAATAGAGACTGTTTCAGTGAAGAAGAAGCGTTTCGAAGAAGCATCCTCGCCATTGGAGTCTGTGAAAGGTTTTGAAACCCCTCACCGGCCAAACGCCTCTGGAGATATGTATAGATTAGAGAGAGAAGGAGAGAGTACTGGTTTTTTAGGGTTTAAGGTTTTTCCCTCCTTTTTGAACATTTGTTGCGGATGCGGAATGAAATTAAAGAATTACTACTAGTAGTATAATAGCAGGTGTTTAGATGCGGAATGAAATTAAGAGGCCATGTTTTGTTATTTATTTATTTTATTTTATTTTTTTTAATATCAGGTTCACCCTTCATTTTTATTCCCTCATTTGTTTGACCCAACTTTTACCCAATACATTATTTTTTATTGTAAAAATAATTACATAAGAAATTAAAAAATATTTTTAGAATTTGATTGATGTAAAAGAGAATACATTCATTTTTAAATTAGGTCAATTGTTATACGGAAGAAGAAAAAAATGCTATATGGATAGAGTGAAAAAATATGAGTATATATACACCTACATATATACATAAGTATATATACGTATAAATGCACTATAATTCAATGGGATATATGTCATTTTATTTTTATAGAGTCATATTTCCACAAAACACAAGTCTATTATTATTATTAATATAATTATTATATATTACTTTGTTCCTAACAAATAACTCCACAATACTCTTTTGGGAGATTCGAATTCTAACTTCTACTTTGAAATCCAAAACTAAAATACCTAAAAAATAAAATAAGCACCAGAGAATTATTTTGTTGAATACATTCCCTATTAAATGTTTTATATCAAAACAAACTGAAAACAAAATTTAAAAAAAAAAAATAAAACTTAAAAGAACAATTTAGAAAAGTAGAAATTTAAAGCATCTCAAGTTAACATTTTGGTGCTGTTTGATAAATAAATTTATCATTGAATATTAAAAATTTTAAAAGATATTTATTTTTTAATTACTAGTTAAAAATTTTAATACATAATTTTCAATTTTATCATACAAGTCAGCAACTAAATAGTTTAAAAACTTGTTATCAGATGATTAGAAAATTGTAAATAAATAAATTTAACAATAACTTGCAATTTGATTTAATTTTTTTTTTCTTTGAAATAATTTCTCAATTGCAATAGAGATTTTTGTCCCCACACATACTACATAGAGAAATAATTGAGTATGTA
Organism: Cornus florida; assembly: GCF_030987335.1. Lineage (NCBI taxonomy): Eukaryota > Viridiplantae > Streptophyta > Magnoliopsida > Cornales > Cornaceae > Cornus > Cornus florida. Next base: position 110,850,319 of record NW_026775580.1, on the reverse strand, counting down.
TGAATTAAGTGTGAATGCCACCCAATTGAGTACCTTCTCCCCTGATATACCGAGTGACCCAACCAACAAATTTTGAGTCATTTTCTTTTAACATATATATATTTTTTTTGGGGCCTTAGAGTGGCAAACGGAGAGTTTTCACAACTGCTTATCATATGTAAATGAGTAACACTTGCATCCTGTTCATCCACCCTGCTGACGCGGCCTTTCTTTCTGTTGACACCTGTCCAAAATTAAAAAATAAAACTTGGGTAATACCCATTTGTGAAGGTTAAACCCGTTTCTCCCTTTTATCCTACTCTTCGCTGGAATATCAGAACCACCACCTCCAACTCTACCACCACCACCACCACCACCACCATTATCATCTCACTTCTCCACCACTGAGTTAGAAACTCCTCCAAATAACTTGTTTCAATGTCCGGCCGGACCTGAACTCCTGCCAAACACACGCCATTGTTGGTGCGTTCGAAAGACCTGGGTTGTCCAAAAAATCAAACCCAGATCTTCAATTTCTCAAAAAAAAAATAATAATAATAATAATAAATAAATAAATTATTACAGACATATATAATTTTCCCCCAAATTCATAACTAAATACGAATGTTCTTTCTCATATCCGTCTTTGGATACTAGAGCTTGTGCGATTAAAGCGTAAAGGACAAAGTCATATTCTAACCATTCCGCAACCATGGACTAACCCATCTTCAAGACGTCAACCACCCACCACCTTCACCATCACCGCCACCCACCTCAACCCCTTACCCACCATCGCAAACCCCAAATTCCAAACTGTTGTTTCTATGTTCCCAAGTGGCGTTGAAATCACCAGTTGTATCGTACTGTTGTTGAGTGTAGGATTGTGAATGAGAGTGTTAATTGTTTGACAGAACAAATTATATTGTTGTGTTGCGTCTCTGACAATGTAAAAGTAGTGATCAAATCAAATGGATTAGTCAAAATTTGCCAAATTAAGGATTTAAAAGAGAAGAAACAGTTGGACTCATGAAGAAAAAGTCTCAATTTGGCGTTTTTCTTTGCCGAAGAAGACGAACGGCTGGTCGGTGGTGGTTCACCAGAATCTCTCTATATATATATATATACATACACATAGATTTCTTTTTTTTTTGTTGCATAACATTTATATATCTGAATGCCTTTGGCTTCGCATTTGGAGAATGTAAAAGTAGTGATCAAATCAAATGGATTAGTCAAAATTTGCCAAATTAAGGATTTAAAAGAGAAGAAACAGTTGGACTCATGAAGAAAAAGTCTCAATTTGGTGTTTTTCTTTGCCGAAGAAGACGAACGGCTGGTTGGTGGTGGTTCACCAGAATCTCAATATATATATATATGTATACATACACATAGATTTCTTTTTTTTTGTTGCATAACATTTATATATCTGAATGCCTTTGGCTTCGCATTTGGAGAGGTATTGAGAGAGAAGGGAGAAACGGGTTTAACCCGTACAAATGGCATTACCTATGTTTTTATTATTTTTTTAATTTTGGATAGGTGTCAGCAGGGAAGAAGGCCACGTCGCTGCCCAGGATGCAATTATTAATCGATGTAAATACCCAAATAAATATTGTATACTACTTTCCCCAGTACGTAGGAATCGAGATCGAGAGAGAAACAACTGAAGAATGCTTTCAAAATAAAGTACCAAGTTTTTGAGATTTTTTAAACCATAAAAAAAAAAAAAAAAAGTTTTTGAGATTTCATGAATTTCTTGATAAATGAAAATTTCAAAAAAGGCCAGAAAGACCAAAGAAGAATGGAACACGCTCACAAAATATAGGTATACACACCATAAGTTTCAATTTGCATCAGAATCCACCTGACAAATCATGGAACATCTCCAACTATCTACTAGAACACATTCGCAAAACCAAAAAATGAAGAGGGACTCTTATAACTAATAAATAATTCTGAATATATAATGAACGGAAAGTAATACCCAAAACTGATCGCTCAATTATGACTAATAAATAATTCTGAACGAAAGTAACACCCAAAACTGATCGCTCACCCCCAACTCCCATTCCTATTCTAGAAACTCAAATCTTCATCACGCACACACTGACTCTGAGCAAAAAATTCCTTTCAATCATCCATCAACAACTCCACGCCCAACTGCAAACCTTGCCATTGCAATTAAAAGCTACTGCTGCTTGCACTCTGAAGGATCCCCAATCTGAGCTCTTCCACTCTTCATTACCTTCTTCGTCGTCTTCCTTTCATCGGCATCCTCCTCCTCCTCGTCATCTTCATCATCCTCGTCGTCATCCTCTTCATCATCATCTTCGTCGTCGTCATCATCATCATCATCATCTTCATTGTCGTCTTCATCATCATCATCAGTAATCTCATCCTCAGCAGCCTCCCCAGTGAACCACGACACAGCATGAGGAATAATTTTATCTCGAATGGTTGACCTACAAAAAGCAAAAATAAACTTCAGTAGTAATGGTAGTAGTACAAGTAAATGAAAACATTGTTTTACTCAATATTTCAGTATGAAATTACAAACATACTGTTAAAGAGCCAAATTTAAGACATAAAATAGCTAAATAAATATAACTTACCCAATGTCGTAATCTTGTTCCATAAGATTTTGAAGTTCTTCAGCCTGTTCCAGAGTTGAAACAAAACAAAATAAAAACAAGCAAACAATAAACAAATCTCACAGGATGCAGTGACGATAGACTTACATCATCATCCTCAATATCTTCATTATCCTCGGGGACTTGTGGTGGACTAAAGAAGTTGAAAAAACTTTCACAGTTTTCGGTTTTAGTGATTGGTTTTGCATTCTTTGAACCCTTCTTAGGCTTCTTTTTAAGGAGCTTCCGTGTCAGGCATTTCCCTGGACACCATTCAATCTCCGTCCTACAAGGTAGGAGGAATAGTTTCATTAGAGAAATTGATAAATTATGCACAGAAGCCTATTCCAATTCAAGATTAAGAAACCACAATTAGACCTCCGCAAACTTACCCTACTGCTTTCTCTAGAATAGGTTCATCTTCATCGATCATGTGATATGTCTTAGTAAGAACAGAGTTCGTGAAGTAAGGATTGGTGGCAAAATAAAATTCAAGCTTGAAACCCTTGGGATTATCTATCCTACTCCACTTGATATCTTTGAGAAACTTGAGAGCTTCTACATCGCGCTCGGTAATCTGACTCGACATAAAACATGAAAGATTTATTAAAACCAGAAATCCATAGAAAAACACCAAATATATTGAAGTAGCTGGCAGTCCCAAATTACTAACCTCCTCAGATAGCACATCATTAGTCTTCATTGCAGTGAACCAAAAATCAGGCACCCCTTTCCCTGCATAGAAAAAAGGTAATATAAGGTACAGAGGCTTGAAACGTAATAGCAGAGTCCTAATGCCAGAGGATACCTCCTTCAGCTTCATCCTCTCCTTTGTCTGCAGTTTCATCATTTGTGACACCTTCAACTTCGACAACTCCGTTCACAATTTCGTATCGCTGCAAGTGTTTAATAAGAATTAGAAAGGAGAAAAATAAAATTAAAAATGCCTCATTACAATTAAAACAAACATTCAGTGTCATGTGATACCTTAGTGTATAGTGGTTGATAGAGTTTTTGATACTTAGCTTCAAGTGCCGTCCTCTCCTCAAAAAATTTTGCCTCTAATTCATCATGTTGTCTCTGTGAATGAGAAAGGGTTAGAGGGTTTAAGATTTCAAGAAACAATGTTCACTTCTTTTTGTTCCCTAGGCAAGCAGTTTTGCAACAGTGAAAGGCCTAAGAAACAATCAGAAGAAAGTAAAATGGCAAAGATATGTGATGACAGTGATATACAGAACAACAACAACAAGCCTCCTCGAATGCTTAAGATAATCATGGTAGAAACCCGAATGGAACATTTAGCAGAACTTGATTAGCCCAGGGAGAGAGGGGGTAAAAATTATGGCATGAGAGAACCCATCCAAAGAAAAAGAAGAACCTAAGTTAAGCTATTCCATCTTAAACGTACAAGTGATGAGGAGCACTAACACTCAACTGTACTTGAGATCGCTAATACATCTCTAATACTCCGTGGACATGGATGTTGAGGAATTTGTGCCAAGCAAAGATAGGGTTTAACAAACAAACAACACTACATCAATACAGTTTTCATGTCATTTGAAATCAAACAAATAACACTCGATCAGAGAACGATGCTATGAGGTATACAATGACAACACCCAATTACAAAAATGCATCAAAATCGAGTACAACACACCAAACATCCACTAATGCCAAGTCAACTCTTATCAATCCTCTAAATGACCTTTAAAAACATACAGCGTGAGAAATCAATATTACATAAAAAAAAAATTCTTAATCAAATTCGCACAACCATATAGAATTCACCACTACAAAGCCAATCAGATGAAACAGCATTACTCAAACCCGTAAGACAATCTTTTTTTCCCCCTTAGTTTAAGATAATCTTATTTGCATCCAAACAACTCAGTAATTATGTTCAGACAATAAGCACAAATAAATATAGATGCATATACACAAACACACAAATATATAATTATATATAGGACTTGGTAGAAATAAAATACCTGGATCTCTCTGAGAACCTCGACTCGCTTCCTGACCTTTGGAGATAATTTTTCGATCACCTCATGGGAAACAAGATCCTCAAGCTTATCCTGCACAAAATGTATAAACCCTTATATCATAAAGCTCCCAATCTAACACTAACCTACAAAGAAGAACAAAAACAAAACTAGGAAACAAAAAAAGTTGATCAGTGGAATAAAGAACGCACTTTCAGAGCATTAATTAGGTCTTCTCGATCCTCAGCATTCAGTCCTACGCACATTCAGGAACAAAAATGGTTAGATTATGATTCTGTATCATGACTATATAGTATATACACTTAGCGAACACAAAATCATTTTTTGGGTTTTTGTTTGGGGTTTTAGTGATTTACCAGCTTTGAGATCGGACATGTTGAGATTATCCTTGTTGTTACTCATTATTGGAGAATACCGAAAAAACACAAACCTGCAGAAAGAACAAAAACCCTAGAACGGTGGGCAATGTAAGGAAAGAGACAGAGGTTGAAGGGATTAGCGCCTCAACTTAAATTACTCTCTAAAACCTAGTACCTGGATCTTCACTATTATATATAGACCGTGTTTGGCAGCACAGATTTTTTTTATGCTGTCCGACACAATTAAAATGAATTTCTTTTTTCCTCACATGGTCAGAATATTACTACATTTCCTTTTTCTTTTTCTTTTATTCGGGAAATTACTCCGTTTCTTTTTTAGAATGGATCCTCTCCGATTTAATTATTTATTTCTTTTTTTTCCAGGTTGGAATAGGGGAGGAAAAGAAAAAAATTTCCATGTTTGGAAAAAGGGGAAGAGATGGCCTAATCCATGTTTTTGGGAAAATCTTTGATCCTTAAAAATATCGGGTAAAAACAAAAGAGGAAAATAAAGAAAAATTATTTAATTCATGTAATATCAATTTTAATCTTTAATTAATTACCAAATCAACTGTTATACTTTACTGAAAATCTCTCGCATGCGCATACAAGGACTTCTCTCACATGCATACAAGGACATGTTGATAAAAAACATATATATAAAAAACTACCACCCCCTCCTAACAATAAAGTAAAAAAAAAATTGTATCCTCATTTCTACTTGGAGCTAAAAATGAATGGATTCGAGCCAAGCCGAGTCAAAAACTTGTTTGTTCGTAACTTAGCTCTAACTTGCGACAAATTCAAAATATAGAGTTCGAGCTCCAACTCGTCATGATTTTAAAAAGATCGGGTTAGTCTTGTTTAAGAAAACAAATTAAAATCATGTTTAAAATTGATTCGGACTTGTTTATTAGATTGTTATATTTTTTTACATGTTTCAAAGATTAAAGAATTTTAATAAAAAATAGAAATAAAAATAAATGAGTCATGTAACGAGTCCATATTTACGAACATATACGAGCTTATGTTCACGTAAATGACCTACACATGTTCAAATTCATAAGTCTATACGAATTGAACTCAACATTGTTCTAGATCCGCTCGTTTACTAAATGAGTATGGAACCAAACAAAAAGTAATGGAGACACATTTCCATGCCTCATCTATCCATTCACGTTATGACTCACTTCGTACCATGTAGATACTGTTCGCTTATACAGTATTTTCTTCGATGCTCACGGTTTCTTTCAAAATGCGTCTACGTGTTTAAGACCCACTGTCCTTACTAGCCTGAGTCGCGTGGGCTTGTACACACTCTCGCCTGCACCATGTAAATACTGTTTGTTTTGCTTACCTTCTTCTCATAGCTAATTTGGTAGGTGGGAATGGAATGAAATAAAGTGGAATGAAATGTTTTTAATTACATTCATTTGTTTGGAAAGTAATTTTAAAGATGGAAGGCCCATTATCCATCTTTATCGGAGAATGGTCATTCTATAAAAATTATTCCACTTTCTAACAAGATGAATGGACATTTTATTCCCATTTAAAAAAATACGGAGTAAAAATAATATTAAAAATTGATTTGCTTGAACTTGCTAACACAATTTTCTCAAACAACTCAAGCTTTGCATCAAAAAATTGACATTGAAGGCAATTAATGTTAAACAACATTAAAGACTATATCAACCATTGAAGATGGTCAACAACTAATTCGAAATCAGCGCAAAATTAACCATTGAAATCAGTCGACAACCAATCCGAAATCAACCGAAAATCAACCATTAAAGTATATCAACGACCGATCTGATATCAGTCCGCAATTTGATCCATTGAAGTTGATCGATGACCAATCCGATAAAACACTAACATATGTTGATGAGAGAGATGCATGTCGTTGAGATTATATTATTGATTAAGAAATGAGAGTAAATTCGAAATGAGAGTAAATTTCTATGTCGATAAGAGAGATCCAATAAAAGGCAACTTCTCTTGATATTCCCTCTTAGTTTCCAAATATACATTTCATGTTTGGAAGAAGATTGAAAAAAAGAGAAGTGAAAGAAAATATATATTTACGAATATATAAAAAAGAGGACAACGATTAAGGATTAAGGATGTCTGCACGTATAAATCTCAACAATTTTGTTCCCAGACAACATGGACGTCACAATCCTCCTATTCTTTCCCATCTAGTTTTCAATTTCTCCAACCAAACGAATGCTAATATTTCCTCAGATTTAGTGCATGTGCTTAATAACCCCTCTAAGTCAAACTACCCCTCCTCAACTAGCCTTTAAAACCAAGGGTGGAGCTAATTAAGGCCCAGAGGGGCACGTGCCCCCCTTCACTTTGCTCCAACTTACTATACATAAGTACATATTTTTGGTATATACATATATTTACATGGTAATTTTAAACAGTGTCCCCCCTCAAATTTTCAAATTTTTCTAATTTCCTTTTGAAAAAAAAAAGAAGAAGTTATATATATCCTTCTTCAAGTATACAATATATTTTTTCTTTTCTAATTTTTGTTTCCTTTTTCAAAAAATTTCTTTTTCCACTTATGTTTAATTATGTATTTTTCTATTTTTTAAACTTATTTATTTTTATGGATGACATTTGTGATTGTATTTAATTAAAATATTATTAATTAATATTTTGATTCTTATATTTGTAACTATATTTTTTTTACAGTATTTATTTAGCATATTATTTTACAACTATTTTTATCTTATTTACCCTTTTGATTTAAAAAAATTATACTTCCTATTTGCCATATTTATTAATTTTTATTTTTTATTTTAACAAGTGCATTATACCCTCTCAATAAAAATCCTAACTCCGCCCTGTTTAAAACCATCAAGAAATATTTATGTACTGATCGAATTACCATTTACTTAGCAGAGAGAAAAAGGGGAAGAGATGAAGCAATTCGGTTGAATGACATTACTAACATTACAAGGGCATAAAATTACAAAAAATTCCTAAATGCATCTCTCTCTCTCTCTCCAAAGTTCAAACTAACATATGTGACCAAGCTTTTGAAGACCGAGATGATTGTGCCCGTTTCCTCATTCTCCACGTACATATCCACCATTATTTTTACACTTTGATCAAGTATTGAGTTGCAAATTTGAATACCCCTCTGAAATTGTTGACTTTTGTTGAGGAATCAAACATAGGTTGGGCGAGAATGGAATTAGATGATCTAAATGGAATCCCATATTGAAAGAGGCTGAAGAACTAGAATCGTTCATTCTTCAAAAGCTTTGGCATTTGAGAAGTTTTTTGGAGAGAGAGAAGAGATATTGAAACGAAAGTTGTGAGTGAGTGAGAGTTGATCATCTGATGCCTTTGACGGGTGGAGAAAAAGGTTGGGGCGCGTGGGTGAGGGGTGGATTGTTTGAATTATTATTTATGGGTGTTTTAGTCATTTCATGTATAATTTTTTTTTATGTGTGTTTGGATTAAAAAAAAATGCATTGTAAAGTAGGGCCAAACACGATTTTACTAAAAAAAAAAAAAAAAAAATTAATGTTGAAAGTGGTCACAAGTCAGTGTAATTAAACAAAAAAATTATTTTTCACTTATTATATTTATATTATTATCTTATTATATTTATATTGTCATTTCATAGTTCATACGTATGAGGATTCCACAATGCACCGTAACAGAAGCGTGGGTGCTTTATAGTTGGTATCATATCTCGTTTATCATTCTCAATTTCAAGAAGGTATTAAACTATCCTGTTTGAATTGGAAGGTCTCGTTGACCTTGAATCCCTACCAATGGAGCAATCTGAATTCGAAACCCTAAAACCCTCTCAAACCTCTTTCAATTTCTCTTCTCATCGCAGAAGACACTTACGGAGCGAAACTTACAGTACACTTGTTCGAATCTTCTCTCATTGCTACGATGATTCTCAACCTTCTCATGCCAATCACGTCGTTCCAGATGAGTCAGCACGAGGTAATCATATATCTGTTTGGTTCCAGAGAAAATTGACTAGGGAAAAAGTAGTACAGCATTCGCACCCAATGTCTTAGGTTGCGAGATGCCTTCCCTGAAAATAAAAAAAAAAATTTAAAATTAAAATTAAACGGGTTTTGACGCATATGATTGTCTATTTATTTTTTCTTATTGTCCGGCAAATTGGATAGTTGAATTCCCACAATTATTGCAATGTCTTGTTATTTGTTCTGTAGAATTTTGATTTCTTTATATGGAGTGAATTAAAAAAAAAAAGAAAAAAAAAAAAGAGAGGCTGGAGTTGAATGGAAACTGTAAATCTTTGCTTTCTTTTTAATTATTATTGTTTTCTGCTATTTTTAGATCTAAATTTGTTCTTGCTGTTGTAGGTAATGGTATAATCGAATCGCTACAAGCCACTGAACACCAAGTGCATGATGAATTGACTGGTCATAGTTTGGAGTCCGAGTTTTTTAATCAGGCTCAAATGGAAATAGATGAATTAGAACATGTAAAAAGAACAAAAGGAAACGAGGGATTCATTTACACGAATGGTATTTATCCCACAGAATCATTAGAAGAAAGGAACCCCATTGGCGACGTTGCATTGACAAATAACCACAAAGATTATTTTGATCTTGAAGAGATACTCCTGGACGAATCGGGAAATGAGGGACAACTAGAACTAGACAAGGAACATTATAGTTGCAAGGTTAACAGAGCCCTTGACTCTTCTTTAGACATAGATATAGCTGCTGAATCTTCAGTACTGTATAAGACTGGTGAAGAAAAAATTTCCCCTGTTGAGAGGAATGTGGTGGAAGAAGTTGAGCATGAAATGCAGCAGAAAGAGATGGAACTGAATGAATCAGTATTAAGTTGTGCTGTGATGAATTCTTCCCTCTGTATAACTTCAGATAAAGAGGTTGAAGAAGGAGAAATTTCAGGGGACTTTGGGATTTATGATGAATCGATGGATTTGTTGCTTGATGATGCTGTACCATTAGAGGCCAAGAAGGTAAATGGGGATCATTCTTCTAAAGACACTCTTAATAAGGAAGATTACATTTTTGAAGAACAGGAGGGAGCAAATGAGAATGATACCAAGTCTAGTACCGATTTTGTGGACACCGTTAATGATGCAGGTAACAGTATGGAAGTAGAACCGAGAGATGTCAATTGCATAGAGATGAAGTGTAACTCTGAAATGATTGTTTGTGGGAAAACTTTAGAGGCGAAAAAGGCAGATGGTAATGATTGTATGCCAGAAAGTGGAAAAGAAAAAAAGAGAGGTACTGGTGCAAAGGAGTCTGATTGTCCAGCAGCTTGTCTTGGGAATCTAACACTGCATGGCAAAATCTCAGGGGAAAATGAATCTGAAAATCAACTTACTATGTCTGCAGAACAGGTATAACTTTTATATGTGATTTTCCTTGAGTTCTTATGCTTTAAGATAATTTTTTGCATTGTCCATAATAGTACATCTTGAACCAGGCTTACTGCATCTTTTGGCATGGTCAATTAAAATGTGGTTGTTTGAGTTGCTATGGTCATTATGTTTTATTTGTTTTATACTGTGGAATTTATTTTTAATTGTAGTTTTCCGATCTGCTAAGTTTATGGAGTTATTAAGGTATATGGTGGTTCAGTTTATTGACAGGAGAACTTTTGATCGCTGTTACTTGTTTAATGATGGACATGAGTGTTAAGTACCAAAAAAATTTAGGGTTTGTTGCTGCTTTTGCATTCCAAGCAATATGTTAGTTACCTTGAAGATGCAGTTACTTGATGACCAATCAAAACCAGGACAAGTGCTACTGGTACACACACACCCCTCTTTTTATTTGATGTGAGCATGTCCATGCTCCAAAACACATAGACAAGTGTATGTGTGCACACGGAACATTGTCATCAATCTTCTGAAATGGCCTGGCATCGGTCGACCATTACTTTCACTTCTCTTGTCCCACTACCACCACGTCCCAAGAAGAAAAGCATGAAAAAGGGGGTATATATCTGAAACTATTTTTTTTGGGGGGTCTCAAAACTCACAACCCGCAAATCCTGTCCCTCACCAAACTTGCTAAGGTACTATCACTGGGCTTAATGATAAAAAATAAAAAAGAAAAAGAAAATGTTGGATTTTACTTTTAATATACATTTAAGTCAGCAGGGAAAAAAATGTAATGCTTAAATAGCAGGTGAAAAAACATCTTTTTAGAGTTGCAGTTACTTAGGATAATCAGGGAAGTTTCTTTATTGTTTTCAGAAATATGTATATATATATATATATATATATATATATATATATATATATATATATTTGTATTCATAATTATGTATATGTATGTATCTATATATGCATTATAAACACCAGCTACACCAACAGCTTTGGCTTTTTAAGAAGTTTAACTAAATTTATATATATCCTCTAGCATGCCTCTGCAAGTGTAGCCAGACCCTTCATCATAAGTGGACCAAAACATGCATCAATTATAATCATCGCGAGGCTATTGATGTTCGAACTCAGGACCTTGAATGCCTACACCAAAAGTTAAGGTTTTAGAGAAGGTTTAATTTTATTTGTTCATATCCTCTAACAATTCATAGTGTTTTGAAGATGACAAGATCATTAAATGTTCCTTGTACACTAGGCATAGCCTGCCTTTTGCATTTGATTTGTACTTAATGTTGATCATCTTGGCAGGATGCTGGTGTTGGAAATAAGAAAAAGCGAGGTTCTCTGACGAAGGAAAGGAGGGAAAAGAAAAAGGTTTTGTTTGTTTCCTCTAATACCATATTGTTTTAGTGAACATGTGAATTTTTTTTTTTTTTAAAATTTTTTTTTTTTTTATTATTATTATTTTTTTCTATGGTGAAAAGATGCTTTATGTCTAATGAATTTTAGTACTTTGGTGAACATTTGAATATTTAGTTATTAGCATGGACACTTTTGTAACAAGGTCCTTGTTAGGTCTTCACCGTGTACAATATAAATCTATACTATCTTTTTTTCTTTTTTTTTTAACAATTTGGCTAACTACTATTCCACTCTGCAGCAAAGAAAAAGAATTAAACGAGCAGAGATGAACAGAAAGCTTGGGGTGAAAAGGTTGAAACTGCAACCGGTGTCAAAGCCAAAAACAGTAACTTATTGCCGTCATTACCTCAAGGGACGATGCCACGAGGTTGTATGGTGTTCTACACTCCATTATTCTGGGTTGATTTTTAGATGGAAGTTTTAATTGCTTAGAACTGATGATTCTAATTTTTCTTTCTGTTTTTACAGGCTGACAAGTGCAAATTTTCACATGATACAATACCGTTGACAAAATCCAAGGTATAATAATCTGACTTGGTCGCTGATGCTCTCTTGTAGTTCCAGTAATTGCATTTTATTCTGATTAGTTAAGTCATCCATTGATTTCCACCAAGTAATGCTGGTTTAGCAGTAATAGCTATCTATTTTTCATTCTGATTAATTGTTCCACTATAGTACTTCTACTAATTATTGTTTACCCGCAGCTGTAGTCACATCCCAATTCAATAATTAATAACATGATAGACCATTTGACAAAAGAGTATTAGTCAGTGTTTTTTTAATAGCAAATCAGCCTTTATATTGCTGAAGTGTTGGAATTGATTGTTAAAGATCTGGGAACACCGGTTCCTGACATCCTGTCCGATATAAACCGTCCGATATAAACCATAAGACTCATTCCAGGTTTCATCACATGAAAGGGGCTTGAAACTTCCCCATTACATGCAAATATTTCTTTCCTGTCTTTTTATTGTTCATGGTTTATAGATCATATGACACAAGCAAAATCATATCATTTTACATCATGCTTTTGTTTCTCTTGCAAGTAGCAAGATAAAAAGGGCTATATTTTTCTGTGTTACACATATATGATAATGTATATAACTCATGGTTTTTTCGTGTTGCAGCCTTGCTGCCATTTTGCACGTCACATGTGCATGAAAGGAGAGGACTGCCCATTTGATCATCAACTTTCTAAGTATCCGTGCAACAATTATGTGTCCAATGGTTATTGCAGCAGAGGTGCTGATTGCATGTTTTCACATGAGGTAAGTCTGTCAATATAATTTTTTCTGGTTTGAGAGGCTGTATATTTTGCTTGTTTGTCTGACTTGTATTTCCCTCAGATGCCACTCAAGGAAGGTTTCCCAGTTGCTTCAAATGTTTCCAAGCCTGAGTTGAAGTCTGTATGCTTACCGGCTAATATAAATCCTAAGAAGCAACTGAACATCCATGGTACCTCTCTTCAGAATGTTAATGCCAATTCCTGCTCCATTGAAGTTTCCCCTCGGAATAAAAATGAACAGACGGTAGCGCAGACTGTAAAACATGCTTTGCAGGCATCTAAAGGAGTGAATTCTCTTTTGTTCGGGAAATCATCAGTAGGTGATACCAATAAGTATTATCAAACTGGCTCATCTGCAAAGGTAGAGGACGGTTTCAAAGTTGGCAGTCAGACAATTCAAACTGTATCACACAGGGTTGGAAACTCAAATGAGATCACAAAGAGCACAGCTCGCTTGGCACCAAAAGGAATAAACTTTCTGTCATTTGGCAAAACTCTTTCAGATGATTCCGGTAGTAATAAATCAGCTAGCTTGCCTTCTGATGGGGATAATGGTATTGGAAAATCACTCCTAGGTAATTTCAGCAAGGATAAGCAAGCTGGATCATATTCAAATCTGGGTGATGCTGTTAAAGAAGGGAATCAGAACAGGCAAAATGCATCAGACGTGGTACAACATTTTAAGGAGATGCCAAAAAGAACACCTACAGGAGCATCCATGGGAACAAACTTTCTCTCGTTTGGCAAAGCTCCATCAGAAAATTTCAGTAATAACAAGCAATCGAGCTTGTGTTTTAACGGGAATTATGGTGTTTCATCATCTGTTCAAGAGAGACGAAATGCATCTGATAAACTTCAATTTTCCAGTACAATGCCATGGAGGCTGTCATCTTCTTCACTTCCTTCAGGTCAATCACTAGATGGACTTGCAGACGTGCATGGCAGAGACGCACAAAGTTCAGCTCAGAAGGCACTCATCTCAAACACATCAAGCTCAGCTAAGAAGGCAATAATGTCAAACACTCCAAACTCAGCTAAGAAGGCACTCCTGTCAAACACACCAAACTCAGCTCAGAAGTCGTTCCTGTCAAACACACCAAGCTCAACTCAGAGGGCACTTCTGTCAACATTAGCATTCGCAGCAAAGTTCGAGTCTGGAATCAAGATGCAGCATCCCCTTGATGCCCTTTCTGTCAAAACTGACCTTAGTATGGAAACTGGATGCCCACAAAGTAAATGAACGAGAACATAAACGATTCTGGATTTCTTATATGACCGTGGTAGTAAAGCAAAGCAATGAAGGGAGACAATGTGATGGTGAATTGTGTCCTACAGTGGCAAAATCTGTCACGCTTTTCACTTTTTTCCAGCAGCAATCTGCCAGGTATCTTTTATTTGTGTTGGAAATGTAATTGTTTTATCTTATTAGGTTAATAACAGCTTTTTGATGCTTTTCATTGCTTAGCGGCTGACATATAATTGCTAAATGGTTCCTCCTGGATTTAATTTTGGCGATGTAAGCGAATTATGAAGCTGCATTTATAAATTCATTACAGGTGAAAAAAATCTCCCTCTAAAAAAGCTGACATCTTTCTTCTGATTTCATGTTCTCTGTACTAAGCTGGCAGCGGATTTACGGCTTGGTTGCCAAAATGGTATGCCCTTCCTCCATTAGGGCTGTGGACTGTGGTTTAATCATGGTGGCTAGGAACCCAATGACCAAAGGTTCTTGGTAGGTCGATTCGATACAACTTGAAAAAGATAAGGCTGTAGGCCCGAGATGTACATATGTTGTGAGCGGAGATAACATCGTCCTAGTGTGTTGATTCATGGTACTGTATATATTATGCTGGTTTATGCTTTTGTCTGTTACAACTTTGGTATTCCTATTGCCATCTCCTTTTACCTTATTTATTTATCCTCATGAGAAACTCTCGTCTATTATTTTTACATTCATCTTCACAAAAATGGAGGAATAAATTTTTGCATTAATGTACTCTCTTCCTCATTCATCTTTGCGATGGATGCTGATCACCAAACTCACACACACGCATTTTCCCGTAACTTAGGGAGAACATGAACTAGAAGTCGGGGCACTTCATGGTGATCGGAGAAAACCTCAAACTTCTCCCCGTACAAATAATGTCTCTACCCTTTCAGGGCAAAGATAACTACTGTCAATTCCAAATCATGTGTCGGATAGTTATGTAGCACGTTACATCTCTGGGATCTGTTTGGCACACCATTGGAACGACAATAAAAAATTAACAAAGATGGATGCAAGAATCACTTGATTCGGAATCCGAAAGGCAAAGATATCAAGTTCTAAAGTCCTGGGAAGTTTTCTTCGTGAAGTCAAAGAAGAGTTCCAAAAGTGAAGCGGTGTGCTGTGTCTTTAGTATGTCAAATAAGAAAGCAAAAAGTCCCAAAGTGGTTCAGTTTTGTTGAATATATATATGTATATATATATAGTTTTTAGAGAATAGGTTTTTATTTTTTAGGGAACTGAAAAAATGATAACGGTTTGAGAATTTGTGGATGGTTTTTTTGTTTTTGGAAAATTGTTACGTTAAAACTAATGTAAAGAAAGTCTTAGTTCAGATAACTGCCCTTCGTTTTTAAATAATTATATTCCAAGGGTTTTTGAAGATTGTTTTGTTCTAAAGAATTTGCCTTTGCCTTTTGTTCTTAGGTTCGTTATTCAGAATTTGCCTTTTTGTCTTCTAGATTGATTTATGATTGTCTTTGTTACTTGCAAAATGAGATTCTTTCATGTACAGAAGAAAAAACATTGGATGTCTTTCCCTAGTTAGTACCGTTCAGAGTTAAAAGATGCTATGCTTTTTTTTTTTCATTACTCTGTTCGCGTTTATTTATTTTAATACGTTTTGGTAATCTATACTTTTGAATAACCTACTTGTTTATTCTTTTGCTTCACATTTCTAACAGTGTATGTTCTCAAACACACTTTAATCAGTAGTTCTAGTATATTATCACTCATATTTTTTTTTTATTATTTCTAAATCTCTCATCATTGTCACTCCAATGCACTCTAATTTTATTTTATTTATTATATTTTGTTTTGAGATCTTTTAAATTTTATTAATATCTTTATTTATTATTATATATTTTTCTAAAAATTTGTAAATCATCACACTCACTATATGTTTTAGTATTTTACAACTCACAGGTATTGCACCATATACTTATATATTTATTATATGTATTTATTATAAATATATACGTTATGTATTTATAGTTATTGATTAATTATATTTAGATAGTTTATTTCTTTTATGATTTTTGTGATAGTCTAAATCGGAATATGTTTAATTTATTATTTTTACAGATATATGATATATAAGAAAAATAATAAGATATGTATAGTTAAATTTTTTATCTCGAATTTTTAGTGTGTATAATGTATTATATATGTACGTATATATATTTGTATTTTTATATTTTCAATTTTTTTGCCAAAATTTTTAAATGTAGTTTAAAAAAAAAAATCAAATTATACTAGTTTGTTTCCGTGTCTATCTTACGTACCGTATTTTACCGACTACTCTTTCCTTCTTTTAAATGTATGAAATATTATCCCATTTCACTTTCTTATTTTTAAAAAATATAATATACATAAAAATGAAGCATTCTAACAAATGCGATGTCTCAAAAGCATTATTAAATAAACCACCTTTAAGGGGGTGATGTTTCATTTTATCTGTTAAAAATTCAAAGTGGTGCGTGACGATTCTTTTGAGTTGTCCAAATATTTTTCTCTCATTACTTTAGTAAACTTTCAAATGGAATTGGGTGGGTGTCTGAAATATTACTGCATGGCTGGTACGTGGCAAACCAAGTCCGACTAACATTGCCACGTTGAAGTCCTGCGTGTCTGGTAAACAAGGAGACAGCAGTCCACACCTCCTCCTCGTCGTCGTCGGCATTTTGACTGAAGGGACCCTTTTGCACAACAGAAGTTGAGAAGCGTGAGGAGAAAGAAAAAGCCAAGTCATCCCATGCATGCTCGCCCACCTTATGTAACACCTGATGTGTCAACGTGGCAATATTCCATTGGGCCATTTCGCCGTTCCCCCGTGTAACACCTGATGTGGTGCTCGGCGCTACCGCATTGAGCAGTGACGCCACCAAACAATTGGTGTAGCTCTTGTGAGACGTGGCATGCATGCCGATGGCTAACCGACAACAACGTCCCGATGCATTGAACTTTTGCACATTCAGAGTACAGAAGTAATATATATATATATATATATATATATGATCTTTTTTTTTTTTTGTCAATATTTATGTATATAATCAATGATGCCAATTGGCAGTCAGGAGAATATATTCCTTGTTTAGGACTAAGGTAAATAAACATGTGTGTGTAGTGGCTGTAATTTTTGGTAGTCATACTGTTTGCATGCACATGATATTATATGAAGGTAATCGGTGCATCAATGCATATCAAGGGAAGAAAACAAGTTGATTGATTCGATAATAACTCTAATGGATAAAAATATAAAATGAAACATAAATACGTGAAAAGGGAGAGATAAATCAATTGTTAATAGATTTTTATAAATTAAAAAAAAAAAAAAACACTTGAAAAGCTGTTTTTTAGAAGATATTTACTCTTATTAAAAAAAGAAAAAAAAATAACCAAAAAAAATTCACAATATTTTCCCATGTTCAGTTTTTAAAAAACAAAAATTTGTTAGACAGACTCAAATTTAATATTTATTATCGTAGAGGGTTGTTATTTCTTAGGCAAGTTAAAAACAATATTTGACAATTGGAACCAAAATATGTGGAACAATATTTCACAAAAATATGTGGTCCCCACAGGGTAGAAAGAAAATTATTATTTTTAATACACAAAAGCCAGGGGGGTCATGCAGAAGTTTCCAGAAAGTTAAGGGACTGGGATTATGTGGGGACAGGAGACAAGTGTTCATATTATAAATAATTAAATAGGGTTTTTCTATTGCCAGAGAAGCGCTGACTTCTACCAGAAAATATGTACAACTTTTAAACAACTATGTACACCTTTCTCCAACATATTTTCTCTGGAATAAGTTAAACCAGTAATCGCAATAGAAAAAAAAAAATTTTAAAAACAAAATAAAAAAAAAAAAAATTAAAGAAATTGCAAAGCCTCTACAAATAGCGAAACAGTCGGTATTATTGGGTGACACATCTCCTTCCATATTTGGCCATCCCTTATACCCCCTCACTCTATAGTCTATATACACAGTCACACACACACACACAATACACAATAGACGTATATACAAACCCCTCTTTTTTTCCTCTCTGTGAAATTTCCATTTCTATAATCACTGTAGAGATCAGTCGGTTGGAAAACTCTTTCTCGAATCTCTGTTTATATAACATTGATGGAAGCAATAACAATTAAAGAGGAGGAAATTGTGGTGATTGATGATGACAGTGATGTTTGCGGCGGCGGCGGCGGCGGAATAGGAGGAGGAGGAGGAGGAGGTTCTAGTGAGGAGAAGAGGGAAGTACCGGAAGATGTGAAAATTAAAGAAGAGTTGGTGATTCTGATAGATGAAGACGATTGGGGAGTTGAGAGTGGTGATTTTGGTGGTGGTGGTGATGGTGATGGTGATGGTGGTTCTTTCTTGTCTTTACCGAAACCGATGGAAGGCTTACACGAAATGGGTCCACCTCCCTTCTTGAGGAAGACCTTTGAGATGGTGGAGAACCCAGAAACGGACTCCATCATATCATGGAGTCACAGTCGCAAGAGCTTCATTGTTTGGGATTCTCACAAGTTCTCCAGCGATCTTCTTCCCAAACACTTCAAGCACAGCAATTTCTCAAGCTTCGTTCGCCAACTCAACACCTATGTAATCATCATTTCTACATTTATTTTATTACCATTTTTTTGCCCATAATTATTGATCCGTTCTTCATTCATAGTTTAATTTCTCTCATAAATTAATTTGAACTTTACCCTTTGAATTTGGGGTTTATTTTGTATGGATTTTGTTGGTATATCTCTGTGTTGTTCATGGGTGTTGCTTGGTTATGTTAATGCGGGAATGAATTTTTTGTAATTTTTGTTCAGTGATTATTAGGGTACGTTATTATATATGGGTTTTGCTAGTATTTGCTTGCATAGACGTTGCATGTATATATGATGGTTGTTTTGTGGTTTAATTTTTGAAGGGTTTCAGAAAAATTGATTCGGACCGATGGGAATTTGCAAATGAAGGGTTTGAAGGAGGGAAAAGGCATTTACTAAAGAAGATCAAGAGAAGGAACAAACCTTCTCAAACCATGCAACAACCAAGAGCAACAGGAGCACAACATTTGGTGGATTCAGTGAAATTTGAATCAGAGTTGGAGATAGAAAAACTGAGAAATGATCAAAACACATTGAAGGTTGAATTCCTAAAGCTGACACAGCAGCAAGAGAACATAGACAATCATTTGGCTACCGTCAAAGAGCGCCTTCAAGGTACTGAACGGAAGCAACAACAAATGGCCATGTTTGTGGCCAAAGCATTCAACCCAAAATTCCTCGAGCAGTTCATTCAGCAGCTGAGGCAGAGGAGAGAACTGGGTAGTGGTGAAATATTGAAGAAACGGAGACTGGTCGCGCCTTCAAGCACCGGAAACTCTATGGAGGGTGTGAAGATTGTCAATTGCAGCAACCAAAATCAAGAAGAATTGGCTACTATTGAATCAGATATTCAGACACTGTTCTCTCCTTCAGTGGATGATGATCAATCAAGTAGTCCTCCTATTAAGAACCGAAAGGCTGATACAGTTTCTGGAATAAGTCATCCAGATTTGAATTTGAATTTGAATTCTGAGAATTTCTTAGTGTGGGAGAAATTACTGGAAGATGATGTGATTTGTGAGAATGCAGCAGGAGAGCTAGCTCAGTATCACTCCAAGATTGTCCTTGAATTGGAGGATTTGATCGCGAAGCCGCTCGATTGGGGAGGTTATGTGGAACAACTGGTGGAGCAAGCTGGTTGTCTCGAAGCAAAGTCCTAAACTCAATGGTATAATCTTCTTGTCCGTTTTTTCATTTCATGAACCATGAGTAGTACTACTCAATTTTATGCTTTTGTTATGCATAGTATATATATATACATGATTTGTTTCAAGTACTAAATTGAGTGTTGCAATGTGTGTGTATATATATATATATATTTATAGGACTTGTTTTGCTGCAGCAGGATGCAGAAGAATAGATGCAAATGGATCAAACAGAGAGAGTTACTTACACATATATAACACAACACGAATGAGTGGGAGCAACAACTTGTCAAGCTGTAATGTTGCCAATGTTTATTCTTCCCATCTCCCCTCCTTTTTTGTTCAGTTTTTGTGTTTTTTGGGTTTTAGGATTAGCACTCAGTATGTACAAATTAGTGTTTGGCATAGAAGTTATGATCACAGTTTGTTCTCATATATACTGCTGCTGCTTATATATGAGTCCATGTTGTTTGATATTTAACACTAATGAGAACAAGCACTTCTTTTTGATGCCATGTTATTGCAATCTGCAGTGCTCTTCTTCAACAGAGCCTCGATTTAACCTTTTGGTGTGATTGATTGAAATTATGTATTCCCAGCCAATTAATAATTTTTTCACTGGGAATGCCATGACGTTATTGAGAAATAGGAGTGGCTATACAACTTTCTGGTAGTTAACACTCGTGTCTTTCATTTGAGACATGATTGGTTTGTGTTCCCTGAACACTTAACAAAGTGCCATGATCTCATGTGTCTAATTTCCTTAATAAAATAAGTCTGTGAAGCTAAATGATGTTACATCTTTTACTAGAATGTTCGAACTAATCCATCTGTGATTGAAATCGCGCCACGCATTGGACTAATCATGATACTGCTAATATTATATGTGGTTAGTGGGTCTTCTGGGTAAGTGTAGGATGTGACTAAAGGGATTTGAGATCCAATTTTGTTTCCTAAACAAGCAAGGCACAAGTGTAATCATAGTCATTAGGATAAGCTCCTTGACTGTAAAGTTCACGTCCACGAATTTTAAACCAACGGAAGAGAAAAAACAGGAAAAAGGAAATAACAAAGGAAAAAAAAATGGATACAGGAAATATAATGTAATATTATTAAGCTTTTGTTTTGTTTTTTTTTTTTTTTCCCAAAAGTTAAAGCAAATAAATACTCACTGTATATATTATGCTTCTACCGAGGTTTGAACATTCAACCACGCAATTAGTGTCCATTGATGACTATTCATCATTTTCCTATTACATATGTAGCCTCTTCTCAAACTCAAACATGTCAGAAATTCTAATCTTTCACCAACTAAGCAAGCAATGATAAGCGCACATTAGAAAGTCAAGACTCAAGCCCATTTAAGAATTCTCTACTTTCTACTGTTCTACGATTCTGGCGCTAATTTCACTTCAAAAATTGTAATGTAAAAAACAAGTCTGGTATAAAACACACCTTAAGAAGAGAAAAAAACAGTCTAGTATAAAAAACAATTAATCATGGACCAATGTTGCTACAAATTTTTACTATAATACTTTCTCTCAAATGTTAGCCGATAAAAAAACAATGAATCAAAATCATCAGTAAAATACAACAAAAGATAGAAAAATCCAATGTTCTGCATTGTGTAATTAATGGGACAATCAATGTTATGGTTTAACGAAAAATAAATAAAAATTTATTGTACAAAATTCATTTCTAAAAGCTGAATTAAAAAGATAAAGAAAAAGAAGTTGATATATATGATACAACAACAAGAAGATGCTTTTCTGCATCTCTCATATCTGAGCGTCTATTTCTTGAAGGCGAATCTATCATTACGCTTCACCCCTCCAATGGATGTCGAGGACGATGAAGATGATATGTTGTTAGACCTGTCATATTCCTCTTTATCCTGGGTAAACGCCTTACTAAGAACGTCTTGGAGTTCCATGAACCTTTGCCTCTTCAATCGTCGCTGCTCTGGGGTGTCATTGTGTACGCAAGCTAGCTCTGTTATGTCATCAGCATCCATTATCTTGTTTAGTACTTCTGAACAGCGAGGAAAGTAGCGTTTCCCAAGTTGCACTGCTCGTGGAAAAAGAGACAATTATTTCAAAATGTTTAAGCAATATTGAAGATTGTGTTACGAAATTCTCATTTCTTAAAATAAAGCATGCGATGAAGTCATGCTCACTCAGAGATTCAATATTTTGCAGAAGTGGTGAAAAATGATAATTGTACAACAAATTCACGACCACTTTATTTCAAAAAAAAGGAAAGAAGTTATTTTGGATCAACTACATAATCACATATACATAGATATATACTCCATTTGTGTGACATGCATGTGTAAGTTTTGATACTTCAATCATCGGGGACATTTATAGTTGTAGAATAATTTGTCACAATCGAATATCTGTCATAGTTCAGAACTTAAAATTTTGACATCTTTAAAATCACTTCATGGAAAAAACAATGTGTAGAAAAATGGAATTTTCGCAGATTAGGCCCTCAAACTTCTCCAGCTGAGCTGTCTTCAGATATTCCAGATGAAATCAAGTTGTTGGAATTAAAGACGGAAAAGCTTCAAGATCCATTTCAAAGCATTTTTTTTTTTTTTTTTTTTGATAAATAGGATCCATTTCAAAGACGTGTTGCCAGTTATGTCACGTATAGTGTCAACTGTGAAGCTTTCATGTGGGAATTAATGCAAAAGAATTAGAACATACAGGTGGACAAAATTATAACATCAGTACCTGTCTTGGAGAGGGCTCTTAGCCTATTTAGATGCTCTTCTTTGATCTTGAAAAATGACTCATTCAAGTCCACCCCGTTACCAGCCAGGTTCTTAGAGTTTATGCCAGCTATCGTAAACTCAGAAGTTCCATCTACTTGAGCGATGTCCATCGCGACTTTTGCCTCCACGGGGAACAGCATTTTCGCCAGTCCAACTGGTAAGGGTCAATCAACCAATTCGATCACCATCATGATAAAATAGTTAAATAATCAATATTATATTTAACAATAAATAACTGTAAAACAATTCATTCATTTGTGATGCTCGGAAAAATACTGAAGATATTGAATTTACTGTGGATTCTACTTAGAAAGAAACAGTCCATCATCCACCACAATGAAAACAAGATCAACTATCCCTACTGTCAAGGTCAGTAATTCCCCAAATTTCCTATCATAGTTCTTATTTACTAAAGCATCTGACTCTGTTGGGAAAAGAAAGAACCATAAATCACACTTACCCGCAAGGGGATTATGAAACAACAATGAAGCAGAGGTTTTAGAATGAAGACAATTAATGGCTCAAGCAAAAGTTGTTTATTCTGTATCAGTAAAGCATCCTTTAATTATGGAGGTTTATTAGGATTTAAAGATGGAGGCAAAACATATAAATTTGAACCTGGAGAACTTATTGTTGCTCATATTTAGAAATGAACAGTAGCTACACATGCACAGTTGCTCCATTCTGTTGCAACCAGCTGGAGAGAGAAATTAATTGTCCTTGTTTAATGTTTGGTATAGAACAGGGCAGTTGAATATATGCAAACTTATGCATTACATATGAGTCAGCCTGTGACCTTTGTGTTCTTAAGGGAACTTGTCGGTGTAAGCAGCAGGCACATGTTGACCACTGAGATATTAAAATCAATAGGACGTAATAAGATGCGACACTATGTGGAAGAAGTTACACTAGATGCCATGACGCTCCACTTATATAATCATATTATCACTTGGATATGAACAAAAACATTAGAGACCATAATGGTGTAAAAGAATTGGAATAAATCTCCCAGACCTTATGGGTGGTCTAAAGTGGAAGAAAATCTCACGTGGCGATTTGCACTGGATAGATATGGGCAAAAACATAAGTAAACTCAAAGATATTAAGCAAATATGTCTGTAAACATCAACTTGAAAACTAATCAGAACTGCATAAAAGGGCTTTCTAGGTCAATCAAATGGACCGTGTCCGAGTACCGGAACATATAATTCTCACTAAGCCAATAGGATTAGAATTATAGTAGCCCTTTCAAAAGGAATTGTGAAATCAATTCATTCTAAGGGAAACTCCATGTTCTTATTTTATCCAGTGTCAGCTCTTCAACTGGAAACGAAGAAATAGTAATCCATTGTGTATGGCCCTGTGAATGAATTTCAATGTGAATGAGTGGTTGATAGGACAATCATGCTAAAACAAAAAAATATTATACATTAGATCTTTTTCCATGTTAGTCTTAAATATGGTCACACTAGGGACATTACGTTGATTATTTGGGTATTGCTTTTTGCATCACAGAAAGTATGGAAATTAGAAAAATAGAGAAATATATTACATAGAAATTAAAAAAATAAAATGCAGTAATATCAATCACAAGTATTTACTATTATCAAAAGTAAGTGAACAAAGGGAAGTGAGGGATGAAGTTTCTTATAACAGAACAAATTAGTGCAAGTCAAAAGTGGACGATCAAATGTAAGTAATTAGAAATCCCAAAGTGATTGAACAGTAATAAACCATACTGTGCAGAAGAAGGAAAGGAAATACACATAGCCATAGAAAAGTAAAGAAATTTGGTTTCAACTGGATAACACACCTCTATTTTCAAGGTACAACAGCTTCATACGCAAATCCTCCCCTGCCACAGCAAGAGAAAAAGCAGCTTCTCCTAGAAGTGGATCTCTTTCTGCTTGCTCCAAAACTTCAATGCACAAGCGCTCCTTGGGGGAATCTTCTCCTTCCCCAATGGACTTAAAATAATCAACAGCCCTTGTTAGCCTCTTTGAGATATGAAGTGCTTTTCTGCCATCTGTTGTGAGATCAGATGGTTGGGCTCCCTTTGTTAGAAGGGATACTAGAATATTAGGCTCTTTCCGTAATGCAGCAACATGAAGCACAGTGTAGCCCCTTGGATTTCTGCGGTTAACATCGGCTAGTGAGAGATCAAGAAGCTCTGTTGTTGTCTTTGCATCACAATAAGCCACAGCATAATGGAGTGCATGTGCATCATCAAGAGTAGTATGTCCCTCTTCTAGAAGCATTTCAACTAATTTAACGTCGTCAGAATCCAGGGCCCTATGTATTCTTTTCACGTGCTTGTCAGGAAAGCTGTTGCTTTCAGGCTCGTGCAAGCCAATTTGCATACGTGAATCCACAATTTGTTTTACAATATGCTGGGGCAATGCTTTATCCATAGTTACCACGTCAATATCAGATCTGACTATATTCTCAATGCACCTCACAAGCAATCTCTCACACACTTTACTGCACGTATTTGCAACAGATAAAACCACCAAAATGTCATCTGCTGCAATGTTGTTGAGAATGTCTAGTAGATGCCTCTGCAAGGAAACATAAGAGTCAATTAGATATTTTAAAAAGAACCAGTGGCAATGCAGGAACTGAAACAGATGTTGTTCACTCTATAAGCCGTAATTAGGTTTTGCAAATGAAGCAATATGGTCATGAACAGCTTGTGCACAGGTTGTTTAAAGCTCAGCTCATGTTTGTCTATTAATCATATAGCTTGAGATCATGACTTACTGACTTATTTAAACGAGTGGAGTCCAAACAATGTTTGGCTCAACTCATATAGGCTCATGAACTAGCAGTTCTTATATGTTCGTATAGGCGCAAGAACTTGCCAATTTCACAAACTCATGGGCTGAGCCTGAGCATGAGTAATTCGAGCCGAACTGGAGCTCAGCTTTCTGAGCTCTTCATAGTAAATAGGACTCCCACATAATCGTTGAGCCAGTTGGGCAGATAAGTTTAACTATTAGATCCCAAGTTAATGATACAACAGTCATGGGCATGCATGCTTATTTACTGTGCTTTCCTAATTTGATGTTGTCCAGAGAAGCAGCTTCTTATCTTATGCATACATGCACATAATCTTTGAAGATCACAAGACAATCTGGCAGCCTAAGTATGAAGATAAAAAGTTACAGGGTTTTCTGATGAATCAAGCATTATATATTAGTATTCCAAGATAGTAAAGCTCAACTTCCTTCTATAGCATGCTTTAACTTGATCGACATAAAAAGTTTAGCGAATGAAGAATCTCACAGGAAAAGTTGTTCTTACCATATACATCGATACATCTTAAACGTTAATAATTTTAACCAGGAAAAATCGGGATCCTTGTTAATAATTTTGGGCTTATCATTTACATAGAACAGATCCAAGTTTAAAATTCACTTGATTCGAAGGTTGTAACAATCTGATAATATTTTTTGAGTTACTCTATTAGTATAAAAATCAACACAATTTTTGCTTCCAAAAGCAGGAAAAGTATATAAATGATTCGTTTGAATTTTCCCAGATCTCAATATCTTGTCTTAATCGAGTGGTTAAATATGGAGTGCTCATGGCTCTCCTCAGGAGAGAGCTCTTTTGAGAGCATTACTCTATTTATGAAATTGTAAAACAATGCCTTAACTGAATATAATGAATCATCATGCAAATATCTTTTACATCAATTTGTTGCAAAGAAACAATTACTCCACATCTACACAAACACAAACACAAACACCTTAATTCAATGCCTTGAGCTCATACTTAAAAATGACTTTTAACTACTAATTACGGAGTAATAGTCCACATATACCATTAAATGAAGAACAGAGTGTTTAATCAGAAGTTATTAAATTAAGCAAAGTTTTTACCTCATATAGAGAAACCAATTCAGATATCTCGAATACAAAAGATGCATAGAGCACCTCAACCATAAAATCCACCGCCGGCCGGCACGCGACATGCCGACACTCCTCATCCACACAAACACAAACACCTTCCGGCAATGGTTTGACCTTCCCGCTATACAAATAGGCCAAAACCGAAACCAACGCATCGAAGCTAACATCAAACTCTTTCGCCAATTCCTTCAACTCTAAGTTCACTCCTCTCTCTTTACAGGCAAACACATTCTTGAAAAAAGGACTCCGCGCCGATAAAACGCACCGATGGACCGCGACTTCTCGGCCGTCAGAGACTCCAATCTTTGCGTCGGCGAAGAAGTCCAAGTCCTGCGACGATTCGAAGATTGATTCGAGATTTACAGAGAGCCGATTCAGAGCAGCTATCTCTGGAGCTGAAATTTCAGGGGATATTGTTTCGGAGGTGTTGGCAGCACAGCATATGCTACTGCTTCCACTGAAATCCATTGAATCTGATAAAGCTGTCCGACTATCCATCACATAGACTGTTAAAAGAGAGAAAGTCTGATATATATATATATATATATATGTATGTATAGAGAGGGGAACCGTGGAAAGAGCTAGAAATTATATGAAAAAAAATATAATATCACCATACATAAGAAGACGCCATGAAGTTGCAGAGAAGATAATATCACCATACATGGATGTGTTGGAGGAGGAGATAGACATTGAATTAGACGGAAAATGAAGTCAGAAGAGGGAGAGTTTTAGAGAGAGAAAGCTTTAGAGAGAGAGGGGAGGGGAGGATAGGATGCAGTGGATCAGCTGTGGACAAACGCGACGACTGAAGCGGAGAAGTGAAAGAAAACAATAATACTAAGATACTTTCAGTTGTAACAGAAACTTGTAAGATCAGGGCCTACACGCCCTTCATCAGGCGGACCAAAGCTGCCTGACACTAACATGTGTAGAGCAGCGATACGGAGAAGGTGATCACTGATCTCATTTTGAGCTCGCGTTCTCATCCGTCGATTAAAAGCACGACATTCAATCTAACGGATAAAGATGAGTGCCTTCCTCGTACATTTTCTATATAATAATACACACATACGAATGGATAAGATTTGTTTTTTCGGTTTAATACAACCAGCCTAACTATGTTATTTTATAAGAATAATAATATTTACACTATAGAAAAGCTTTTCACACCATATAATATGAAAAGTATAGTCAGTAAAAATGCTTAGGCATGGGCAAATAGCAGTGGTCATTTCACATGCATATATCAGTAATAGAAATAAAATATTTACACTATAATAATTCTATATATTTTTAAATATATATTTTTGTTTTACAATTTAACTTTTTTTTAATCATAGATTTGAAGAGAAAATTGTACAATATTCGTACATTTCGTATGTTGGTAGTCATATTCAAAATCAGATAAGTGTGTAAGAGTGTTTTTTTCATTTTTTTATTTTTATAAAGTGAATGTAAATTTTTATAGTAATAGAAATTTCTAAAGATTATTGAGCCATAAATTATATTTGATAGTAGATGGGTATGTGACCACCATAAAAAATTATGAATTACAAAATCATACCAGAAAATTGTTAGATTTTTTAAAATAAAAATTTGAGGACTGATTTTCATAGATTTATAATTAATTTATGTTGGAATTTAAAAAAAAAACAGAAAAAAGGGGATATTTTAAATGAAGTTAGAAAATTTTAAAGTGGAGCTGGGGTGGTAGGTACTAGGTAACTACATGGTTCACATTGTCATTTCAAGTTGATATTTAAATTTAATTTTAGATATTTGATAAGGTCCCACATTACCCACCGTCCATATGATTATTTAAAAGTTCATTACTAATCACAGAGTGATAAGATTTGGCTAATTGGCTAAAAGACAACAAACTTGTCCTCCTTCGTCCTTCCCCGTGGTCCAGGTGAATTGAACCATCCACAAAAAATTTATAACCATTGAACCATGAAAGAAAACCTTACAACAGTACACATTTTCTATTTTTAAATCCATTGAACTGTCACTTCCTGTATCTATTTCTATATAAGACTTTATATCTGAAGCTACTATTTCTGTACTATATGTTGCTTACTTAAATATATTTCGTTTATATTAATATTATGAATTTTAAATTGCCACCAAAATAAAATACTTCCAGATTTATGGGGTGCCATTAATAATTGAAAGTGATACCTTTTTTTTCGTGGTCAATATTAGGTTCTTATATTTGCCATTTTCCAGAAAGGTATGCGTTGTAAAAGAGTTCTATTATACCCCATATTTTAAAATAATTTGGTTGAAGAAATTTTGTGAAATTTGACAAGGCATTAATTTGAAAGCGACTGCTCGCTTGAAGTCAAATGATGATATCCGCAATGCTTTTGATGCAAATCCACTTGAAAAAGCTAAAATATATATCAATTGCAATGAACACTGTCTCAATTATTGCCCATCAATTTTTTTCGATTGGTATTGCCCATCAATTTGGTGCACTGTTTTGGGGTGTACCCAAGTCCATAGCAGTATTAAAGATAAAAGATTTTGGTAAATTACACTAATCACCTTTAAATTACATGATCATTAGGCATTTATTATTTTGATTTTTTTATAAAAAAAAATTTGATGTTTGGGCTCAATAAAACTCCTAGCATTTTTTTTTCGGTAGATCTGTTAATCAGATTTTATAAAATTATATTTTTATCCTTTTTGAAATAAAATGCAATATAATATATTATTAACATAGTAAATTATACCGACTTCTCTCAAAGTTTAAACAAATCATACACGGATAGAACGTTTGACCTTTATTATTTTGATTTCTCCTGAGATCTGCCACGTGTACTTAACGACACCCCATGTCATTAATAAAAATTAAAAAAAAAATAACAAAATTGCCCCTTTTCTTGTGTTAAAAGACTTCAAAACCCTTTTATTTTGACATAAAATTACAAAAATACATGAAATGTAATTGAAATGAAAAATATCAATTTTATATTATTAAATTTTTCAAAAATATTATTTTTTTGTTAATGACATTTGATTAGGTTTCTTTTTAAGGTTTGATTAAGTTTTATTTTTTAAAAAATAAAAAATAAAATTTAGGTAGAGTAATATAGTGTTTATAAGATGGAAAAAATAAATCAATAAAAGGGTAATAGAGTCTGGTGGTTTAATAGAATTTTTTTATTGAACTATTATTAAATTAGATAAGGGTATTAAAGACATTTCACATTTTTAAGGAATGTCAAAGTAATAAAGGTCAAACGTTTTATGTGCGTGTAATTTGTTCAAATTTTAAAGGAGATAATTGTAATTTATCCTTATTAAAATATAAAGATAGTATTGACTTTTCACACTCAAATGAGTTACTTTAATATCAGCCGCAAATGAGTTTAGATTTAATGATCTATATATGTGTGTAATTTGCTCAAACTGTGAGGGTAATTTACCCATTAAAAAAATTCTCTTATTGAGTGCGGTTTCATTCATCCACCGAGGCTCTGTTACACTGTTATGTTTCTTTCAAGCTGTTTTGTAGCTGTCAAGGTGTTAACACTACTTTGCTCATGTCATGTTTTCTATGTTTATGTCGTGTGTATTGTGCCATCAATTTCTTCTTACGTCGTATAAGTGGAAAACAGCTGCTCACTGTCAAGTGTCAACTATATATTTTTTCCATGGAAATCAACTTATTCAACATCAATTAGTCATCGCTCCCAGATTCTCAAATCTCAAGAATTTCATGCTAAATGCTAGCTAGCATCTTTACATACGATATCGAAGGAAACAATATCTTTTCTGACTCAAAACACAAGCTTCAATTCAATTGTCTTTAAAGATAACCAGTGACAATCTGTTTTCACATACAGTGTTTTTCTCATGTTGTTCAAATGTATATCTTCTGATGTACCTATCTGTATTAATTCTTGTCAAGAATGGAAAAATGAAAACAAGAAAGAACATTGTGTGGGTGTGTGGGTGTGTGTGTGGGTGTAATATTCTAGTACTATTCATAAGAAAATAACTTGTCATACATATACTTTCGTGCAAAAAAAAAAAGTCATACGTTTTGACTAGAATTTTTTATTAAGAAATTGAATGTTTCAAAGTAAGTAATCAAAGGAATAGGTTCACCAGAAGCAGGTTGGATTTCGAAAGAGAACATTTTTGAAATCCAATTCCAAAGAATTTATGTTTTGTTTGGCACCACAGAATTGGCGCCTTGGATATAGGAAAAAATTTAGTAAAAATTTTGAGCTAAACTTCCTCCAATTCTAAATCCAAGGCACTGATTCGATACTCCCAAACAAAACATTAGAGCTAAACTTCCTCCAATTCTAAACCCAAGGCACTGATTCGATACTCCCAAACAGAACATTAGGTTATTTTATCAAGCAGACTTGTGAAGCTGATAAATTTGCATTATTTGAGACTACAAACCTTGTTCATTGTTCATTATAATATGGAAGTTGATTTACTTATCAAAAAAAAGAGTATGGAAGTTGATTTATTGTGGATTTAGATGAAATAAGCATAGTACCAAATCAGAGAACATGTCATTACTATATCACAACACAAATGCAGAAAAGCTCAATACACTTTCTCATAACCATTTCAATCCAATACTCAATTTAAACCACAAATTGATACAACTCTGTCAACCAAACAAAACCAACAATGTGAAGGTAAAAACAAACCAATGAATTCAAATCTTTCAATAATACCAATACGTTGTGAGGAAGTCGATCATGTTGAATTTTCAAATATGTAATTTCATTCTCACAAGACGAACAATAAAAAACAGTCAACGCTCCACAAAATCTTACAATCATTAGTCCTTCTTACTGGCCCGAGGAGAGCATGCGGTGCATACCTTTTCCAAAGCTCTGCCAACAGACACACGGAATCCGCCTTCCTCCTTTGGCGAGGAAACAACATTCCTCGGTTCTTTTTTCGGATGAATTGTTTGAACAAGTGCCTCAACTTCTTCCTTTGCACGTTCAAACACACTTGGACCTTTAACTTCATGAATTGGGGTGTTCTCATCAATGTCATTACTCATCCCATGAGTTTCTTTATGATGATGATGCGGTGACTTCTCTTTGTGCAAAATTTCTTTAAATTCTTCCTTAGCTCTTTCTATTAAATTGTGTGCCTTCGCATCTTTTCCTGCCAAGATGAAATCATATTATGGATAGAAGAAAGAGAAGCTTCAATTCTAATCCATTCAAGCACTCGAAGCCAACGCGTGATGAATGCAAAATTTTAGACAGAAGAATGGCATGAGCTACGATTGCAATACTAGATAGTTTATTAGCCATCTAAATAATAGAAATACTAGAGTCTCCCAAATATATATGCATTGAATATTTTGTTTTCCCCATTTTTGCTGGGTGCAGAAATTTAAGTATGTCCTCAAACAAGTTCTAAAGACAAGTAATGATAGAACATAGAATTATCTAAGAGTGGTTATTCTAGGTAAACGAGGGTGGTTGTTTAAGCCATTTTATACAACAACAACTAAGCTTTTTTCCTGGCTAGATGAACCCTACATTACTATTCCGCTCTATTTAAGACCATAGCCTCGGTCTGTTTATGCCATTTTATATGTATAGAAAATCATTCCTTTCTTATTTTTTGGTTAAAGTTATGGAAAACTATTTCTAGAACACTAGAAAAACTGCAATCATAGGCCATGACTACCATTATATTCAAGAGTAATAATTGTTCAAGACTAGAATGAATGTGGCATATTTGGGGTAGTTAGAAGTCATACCTGCATGAGAATCCGATTTCTCTGGTTTCAATTCCTCTTTTACACTTTCATGTCTGTGATTATATTAGCGCAAAGCAATTAAAAACCAATTAATGTCTAAAAAAATCTACTTTTCATCTCATTTTGTTATTCATCAGAAAACATGTGTTATCAAACCTTTTTTCACCATTTGGGGATGAACCGTGATTTTCGGGTTCTTTATTTGGATGAATTGTTTGAACAAGAGCTTGGATCTCTTCCTTTGCTCTCTCAAATACATTTGGGGCTTTGACATCACTAATTGGGGTGTTCTCGTCAATGTCACTACGTAATCCATGAGTTTCCTTATGATGGTGGTTTGATTCATGATTATGATGCATTATTGCTTCAATCTCTTCCTTCGCTCTTTCAAATACATGGGGTGCTTTTACATCTTCACCTGCCAATCAATCACGCACATATCATTTCCACATTTGCATACATAACATACGGCATACACAGCCCATATACACATACACATACAACTACAAACATATGTTATACAAGTAAATAATATACACAAATATATTTAGTTTGACTTTGTGTTCTTCAATTGGATAACTATAAAAAGCAGGAAAAAAACAAGGGGAGTATTTCAGATTCAGATACAGAGTTACGTACAAACATGTATATATGTGTATATAGAGAGAGATGATTAAATTACACAAAAGGGTTGCTTCTTGATTAAAATTACAAATCTGGGAGGTCAGCATTTTCTGTTAATTGATCTTTACTTTGTCCAATTAATTGGGAAAAGTGATATGGGTATAAGATCAAATTTGACACACACATATATATATATTTACACATATATCTATATGATTAGACGAACAAGAAAAATCGTACCTGAGAGAGAGTTTGATGGGTCTGGCTTGGATTCAGCCATTGGAGTTTCTATGAATTGTACGATTTGGTCAGATGTAGTTTAAGGGTTTGGTGTTAGATCAACCGCTCAACGTACGCAGACGCGCACACAGAGAATATATGGAATCATACGTTTGACGCATGCCAGATTTGAAAAGACTAGGTTGGGACACTTGCGAGGAATGGGGCTCCGTTCGTCTCTATTCAGAAATTCTCTAGTTAGCTGATTCTTTGTTGATGTGGCATGCTCTGTTGGTAAGGTGGGCCAAAGTAATGGGTCTCCTACATATGGATTGGGCCTCGGGACTTTCGAGAAAGCAACCCGTTAAATTCGTCAGCCTGTGAAATAAAAAAAGACGTCATCAACCATGACAATGGCCCATAGGCCCACAATCTTCAATGAGGCACGTGTTGTGCACATGGATAAAACTCGAGTTAAAAAGAAAAGAAAAGAAAAGAAAAGAAAAGAAGGGTTCTTTCAGCAACTGCGAACACATTTATTTATTTATTTTTCTTGATGGAGATTGAAATTTGAATTTAATTTATTTTTTTATTGTAAACAAAGTTGATATATATTCCATAACTTTTGTGGTAGTAAGTTAGGGACTGTAATGACACCAGTAAAAATACACAAAGAAATAAATTTTTTTATTGGTTGGGCATTAGGCACTGCCTAAGGCTTCAGCCGCGCTGTTCTTATTTTGCAATTAATTGAGCCTAAAATTGGTTCAACATTAGTGGCACCTAATGAAGGTGTGGAGGGAAAAAAATTCCCTCCAATAAAAAGCGCACACGTCATCACTATACATATTTACATTCCAAGGACATATAAGGTCCATCATGCTCAAATCCAAATTGAGGGAATTTATAACCCAAGACCATTATTATTTGTCCTCCAACCTCCATCAAGGCCGAATCAAGAGGTCATCAGCCTAACTTGTTAATATTTAACATCCGGTCCGTTACTCAAGCCCAGCCGGATCAAAATATGTTCAGCCCAGTTATTCAAGAATACACAAATCCTACCAGTTGAAGGATTTACCGTAGAAGGAAAATTCTGAGATAGGAAGTTCTGTACAAGGCAAGTTCTATATATGGAAAATTAGACAATGGAAATAACTCTATTAGTAAAGAATGTTTATATAGAAAGAATTGGAGGGCAAGTAACGCGAGTCCTACCATAATTTTACAATCTTTTGTATATAAATAGAGGCTTAAACCTCCAATAAAGGGATCAAGCAATTCTACGCTTCTCTAGACACTGTTCTTATTTATTCTTATTATTTTTGAGTGAGTTGTTTGATTTTTCTCAATCATTATTGGTTGAGCGGAATTTTGCACCTACACTTTGGCGCCATCTGTGGGAAACGTATAAAAATATACTCCCACTTGTTCTTCAAATCAAATCCTTAGTCGTATCTGGAATGTCAAACGGAGAGTCAGCAATGAATCAACAAATAGAATTGATGCAGAAGATGCGAGAAGAGTTCTTGCACCAATTCGAGACTGTGGAGGGAAAAAAACTCCCTCCAATAAAAAGCGCACACGTCATCACTACACATATCTACATTCCAAGGACATATAAGGCCCATCATGCTCAAGCCTAAATTGAGGGTATTTATAGCCCATGACCATTGTTATTTGTCCTCCAACCTCCATCAAGGCCGAATCAAGAGGTCATCAGCCCAACTTGTTAATATTTAATATCCGGTCCGTTACTCAAGCCCAGCCGGATCAAAATATGTTCAGCCCAGTTATTCAAGAATGCACAAGTCCTACCAGTTGAAGCATTTACCGTAAAATGAAAATTCTGAGATAGGAAATTCTGTACAAGGCAAGTTCTATGTATGGAAAATTAGACAATGGAAATAACTCTATTAGTAAAGAATGTTTATATAGAAAGAATTGGAGGGCAAGCAACGCGAGTCCTACCATAATTTTATAATTTTTTGTATATAAATAGAGGCTTAGACCTCCAATAAAGGGATCAAGCAATTCTATGCTTCTCTAGACACTGTTCTTATTTATTCTTATTGTTTTTGAGTGAGTTGTTTGATTTTTCTCAATCATTATTGGTTGAGCGGAATTTTGCACCTACACTTTGGCGCCGTCTGTGGGAAACGTATAAAAATATACTCCCACTTGTTCTTCAAATCAAATCCTTAGTCGTATGTGGAATGTCAAACGGAGAGTCAGCAATGAATCAACAAATAGAATTGATGCAGAAGATGCGAGAGGAGTTCTTGCACCAATTCGAGACTGTGGAGGGAAAAAAACTCTCTCCAATAAAAAGCGCACACGTCATCACTACACATATCTACATTCCAAGGACATATAAGGCCCATCATGCTCAAGCCCAAATTGAGGGTATTTATAGCCCAAGACCATTGTTATTTGTCCTCCAACCTCCATCAAGGCCGAATCAAGAGGTCATCAGCCCAACTTGTTAATATTTAATATCCGGTCCGTTACTCAAGCCCAGCCGGATCAAAATATGTTCAGCCCAGTTATTCAAGAATGCACAAGTCCTACCAGTTGAAGGATTTACCGTAGAAGGAAAATTCTGAGATAGGAAATTCTGTACAAGGCAAGTTCTATGTATGGAAAATTAGACAATGAAAAGAACTCTATTAGTAAAGAATGTTTATATAGAAAGAATTGGAGGGCAAACAACGCGAGTCCTACCATAATTTTATAATCTTTTGTATATAAATAGAGGCTTAGACCTCCAATAAAGGGATCAAGCAATTCTACGCTTCTCTAGACACTGTTCTTATTTATTCTTATTGTTTTTTAGTGAGTTGTTTAATTTTTCTCAATCATTATTGGTTGAGCGAAATTTTGCACCTACACTTTGGCGCCGTCTGTGGGAAACGTATAAAAATATACTCCCACTTGTTCTTCAAATCAAATCCTTAGTCATATCTGGAATGTCAAACGGAGAGTCAGCAATGAATCAACAAATAGAATTGATGCAGAAGATGCGAGAGGAGTTCTTGCACCAATTCGAGACACTCCGGCAAGCAAACGATACGAGTGTCGCCCAGATAGCTGCGTTTCAGCAGCAAACTCATACGTTGCACACGGCGATGGCCGGGCTAACGCCACAACCACCACCAGGCGATGCTGCAGCACCACCCCCCACCCAGAATTTACCTCCAGTTCACGAGCCTCCGGCTAACGGGACACCACCTAACGGGGCTCGACCTAATGAGGTTCAGCAACAGCAAGGGACGAGGACCGAGGCGGTTGCTTCGGACAATCTCCCGCGTCGCACACAGGACGAACAGGCCGAGTCCAGCCATAGGCTCACGGTATGGTCCAATGGCGTTCCAGATGGCGCAGGCGTACAAGATGTCTTCGACGAAAAGAAGCTATTAAGAGTTCAGACACCAGCCGAGATGGCTAGAGAGCACAAGAACTCATTGGTCAAGACCCCCTTTACTGACGATGTGTACCTTGTGGAGAGACCAAAGAAGTTCACTATGCCATCCTTCACCCAGTTCGATGGGGCAGGAGATCCCTCTCGGCATCTCGATCATTATGCGCAAAAGATGGCACTGGACGATCATAACGATCCGTGGATGTGTAAGGTTTTTCCTACCAGTTTAACCGGAGCAGCGTTAGAATGGTTCAGGAATAGGCCACACAAGTCTATCCCTGGTTATGAGACCTTGTGCACTATATTCTTAGCCCAGTATTGCGGAAATAAGAAGCAGAAGAAAAGTATCGCCAGCCTTTTCACCATAAGGCAAAGGAAGGGAGAAACTTTACAAGATTTCTTATCCAGGTTTAACATGGAAGCCTCGGAGATAGCAGATTGCCACCTTGCCACGGCAATCGAAACATTTAAGTTGGCAATGATCCAGGGAACCAAGTTTCACACATCCTTGATCAAATATTCCCCCCCCCCCCCCGGATATGCAGACTTTGAACGCTAGGGCACAAATCTACATTCGGTTGGAGGAAAACGTAGCCCACCGTGCACAGCACGCTACCCTCGTCACAGTAGAAAACAAGTCTCGAGAGAAAGCTGCAAGCACAAGGATGCAGAAGGTTCATCATATCGCCACACAAGTCACCCAAGCGCCTGAGAAGAGGCGAAGGACAGAGGACAGGCTTACCCCTCTCCGTACTACCTTAGCGCGCCTATTCCAAGAGAATAAGACGAGGTTCGCAACTCCTCAGCCCATGAAACAACCCTTAGAGCAGAGGGACAAAAGCAAACATTGTGCCTACCATAGAGACTATGGGCATACCACCAATGACTGCAGGTCCCTTCAGCGACAGGTAGAAAGCATGATAGCGAGAGGAAAGTTGGTGGAGTATCTCGCCACGAAGGAGTACGTAAAACCTCGGGAGGTTAACCCTCGACGGGTAAAGGGCGGTCAGGTAAAGGTTATCCATGCCATACACAGAAGGTTAGAGGATGATGAAGAGTCTGAAGAGTTGTACAGATCCAGGCTGAGAGATGCTCATAAGTTACGAAGATTGTCTTCGGTAAACACGGTTGCACCAGGCAGCATCAACATTGGATTCGATAACAATGATCTGTCTAGAGTCCAGCGCCCGCATGAGGACCCCTTGGTCATTAGCCTCCTGGTAGCGAATTATATGATCAGGAGGGTGCTGATAGATCCGAGAAGTAGTGCCAACATCATTACAAAAGCAGCTTTTGATCAGTTGGGGGTTTCACCATCGTCCATCAGGCCAACTTCCAGCCCCCTAATGGGATTTGATGGTACTAAGGTGAATCCGCTTGGGTTGATCGATCTATCCGTTACTGCAGCAAAGAGGACTCTGAAGGAGAACTTTGTCGTGACGGAGATTCATCCATCTTATAACCTCATTATGGGGAGAGGTTGGATCCATCGTATGAACGGAGTCCCATCTACCCTTCATCAAGTAATGAGGTGTTTATCCCCATATGGCAGGGAAGTCATCGACCTCTGGGGAGACCAGGTGACTGCAAAAGAATGTTATATGCTAACGCTACATGAAGCAAAGAAGGCGTCGAAATCACCTCTGTTAGAGGCGAATCCCAAAGACGCAATCAAATAGCAGTTACAGTATCCTCTGCCCAAGTATCTCAAGGCAAAGGAAGAGGCTGAGGCTGAAGCACCTACCGAGGAGTCCCTCGAAGCTATAGAGGTAGTCCTCGGAGACCCTCAGAAAGTCACCTACATTGGCTCATCTTGCACAGCCGAAGAGAAGGAAGTATTGATCAGAGTCATTCGGTGCAATTCGGATGTCTTTGCCTGGGATCACTCGGACATGGTGGGGATCGATCCTACGGTCTCATGCCATAGTTTGAGGGTTAACCCAGAATTCAGGCCAATCAAGCAGAGGCACCGACGGTTCACACCTGAACGGAATTGCATAATAGCCGAGGAAGTAAATAAACTATTACAAGCAGGATTCATTCGAGAGGTGCAATACCCACAATGGCTCTCAAATGTAGTAGTCGTTCAAAAGAAGAATGGGAAATGGAGGGTATGCGTAGATTATACCAACTTTAACAAAGCTTGCCCCAAAAGATAGCTTCCCTCTGCCCAAGATTGATCAAATGGTGGATGCTACGACAGGTTATGAGAGGCTCACATTCCTCGATGCATACTCCGGCTATAATCAGATTCCCATGAATCCTGAAGATGAGGAGAAAACCGCTTTCATCACATAGACGGGCACTTACTGCTACAGAGTGATGCCCTTCGGTCTAAAGAATGCCGGAGCCACCTACCAGCGACTTGTCAATAAAATTTTCAATAATCTACTGGGGAATACAGTTAAAGCCTATATCGATGATATGGTGGTCAAAAGTATACGGAAAGAGGACCACCCGAAGCACCTCCAGGAGGTCTTTGATACTCTCAAGAGGTACAATATGAAGCTGAACCCCACCAAGTGCTCCTTCGCCGTCTCGTCAGGACAATTCCTCGGGCACATCGTAAATAAAAGAGGAATAGAAGTAAGCCCAGCTCAGGCAAAGGCACTCATACAGAACCAAGAGCCAAAAACCCGCAGGGAAGTGCAAGTTCTAACCTGCCGAATTGCGGCTCTCAGCCGGTTCATATCCCGATTATCTGATAAGTATAAACCTTTCTTTGATGCTATTCGATCCAAAAACAAAGATATATGGGGACCTCAGCAGCAGGAAGCTCTCAATCAATTGAAAAGCTACATGACAAAACCCCCAATCCTTTCTGCTCCAACGCCCGGAGACACTCTCATCCTGTACTTGGCAGTATCAGCTGTAGCAACAAGCGCAGTGTTGATCAAAGAATGAGGCAAGGTTCAGCACCCAATCTTTTACACAAGCAAAACAATGACGGATGCCGAGCCACGGTACAGCAAGACGGAAAAGGTAATCCTGGTGTTAATTTATGCCAAGAGGAAACTTCGACATTACTTCGAGTCTCACAGCATAGTGGTACTTACAAATCACCCTATACGGGCTATCCTAGCTAAACCAGACTTGTCTGGTCGAATTACAAAATGGGCTATTAAACTTAGCTCTTTTGATATCACCTATGCACCGAAGGTATCTCACAAGGGGCAGTCAGTAGCGGATTTCCTACTAGAGTATGAAGATCAATCTGAGGAACCGACACTTCAAGAGCCGTACTGGGAGTTATGGGTTGATGGCTCTTCCAACCAAAAAAGGGCAGGGGCCGGGATTGACATCACAACACCCGAGGGTACCAAGCTGCAGCAGTCAATTTTGCTAGATTTCCCAGCTACTAATAACGAGGCCGAGTATGAGGCGTTACTTGCCGGACTTCGACTAGCTAAACAGCTACAGGTACGGTGTTTAAAAGTTTTTAGTGACTCACAGCTTATGATCAATCAAGTGACAGGGCACTATTATCCCAAGGAGGAACGTATGAAGTCATACAAAGATACTGTAGAGAGTGCCATCCAGGAGTTCGATCAAATCAAATTCCATCAGGTACCACGAGATGAAAATGCCGAAACAGATCGATTGGCTGCAGCCGCATCATCTTCAGACGAAGAGTTGATTCGGCTTGTTCCAATCGATGTTCTCGAAGAGCCCAGCATTAATCCCCGGCAAGAGGTG
This sequence comes from Cornus florida, assembly GCF_030987335.1. Taxonomy (NCBI): domain Eukaryota; kingdom Viridiplantae; phylum Streptophyta; class Magnoliopsida; order Cornales; family Cornaceae; genus Cornus; species Cornus florida. The sequence continues at coordinate 110,809,827 of NW_026775580.1, read as the reverse complement.
ATGGTGATCCTGGAAGTTCCACGCGAGCCATGCTGGATTGATCCAATTGAGGCCTACCTCAAGGAGGGAGTTCTCCCAAATCAAAAAGCTGAGGCAAGGAAGCTTAGGCTTACCGCGGCTAAGTACTCAATCATCAATAACCAGTTGTACCGAAGGTCATTCTCCGGTCCTTATCTCAAGTGTTTAACCCCCACTGAGGCTCTCACAATTCTAAAACAAATTCATGAAGGAGATTGTGGAAATCACTCGGGAGGAAGATCCCTTGCACACAAAATTCTAACCCAAGGTTATTTTTGGCCATACTTGGCTCAGAATGCCGAAGAATACTCAAGAAGATGTGACAAGTGTCAGCGCCATGGTCCAATAAAGCATCAACCTGCAGAAGGTTTGCACGCCATGGCTAATCCATGGCCGTTCGCCCAATGGGGGATTGATGTAGTAGGACCGTTACCCAAAACCATGGAAAAAAAGGAGTATGTGCTTCTGGCTACGGATTACTTCATCAAGTTGGTGGAAGCTGAAGCCTTCTCTAGCGTCACCCATGAAGAAGTAAAGCATTTCATTTGGAGCAACATTATTTGCCGGTTTGGGGTACCAAAAGTCATCGTAATGGACAATGGTAAGAACCTCGATAACAGAAGTATATGAAAGTTCTTTAGCGAACATGGAATCCTGTAAAAATTGGCTACAATTAGTCATCCATAAGGCAATTGGCAAGCTGAAATAACTAATCGCACGATATTTGGGTGCTTAAAGAAAAAATTGGAGAAATTGAAGACAAAATGGTACGAGAATCTCCCTCAAGTGCTCTGGGCATATCGAACCACTCCAAGACGACCCACGGGAGAAAGCCCATTTGCTATGGCATATGGATCCGAAGCTGTCATTCCTACCGAGTCCATAATCCCAACCCTTCGGACATCCTTGGTACTTGAAGGGAACAATGAGCAACAACTCGAACATAGCCTTGATCTTGTGGACGAAAGGAGAGATGCAGTAGCAATTCGGCTCGCGGCATACCAACAGCACGTGTGTAACAGTTATAACAAACGCGTCAGATTCAGGAGCTTTGTGGTAGGCGATTGGGTTTTGAAGCAAGAGACGGCTCATGTAAAGAAATTGGAACCTAATTGGACCGGACCCTACAGGGTTACCGATGTAGTGGGGAAAGGAGCATATCGTTTGGCCGAAGCTGGCGGACGTCCCATTGCGCGTCCTTGGAACGCAATATACCTTAAAAGGTATTCTATTAGTTAAGTTTGTCAATTTTGCTGCCAATTCTTCACAAATAAGGCTGAGTATATCTGCAGTCAGCCAAACTTTTCTTTATTTTGCTTCTATATTCAGTACAACTCTACTCCATTTATTTCTTTCTATACTCTATGATTATGCAACTTTTATGCATGCGTCGCATTAGGCAATTTTTATGCATGCCAAGTCGCACTATGCAATTTTTATGCAATTAGAAGCAAGCTGCTAAAAAACATTCGTCATAATGATTTTTAAGGAAAAAAATAAACATGAATTATGGCCTATGTTTAAAACTTTCTATCCCACATCGACAAAAAAGTATGTGCTACATTCTGTTATATATGGGAATATTCAAATAGTTAATTACGGTGTAAGGAGGGCCCACTGGTATTTAAGGCTGTCAAGCTCGATACCAGAGGCATTCCTTACACCGACCTTTTTGACAAAATTCCCACATCGGGTAGAAATAGAAAAGAAATGCGGTTCATATATGCGTGGTCCACAACATTTGGTTGCCAAGAAGGGAGTATCAGTGGAGGAGGAAAGTCTCCAAAGTCAACAAATAGGAAACTTCACAGCCACTGTTACTCGCTTTCTTGGCCTCTTATCATTTTTGAATCATCGGCCTCATGATAAGTTGTTTGAGAAAAAACATAAACAAACTTCCCCTCAGGCTCAGCGCCGTGGAGTAGTTCATTCGCCTCGGACCTTGAGTGTCCGGCTTGGCAAAACCTCCCCTCTGGCTCAGCGCCGGGGAGTAATTCATTTAAACCTCCCCTCAGGCTCAGCGCCGGAGAGTAGGTCATTCGCCTCAGACCCTAGGTGTTTGGCTCCGCAAAAATCTCGCCTCGGACCCTAAGTGTTCGGCTCTGCAAAAATCTCGCCTCGGACCCTAAGTGTTCGGCTCGGCAAAACCTCGCCTCGGATCCTAAGTGTCCGGCTCGGCAAAACCTCCCCTCCGGCTCCACGCCAGGGAGTGTTTAATTCGCCTCGGATCCTAAGTGTCCGAGACAGGTTCGGACCCTAAGTGTCCTATTCAGCACTATTCCTCCACGACTCAGTGCCGAGGGACAATTCGCCTCGGATCCTAAGTGTCTGAGACAGCTTCAGACCCTAAGTGTCCTATTCAGCACTATTCCTCCACGACTCAGTGCCGAGGGACAATTCGCCTCGAATCCTAAGTATCCGAGACAGCTTCGGACCCTAAGTGTCCTATTCAGCAATATTCCTCCACACTCAGTGCCGAGGAATAATCCGCTTTAGACCTCTGGTGCCCGGATCAGAACTCTTTCCTCCGGACTCCAAGTGTTTAATACCTTGTGGATGTGGATATATCATAAGTTCATCATGATCCACCCCACATCAGGAACACACGAGAAGGAAAGAGTATGTATACGTCTACTGCAGGCAAGAAAAAGGCAAGGAGAGTTCACTTAACAGTTAAATCATTGTCCATATGAATCATCCTGAGATATCAACTCAACTGTTAAAAGGATCTCCTTCTTCCCACCATCCTTGCTTTTACTTGGATAGCATAAATCCGAAGCATAAAGACAATGTGTTTTGTTTGTCATAAAAACATTACCAGTCAGAAAAATATGAACAGTATCAAAAGCATACAGCAAAAACAAATCAAGTATTGAAAGCCTAAAGCAAAAAATTATATTCATTATCCCAAACATACTGTCAATAAAAACAAAATACATGGTTCTACTTCCTCTTCGGATCGAAGGGAGTAGATTCAAAAGCATCCACTACAGTAGGACTTGGGGTAGGAGGAATTGAAGCCGCAGGGGCAGAAGAGCTAGGAGTACCCTTCAGGTGCGCCTTCACCATCTCGGCAAAGCGGATTTCAGCTTCCAAAGCCTCTGGCCCTTCATCATATGGGAAGTGCACCCCCACCTGCTTGTCAAAAGCGTCCGGATCCATCGTCCTAGGGCCTGAGCCCTGATTATAGCCAGACCGGAACGCTTTAGCACTAGCCAGGTGTGCCAAACAGGAGTAACGCCCCTGCATTTGCTTCCCCGCCTTGAAGCAAGTAGTAAGAGCCTCGGTCAGGCGTTGAACTTCGGCCTAAAGAGAATCCACCTTAGCCTCAAAGGCAGCCAACTGCCTCTTATACACATCCTTGGCTTCAGAAGCTATTTTCAGATTGGTAGAGGCAGTGGTGGCTCTCTTCTCTGCATTGTCAAGATCCTTTTCCAGCTTCTTGATGGAGAAGGATTGGGCTTCAGCAGTGGCGCAGAGGGCCATGGTGTGGTATAGACTCTGTATAACAGAAGAATAAATATGAGCATAAATGGAAACATAAGCAAGCAAGAGTAACATAATTCTGAAGGAGCAATGCGAACCTCTATGGCCCGGACCGGGGCAGAGGGGAGTAGTTGTTCCAACCCTATTTGGCTGATGGCTTCCTCGTCCTTTGGGAGCCACATTCCTCGAGCCACCGCCAGTGCAGCTGAAGGGTCTGTGATCACAAAATCCCCTGAATGCAGGACTGACTTGTCAGCCCTGGTGAAGGAAGGAGTCCAAGGAGCCCCAGTCTCAGCCAGAACAAATGCCCTGACTTCATCTTCAAGTTCGGCCTCTCCAGCCCTTTTCCCTCTGCTTTTAGAAGAGACCTTGCTCTTGCCAGATGATGGGGGGTTGAGGCGAGATTTCTTCATTGGTGGTTCCTTAGCCTCCACCTCACCCTCAGTAGATCTAATAACGACCAAGGGTTGGGCATCTTAGGCTTTCTTTTTTAAAGCCTCAGCCCTCCGTATCTCTTCCTTAGTCATAGGGAAACTGTCAAAGGATGGTAGAGACAGATCCATGAGGTTTGCAGCAACAGCACTGGAGGTAATATCCTTGAGGTTTGAAGAAGTTAGCAGGTCCTCGATAGGCGAGGGGTCACTCCAGACTTGTTCCTCAAGAAAAGAAAGTCTGTTCCTTGCTGCGGAGGATGGGAATGTAGCTGAAAAAACACCAAGAAACTCATAAGTACGGCGAAACATTAAGACTTGGCAAGGAAAACAGCCAGAACACTTGGTATGAAGGGAGGTTAAGTATTCTATACCTAATTTCCCGAACTTGCGCGGGATGGGGAGCGTAATTGATTGGGGCACGAACCATTTTCCTTTAACTATAACCATCCTTTCTTTCCACTTCTTTTCGGATGAAGGAAGGTTCGTGCATATCCTCTGATGAAGGGGAGAGGTAAAAAAGAAGCGACCAGGCTCGGTCCCATGCTTAGATATATTGTAAGTAAGCAGAAGGTCGGCAAAGGTCAAATCCAGAGCCTCTAATTTTCGGCGCACCAACAGTGCCGAAAGGATGCGAAAGAAATTAGGATTTACCTGAAGGGGGGCAAGACCTAACTTGTTGAAAACTAAATGATAGAAGGGATGAAGAGGGAACCGGAGGGCGTTAAGATGCCCTACCGAAAGAAGCAATTTACTCTCTTCAATTCCCTCGCCGGAGGTAAAATCGGCACCCTCGGGATATTCTGCAATTTCTACTCCCTCAGGAATATCAAATTCTTCCATTACCGAAGCAATAGAGAACTTGATGCGGCGAATAGAGATGATTGCTTTCCTCTCTTCATGAGTAAGAACATAATCAGAGCCTGAGGTAGATGTCTCGGCTGGAAGGGGGGAAGTACCTAATTGATTCAACGAAAGACGATTTGTAGAAACCCTAGGAGGGGGAGCCCTAATGCGAACGGGGGAAGATGAAGGTGTGGATTCAGAATCCCCAATGTCTATATGTTCGGGAGTGGATGAAGTACTCATAATGAAAGATTGAAGAGAAAGATGCGAAAAAAAACTAACCTGACAAAGCGATGGAATGAAGAACGCAAAAGTGCAGCAAGGGCGAATGTAACTCTTGCAAAATCTTGTATGACGGAGTAATAACGAAAGACCTCGAACCGTTTCTGAAACAAAGTAAAAAACCGGTTTCAATTCCCTCTTTAATAGGAGCCGTCACTCAATTAAAAATGAAATTTGGGGCAAAGTGTGGAGGGAAAAAAACTCCCTCCAATAAAAAGCGCACACATCATCACTACACATATCTACATTCCAAGGACATATAAGGCCCATCATGCTCAAGCCCAAATTGAGGGTATTTATAGCCCAAGACCATTGTTATTTGTCCTCCAACCTCCATCAAGGTCGAATCAAGAGGTCATCAGCTCAACTTGTTAATATTTAACATCCGGTCCGTTACTCAAGCCCAGCCGGATCAAAATATGTTCAGCCCAGTTATTCAAGAATGCACAAGTCCTACCAGTTGAAGGATTTACCGTAGAAGGAAAATTCTGAGATAGGAAGTTCTGTACAAGGCAAGTTCTATGTATAGAAAATTAGACAATGGAAAGAACTCTATTAGTAAAGAATATTTATATAGAAAGAATTGGAGGGCAAGCAACGCGAGTCCTACCATAATTTTACAATCTTTTGTATATAAATAGAGGCTTAGACCTCCAATAAAGGGATCAAGCAATTCTACGCTTCTCTAAACACTGTTCTTATTTATTCTTATTGTTTTTGAGTGAGTTGTTTGATTTTTCTCAATCATTATTGGTTGAGCGGAATTTTGCACCTACAGAAGGGGAGGAACTAATTCCATTTTTTCATTAATTGTTTTTGTTTACTTGTATTTTGATTATGGAAATCAATCACTCATGAAGCTTGTGAAGTGGCTCCGTGCTCGACTTCGTTTTCCCTGAATATTTTGAAAGCTTTGTTTGTGATGCCTCTTTTGTTTTGTAAGTATATTTTTATTGAAAAATAATAATAATAATAATAATAATAATAATAATAATAATAATTTGTTGTTGCAGATGGCATAACATAACAAAATCAGGTTGTGTTGAGTTCTGACAGCCTTTCTTGATGGAGATTGAAATTTGAATTTAATTTATTTTTTTATTGTAAACAAAGTTAATATATATTCTATAACTTTTGTGGTAGTGAGTTAGGGACTGAAATGACTGACTCCTCATCCAAAGTTCCCCTATGTTATCTTTTTAGAGCATTGTTAATGGTGTAGGCGATGCCACGGAGAGATATAAATGCATCAGTAAACTGGTGAACTTGGCAGTTAGGACAGTGTGATTAGTTATAGTGACAAAGGTTTAGGGTTTTGGATTGGGATTGACTTACATTATCAATTCTTTTACTAGTAACCAAAAAATAAATTTACTTTTTATTCATTGTGTAAAAGATTAAATAAATAAACACAGTTTTTTTTTTTTTGGATTTTTAAGCAACTGATATTATAAATAAAATAATTACAAAAGAAAGAAGGCCATTGGCCAAACAAGACAAGGAGCCCAAACAAAAAGGCCCAAACCCAATGACAAACACAGCCCAGGAGAACAAATTAACGGCTACAAACTGCTAATAGAGGTTATCTAAACCACAATTCCGGTAAACAAATTGGGAATTCATATGCGCTGTAGCATAAATAAACACAGTTGAGATATAGAAATGTGTGGGGGACTAGCATCAGTGTATCATCAAATCATTAAATTATAATCAAATCACACAGAGTGAGACTCTCTGAGTCTTAGGCACATACCTAAAATGAGAATAAAACCCATCCTTATTATCAAATCATTTCTTCTTTAAGGGCAATAATGCCTAGTCTGTTTTCTTGCTGACCATTCCCTGCTCTGCTATATGCATCACTTCATTTCATAGACCCTGCCAGTCCCAGTGTCAGCTAGAGAGAGCTGAACAACAAAGAGAGAGAAAGTGATGAATGGCATGGCAGTGCTCTTCTACGTACTACTATAGTAGTAATACTCCACTCTCTCTCTCACTATATGTGTGTGTGTGTGTGTGTACAGCTGGTGGAGCTATGTTGCATTATAGGCTCTATAGGGGACCATACCAATTTGTACCATTGAACTTCATAAATGTACTGGCAATGAGATCAAATAATTTCTGAATAAATCTCTGGCGTTCCTCAAAAAACTCTTTCTAGTCTAACGTGTCTGTATACGGGACCTCTTTCTCTTTGGTTCTTGTGTGCCTCTGTTCTGTAAACTGCACCCATCACAGCCCTACCCTCTCTATTCCAGAGCAGACTTCAGTCTCCAAACCCATTGAAAAATGATCCATGCACTGCTTTTTTATCACCCCCAATTCTTTCACTTATGTTAGTGATCTATATAACAAGGTATTTTATTTAATTTTTTGACAAAAAAGAAATTCACACACATCCCATATTGTCTCATATGGAGAATTAAACAATTAACCTATTATATTGGAGATGTATTTACTAGACTTAAAAGTTGGATGGTAGGATCTGGCTGTTTAGTAGTGTTTCAGACTTTTACTAAACTTTTGACTTTTCAATAGTTGCAACTGTTACTTAGCGGGAAGGTTTCATAAAAGAGAAATGATTCGAAATGTTACTAACTTGAATTGTGAGATTCAAATTCAGAATCTAGCTAATATTCACGCTAAACACAGACTGCTACAAAATTCAAGGTGTAAATTAATTATTAATTTATTTGTTTAAAGAGAAATTTTCATTTTCTATGATAACTATTTACTCGTGAATTGTCAAAAGGAATTAGTGAATTGTCAAACATAGACTGTTTTGTCAAGAAGGCAGAATCACTTGTGTCTGGTAAGCTAATCTCTCCACCAGGACAACTCAGAGAGATAGAGAGACTGGCATCTCTACCAGACCACAGATACAGAGAGGGTGAGACTCAGAGAGATTTCCCAAGAATCAATACATCGTTATATGGATGTGTGTGTTTGTATATATATATATATGTGTGTGCAAGTGTGTCTATTTTGAAGGTATAACTTGAAGGGTCCCAAGTTCGTTGTTTTGTAGCTCTTTTCACTATTCTTGGCCACTAGCAAGTTTGAGTGATAAAAAGCTTAAGACCTCCCTCTCTTATTATCAGTTGGCCTTGTGTTAGAAATGAAGAGAAGAATTTGCACTTTTCTACTAATTATTCTGCATGTAATGAGATGGGTGTCTGCAGCAAGCAGGCTTTTTACACCATATGACAACAGTGTTCACCACCAAGGTTAGATACATGTGGACACTTTTTTCTTCTTCCTTAGTTTTTCCACTATTTGGACTCTCAATCATTCATTTTCTTAGCAAGTCAATTTCACTCACAATGTGTTTTTAACCTGTTCAGTAGAAATAAGTTTTTCATATAACCTTTCCTTAAAAAGTATGTTTTGATCCCCAAATGTTTTTAATTTCCCAACTTTTTTCCTGGAAACATTTTTGCTTCTGTTTTTGATCTCTTTCAAGATGTGTCACTGCCACTGTACTGACCTTTTATGGTTTGATCAGACAAGGGCCAAATCTTACTCTCCCCACAGCCACAGGTTGTCTTTGTGTCCAAACAGGTATTTTCCTTTATTTTTCCTCTCCCCAAATGTGTGTATATATATATATATACAATATTTATTGGTTTGCTTTTTGTATTGTGAAGGGAGGTGAGAGGATGGAAAGAGTAAATAGAGATGAAGAAGCATATAAAATGTTGAGCGCACTTGGGTCAAGGCCACCAAACTGTGAGCACAAGTGTGGAAATTGTGTACCGTGTAATGCCATTCAAGTGCCCACAACCACTGACCATGTGGGCGTCCATTATGCTAATTATGAACCTGAGGGATGGAAATGCAAATGTGGCACTGCTTTCTTCAACCCATAAATGCTTTGCTGCACTTAAAACATCACATAGCATTAGCAGCACCCCATCTCTCTCTCTCTCTCTCTCTATATATATATATATATATGGATGCAGTTATTTGTTATTTCCTCTAGAGAATATGAATGTTTGATAGGGTAGTTGATGTTTTAGCTAAGAGTATGGTATTTATGTAAGCAGCTATGTAAAGGCTTTCAGCTTATATTATCTCTGCTGTCTTTAATTGACATATATTGCAGTGTTTGGACATTTTAAATTAATAATTTTGATTTTTTTATAAAACCAAAGTAGGAAATGATATTAGAATTTAAAATTTGTTGAGTAGCTTCAGAGCAGTTTGAACATTTTAAAAACCAAATTCATACTCTTCTACACACATATAATCAGACTAAGAGCAATTTTTTTTTTTTTTTTTTTTTTTTTTTTTTTTTTTTAAGGCAAGTAGTACTCTCACACAAAATGAAATACAGTTCCTGCAACTAAAGATTGGATTAGAACAGAGCGTCACATTCTACTATCTTGTGGTGCCTGGGGGGTGCGGGGAAGAAAAGAAAGAAAGCTTTAGATAAACCCTAGACCACCCAACTCAATAAGCAAATATGGGTCCTCAGAATATTAAAAACTAGTTGTTCTGTTGAAAGCCACCTAAAGACAATGCATTGAATGGACAAAACATGCTAAAAATTAAATGTAGAAACTCTTAATCCAGCACAATGGGGCTTAATAACAGGTACTACGAAGCGAACAAAGCAAACAACAGAGAAGGGATCTCCAAACTATATAACAAACCAACAAACATAAATTCAGCCACAACAAAGAACTCCAGACTGCTGCTAGTTAAGCACAAACCAAAGCATGTTAGAACTGCTTTGAAGACCAATACCACCTCTCTTGGACTTACAGCCAAGAACTTTGCAATTACAGCCAAGAACTTTGCAAACCAGAACTCAGACACAGAAATAATACAAATTCAAGCTCAGGCGATTCCAATTTCGCACCAGCATAGTGGAAAAATCGGCGCAGTAAATGGAGCCGATTTCCTTGATTAACTATGTAAGAGGGACCAATTTCATATGCTCTATTTTAAAAGAGGAATGCAAGAACCTCAGTATTTTTTTATTTTATTTTATTTTATTTTTTATTTTTTTACCTGGACATTCATTTTTCAAGGACACCGGTTGTTCTGAAATGTAATGGTAGATGTTCTGAAATGTAATGGTATCCTCAAAAATCAAATGGGAAAAGTGATAGTCGCCCCAATAGTGGATATTAAGATTTATGAGTGGGAAAACAGTGTTGATGGTCACCAGGCTGAATTTCTAAAAAATGGGACTTCTAAATATCATTGGGATCAATTTGCAAGTTTGTTCCTTACATCTTGAAAGAAGTCAGATAAGTTCTTTACTGAGTAGAGCATATAGAGCTGGAGTTGAAAAGAAAGGTATGAAGTTCAATTATGAATCATCAGATTCTACAACTTAATAATGTGTTTAAGAATAATAACCAATGAAACTCCTAGCAATGCTGAACCAAACAGAAGATTTAGGAGTGAAATGAAGAAGGAAAAGCATGAGGGAAAACTGAAGCTGAAGCCACCCTTTTTGGTCTCCAACAGTCTCCAAGAACAAGAGAGGACAGGAATGCCTCAAAAATCCATATACAGAAACTTTATAGGAAATGAGACTTCGGTTTTGTTTAAAAGGTAATACAAAGATCCCAATCTGGTATCCTTTTCCTCCCAAATGAAATGTTGAGGAACATGCATTTTCAAATTGGCAGATGTACCTCCAAACCACATAAAAAAGGTCAATGTGGCGAGAGCAAGTTCATTAAATAACAGGTCAGTGACCTAACGGTATTAGACTCCTACCTCTCAAAGGGAGGTTAGGGGTTCAAGTCTCAGTGGAGGCATGTGTGTGTGAGTACCAACTAAAAAAAAGTTCATCAACATACCTGCTTGAGGTTTTGGGCATCATGCATAGAACTGAAAATATGGGTTTTTGCTTCTCTAGACTGTCACAAGTATTGACTTTACTGGGAAAAACAATATGAGCTGCGGGATGACAAAGAGAGCCATAAACTCGCATAAGAAACAACCAAAACAGTCCAATCTATAGACCTGAAATCTACAAATGAGCCTGGAAGTAGTAACCACATTGACAGATCAGAACATATACATTCATAACACTAAATTGAAGGATACACTGAACTACTGAAGCAAAACATGCTTAATTAGACTACCAAAGTAATATGCATTTCATTAATTCGACAAAATTATCTAAAGAACCCAAATTTCAAACGAACAATAAAAATTCAAGCAAAAACCACAATTAGGAACCAAAAATATCAATATGCCTCCAAATAGCTCACATCTTAAGAAGATCAAACAGCAATCTCAATAGTACAAAACAAGTAAATCAAACTTCATAAATAAAGCTTGCCCATAATCAATCAATAAGCCTTTAATAACCAAATACAACACATAATCCTAACTTAATTGTCAATAACTTATACAACCCAAATTAGTACAAAATAAGAAGAACACAAAAAAAAAAAAAAAAAAAAAAAAAAAAAAAAAATCAAGATGGTAATGAAAATGATACCAAAGGGTGATCACCGCCAACCATACACCATCTGATTGTACCTGTCCTTGATCCACCTAAAGCTCTTCCTGAAAGACCCTTTGACCTTCCCTTCAACAGTATAGGCCTTGTAGCTGACCACCCTTTTCTTCCTCTGCAACTCAGGGTCATTGAAGCTCCAATTTTTTGATGACCCATTCATGGACTTGCCTTTCTTGAGCTTCACATCTTTGACAATCTCCATCTGGGTCTGTGGTGGTTGTGCATAAGAAGATGATGATGCATGTGAGGCACTGTAACATCTGAAATCTTGGACATTGGAAGGTGTGGGTTTGTGTCCATTGTAGTTGTAGCTCTCTGTTTGCATCCTTCCATCACCACATGACTTGGATCTGAAATCTTCCATTGGAAATGAAGAAATGCAGTTTCTCTCTCTAGAAAATACTTATTTTTTTAAGAATGGGGTTTGGGCTTCGATGATATCTGGGTTTGTGGCGTTTTCACCGATCAGTTTCATGTTATTCTGTGAACTGTTTGACGTCAACAGTTTGTCCGCGTCGGTGGTATTTTAGAAGTGGGTTTGGATTCGGTACGCTGCTACCACATCTTTCCACCAACTTCCCAATCATTGTGTGCCCCCGAGAATAGTTTTTTGTCACTTGGTTTGTTACACAATAATTACAGTTCAAAATTTTTTACTTTGTTCAAATTTTTTGAAAATTAAATTATAAAAAGACTTATTTTTATATAATTATTTTTTTAATTTTTACTTTGTTCAAATTTTTTGAAAATTAAATTATAAAAAGACTTATTTTTATATAATTATTTTTTTAAATAATTTTTTATTCTCTAAATCCTTAAAATTACAAAACAAGAAATGCTAGATATTTCATCAACTAATTATATACTGATAAGTAGCGCAATCGTAAATAGCACCCAAAAGGTTGGTTGGTTTTTTTTTTTTTTTTTTTTTTTTTTTTTTTTTTTTTTTAAATGAGAATAGGACCCAAAAGTTGAATATGCTGCTCTAAACTGTTATTACTTTCATTTTCTCATTTTCACTATTCTCTCTCCATCTTTATTGTCATATTTCTCGTGTCATTTTCATTGGAAAAAAAAAAATGCAGTCCACATTAGGAAAAAAGAAAGAATATAAGAATAAAGTTCATCAAAGAATGCAGGCTGTTAGTGGTATTTGTCTTACCTTCAAATCTTTCAGAGTTGAAGGTCGAAGGTTCTTATTTTCTTGCAAGAAACAAAAATGTTGAATTCTCTTGGTCTGCAAATCAGTCTTGAACACTAAAAGCACTATGGATTAGAGAATACTTGGTTAAAGTAGAACAAAATAGTCAAAACATTGATACTAGTAGATGATGGATTGAAATCTGCAAACAAATTATTCATACAATAGACAGAACATGAATCTTATATGATAAAGATAATGTTTCACTGATAATTAACCAATAAAATTATATGGGATCATGGTCACAAAGTTGCTTCAATGCAACATTGTTAAAAAAGTATATAAAAAAATGAAATAATAATAATAAAACAATTTGAACGAAAGTAAATTAATAAAGTTCAGCGTAAATTGTGGGTAGATCATGATTATTATATTTCAAGCTCTTTATATACATAAAGAGCATAAAATCTTGATAATAAATTTATACTCAAAACAACACCAACTCAACATCTCATCAACAAAAAGGCATTCAAAACTTCTGAATGATTAGATAAATTCAACGGATATCAACAACAACCAATCTGGAAATGATGCTTAAAAATTGACACTGTGCATCACTCATATTACTTGATGATTAGATAAATTCAAACATCTTAAATTAGGAAAATTATCCTCAGGAAATATGGAGAGATCTGCCTACTTTTCTAACTAATGATATAATAACAAAATTGCATTAGAAGAGATCCGCAACATTTGATGGCAGCTCCTTGACAACCACATTATAAAACTTCTGGATGTCTTGCAGCATCCTCTCATCATCCTTCGTTACGAAGTTGATGGAAACACCCTTCCTCCCAAACCGTCCGCTACGTCCAATACGGTGGAGATAGTTCTCAGGCTGACTAGGGAGATCAAAGTTTATAACAAGGGATACTTGTTGGACATCAATACCTCGGGCCAAAAGATCAGTGGTGATGAGAACGCGAGAGGAACCAGAACGAAATTCACGCATAATAATATCTCTCGTGTTCTGATCCATGTCTCCATGGGTGGCTGACACTGTGTGGTCTCGGCTACGCATCTTGTCGGTTAGCCAGTCAACCTTCCGTCGTGTATTCACGAATATTACACTCTGGGTGATAGTTAAGGTTTCATACAGATCACACAGAGTCTCAAGTTTCCAGTCTTCCTTTTCACAATTGACATAAAACTGTTTAATACCCTCCAGGGTAAGCTCGTCACGCTTCACAAGTATCCTCACTGGTTTACTCATAAACTTCCTTGTGATCTCAAGGGCCTCAGGGGGCATTGTGGCAGAGAATACCCCAACCTGAATTTTTGAAGGCAGAAGCTGGAATATATCATAGATCTGGAAGCAAAACAACCATCGTCAGAACAACAAAGGATCATCATCCGAAAAGGAATGTAAGAACTGAGGAAAAGCCAACTTTTTCGGATTTGGCTAATAATGATTGTAACAATGTGAAATTGTGATTTTCATAATAACTGCATCATATACTATAAACTTTTGTTTCCAAGAATAACCCTCTTTCAAGTTCAGGCAATGTATAGCATGAGGTAAATCCATCAGTAACAATTTTAAATTCTAATATAGCAAGAAAAAGAAATTATTTAAACCCGATCTAATAAAAACAAAGTTCTCTTTTAAAGTCCACAATATTTCATGGACTCAACCAATAATCTTTCTAACATTATCTTGTCCTAATATTACTTCATCTTGATTCAAATCAATCCTCCTTAGAGTTGAATAACAAGGCCTTTTTGCACATGACCAGATAACAATCCTAGCTGATCCCAAATAGCTAGTCAAGTTATCTATTTAATACTACTCTAAAATTTTATTGCTTCTGTTTTGCTCGGTTATTAGGTTATAAATAAAATATTGCCTTTAAATTAAATCTATTTAAGCTACAGAAAAAATGTAGAGAACACATTTAAAAGACCTGATCCTTGAAACCTCGAGAGAGCATTTCATCCGCTTCATCCAGTACAAACATCTTAATGCGATCATGACGGAGCGACCGTCTTCGCAGCATGTCAAATACACGCCCAGGAGTGCCAACAACAACATGAACCCCACTTGATAGAATCCGCTGGTCCTCGCGAACACTGGTTCCACCAACACAAGCATGTACCTTCACTCCAAGATAATCACCAAGTGCTCGCATAACCTTCTCAATCTGTTGTGCTAGCTCACGCGTAGGTGCCAAAACCAACGCCTGGCATTCCATTAAACCATAGTCAAGTTGTTGGAGGACACCAGAGCAGAAAGTTGCCGTCTTTCCAGTTCCAGACTGAGCCTGTTGAATTACATCAAGACCCTTGCAGAAGGGAACAATTCCCCTTTGCTGAATTGCAGAGGGTTTTTCAAAACCTATATACGAAACCATCCTTCGTCAATAAATCATAATTGTAACTTGAGGGAAAAACAACAGCAAGGAGGCAAAGTGACACTTCAGAACACATCAGTATACAATATTTCACGTTTTCCGACCAAAACAAGATAAACTAGATGAATACATAACATATGGGAAAACCTCTGTGGCCAGATCTTATCCAATTAAAAGTAATAAGGTGAACAACGAAAAGGCGGCTACAAAATTGGGGGCAATAAATTTGTCATGGAAACTTAAAAATTCAATCAATGCTACATTATGATACAAAGTATGTGGCAAGTAAAGAGTTGATGCATAATTAGATCTACCGTATGCATAAATGGCCCTCAGAAGGTTCTCTAGCAAACCCATAGCATCAAAACTATCATAAACCTCATCATATGATGTAAAGAAATCTTGCCCATCAGCTGAAAGCCTGCATCCATAAATCAAGGAAGACAATTAGCATCTGCCTACAACCGTGAAATAGTTCTACATTTAAATTGAAATCTCGACAATTAATATTTTAAAAAGCAAGAAAATAATGTTATAAGTTCTTACAACTCCATTTTGGCATCAAACTGACGAGTATCGTACTCTCCTCGCTCTTGTCCTACATCCGCCATGGCTGCAAATAATCCAACAAAACTCATAAGCGAAGCGTGAACAATTTCATGACTATCCATACCTAACAAGTAATCCCAACTATTTTGGGTGAATATATTTAGCTAAAATTTCAATTACACCTCACAAAACATCTTCTTCTTCTTTTTTCCCTCCAATGAGTATAACTCAACTATCACATGGATGTATCTGTTTCTAGGGAGAGAGAGGGTCTCAAAACAAGAACACAACACAACTTGATAAAAGGTTCTTCATATTCTTTCATTCTTGACCTTCAACTCATTTTTTTACAAATTTAATATACTAACCTGTTTGGGGTTGCTATTGTAATGGTAAAGCGATTTTATTAGCAGAGTTTTTATTAACAGAGCTGTCATAAAAGAGTTATTAGTAAAAGCACTTTATATTTAAAGTATTTTAAATTTGTTTAGTAAAACACTTTTATTACTAATATTATCCATACAGTAGTAATAAACATGTACATTACTCAAATATAAATAATTAAAATATTAATTTCTAGTTAATATGGGATTCTTTTAGTAATAAAATACATTAAATATTACGTTCATACAAAATAAACAAACAAACAAATAGTAAACTATATATATATATATAATATTATATAAATCCAATAACTTTTGATCAACTATATATATATATATATTATATAAATCCAATAACTTTGGATCAAGCGATCAATTGTTCAGAGAGAGACATTATGGTAACAATGGCAGTCCGCGATTAAGAGTCATAGGTGATAGAGTCCTAGCTGTGTTTAGTTAAACGCTTTTGACCTAGATTAACGTGCGTTTTTTTTTTTTTTTTTTTTTATCAAACCTCTATTCACAAAACGCGCTTTTTTACGTTCTTTTTTGAATTCAACGCGCTTTTGGAGGCTGGGATCTTTGTTACTGGTGAAGCTCAATTGTTTTATAAAATCACCATACGGGAAAAAAATATATATTCAAAAATACACACAAACTATAAAGTAACATTAACGAGAAGGTATAAAAAATTTCCACAGATTTTATATTAAAAGCCACCGTTCGATTAACATAATGCTTGAACAAATACCTGGTGATGATGAAGAGTTCGAGACTGTGGATGAAGAGAGAGAAGCGATGCAGAGAAAGTTAGGGTTTTCCCAAACTCCTCGGATCTTCGCCGTGGAGTTGAGAAAGAGATGCGAAGAGAGTGGGGGTTCTATTTATCAAAACTCTAGGTATTCGATACACGTCCCTTCCCAAAGCCTTTTAATAGCCTTCTATGTTGCCAAAAAAATAACACCCTTTTAAATCGGACACAATTATTTTGGGTTATTAGTAATTTTACAATGAGGGCCGACTTAGGAATTGCCCTTTCTTATTGTATTGGTCTTAAAATTATTACTTCAATTTTCTAAAATTTTTATTTCCTTATTATATTAGATCAACCAATTGCTAAAATTATTGTTTCCTTATTTTATTTGTCGTTTTTAAAAAATTATTTCCTTATATTACTAAGGCTTCTGAAACTAATATTATTTATCTTCATAACATTTTTATTTCCTTATTTTATTAGACTACAACTAATCACTCTTATCGTAAGTATTTCATATATTATTGTTTTTAACGCAACCATATATTATTAGACTTCTTTATTTTCTTATATTATTTATTTTCATTCATTCTGAAATTTTCATTTCACTATCAAAATTCCTAATTTTATACTTTTCTATTTTTTTTCTTTTTTTGTACTCCCCTTCTTCCACGGTTTTATTATATTTTTAACTAATAATGGTAGAAATTAATTTTTAAATCATTTAAAATAGTAATAAAAAAATTATATAATTGTGAAAAAAATCTATTAACTTGATTGATAATGATAACCGAATGTGTGAATAGTCTGTTTCATTTAAATAAAATACTATTAACTCAAATTAGTTTCATTTAAATATATTATTATTATGTCTACGCGTCAAATTACTTTAAGGCCGAGTGATATCACCTTTACCTCCCAAAGTGGATAATAAGAATTCAAATCTCCAAATAAACAAAGTGAGTAGGTAAGTTTCTTGCCAATAACGAGAAAAAAAAAAAAAAAAAAAAAAAAAAAAAAAATTCTAGCGAAGATTTATTCTTATCGCACAACATATATACAATATATCTATAAATAAAAAATTAGGTTAATTGCACATAACTGTCTATACATTCATTTTTGACACTTAAATCATTGGCAATCGGTCTTTATTTTTCAAATAATGACAGTTCCAACCCATAAGAGCTAAAATGCTAATGATGAATAGTGTTGGGCTTGCCAAAAGAACAGGTACAAGCTTAGTAAAGGCAATCAAACCTCTTCACAAAACTATTGAAAATTGGCACAGATTTGATACCAGAGCTCCTTAATTCATAAATATGTATAGTAAATAAATAATAATAAAATCGTGCCCTGAATTCTTCCACTTTTTAAAAAATCCTTCCAAGTACTGGAAAATAAGAATAGAAAATGTTTCAGCATTTCAAGTATTACAATAACAACAATCTTTCATTAATCTTGCACAGTCTTACATAATTTAACAATTTTTGTTCATCCAAAACTTGTGTACACAATCACAAATTATGTTACACATAAATTAAGAAAGGGTTCTTCCATAATCTACAGAGTCCAAATAGCAATAGTTAGTTGGACATTCATCACCCTTAACTTGTAAATTGCTTTGCATGCCTTTCTTCTGTTCCCTCAGTCACACTGCATACTCCATTCAAATGAACTTAATTTACAAGTACAAGCTCAGTGAACTTCCCTTATATATATATATATATATATATCTCCGAAAGGTCAGTGAGCTTCATTGCACCGGAATGTGCACAAGTGACTTCCGAACTGTGAGATAACATCTACTAGACCTCCGTAGCCAGCAACTCCGACAACCTGAAAAAGTTCAACATCATGAGAAGCACAGTATAGCACTACTGATTAGTAAGTAATCGCGTTCTTAATGATTACAGAATACATGATCCAAACAAGATAAGAGTATTGTTCTAAACTGAAACAATGCCTCCTGTAATATAGCTGAGTTTTTATGTTATTACAAAATCAATTCTTCCTTTTCAGTTTGTGCGCATGTGTTGAGGAAATCGATGAAGCTGACTCCTCGGAATTAAGGTAAGAACAAGTGTCAATATGCGTCCACGTGAGGCTCTTATGCTCCAATAATTATTAAGGATTCAGGTTCAGCACAAGATGTTCCATCTCAGTGAAATACATGTGCTAATTTTAATTCAGTTCAGATTTTCACATAAATAATAAGTGACAATAGCCATACAAATGGATGAATTAAGTGATCAAATCCTTAAGCAGATATGTTGGAACAACATAACAAGTTGAAAGAAAATTATAAATCAAAAAATGAATAGACAAAAGATAAAAGTAGAACATACGCCTGACTGATGTAAGGATACAGAAAATGCCGACTGAGGAGCACATTGTATTTGTGAAAGAATGACCCCGTTCATGTCAAATCGGCTGAGTGATGGTTCTGCTCCAACTGCTAAAATCTGAAAAGCATATAAAACATATTTCAAAAAAGAAAAAATTTGAAAGCAGGGATAAAAGAGAGAGAGAGAGAGAGAGAGAGAGAGAGAATAACGAAACTTAAAACTGAAGAGTAACACCACATTGAGAAATGTGCCAATAACAAAAACAAGGTCTTTTATTTGTTGAAGGAAGGGACACGGAGGGAGGCATAATAAGCAGGCCCGCCAGGAAAAAGCACATTTATACAATACTAAGATCATTTATAATAGACCAATAGGCACTAGCCCAGTTGGTATAAGCTCTCTTCCCCAAATGGAGAGAGGTTCAGTGTCCGAGCCTTGGTAGTATTAACAAGTGTTTGCTTGAACTTCCCGAAGAAAAAAAAAGAAAAAGAAAAAGATCATTTAAAATAGAAAAGTTCAATAACTATGGAACTAAAAGTTAATGGATTGGTCATCTCGAAAGTGCTTAATTGACATGGTTTATTCAGGGGAAGAAAAAAAAAAAAAAAAAAGCAGCTCCGAAAAATCTTTTTTACAACTACAAAAGGTGGGGTTGGGAACTTAGAAATTCTCAAATGAGTTAGAAAATATGTGAAAAGAGGATCTGAAAACATTTTAATGTTATATAGAGATCGAATGGAAGAGAAGGAGAGATAGAAGATGACACTGCTTATAAAAATAAATCAGGATGATTTACATGGAAGGATGAATGCTTCTGAAATGTAAAAGAATCACTTTATAGAACCTAAAGTTATGTAGTTAAGAAATCATACAATGAGCGTAGCTGAAATGTGGATGTTGATACGCATCCATGGTTTCTTTGTTAATGAAAGCTTGATTATCAATGGATTGAATAGTAATAAATAAATAAAAACTAAACTTTGTAGTTGGAAACTAAATCTTAGACAGCAAAATGACGAAGCGGTCAAATAGAAGGTATAAATATTTACCGAAATAAGTTGACAATATATTGCATTATTGAATCACCCAAGTGAAATTAGGACGAGGACAAGGAGGAGAATTAGAGGTTTCAACCTTCCAAAAGTCAATTCAAGAATGATGAAAACTACATGTGAAATAACATCTTAATCAAAGTAGAGAGACAAAAATTGACTTGCATCAAGAAAATGCAAGAACTTACCTGATTGTCATCAAATGCTACATCTTGGATGGAAGCACGAGTGGAAATCCTCGAAATGCGTTCACAAGCAGGTAGATTCCAAATTGATAAAGTCCGACCACTACCACAAGCCTATGATAGTAAATTGGAAAAGTAAAAATTTGCAGAATAAGGAAAAAGGAAAAGAAGCAACGAACGACTATGGAATGGAAGAGAGATTGAGAAGTTTAATTAGCAAATTGAAGTATTAAATGAACACCTTGATCCGTAAAAGAAAATCTCTTGTGGCCACATTTTTGGCAAATGTTCAGTAGATTACCAGTGCAATTAGCCATGCTTTCAAATGTAATAACGATTGCGAGTGACTTAGAAATAAGACACACCAGACAAAATTTCCTCCAAATTAAAATAACATCCTCACTAAATGAAACCTTACCAACCAGCTCTCACTGGCATCAAGGGCAATGCAACTGACACATGGAAAGAGTTCTTTCTTCTTATCCTTCCCTGGGTCTATTATCTGAATGCACTTTCCACTTCGACAGTCTACGTAAAAGCACAGAATACATGTATAATTATACATACATACATACATACATACATATATATATATATATAAAGAAGTGAGTGTCAATTAGAATATGACAAACAAGAAGAAGAAACAAGAAGAATTAAACAAGATGATCAGCTGTCTAGTTAAATTTTGGACTCATAAAACAATATATCAAATTTACCCCATATCCGTGCTGTCCCATCCTCTGAACCAGTAATGATCTGAAAATGACAAAAAAGGAGGAAAAATATTAAGAACATAAATAATGAAGATAATCTTGCAGGAGTGTGGTCAAGGCCCTATATAATACCCAGATAACACAGCACCTCTTAACATATAGGCCCAGAAAATTAATTAAAAAATACAATTTTATGTTTTTCTAGGACCACAAATTTATACAAATATTTGGGTAGGAATACATTTATCCAGAGATATGTACGATGCATTTGAGAAATTGGACAAAATTAAACATTCATCAGTTTTCCATATCAACATTTTCACAATAGGGGGGAAAGAAGTCACTCTTAAAGAAGTTCAGACTACTTCAGGTCATGCTTGAAGTGTAAAATAATGAGCACTTATAATCTACAGGCTGTTGAAATTTGTCACACTTTCTTCACTAAAATCAACTGAGGATATCAAAGAGAAGAAACATTCCACTTATATAGAGCCAGTCAACCAATTTAAAACATCACAACGATAGTCGCAAGTGACAAAAACAAAATAAAAATTGAATATATATACTCCCACACCTCAATTTGAAATTGATCCTAGTGAGCAATAAAAGAGAAGAATAACGAGTATCCAGAAGACTAGACCTGATTGCTGGAATTACGAGCAACAATACTATGCAAATAGTCTGAATGTCCCTTGAACACCATTTTAATTTCACTTTTCTCCTAAAAATTTCAAAAGACATATTTTGAATCAGAGCACTTCATCATCATAAAGAGAAGAGAAGAGGGGTCGTGAAGAATCAGATCAGCAAGAGAAGAAAAAAGAATATTAAATGTATATGTTGAGGAAAAGAAAAACTAAGAAGTTCTATGGAGCAAAAACATCAACAGGTAATATATTCAACATAATGTATACATACCACATCCCAGCAATACGCACAAGAATCGCCAGCAGCTGCAAATATGGATCCCCTCTATTGTAGAAGAAAGGAAAAATTATAAACTCAGTATATTGGAAATGAAATATATAAAGTAGTAATTCTAGACAATTAATTATATGGATTATGCCAGGAAATCAACTTGATCGTGACAAGATTAATGTGAAAAACCTTGTAAGGATGATAAGAGTCATAAGACTGTAAATGTGATTCTTTTGGCACGATCATACTTCTTTTTTATTATACAAATACAACCACACTTCTTGGAAGCTGTAAAACAGATGATTTTGCATGCAATTATAATACAGGAAAACTATCTTTAATTTGTACAATCATCATTCTCAGTGCCGTCCTGCAGGACATAGACATACTACACTTTATCCAAAACAAAGACCTTCTAGGTCATCCATTTAAGAAGCTTCAGTAGGAAATAGGAATTACATGAATCACCCAGTAGGTGCTGTGAATAGATGACACTCTTATTTTCTCTAAGGCTTCTAAGATCAGATGAGGATGTGGAGGTGTTTGCTTTTGTGATCTGAAGAAGTTTTCGCTTGAAATTTCATCTGGCTGAGGTGAGTGGGAACTGCGACCAGATATTAAGGTTTGACAAATTCTATATTTACGAGTGATAATGTTCCCGCTCACATACACTCAATTACAGATTTCGGTTGTGCAGTTCGCAAAGCTGCCAACTGAACCAAAACTTATTAAAGACCAGAGAGTTCTATTATTAATCAAAAAGCAGAAAAAAATAATAATAAAAGTAAGAATAGGATAAACCTTATAACTAGGGTGGAGAAGCAGAACAACATAAAGTAAGAAAAATACTAATAGAAGTACGAAAAGGATAAACCTTATAACTAGGGTGGAGCAGCAGAATAATATAAAATGTAAGAAATACTAGAGTATCTACAGTAATGCATCTAGATCTGAACAACCATATTCAGTGACTAGACATGATGGAAAACCCAAAAGAAAACCAAATTACAAACCTGATTATCAACTGCAATGGCATTATTCTCAGGGATTGGAGAAAGAGCACCCCAAGGACCTCTGGGAGACAAACAAGAAATGAAATTTTATTTAGGGTAAGAAGAAAGATGATAAAGGGTGAATATGAAAGCATGGACCAAATATCAAAGCAAACGAATACCCAAATTAGGGTAACATAAAGTAAAGGATATCATAATAGCTGTAACAGGAACTTAGAACAAAAATATGAAAAACAAAGACAAGAACAGTGAAATACATAAAGAAACCTTGGCTAAGTATAAAAGAAAGTGTTTGACAGACATATAGCAAATAAAAGTATCATTGAAGTTTTTTTTTTCAAAAATAAAAAATAAAAAAAATCACTCTCTTCCATATAACCAATCCATCATCAACAATAAGATTTTTTTTCTATAGAAAATGTAAAAGAATGAACAAATATAAACAATCTTGCACTTGAGCTTCCATTTTGAAGGGAGCACATTACAAAAAATACATATTTGACTGGGCGAAACCAAAAAAATATCCCATCACGTGCAAGATTATAGAAGATGTCATTTAAGATCAAACAATTCCATCAAATTGAGCTAGATTTTAAAATCCAAACCTAACA
This sequence comes from Cornus florida, assembly GCF_030987335.1. Taxonomy (NCBI): domain Eukaryota; kingdom Viridiplantae; phylum Streptophyta; class Magnoliopsida; order Cornales; family Cornaceae; genus Cornus; species Cornus florida. The sequence continues at coordinate 110,786,199 of NW_026775580.1, read as the reverse complement.
AAACCCACATGAAAACTTTTTCTTGGAGAAAGAGAGAGAGCAAGTTTCTCCAATTTGATTTTTCATCTCCTTCCATGACAAGAGGAGGTTGGGGTTGGGGAAGGAGGTGGGATATTCTAATTTCTACCTAAACCAAGCTTCTCGTTAATTAATAAATCTTACATACTAGTGAAGCAAAGACTAGAGTTTATAAAAAGAGCAAATATTAAATGAAGGGACAAGTGCAGAAAACACCCCTAAAGTTGTGATACCCCAGATTTCCGAATGCGGGTTGGCCAGGCCCACGCCCGAATACCCGAGGATATCAAAACAAATTGATAATAAACGAACACAGAGTACAAAAGAATAAAGAAGAATAAATAAAATGCTGACAAGAAACTAAAATGATAATCTAATAATAAACCTCAGAATATATTTCCATTGATTAATAAACTCTTCTGATACAACTAATCCTCCAAAATACAACTCGGGAATCCATACTGTGTGGACCCTAGAAAATCTAAACTAAACAAATGACAACAATAACTGTCTAAATCAGGAAACTGAATCATAAAGGAACTCCTATGTAGCATCGGAAGAATAAAGTAAACTGATCCCCGCTCAGCACGAACAACCTCTACTCTTGACGAACACCTGAAAAATAATGGTGGGTCAGGCCCACAAACAAGTTCTATTCTACTACAGTCCAAGCAGAGATCCGATACACGTATACATCCTAGTCAATCTAACAGTAACTAGTAGTCCGTATATATATATATATATATACACACACACACTAAAGGAACCTCACTAGACTATAGGGTTGTCTCAACCTGAATAGTAGGCAACATGCAAAACACACATATAGTGGGCATGAGTACCTAGACCTACCAGGGTACACAACTACACTATATCTAGCTACACATCCCTAGCGATATACGCGCCCTAACCACTGATCCTGAGACTCAAGCTCATATCATGGCACCATACTTATATATATATAATCTAGTAACCATCCTATCCAGTATAAATTAATCCTCCATAAGTCATTCAACTTGTTCAGCTGACCTGACTTAAATATAAGTAGGACTTAACATTTTAGTTAATCAATTCCCTTATATAAAATAGGTTGGACTTAACTGATAAGTTAATCCATCCCTAGAATGCCACCATCCCATACCGGTGCATTAAACCACACAATCCAACAATTGATGTAATGATTAAGGAAATACATCAAGCAATCCAGAAATAACTATGATAATATGATATCAAGTTATCACAAAATAGGAATGACTTATTATTTATTTAAGCTTCCTATATCATATGTCCTACACAAACTGAATCTTATACATGATGATATTTTATTATACCGTCAAATAAGCATTATCCATATCCAATTCATCCTACACATTTAATCTTAATTGCTAGAACATTTTAAAAGATTAAATCATTTCGTTTGTTTAAAACATTCAAATAGCAAGCATCATTATGATTGAGTCTATTTAAATTTATTTAAACCCAAACCAAGTTCCTATTTAGTGTTCAGTAATCCTAAGCATATTTCTACGTTCCATCATTCCACAGATATGAAAAATACATAATGTAAACATATAAAAATTCACACCGAAAATTAAATCAAAATCATGCATTTATCAATTCATAACACAAAAACAGATATGAACCAATTTCATAAAACCTATGTTCTAATCCAATTAAACATGCATAATTATTTAATTTTATGTGTTTAATAAATCCTGAAATTTCCTAGGCATGCATAGAAACACGAATCAAAAGGAAAGAGATAGAAGAAGAACTTGCCTTAAACTTTCGGATCGAAAGTTAAATTTCTTCTTCCTTGATCTTCTCTCTACAGGATTGTTTCCTCCTTCCTTCCTTTTCCTCCTTCCCTCTCTAACTCTCTCTCTCTCTCTAGAATATATCGCGTGAATATTTCTAACCCCCTTTTGCAACCTATAGCTATATATTTATAGGCTAAATAAAACAACCCTAACCCTTTTCCCAATCCAAGTCAACTTAAAAAAATATTAATATTAAAATATTAAAAAGGTAAGTAAAATATGTTACGTATATAATTTATGTATATCTTTATTAAATAAATAAATTATACACATCCCATTAATTAATGGATTATCCAATAATACTTAAGTTACCATAATATTATAAAGTAACTTAAAATATAACACGTATCAAATCTATGTATATTTTTATTATTCAAATATAAAACATATACATCAGATTAAATATTACTACTCAAGTTACCATAAAAGTAATTAATAAATTACTTTCCCTTTCATATATATTAAAAAGGTAAGTAAAATATGTTACGTATATAATTTATGTATATGTTTACTAAATAAATAAATTATACACATTCCATTATTTATTAATGGATTATCCAATAATACTTAAGTTACCATAATATTATAAAGTAACTTAAAACATAACACGTATCAAATCTACGTATATTTTTATTATTCAAATATAAAACATATACATCAGATTAAATATTACTACTCAAGTTACCATAAAAGTAATTAATAAATTACTTTCCCTTTCATATATATTAAAAAGGTAAGTAAAATATATTACGTATATAATTTATGTATATGTTTATTAAATAAATAAATTATACACATTCCATTATTTATTAATGGATTATCCAATAATACTTAAGTTAACATAATATTATAAAATAACTTAAAACATAACACGTATCAAATCTACGTATATTTTTATTATTTAAATATAAAACATATACATCAGATTAAATATTACTACCCAAGTTACCATAAAAGTAATTAATAAATTACTTTCCTTTTTATATATGTATATAATATATATCTATATATATACATACACAACTATCCATGGGTAATAATCCATACACATCCAACCTCCTATCCAAGTAGTCCATGGCACCCAATTGGTTGGCCTATTACTACTAACCATAACCATAAAAGAAAAATAAAATAAAATAATAAAAGAAAAGAAAACATTTAATTTACAATTAATCAAAACACCATTTAAGCACATAATCTAATTAAACAATTAATACATAGACAAATACAAATAATACATAGACACATAATTAAATAATCAAGTAATACCTAATTCAATTAAACACATAAACAATTAATCAAATAATCAATTAAATAATTAAAAATACAATTAAAACAAATAAATAAATACCGACACTATCCTTTTAAAATTAGAGGTATTACAAAAGTATACTCCGCGTAGCAGTTTTACCTCCTATTTGAAAAAGTGTGCAAAAAACACTCCTAATCTTTTCAAATTGTGCAAAAATACCCCTCAATCAGAAATCTGACATAAATTAGTGTTGTAATGTCCGTTTTGCCCTTTTACTCTTCCGAAAATGCCCAAGAGGGTATATAACTATATATAGTACTAATCTCATAGTATAGGGGTGTTATGTGCACATTACCTTATATTTTTTTTTTAAAAAAAAAAGAAAAAAATCTTTATCTATATCTCTAAACTTTTTTTGTTTTTTTTTTTTTTTAAACTCTGAGAATTTGTGGAACAAAGATTTGAATTTTTTTTTATTTCAGTTTATTGTTTTCTACTAATTTTTTTTTTCTTTATTTTATTTTTTTTCGTACCAATACTGTTAAAAAAAATAAAATAAAATAAAAATAAAAGAAATCTCAATATCAGTGTACACTATTTTTGGAGTTTGGGACAGATTTGTTTTCTTTAGTTTGCACTTTATTTTTGTTTTTTTTTTTTTTTTTCTATTTTTATCTTTACTTTTTTTTATACTTTTATATTTATTTTCTATTTTTATTTTTACTTGTCCATTGTCGGCGTCCTCCAATAGCGTCCTTTTCGATCATTTTACAAAATTATTTATTTTTATATATTTTATTAAATGGTTCAGTAAGGGTAATTTAGTCAACTTAGGGTTTAAAGTTGTCAGAAGGACCTATTTGCACCAAATTGAAACTTTAGAAGTGTTTTTTGCATGTGAAATGGTGTCCTCCAAGAGTGTCATTTTACAAAATTATTTACTTTTATATATTTTATTAAATGGTTCAGTAAGGGTAATTTAGTCAACTTATGGTTTAAAGTTGTCAGAGGGACCTATTTGCACCAAATTGAAATTTTAAGGGTGTTTTTTTGCATGTGAGAGGGTGTCCTCCAATAGCGTCCTTTTCGGTCATTTTACAAAATTGTTTATTTTTATATATTTTATAAAATAGTTCAGTAAGGATAATTTAGTCAAGTTGAGGTTTATTTTTAATTTTTTTTTTTTTATAAGTAAAATTAAATAAAAGCACTCAGAAGGGGAGCGGAACCCAAAAGAAATACAAAAACCCACAAAGGGCCACTAAGCCTTCAGAGAGGCCAGAAAATCGACAATCTCCTCTAAAGATCTATGATCTCTCCCTGAAACCCAACAAAAAAGAGTAGAAAAAATAGAAAACTTAAGTATAGAAATCGACATCTTCTTCCCCACAAAATATCTCCTATTCCTCTCAAGCCATAAGCACCACCACACACACAGAAGCGTAGCCCTCCAAGCATCCTGAATATGAGCCCCCACATGGCTACCTCTCCAAGCCTCAATAAACCTTCTAACGGTTCCTGGCATAACCCAGAGAATCCCAAACAAACCAATCACCAAGTCCCAACAATCACGAGCCATGGTACAATGAATAAGGTTTCAATTTGTCAGAGGGACCTATTTGCACCAAATTGAAACTTTAGGGGTGTTTTTTGCACGTGAGGGGTGTGATATGCACTATAAGCATACTATAGGGGTGTTTTATGCACTTAACCCTTAAATGAGTGATGAAAATTAACACCATGATGCATAGACCGGAAATATCCAATATTTAGCATCTTCACAATTGGCCAAGTATGAAACTCACATCTATCCGACCATCCAAACCATATGAACTGAATTCACATACAATGTCCAAGATTATTTTTGGATTCAATATAATCATACTCGACTTTTTAGGATGGAGTACTACATGCATAATACTAAAACTCAGAGAATTTTTACAATTATAGTCTAACTTAAGCAGAGAAGCCACTTAGATTTTACAAATCTGTATCAGTGGTGAGTGGTGAGTCATGACATCAATTGTATGGCCTTCGTAATAGACTTTTTTTATGCGTAATAGACTTTTTTATGATTCCTCTCTAATTTAATAAGAGAAGACATTTAGCTTTGCACATATCTCGGTAGATTGAGACTGATGAGGTGACATCAATGCCAAAGAACCAGAAAGAAAATTATAGGACCTGTAATTTAAAGGGAATATACACAGATTCTTTTGCTCATTTTGTGATATATAGCAAGTGTTCAACTGACACATGCGGACACTTGTGTTTAACATACTAACTGCCAATATACACATTTATATGAACTACGTATGGTATCAAATTTTTCACACTTGAGGTTTTTTCAATATACTTGAGCAACTGCAATGGGAATGCATCTAATAATCTTAGAAACTACACATGCAAAAAAAAAAGTGCATCTAAATTGCAAGCCATAGACGATAAAAGTGATGCAGGCAAAAAGGATTCTCATCCAAAAAGAAGAACATGAAAACTGAAGAATTTCTGCAGTCATGACTAATGGATAGTACTATGTTTCAAGTTTTGGGATGACTAACTTATGTTGAGGATTCACCAAGTGAAGTACTGGCTTTAAATGGCCTCCTGCAAGTAAAAGCGCAAAACAATTAGAACAAAAGGAATGAGAATTGAAGCTTTAAAACGTAATTAAAAAACAGCTGAATGTTTCATTAAGCATATCATTTCATAGAAAAATTACAGAGTCCATAGTCTTTACCTTGGAAAGGAACCTCTGACTTCAAAATTTCTTTCCATCTCCATCCTTGAATCCGACCATCATCGCCACAACTACATAATGCATGCCTAAGTTAGCAAAGATTTCTCTTTCACCATAAATAACTTATGCTTTGTCCGGATCAATTCCTAAGTAATAGTCAGTTCAATATTAATTAAACATGTGTATTCTATACCACATTATTTCGCACAAGTAATTTGACCTCGACATGATGAACTAATAGTAAGACCAGACGAAAGGATGAAATGAACTCCTAAAAAAGAAAAAATAAGCACACGCACACAAATTTAACATGCAAATGTGTGTGTGAGAGAGATATGTGTTAGTATTAAATCGGACCTCAGCAACAAAGAATCTTCGCCGTCTCCGTAGAATTTAACGTCATAAGCAGGTCCATCATGCCCCTGAATGAAGCAATTAGGTTCGGTCACCACCAACAAGCTACACAAATTCCACCACATTGTTGAGCATAATCAGCCCTAATCGACCCCCACACAAAATTAAAGAAATCTATCATGACTAAATACACTTACTTCTGAGCCCTAGCATAATCCAATGGCTGCAGCCAGAAGAATAAACAAGAAGTCAAAATATATATGTGTATGTTATATATATATATATATATAGAGAGAGAGAGAGAGAGTAGGGGAGTTACGAGAGAGGAGAGAGAGTGAGAAATGGAGTAAGAAGCGATTGAACCGTCGCTGGAGGCGGCGACGATGATGTCAGGGTTGGGATTGGGAGAGGGGGCGAATGCGGTTCTGAAGACGGTTCGAGATTGAATTTCTCTCTCCTGCAAAATATTGTATCTATAGGCGTCTTCGTCCCACTTCCTACAGTCCCCGCCCATTCGCAGGATCTACTTCTCTTGTCTACTTGCCTTCTTGGGAAAGTCCAGTGATATTAGGTAACATCAAACTGTCGTCGAATCGGCGTTGGTAGAGCGATGTCGTGTTTGATTATTACAGTAATTTTCTAAAACCTAAGAGGGGTTAGGTTGACTTACCAACACAAGAAAACTAAATACAATACCACAACAAGAATAAACTGAAGCCCAAACCTTAACAAAAACAAACCATCAACTAAACAAATCTCAATCTACAAAATCTCAGAGGAGTAGAGCAGACCACCTCACATAGTGACTAATTCAAACAATGGACCACCATCGCCGGGTTGCCCGAGTAGGGCTTGTGGGCCTACTTGCTGGCTTGCCCGATCCAAACGGAGAGTTTGATCATGGGCCTTGGGCGAAGGCCTGGGGCTCGTGGACTTTAGAGTGGAGGACACAGCTTCAAGCTTGTTATATCTCTATTTTATTTTATTTTTTCATTTTTTATGATAAATTGACACTAAAAATAAAATAAAGATAAATAGTATAATTAATATTTAGATAAGAAAAAAGATAATAAAAATAATAAATAAAAATGAGAAATTTAATGAGAAATGGGTAGGTGGTAATAGAATTTTGCATTAAGTTTTAAATTTTTTTTTTGTACTTGAGGAGTAATATAATAACTAACTAAAAAATATTTTAAATTTTTAATATGAAAGATTGGTCATGTGAGTAATTGAATTTTTTAGTCTGAAATTTCAATAAATCTAAAATATTCAAAGATGAATTAGATTCGAATTAAATAATTAAGATTGAAAGTGGAATCAGACTTGAATTAGAATTTATTTGTTCATGCGTTGGTGCGTGAGCTTCAGTTATACTTCCAGCGGTCCAACCTGTTTCAGTTGCCACCCATAAACAAAAAGAATCAAATTTGAAGAAGCTTCCTAAAACCACTGAAAATAATATATTTGATTAATGGGTCAAGCATTGTGGATGCGTCGGAGAATGGATATGCTTTGGCCATTGGAATACATTAAATATAGTTTAATTGCATTTTATGAGAGAATCATATCTGCTATATAACAAAAGAAGTACTCCGTATAATACTACAAACAGGGAATGTGGAAATTGAAAGGCAAGACGTCTTTGTAACCAAGCTTTTGTTGTGATTGGTGTGTGTGTATATATAGACACATCTTCCATGGTTTCTGCTGTGTTTAATCAATATAAAGCATATATACTTTGTGCTACTTTATGACACAGTCAATCTTTTGTGTGTCCACAAAATTAATTTAAAACAGAACTTTGTCAAGCACAGGAACACTCATTGGTTGGTTTCCACCTAGCTAATCAATATAAAGGAATTTCTTTTTTGAGATTATTCTTGTTCAATTAATTTTTCTATTAAGCAAGGTCCGCCATATTGGAAATTAAACAGTACGTATTCCTTGTCAACGTTGGAGAGAAAAGACACACTGCTCAATTCAGTTCAAGCTTCCTGGCAAATCTACGGTGTTCTATATAATTTTTTTGTTGATTGTATTCTAGAAATTAAGAATCATAATAAACATTTTTTGCCGGCAAATCTAAGGTGTTCTATAAAACGTTGACCTAATGTTTTGACTTGATAAATTTTATAGATTCCCCACTATTTTTCCCAGTAAATCTAAGGTGTTCTACATAACATTGACCTAATATTTGATTTTACAGATTTTTTTAGATAGGTTTATATATATACATTTTCTTGGGTAGGTATCTTGAATCTAAACATTAGTAATTAATACAAGATAATGCTTAATTAATTAAAAAATGAAAAGCAATATATATATATATATATATATATGTACACACACATACATGTGGGCTGACCCAATCCAAATGGGACATATAAAGGATGATGAATGCTTAATTAATTAATATTTTCAAATAAATTATGTTCAAGTCTATATAAGTATAGTTTTGTATTATTTTGTTCTAATCCTAACAAATTAGGGGAGGTGGACTTAAACACGAACTCAGATGAGAAGAATATTATTAGTGGCATAGTAATTGTCGCCGTTCTACTGGTGCACCTGGTTGGTTGTGCTATTGCAAACAAAACTGAACTAGCATATAAAGGTCCAATGAGTGTTTAAATTGCCACATAATATTCCACATATGTGTACTGTGGCCACCACCATTTCAGGTCTAGTTCTATAAATTAAGCTCCGAGAAACCACCACTTCTTCATAATCAAATCAAGTTTGTCTTTGCATGTAAGATACAGTCTTAACCCTTTCTGGGTGCATACAGTTTGAAGAATGTTTATGATCTGGTACAACATACAGGTGGTAAGGAAGGTACGTACGTACGTGACAGAAGATAGTGAGCACACATGGTTTGATCTTGCATGGAGGCCGTGCTTGAAAGACTGCGTGCTTTCTCTCTATCTGTCACCTACGGTGCATGAGTCGCATGACATACATATATATATAAATATATACTACAGTTACACATGATATGTGCCAATATTTCTATATATTTCTTTCAGCTGGTTTTAAGATGAATATATATGTTAGCTGATACATCCAGCATAGGATGCCAATAGTTGCTATATGGCCAGAGGGCGTGCGTCCCATCCGCACACATGAGGACCCATGCCATCCTCACACGTATATACTACGTGTATGATCCAATAGGTTCAAGTCCATCAATTGCCACAGGAATTAATTGGTCAAGGTGACTTCAGTCACTTCAGCCGACATATGTGAATCCTTTCCATGGAGTTCAAGTGCACAATCTATGCAAGAAAAAGGTCAAGGTGACTTTAGTCACTTCAGCGGACATATGTGAATCCCCTCCATGAAGTTCAAGTGCACAATCTATGCAAGAAAAATGCTTCTTTAGTCACTTCAGCGGACATATGTAAATCCTCTCCATGAAGTTCAAGTGCACAATCTATGCAAGAAAAATGCTTCTTTCCTCTCTCTCTCTCTCTCTCTCTCTCTCAAAATATATTACCGCTTTAGAAACTGTGACTCACATCATTATATATAATTTGATGATAAAACCTTTAAATCTATATACTTCTTTTATCCCAAAATATGTACATTATCACTTTGAGATGGAGGACGTAGTCATAGTTCCCAAAGTAATCATGTATTTTGGGAAGAAAAAAGTATATATATAGATTTAAAGGTTTTATCATCAAATTATATATAATGATATGAGTCACAGTTCCCAAATCGATCATGCATTTTGAAATGGAGGGAGTATATAAATTTGGAGGTTTTATCATCAAATTATATATAAAGATCATGAAACAGCGATCACATATAATCATAATAGAATCTTTGAATGAAAATAAGAGTTTTAAGGAAACTTATTCGAATTCCCTTTAAAATCACAAAAGTGTTTTATTGTGTAAAGATTGAATCTTTGAATGAAAATACCTTAATCAATGTACATTTTAAGTCACTAGAGTAGCTTAATTATAAGTTATGACTTCAGTATAGTATTGTTAAAAATTATTTCTGAAAAAATATTTAAATGGATTATAAATTTCCCTTTTTTTAATATATATATATATATATATCAAATGCATCTATAGGAAGACCAATATACATTGGAACAATTTTTAAAATTTTCTTAAATTTCTATTTTTTTTGGAAATTAAAAAGAAAAAGAAAAACTAAAATCAAAATCATTTTAAAGATAACATATATTGATTTTGTGCAAAAATTTATTAATCAAAAGCGGTTTATGCAATTTACTCTTTCTTAAATTTCTATTTTGTGAGCAAGTACGGTGTTGCCCCAGTGGTTGAGTTGCTCTCTGTGACCCGAGAGCCCGAGCCTTACACCCTCCCTCTAAGTTATAACCCCTAAAGCCTAAACATTATTGCCATCATGAAAGGAAAAATAAAAATAAAAATCTATTTTAGGGCATATTTGTCATTATAATATTACTAAAGTTTCCAAAGATCTATGTTCTCAAAGTTGCAACAATGGAGGTTTTAGGTCAAACTTTAGAATTATTTTTATTTTATTTTATTTTATATTTTTGCCAATTTGAAATAGTCAAGAGGGTTATTTATTTATTTATTTATTTATTATTATTATTATTGTAATTTTATCTACTTCTTATAAATGTTTACAACTCTACTATTAATATTTTTTCAATTTTGCCCTTTCTTGTTAATAGAACTTTAATTAGTATCCTTCTCTTATAAAAAATATTAATTATATCTTTTCCTCTAATTAATTTTATATTTGGTCAATTTATTATTATATTACAATGAAAATAAAATATGTAGTTATAAGTTTTTGACTGCTACCAAACTTAACAATTTTCTAAAATGATCAACAAATTATATAAATTTCACTAATTAAAATAAAACTTATTATATATACCATGTTTAAAACTTTTTTCCCAAAATAAAAATTAAATTAAAAAAATTTTATTTTGTCATTTGTAAAGTTACGTGACTGTCACGTGATGAATTAATAGGCATTTTTAAATATATAAAAAAGGGTAAAATGCAAATAAAAAAATAAAAAAATAAAAATAAAAATAAAAAATCCTGAGCTATGGGAAACCTGCAACTAACTCCCTAAACTACAAAAAATGCAAGAAACCCCTTGAACTATGCAAAAAAGTTTCAAATCACCCCATTCGAGTAAGGTCCGGTGAGAATTAGCCGTTAAATTTTGTTGAATTATTTTAAAAGACCATACTGCCCTTAGAAGCATGAAATGACAAGAGTGCCCTTAACCCCAAACATGGCTTTAACCAAATTTTCCCAAATCACATAACTCAATTTTTTATTGGTCGATCATATCCATTTCCTTAAATTCAATTCCCGTTTTGCTGCCGACGAACCCAGAAACAGCATCGACGAGGACAGAAGACGGTAGCACAAGGATTTACCAATGAGCACGCTCGCTAGGTATGGCCGGCGATGGCAGGGAACTTGATGAAATGACTGTCCAGTAAGCACAGTGGAGAGGACGGCATGAATGAGCCACAAAAAATGGACTAGCGACCACAATGACGGCGAGAATGTCGGTAAGCTCGTAAGGATGCCCAATAAGGCAGCAAAGAAGGCTTACAATGAGCTCGAAATGGTAGGGAAGCAAGGATACAACGATGAGCACACATGACTCAAAATGAACCTCACTGGTGATGAACAAAAAGGTTGGCAGCGTTATAACTGAACTTATCGGCTAAACAAATTCCGGCGAGACCCATTGAGCTTTGGCAACCATCAACTTCGGCAAGCCAACTTCAAACCCAATAACTTCGATATTCTTCTTCATCACTAGTGCTATTCATTTTGAAACCCATCGACAACACCAAGCTCACACTGGTGAGCTCCAAGCGTCGGCTACACAGCTCATATTGGTGAGCTCCAAGCATCGAGAACTCCATCGCGATCGAAGTGTTCAGAACTGTACATCACCATGAATGAAGTGTTCAAAGCAGCATCAAAGTGGCTTCCTTTCTGCTCTCTGTGTTTGCCTTAAATAAATGAAGGTAGGTTAGGGTTTGGTTGTTGTGTGGTAATCCTCATCTCTTGTGGCAATCCTATTGGTTGATTAGATGTTGTTTGCCACGTCAATAAGTGAAATTGAGATTATAAGCAAACTGCATCGTTTTATTGGAAGGGCAACTTCGTCTTTTTTCTGGTGGCTTGAGTGAGCAAATTGTAACAATTTGAAAGTTCGTGGGGATTTCTTGTAGTTTTGGGGTTTATTGCAAAACCCCCATAGTTGAGGGTTTTTTTTTTTTTTTTTTTTTTTTTTTTTTTTTTTTTGGCATTTTACCCAAAAAAAAAAATGTTTAGCACGACATTTTTGAATGATAAACGTTATCTTAACGAAAGGAAAACGAAATAGTATAAGGCCATTTAATGTGAAAATAAAAAGTTTTAGAAGGTTTTGGTTTTAAGCATTTATCATATATATATATATATATATATATATATATATATTAAACATGGTATTTATTGGGATTATAGTATTTCAAATTTTTGGGAGAAGTTACTCATTTTCATTCCGGTTTCGTTTGGTTAGATAGAAATAAGCAAAAAAATAAAAGAAATGGAAAATGAAAGAAAAGAGAAGTGAATGAAAAGAAAAGTTATTTTCTATGAAGCATTTAGTCAGCATGAAAATTTATTAAGAAAAATTGTATGAAAATATTAGTTTGTTAGTTTGGATAGCATGAAAATGAAAAAAAAGTGATTATGCATACCAAAATTACCCTTATGATTTCCAATACTAAAAAAATAAATAAATTTGTGTTTAATGATGTTTATTTTATTCAAAGTTTTAATAAAATGATGAATTATTAAATTTTAATAATATAATTATTTATATTGTTTAAATTAAAACAATACTTCAAGACATCTTAGGTAAAACCATAGAAGCAGAACTATCTATTCATTTAAGAGAAATAAGGAAGCTTAAAAATAAAAATTAAAAAAATTGGGCTCATGGACTTTCAACCAGAGAACACAAAAAGAGAAAAATATATAAATTATTCTCTGTCTATATAATAGAGGTGTATAATATATATGATACAATGTATATATTTAAAAAAAAAAATGTCCAAATAGTATTATAATAGAACATGTTTAGAGAGCCTTCTAGAAGTCCACTAAAATATAAATTGTTAAAGAACTTGCCTTTAGTAGAAAAGAAACTTAGTTAGAAAATAAAGAAATTAATTATTTTACATAATTCAGTTGTTGGTTAAAATAGAAACTTCAAATAAAAAGAACTGGTTTTCACGAGAAAATATTATTTCCAGTGTTTTGTGTGAGAAAAGTTTTGAAAGAAAGTAGTCCATCTATCCAAACTCAAAAAAAAATTAAAAATTTTTTCTTTCCTTTCTTTTAATTAAAGTTATTTATTTTTATTTTTATTTTTATTTTTTTAATTTTTAAAAACAGGAACTCTCCTGGGTAGGGCCCCTTAGGGACCCACCCCAAGTTACAAACCTGTGCCAGGCGCACCGGCCCCTCAACACGCGCAACAGTAAATATCGAGAGGAATAGATAGCTTGAAAAGAGTCGAACACCGGCCATTTTAAACTTAGTGTCAAGCTCCAACCATCACAGCTAAGCCCCGAAGGTTAATTAAAGTTAATTTCATGTAACCAAACCAAGCCTCAAAGTATATTCTTGTGGCAAACTATGCAAATTCATACGGAAAATTCCTGTGGGGCCACCTTCAGCTTCCAAGTCGTCGTCCCCTCCGAAGTACAAGTCAAAACAATCCTTCCTCTGCTCTCTATCTATATTTTTCTATATAGACATTAGACATATATAGAGAGAGCTTTAAATTTAAGTTTAATTATATACTACATGTGAGAATCAATATGAGCGTCGACGGCGATTGTCCTCCGGCGGCGATGGAGTCGGTAGCGGTGGCCGTAAAAGGCGGAGGCGGCGGTTTGGGGGGATCAGGTAGCCGACGAGCAGTCCAGTGGGCGGTGCAAAATCTCATGCCTAAAGCCGATCGTTTTGTTCTAATTCACGTCATGCCCACCATCACCTCCATCCCAACTCCATGTAATTTTTTTTTTCGTCAGCAAATTTTACACATCTCTGCTTATATATCTGTATTGACTGTATGCTAGTACTATTATTTGACGAAATTTGACTATTTCCGTTATTTTAGGAAATAAATAGCAGAAATTGTGATATTTCAAGTTATTATTGTTTCTTTTAATTTTCCTTAGTTTTCTGCCAAACAATCAAAGTTCTCTTATATTGTTAGAGAGTGTGGTGAATACGATCTTCATCTCCCAAATGGTGCTAAATTACGAATTATTGTAAAGAAATAGGCAAACTTGTGATAGAACTATTTTACTAAAATTATTTTATGTTCGGTACTTGAGAACTTTTAAAGGGCAAGAAATGCAGAAATCTAAATTCCCAACCAATGTAGAACTCAATTTGAAGAAAGTTAAAATTCATACGAAAGAAAATTCACAAATTTCTATTGCCATCTGGTTGATAAAACTTTTGCCAAGGGTAAATTACTCTCAGCTCCACTGAAATCCAACATAATTCACAGTCTCTCATGTTGATTAAAAAATTACACTGACCTCCTATGTGAAGTTAAGAGGGAGTGTGATTTCACCTTTTCCCCCTCAATGTAATATTATATTATTTTAGTTGAAAAGTGGATTTAAAGTGAAAGGACTAATGCAAATATGGTGTTTTGTACTAGTAATTTAATTTTGCTGCCATAAGCAGATTCCAATTTCCACCCTTTGATTTTGTTGACTATTAGAGTAGGGAAGAAATTTGTTACTGTGAACTAACAACGGGAGAGGTTGGTATAATTTTGAATCAATGGGGAATGCCCGTGTAATTATACTATACCTCAGCGGTAGTGATTGTAATTTACCTTTTTTTTATAAAGTATCTATTCTGGGCTCTTCCTTAGAGTTCAGAGTGTACAACTCTGCTCGATCAAAATTCACCCATTGGTCCCTGGTTGTCATTTCTGCCAAATCATGCCACTTTTGAGTAACTTTTGATGTCTACCGTTGGTCATCATGCATTCTACAGCAGGAGATAGTATCCCTATTGAGGAGCTGAATACAAATGCGGTGTCGATGTATGTGGAGGACGTGAAAGTAAAGCTTGAGGAGATCTTTTTACCATTCATCAAAATGTGCAGACCAAGAAATGTGAGTTTGTTGTTCTCTCTGTGGCTAAATTCCGCTCTAATCGAGTTGGTGTTGAAAGTATAAAAGTTAAATTAAACTTTTTCCTAGGTGGAGACTGTGGTCCTGGAAGGTGACAATCCTGCAGCAACACTTCTAAGATATATATCTGACTCGGGCATAAGAAGTTTAGTATTAGGCTCTTGCTCGTCCAATTGCTTTACAAGGTACGGCATGAAGTGTCAATCTAAGCAATAATTTGTTTAATTCATTTCTCTTATTACTACTAGTAGTGGTTTTTATATTGGTATTATTTTTCTCTTTGTAAGTTATAGCTCACCTCATGATTATATTGTCATTTAGATGATATTATGTAATGACTAATGACTTGTTGCTTGACTTTCAATGCATATTGGTAATGTTTTTACTATCCTTCTCTTCTGTTGTTTCCATGTTTATGCAAAGAATTCAGAAATCTGGCTAAAACATAATATTACATTTTTCTGTAATTGTGGTCTCTTAGCTGTGACTAGACTTCTTATGGGCTTTCTCGAGGTTCTTACATATGTTTATAATCTGCCTGTACTTCTACCTAATTTTAGGAAGCTAAAGGGCCCCGAGGTACCATCAACTGTTATGAAACATGCTCCTGACGCGTGTGATATCTACATACTGTCAAGACAAAGGCTCATCACAAATTTAGCTGACTGCTTGTCAACTAGTGGTATATTGAACAGAATTTTTGCAGTCAACATTTTTCTTGTCCTTAATTGTTCGTTTATGCCACTCTTTTTTTCCTTTTTTTTTTTATTTTTATTTTTTATTATTTTTTTTTTTCTGCCAATATTTTACAGAGAACAGCTCTAAACACTGGTTGTTTACTCAAAGAGAACGTGGTTCTCGAAGCATTAAGAATATAAAACCTGAATTTTATTCTTCCTCTGCGGGATGTAAAGTTCAGACCACTTCTGGTGCATCATCAATGTCGAATCCTAGTTTCCTAAATTCTCAAGCCTTAAAGCATAAGAGTTCTCCCGTTCATTCTAGTGCAGTCCAGGAAATAAATCATCGGAGCTTGGGAGATAGTATCTCGGAGATTCAGACAATCAAGGGATGCCCTTCTGTGGCTTCTATATCCACAGAGCAGGTGGATGATTTTTTTAAGCTACTCTGCCTAAAGTTGCATATTTTGCTGTAAGAATTTTGACAAATATATCCAATTGTTAGGTGAAGTTGGATTTTCAACACTTGTTAATTATGTTTCTTACACATTGAAATAAAATGTATGAAAAAGATCGCTTTGCATACAGCCACGTGTTTTGTTTTAAGAATTTAATATATACACTTATTTGGCAAATCTATTTTGAGCCACTTGTTAACTAATTGCTTTTTACATATTGTAATGGATGCACGAAAATGACCAACCAGTGCTTATGTTTAATTAAGCTATTTTTGTGCAGTCCGATGTACAGGCTGAAGTAGATCAACTGCGCCTAGAATTACAGAACACTGTTGCCATGTACAATAGAGCTTGTGAAGACCTGGTCCTTGCCCAAAACAAGGTCAGATAAGGTCACTTTACAATGTTCCAAAACATTTGATTCATGTTAAAGGTTATAAATTATTAACACATGTAATGAACGGTTCCATATGGAATAAAGGCAAGGATGATGATGATGAAAAATAAGAATAATAATAATAATAAAAGCAGTTTCATGCTTTCTTGTAATGATCAAGTTCAATATAGAATTAGAAGATGAATTGAATACTTGATATCAATTTGAGACTGATGCACAGGTTGTAAGGAACGATAGACGAGGCTTGAAAATGTGAAGATGCATCTTATAATGGTTCTATCCATGGTTGAAAATTTTAGATGGGCATGTATTATACCAACTCTAGCCCTTTGAGCATCAATGCTCCATTTTGCAGGTCCACTTGGTTTCTTCTGAATACCTCAATGAGGCAAGAAGAGTCAATGCTGCCATGAAAAGAGAAGAAACTCACAGGAAAAACGCTGCTGAAGAGAAAGAGAAGCATTTGGAAGCTGTTAAGGAAGTTGAGATGGCAAGAAATTTGCTTGCTAAAGAGGCTTATGAAAGGCAGATAGCCGAACTGAAAGCCCTCAAAGAGTCCTTGGAGAAACAGAAAATCGTCGACGCACTCTTATCAAATGATAGACGGTACAAGAGGTACACTAGGGAGGAAATAGAGATCGCTACTGATTTCTTCTCTGAGACTAAGATGGTTGGTGAAGGGGCATATGGAAAAGTTTACAGATGCAGTCTTGATCACACCCCAGTAGCTGTCAAAGTTCTTCGGCCCGATGCATCTGACAAGAAAGAAGAGTTTCTGAGAGAGGTGTTTCCTTATCTTATAATTGCTTTTTCTCGTTTTAAGTTTCCATGCCTTTGTGATTCTTTTGTCTAGTGAGTAATAAACTGCCTTTATCATGCTTGGGTTAACAGTTATAGAACCTTTACTAAATATGTGAAGTTTGCGAACAACTCCCTAATAACTCACTATTATTCCTGAAATCTTCAGTATTATCCTAGAATCTCCCTCTTTTTGTCATGAACGGACACACACACACAAACACAACATTACTGTATCTTGCCACTCTTTGTTAAATCTTAGTTGACTGTTATCATAAGAAGTATAACCTATGTCTGATTGACTTTTCACATGATGCATGTGATACCCCCGGATTTTCGAATGCGGGTTGGCCAGGCCCACGCCCGAATACCCGAGGATATCAAAACAAATTGATAATAAACGAACACAGAGTACAAAAGAATAAAGAAGAATAAATAAAATGCTGACAAGAAACTAAAATGATAATCTAATAATAAATCTCAGAATATATTTCCATTAATTAATAAACTCTTCTGATACAACTCATTCTCCAAAATACAACTTGGGAATCCATACTGTGTGGACCCCTAGAAAATCCAAATTAAGCAAATGACAGCAATAACTGTCTAAATCAGGAAACTGAATCATAAAGGAACTCTTATGTAGCATCGGAAGAATGAAGTAGACTGATCCCCGCTCAGCACGAACAACCTCTACTCCTGACGAACACCTGAAAAATAATGGTAGGTCAGGCCCACAAACAAGTTCTACTGTACTACAGTCCAAACAGAGATCCGATACACGTATACATCCTAGTCAATCTAACAGTAACTAGTAGTCCGTATATATATATACACACACTAAAGGAACCTCACTAGATTTTAGGGTTGTCTCAACCTGAATAGTAGGCAACATGCAAAACACACATATAGTGGGCACGAGTACCTAGACCTACCAGGGTACACAACTGCACTATATCTAGCTACACATCCCTGGCGGTATACGCACCCTAACCACTGATCCTGAGACTCAAACTCATATCATGGCACCATACTTATATATATAAAATCTAGTAACCATCCTATTCAGTATAAATTAATCCTCCATAAGTCATTCAACTTGTTCAGCTAACCTGACTTGAATATAAGTAGGATTTAACATTTTAGTTAATCCATTCCCTTATATAATAAATTAACCCTTCATAAGTCATTCAACTTGTTCAGCTGACCTGACTTAAATATAAGTAGGACTTAACATTTTAGTTAATCCATTCCCTTATATAGAATAGGTTGGACTTAACTGATAAGTTAATCCGTCCTTAGAATGCCACCGTCCCATACCAGTGCATTAAACCACACAATCCAGCAATTAATGTAACGATTAAGGAAATACATCAAACAATCCAGAAATAACTATGATAATATGATATCAAGTTATCACAAAATAGGAATAACTAATTATTTATTTAAGCTTCCTATATCATATGTCCTACACAAACTGAATCTTATACATGATGATATTTTATTATACCGTCAAATAAGCATTCTCCATATCCAATTCATCCTACACATTTAATCTTAATTGCTAAAACATTTTAAAAAATTAAATCCATTCGTTTGTTTAAAACATTCAAATAGCAAGCATCATTATGATTGAGTTTATTTAAATTTATTTAAACCCAAACCTAGTTCCTATTTAATGTTCAGGAATCCTAGGTATGTTTCTACGTTCCATCATTCCACATATATGAAAAATACATAATGTAAACATATAAAAATTCACGCTGGAAATCAAATCAAAATCATGCATTTATCAATTCATAACACAAGAACAGATATGAACCAATTTCATTAAACCTATGTTCTAATCCAATTAAACATGCATAATTATTTAATTTTATGTGTTTAATGAATCCTGGAATTTCCTAGGCATGCATAGAAACATGAATTAAAGGGAAAGAGATAGAAGAAGAATTTGCCTTAAACTTTCGGATCGAAAGTTAAACTTCTGCTTCCTTGATCTTCTCTCTACAGGGTTTTTTTTCCTCCTTCCTTTCTTTTCTTCCTTCCCTCTCTAACTCTTTCTCTCTCTAAAGTATATCACGTGAATATTTCTAGCCCCTTTTTACAACCTATAGCTATATATTTATAGGCTAAATAAAATAACCCTAATCCTTTTCCCAATCCAAGTCAACTTAAAAAATATATATATATTAAAATATTAAAAAAGGTAAGTAAAATATGTTACGTATATAATTTATGTATATGTTTATTAAATAAATAAATTATACACATTCCAATATTTATTAATGGATTATCCAATAATACTTAAGTTACCATAATATTATAAAGTAACTTAAAACATAACACGTATCAAATCTATGTATATTTTTATTATTTAAATATAAAACATATACATCAGATTAAATATTATTACCCAAGTTACCATAAAAGTAATTAATAAATTACTTTCTTTTTTATATATGTATATAATATATATCTATATATATACATACACAACTATCCATGAGTAATAATCCATACAAATCTAACCTTCTATCCAAGTAGTCCATGGGACCCAATTGATTGGCCCATTACTACTAACTAAAACCATAAAAGAAAAATAAAATAAAATAATAAAAGAAAAGAAAACATTTAATTTACAATTACTCAAAACACCATTTAAGCACATAATCTAATTAAACAATTAACACATAGACAAATACAAATAATACATAGACACATAATCAAATAATCAAGTAATACCTAATTCAATTAAACACATAAGCAATTAGTCAAATAATCAATTAAATAATTAAAAATACAATTAAAACAAATAAATAAATACCGAGACTATCCTTTTAAAATTAGGGGTATTACAATGCATATTGCTTTTGTTCCCAAATTCGGAACTAATTCCAGTACTGACTTGTTCTGCCCAATTCAAGGGTTGTAACATAAGATTTAAACTAAGCTGCAATACTTGCTGATTTCATCTTTCAGTTCCTTGCAGGTTGAAGTTCTTAGCCAACTACGCCATCCACACATGGTTTTACTTCTTGGAGCCTGTCCAGAGAGTGGTTGCCTGGTTTATGAATATATGGAAAATGGGAGCCTGGAGGATCAAATTTTCCGCCGGAGCGGTAGACCTTCTCTTCCTTGGTTTGTTCGATTCCGGATAGTGTTTGAAGTAGCTTGTGGACTTGCATTTTTACACAGCTCAAAGCCAGAGCCTATTGTTCATCGGGATCTAAAACCAGGAAATATCTTGCTAGACAGAAATTATGTGAGCAAAATCGGAGATGTTGGGCTGGCAAAACTCATTTCAGATGTTGTGCCTGACAACATCACAGAATATAGAGACTCCATTCTTGCTGGTACTCTCTACTACATGGATCCAGAGTATCAAAGAACTGGCACCCTCCGGCCCAAATCTGATCTATATGCTTTTGGAATCATAACCCTCCAATTGCTGGCTGCTTGCCATCCCAATGGGCTTTTATTGAAAGTTGAAAATGCTATTAACAATGGATCATTCTCAGACATACTGGATAGGTCAGTTACAGATTGGCCAATTGCTGAGGCTGAGGAACTGGCTGGGATGGCACTGAAATGCTCCGGACTTAGATGCAGGGATAGGCCAGATCTTGAAACTGAAGTTCTGCCAGTTTTGAGGAAACTCGCTGATATTGCAGATGCTAGTATAAAGCTGGAAAGAAACAATATTAATGCACCTAGCCACTACTTCTGCCCAATCCTTCAGGTGAAATTTTTTAACTCCATGTGATGATCTGTAAATTAATAGCATTTGATTTTTATGGGGCCATGCATCTTATGTTCTTTTTTTCTGCACATCCGGTCACGGCTTATACAGGATATAATGGATGATCCGCACATTGCGGCTGATGGTTTTACATATGAGCATAGAGCAATAAAGGCATGGCTTGAGAGACACAAAGTATCGCCAGTAACAAAGCTCAGACTGCAGCATACAATGCTGACTCCAAACCACACTTTACGTTCTGCCATACAAGAGTGGAGTTCGCGTGTGCAGCCTCAAGTACCTGATTTATAAAATATGGTTGCTTGTACAACTTCAAGCAAGCATTTTATTCTACAACTAAAGTTCACTTCAGTGCTCGTCTTTACAATTTTTATTTAATTTGTTGCAATGTACATTATGCCCTGAAAAGAGTCTTGTAATGATCATTTTGTATTGCAAAATGTATCTTCATCTGCTTGTGTATAACAGTAATTCAACTTGTAATATGTAATTCTTATGCTTTTGTCATAAAAATCTGCATAGTTGACAGATTCTTTGGTTGATAGAAATTTTCTTCTCACCCTGGTTGGAATTTGTATAATCTTGTAATTGTTATGCTTTTACTTGAAGTTTCGCAAAGTACAAAGTTTCTTTGAGAGATGGAATTTCAATGTATCCTTGACCCCCTGGTTGGGTTTTTGTCAATGTGGTGTAAGTTGGATTCTAGTGCCTTAGTTGATAATGCATGTGATATGTTGTTCACATAATCAAACATTTTGATCCGGATGGAATGGGGGGCTAGGGCAATGGAAAGTCCATTTGCGTCAAGCCAGACGCATCTAAAGAAGAAGAGGATGTGGACGACGATCCCAGGATGTGTACATAGATGCAGATATCTTAGGAAAACTGGTCACTAGCGAACGAATGTCAATTGTGAGTGAAGAAATGCCTCACAGTGAGAAATAGTCAACCAAATGCAATTGTTGTTCCTTCATGTATTCACTTTTCTTAGTTTATTAACGCACTTCCCACTAAGGGAAATACTAATCAGTATTATAAACAAAACAAAAGGCAACTCCAGCACATCAAATCCTCCTTTTACGCATTTATGTATGACAATCACACATCAGACTCAACAGATTGACAGAAGCACAATCCATTTCATACACCATTTTATACAACACACATGTACTGTTTGGAGTCTTGACAAATTACAGAACTATAAATACATTAATTACAATTGTACGCTAGATATCAAACCATTCAGCAGTCCACTTGGGTAAATTCTAGTGCATTTGTGTCTGGATCTCTTGTGAAGATCGCTGGCCTCCCGGAGCGGCTAAGGGTGTAGGGAATCCCTGTGAAGTAAAAAAGAACCATAGGAAACCCACATTTCCTTCTATTAACAACACAGCTGGAAAATTTTTTGCCGCGCCTTAATGATATTTCTGTGTTTACAGGTAAAGAAATGGAAAGCACAGATTGAGGATAGAAGAATTACCAGCTTTATCAAGTCTAGCTTTCAGCTTAGAGACATCTCGAATCGCAACACAAGTATGACGATCTCGGCCACCATGCTCAGGCCGACCAGTTAAGGGGTCAGGGTTTGGGAGCTCCATCAAATGAATCATCTCAGAACCCACCCACAGCCAAGCACCTCTATAAGGGAGCTTATCATCTGGTCTTGCTTCATTTATCTTGAGACCTGATCTTAAGCTTGGGAGTTAGAATCTTCTTTCGAGAAATAAATAATAATATATTAACTTCAGAGCAGAAGAGGTAACATACCGAGAACATTCTGGTAAAAATCAAGCGATCTTTCAAGATTTTCGCATAGTATTCCCACATGGTGAACGCTAACAACTCCAAAATCTGTATCAATATCAGCAGATATATCATTAAATATACCTATACTGTTACACTTTACTAGGAGGCCATTTACACTCTAGCTGGATTTCTATGTGAAGGGTTCAAATCAGCCTCACCCTCTTCTAAATGAAAATAAGAATAAAATAGAGCTTGGTCAAATGATAAATTTGGGTTTACATAAACAAGTGGATTATAGTAGTTGACTTCTCT
This sequence comes from Cornus florida, assembly GCF_030987335.1. NCBI lineage: Eukaryota > Viridiplantae > Streptophyta > Magnoliopsida > Cornales > Cornaceae > Cornus > Cornus florida. The sequence continues at coordinate 110,762,659 of NW_026775580.1, read as the reverse complement.
CCCATTTCTCTCTACTCATAGCTCTTTCTATCTACTCTCTTTCCCATGTCGCTCTCTTTTATTCCTTCATCAACTCCCACCCTTACTTTCTCTCTCCAATCGCGATGTGAGCACGTGCTTGTCCACGAGGCACATAAAATTTTAATGATTCGTCCTACTAAACTAGTCCATGATAAATACTGACTAATAAAGTAAGAAATGAAGAAGAATTAATACCATTATCAACAGTTTCAACACGAATAGAATCTTTTACAAGCACGTCTGTTTCTACAGACATCTTAGCCCTTGTCAGCAAATAATATCCATGACTTCTACCATTGCTCACAATAGGCTGGAAATTTCTGGCTGGTGGTGTATTTGTAGCCATGGTGCCAACACTAACACGATTCACCTGAGAGAGAAAGCAGCCAAAAGTCATCTAGGGAACATTAACGAAGATCAAATCCAAAACATATTAACAACACTAAAACCAGTTGAGAATACAAAAACACACTGCTTATATTTAATAACTTCAATGGGACAAAATACAGAGAGAATAAGAAATCAAAGTATGCTATCACATTCTCCTATCATAAGCCTTATCACAAGATAATACATCAATTCACCCTCTAATTTTTATATCCTGCACAAGCTAAACTGGAAACCATTGAAGTTCTCTCTCTATTTCGCTTCTCTTCGTCTTTTTCCTCTCATTTTTTCTTATTCTACGTAGGCTTGTAGTGTTGTTTATACATCCTAGATCCCAACCATCAAAATTCCACCCTTTTCACTTGTAGTGTTGTTTATGTCTGCACCATTTTGGGTTCCTTTTCCTGCTTGTTTTCTTCTTGATCTTATGGTTGCACCAGCCCTACGAAGGATCACACTTGTTCACGACAAGAAGGCATATTGATTTTCTGGAATTGCCTCACAAATGAATAGGATTTTAAATTTAGCAAGTTAACATGGTGGCCATCATATTTGCATTTCTAATCAATGCAGGCACTCTAAGCAATACACACTTACACCAGTTGTTCTCTTCACACAAAAAAAAAAAAAAAAAAAAAAAAAAAAAATGAAAACAGTCAAATATCAAAACAGTAATGGTTAATAGAACTGATGCTTAATCTCGGGAAAGAAAAAATACTAGTACAAAAATTTCTATAAATTTGAAACCCAAGTTCTCAATTTAATCTTCTTCCAATTAGATAGACCATAAAAAGAAACTCTTCATTTATTGGGAACATGCAGAGAAGTAAAATATTCAGTCTAGTAGCAGCTATTTTGCTGTGTTAATATTAGTTTTCAAATTCAAATTTTCATCAAAATTACCTTAGTTGAGCTTCGTACAATTATTTTGTTTGGTTAAGAAATTATGAGATTCAAATGTTTATTTTATTTTATTCACCCCAGTTTCTTGCCACTATAGAAATGCCTAAATGATCCAACTAAGCTTTCTCAGTACTATCTCCAAACAATCGGCAACTCAAAGATATGTTTGAAAATTTTCCAATACCCAAAAGAAAAGATTGAATTTTCTATTACCAAAAAGAATAAAGTTTTAATCTTTATATCATATATAACAAATCAACAATATCAAAGATGATGGTTGATAAATTTACCTTATCGTGAGGAGTAAGAGTGAGAGAGGAACTAGGAAGTGACGCCATCGAAGATAACCTGTTCACCTGTGCGAGTATTTACATTTATGAGCGGTGTGTAATGTGTGTGTATATATATTTTTTTTCATTTTTCGTTGACTGAACCGAAATACCAAAAAACCTGTGAACCAGTCCTTCCAAAGCTCGCGGTTCGCAGTTCACAAGCGAAGAGAACCACTGGTTCATCCATTTAACACGTGTTTTATCTTTTTTTCTTTTTATTTATTTATTTTTTTACTTGACAAATAATTCACAAAACAACGGTCCAATGATACTTTTTCATTTTATAAAATTGAAGATCCAGAGTACAAATTTGAATTTCTGTACATGATAGAAAAATATATAATTATAATTCTTGAAGAAGAGAGAGAAGTTGATTATAGTTCTATTAAGATAATTTAACATGTGGCACGAAACTATTTACATTATATATATACATTTTTTTTTTAAACAGTAAATTATACTCACACCCCTTGAGGTTGGGGTCAACGTCACTTAGCGGACGATCAACACACTAATTTACATTGACACCTCTGAAGTTTCAAAAGTCATATTTACCCCTAGAAACATATTCGACATTGTAATTGACAAAAATTACCCTATTATCTCCTTTGAAGCACCGCCACAGTCATCCCCTCTTGGCCACCGCCACACCCACACACAAACACACACCGCCACAACCACCAAGAACTCTATAATGGCGAACCGAACTCTGACCTCACACACCACCACAACCACCACCAAGAAAACCATACCACCAACGCCACTGCCACTGCCTCAACTGCGCATCGCCATACCCACTGTAGCCGTCGCCGCAACAACACTCACCGCCACAACCACTGCCACACAATACCCACTGCAACCACCGCCACACCCATACACACACCACCCCAACTTCGCGGCGAAGCAATTGTTGAAGTCACCAACTCCGACCAAGCCAAGATCGCCAAATCTGCCATCGCTACAACAGTCACCAACTACCATCGCTCGACGCCATCAATTACAAGGGCAACATCTTCTTCTCTTCGACGACGGTGGTGATCGAGATGTCCTCGGCGCTTTGAAGATTTAGATCGGGGTCCCAAAACACACACACGCATACACGTATATATACATATATATATCCTGCAAAAGATTCAGATCGAGGTCGATGGTGGCTGCGGATGTGGTTAAGGAGGGATATGATGGCGGCGGTTATGGTTGAGGAGATGGAGCGGTGGGTGCAAAGAGAGAAAATGATAGGGATCTGGGTTTGGGAATAGGGGACGAAAGAAGGGTGATTAATGGGTAAAGGGCATTAAGGTAATTTTATAATTAAAAATGAATTGTTGACACTAATTAAAGGGTATTTAAGTCTTTTTTAGCTTGGGAAGGGGTGTGCATTCAAGATTTTGAAACCTCAGGGAATGTCAATGTAAACTAGTGCATTGAATGTCCGCTGAGTAGCGTTGACCCAAACCTGAAGGGGGTGTGAGTGTAATTTACCTTTTTAAAAAATATAGATATATTGCATGCCTTTTCTTTTTCTTTTTCTTTTTTTTGTAACTATATTCGGGACTTGACGTGTTAAGCTAATCGTTTAACTTAAAGTTTAAGTTATTAAGTGAAATTGTGTCCTTGTATGGATATAAGTACAATGTAGACAAAAACTCTCAAAGTACAAATAAGAAACAAGATTGTTTAAGTGCTAAGATATATTATTATTATTTATGAAATAGTGACACTAACATTGAATTAACCAAGTGGACCACATCTCCACCTCACAATCTCCACCATCTTTAGACTTTAATGCCTAACAAGGGATACTCCTAAATTGATGGGAGGTCTAAAACCATGGGTCATTGCCAATTACCTTCAACATTGGTCGGAGGAGTATCTCACTAAAGAAACAATTTCAGTCCCTTCATTAGAATCAAGAGGACTGTTAGTTTCAGTCGTGCATGTGATTGTAGAAGGACAGTTGCGCATCTAATTGGTTAAAAAATTAATCATAAAAAGGTATAATTAATAAATCTTTCTTATTTTTCACGAAACTTTAAAACTTAACATTTGATGACCAAATTAACCTTTAAAATTCTTAGTCTTTATTTTCTTTCCCGTTTGTATATATTTACATATATGTATCTTTAGTTTTCACTATTATTAAGTTTTAATTGAAGTGTTGTGAAATTTGAGTTTTAGTTAATGTGTACAAGAGAAATGAGAATGGTTTAATATATCGTTAACTATATATGTGTTTAGATATATATTACATACATAAACAAAGGAAAGGAAATAAAAATAAAAATAAAAAAAGGAAAGGAAATAATCCATTCACATGAGTTTATATATATATATATATATATGTATATGTGTATGTATGAATAGACGGTTTTTTTTTTTTGTTTTTTTACCAATATGAATAAACAGTTAAGAACCATTAAAAAAATTAAATAAATAAAAATAAATAAATGCAAGAATGAAGGTAATAATATATATGTAACAAATTAAAGAAGGAACATTATATATGTGTATGGCATGAGAGGAAAATATTAAGTTTAAAGGCTAATTTTGTCATCAAATGTTAAGTTTTAAAGTTCCATGAAAATAAAAAGATGCATTAAATATACCTTTTATGATTGGTTTTTCAACCAATCAGAGGTGCGATTGTTCTTCTACAGTTGCAACTGTAACTAGCATTCCTCTAGAACCAAAGCTTCTATAATCCCAAAATTATGAACCCTCAGCAAAGTGCTAAAATTTATAATTATCCATTTGTCTAGATGTAAAATATTTATTTAAAAATATATTTTTATTTTTTGGTGTTTGATTGTTGTAAAATTTTAAAACTTAACAAATAAACTTATCCAACAAATTTTTCATAAGTTATTTTATATGAGGCATCCGAAGGACTTGACTTCAACCTCGACTTAGACCTCTATCAAGCATAAAAAAATAAAAATTATCAAAACAAACTGAGTCTAAATATTATATTTTATATTAACAGTGAGATAAATGACAACATTTGCCTCCACCTTATTAAAAAAAAATAAAAAAAAAAAAAATTGACAACATTTGCCTCACATTGTCACTCGACTTGATGAACTCAAAGCGATGTTTGACTATCAATGAATACACTTTCTTGTAGTCAATGGCCACTCGACTTGATGAGCTCAAAGTGATGATATACTGTCAATGAATACACTCTCTTGTAGTCAATGGCCACTCGACTTGACGAGCTCGAAGCAATGTTATACTATCAGTGAATACACTCTCTTGTAGTCAATGGTCACTCGACTTGATGAGTTCAAAGCAATGATAAAGCATTTCCGGGAGAAGGCTGAGTTTTTTTTTTTTCCCCCTGACAATCATAAAAAGATTATATATTACATATAACCAAAATTACAAGCATCCTGAACAAAGAACAAAAGTTGTACAGTACAATAAACACAAATTTTTTCTCACTGCATATGAAGATTCGAAGTTGATCCATATGAAATTGATGCAGAATACCATCCATTGGGTTTGGCCAAACATGTACAATAACAAAGTGGCCCGAGGGAGACATAGACCCAACTCTGCACACCCAACTTGGTTCATATTGTTAGAGTTGCACTACACAATCAACCGGATTTGATATCAGTTGTTGTGGCAGAAACGCAAAATAAACAACATTATTCAAGAAATAAACAAGCAATCACGAAGAATAAAAAAAAAATCACACATAAGAACACAAGATATATATGGTTCACCAAAATCTTAGGGCTACGTCCATGGAGCACACCGAACAAAATCACTATGAAAAAGATGAAGAATTACAAGGAGAGTTCTTTCTCAATCTCTCTCAATTGCTCTCTCTTGTATTGGCACAAATTTATCTATAATTTTCACCCCTATTTATAGAGTCCAAAACTTGTCCTACAAGAACTTGCCTTTTGTAGAATCCAAAACTAATAAGGAAATTAAATCAGATCAGGAAACGGAATTTTCCTTAAACCAATAAGGAAGTCAAATCAGATTAGGAAACTGAATTTTCCCTAACAGATTATGAAACTGAATTTTCCCTAAAATTCAGTACTCTTGAAGTTTCCATATAATTAAATCTTCCTAAAAATCTTCCACCTAATCAGACTCCACAAAACCACAACAATCTCCCACTTTGAGTCTAGAGCACTTATAAACTCATTCCATCTTCTTTTCATGCATGTCCCATACATGTCGGTGCGCTTCTTTCTGTCTTCAAGTTAGAAGACCAACTGAAGTTGCGCACAACTTCAATTTCTCCATGGTCACTGTCTTAGTCAATATGTCAGCTGGATTCTTGGTGTCAAGTTTTTTCTCAAGTATCAACACCCCATCTTCTAACAAAGATCTGATAAAGTGATACCGAAGTCCTATATGTTTGGTCCTTGAATGAAATACTAAATTCTTTGCCAGATGTATCGCATTCTGACTATCACTGCGCAAAACATTTTTCACTTATTCAAATCCCAACTCTGTTAACAAACCTTGTAACCAAATCATCTCCTTGCTGGCCTCTGTCATCGCCACATACTCTGCCTCTGTAGTAGATAACGTTACAATCCTCTATATTTGCTAAACCCAACTAACTGCAGTTGTACCCACCATGAACACATACCCGGTAGTACTTCTTCTGTGGTCCACCTCACCAGTAAAGTCTGAATCTACATAACCATGTAGCTTCACTTCATCCCTTCTGAAACATAAACATTTGTCCGTGGTACCCCGTAGATATCTCAATATCCACTTTACTGCTTCCCAATGTAGCTTGCCCAGATCCTTCATGAACCTGCTTATTACTCCCACTGCATATGCAATGTCTGGTCTTGTGCACACCATGACATACATCAAACTTCCAATGGCTGAGGCATATGGAATTTTACCCATGAAATTTTTCTCATCTTCTGTCTTCGGACACTGATCTTGAGATAAGCGGAAGTGATTAGCTAAGGGAGTACTCACTACCTTAGCATTATTCATGTTGAACCTCGTCAGAACCCATTCAATGTACTCAACCTGAGACAACTGCAAAATACCTTTATGTTTATCTCTGCTAATCCTCATCCCAAGAATCTGCTTCGCTGCACCAAGATCCTTCATCTCGAATTTACTAGACAACTGCTTCTTCAATTTGCTAATTTCTTCAAAATCAGAACCTGCCACTAACATGTCGTCAACATAAAGTAGAAGGATAATGAAACTTGACTTGAACCTCTTAAAGTAGCAGCAATGGTCAGCATTGCACTTGTTGTAGCCATGTCGCTTCAAAAAACCATCAAACTTCTTGTACCACTGCCTCGGGGCTTGCTTCAAACCATATAAGCTTTTCTTCAACTTGCACACTAGTTTCTCTTTCCCTTTGATTAAGAAATCCTCCGATTGTTGCATGTAAATTTCCTCCTCAAGGTCACCATGGAGGAAAGCAGTTTTGACATCTAACTGCTCAAGGTGCAACCCCTTTGTTGCAATAATGCTAAGAACTGAGTGAATGGTACTCAGTTTCACAATGGGGGAAAAAATGTCTATGTGGTCAATGCCTTACTTTTGCTGAAAGTCTTTGACCACCAATCTTGCCTTGTATCTCTTGGAACCATCGTGTTCCTCTTTTACCCTGTACACCCATTTGTTGTGAAGAGCTTTCTTCCCCATGGGCAACTTGGAAAGTTCCCATGTTTTGTTAGAGATAAGGGACTTCATCTCATCTTCCATTGCAAGCTCCCACTTGCTAGCATCTTCAACTTGACATGCTTCATCATAGCATTCAGGCTCACCATCATCTGTGAGCAACATATAATCCAAATATTTCCTATTCGATACATGAGGTCACATAGACCTTTTGGGTGCAGACATAGGAGTTGGAATCTGCGGTGAACTATGCTCTGTGAGTTCTGGCCAAGAACCCTCATCTGTCTGCTCCGCATCAATGCTCTCTGGATCATCATCAAACTCAACAAACTCAGGCTTACTCTGTACAGGACTAGTTAACCGTGCTGCATCTCTATCCTTGTACATCACCTTCTCGTTGAAAATCACGTCTCTACTTCTGATGATTTTCTTGTTCTGATTATCCCAGAGTCGATAACCAATCTCATCTTCGCCATACCCAACGAATATGCATTTTAGTGACTTGGGGTCGAACTTTCCCCTAGCATGGTCACTAATATGGGCAAATGCAATACAACCAAAAACTTTCAACCATGAAAGATTTACCTCTTTGCCACTCCATACCTCTTCTGGTATTCTATATTCCAAAGACACCAATGGTCCACTATTTATTAAGTAGGATGTTGTATTGACCGCTTCTGCCCAAAACTGTTTGGGTAAACCCGAATGTATGCGCATGCTTCTGACTCTTTCTGTCAATGTTCGGTTCATCCGTTTTGCCACCCCATTCTGCTGTAAGATTTCTTGCACAGTCCTCTCTAATCTGATCCCATTATCAAAATGGAACTTCGTGAACCCAATGTCTTCATACTCACCACCACTGTCTGATCTCAACCTCTTGATCTTCAAACCTGTCTCATTCTCCACCATGGCCTTCCACTTCTTGAACACATCAAATACCTCAGATTTGTGCTTCAAAAAATAAACCCATACCTTCTTCGTGTGATCATCAATGAAAGTCACGAAGTAGGATTTTCCGCCAATGGATGAAACAGTGGTTGGCCCCCAAACATCTATATGAACTAACTCAAGTTTCTCCTTTCTGAGATTTCTGCCACTCTTCTTGAAACTGACCCTCTTCTACTTGCAACATTCAACACCGAACCACTGGTGGAAACCCTGTTGCTTGCTTTCTAATTTCTTCAGTCAAAATCATGCTCACAACTTCATCAAACTTCAACTTGGTCTTCCCTACACAGTTACAGATTAGAGTTGTACTGCACAATCAACCAAATTTGATTCCAGTTGTTGTGGCGGAAACTCAAAATAACAAGGCACGTTGTTCGAGGAATAATAAAATAATCACAGAGAAAAAAAAATCACACACAAGATATACATGGTTCATCCAAATCTTAAGGCTACGTCCGTGGAGCACACCGAACAAATTCACTATGAAAAATATGCAGAATTAAAAGGAAAATTCTCTCTCAATCTCTCTCAATTGTCCTCTCTTGTATTGGCACAAATTTATCTCTAATTTTCTCACCTTGTTTATAGAGTCCCCAAACTTGTCCTATAAGAACTTGCATTTTGTAAAATCCAAAACCAATAAGGAAATTAAATCAGATCAGGAAACTAAATTTTCCTTAAACCAATAAGGAAGTCAAATCAGATTAGGAAACTGAATTTTCCCTAAGGCTTTGTTTGGTTAGGTAGAAACAACTAGAAAAGAAAAGAAAGAGAAAATTTTTAATTTTTTTTTAAAAGTTTGGATAGATAGAAAGAGAATCGTAATGGAAAATTTAGTTTCCCGTTCTGAGTTTTTTCCCCCAAAATTTTTTCGTCAAAAAACACGCGAAAATAAATTTTCGCGTGAAAGAATCTCTTATTTATTTGCCGTTTCAATTTTACCCATAACTTAATCGTTGTAAAGTTCTCTCCAAAGGTAAGTTCTCTATCAACATTTCTTTGGCAACACAAATTATACAAGTTAATACAGAATATCAATGATAATTTGTGTAAAATTGTTCCTTCTAAATATATATATATATATATTAATTATATGTTCTATGTTACAATTCTAGCCACTCATAATTCCAAATCATACTTAAAATAATGAGTTTAATAGTTTTAGATCCCTATTACATCCATGGTTTCAGAAATTTTGATAATTAGGGACGTTATTTTAACAACCCCTATTTTAACGATATTTTCGTTCCAAATATATACACAGTATCCTATATATATATATATATATATATATATATATATATATATATATATATATATATATATATATCATACTATGTGTTGTCTCTTTGTGCAACCCTTTCAGTTTGTAAAGAGCATCTACCTGTACCCGCCCTTGTAAATGTAATACCCCGATATTTTTAAAGGATTAATTAATTAGGACTAATTATTTTATTTTATTCTTCAATGATTTATTTTATTTTATTGAGTGCTAGATTAATTATCTTATTTTAATTAAGTTATATTTCGTGATTATGTATGATGATTGATTGTTTGCGTGGTTGATTATTGATTGAGTTATTGGTGTGTTGATTTTATTGGTATTGTGTGACTTAGTTGTAAATTCTTGTTTGTTTATGTGCTTTATGTGATTAGTTATTTTAATTTCAGTATTTAATTAAGTATCTTATTTATTTAAATTAATTGGATTGGGTTTAAGGAAAGTTGGACTAAAAGACGTGGTCTTGGGCTTGTATGAAACCTTATAGGGTTAATTAATGAAGGTCCGTGGTTATTTAATTATTTAAATGATCACTTTTGTATCAATTATATTTATATATATATATATAATTATATATAAATATAATTAATTAATAATTGTTATGGAAAGATATATATATAGATATATATTTATTGATATTTATAAGTATATATGATTTAATTAACTAATGAGTTAATTATGGAAGGAATATATATTTATATATATATATATATGTTTATAGATATAAATTATTTAAAGATTATTATTTTAATTCATAATACTAGTTGGAATAGGATTTGGAATTTAAGGTGTATAAAAATACACATAAGGCTTTAGGGTTAAAGGTTTTACACGTTAGAAAAATAAAACAGACAGAGAGAGAGGAAGAAGAATGGCTGACAAGGAGGAGGTCGGATCTGAAAAGGAGGACGTCGGAATTGGAAGAGATAATTAAAGCTTAAAGCGTCGGTTTCGTTTCGAAACCTTCAGGCGAGTTCTTCTCTAACTTTCCTCTTAGAACTCATAAGGATTTCACCTTGAGTATCAAAATTTAAGATTAAATTTATTGATTAAATGATGGTCAGAACGGAATCTTAAAAATATGAATTATTATATTTTATTTTTGGAATTTTAGATTTTTATTGTTTTATATATGTGTTGTATATTTTGTTTACATCAATCGATAGGTTGGATCTAGACCCAAGAGGGTTAATTAGTGTTTCTAGCATTTATGAGAATTTTCTGGAATTTTTAGATTAATTTTAGAATGTGTTTTATATTTTTTGGAATTACTCAAGAATTATTTTCTATCTTAATTTGGCAAAATTATATAGATAATTTATAATATATATATATATATATATATATATATATACAACACTGGAGGCGGCGTTTCTAAGGTGGGCGCAACAATAGGGTAGTAATCTGGTGTAGGACGGTGCATGGTAAGAGGTTACACCACTAATCTGGGCCATTGGAATAGTTTAGATATAAGTGGAATGATTCGGTGCATTGCGGTGTACACAAAAGAGTGCACATGTGAATCTGGACCATGGATTAAGTTTGGTCAACAGAAGATTGATCTGGTATGGGTGCATACATGTGAGCTCAAGTGAGCTAATCTGGTGTGGGTGCGTTTGTGTGAGCTCAAATGAGCTAATTAAGTGTGGGCGCGCTCACAGTAGTGTTTGAGCTCAGCCAATTATTTTGCATGTTTGTGACATAAAATTAAAACGGTCATAACTTAGTCATTTTAAATCGAAACTGGGTCATTCTTGAGCTCAAATTCAAGGATTTTTCGTCCTCTTTCCAATGGTACCAATTTCATTATCAGATTCTTATCCTAATAAGAGATATTTACGTTTTAGTGAGACGGTATCGGAAAACTATTTAAACCGGTATGGAGTATTTAAAGGAAACTATTTCTGACATATTTAGTTGTACTAATTTGTGTAAATATAATAAATTAATAATTTGTTATGAAAGGAAGTGTATATATATATATATATAATTATTTATATATGGGTATATATAATTTGTCTATGAGTTGTATGGAAGGATGAATATATATATATATATGTATGTATGTATGTATATTGATTTTAAATAATCAATGATTATTAAAGAAGGTGTTAAACACATATATACATTAAATAACATATGTGTAGGTATATATATATATAAATCATTTAAGATGATTAATATTATCATTCTTATTTGGCATATCTTAATAGGCTGGTTGTTAAATTAATGATATGCGTATAATATGCATGTGATGGCTATGTATGATTTAGCGTATTGTTAATTTTAAAGTTAATTCATGGTTAAAGTGTGGGCATGGATGAATTGTCAAATGATTAAATATATTACCTAAATATTTGTATGAATAGAATACATATATGGAAAGTATGGATGAATTGCTAATTAAATGTATGAATAAATATACCTGTGGAGGCATGGTTGAATTGCCAATGTATAAATATACATACACGGAGGCATGGTTGAATTGCCAATGTATAAATAAATATACTTATGGAGGCATGGTTGAATTGCCAATATATAAATAAAAATATTTACAATGGCATGGTTGATTTGCCAAAGCATAATTACGTTGTTATGTGTTAGATGATTAAAATATCATCTATGGTTGTTGTATGTATGGATTGGATTAGGGTTAGATATTCTTAAATGAGAATAGTTTAGTACTTACTGGTCAGTGTATTATTTTACATTAATAAAATAATATTGGGGAAGACGTGGATGATTTGTCAAAACTTGAATTTTGGATATGTGATTTAAACAATTAAAATCATTATTGGGTTGGGATTAAATAGAGTATTTCTTTTATTATAATTTGTTGTTTAAATGATTAAACAACTGACTAGGATGGGATTAAGGTCAAAGGAGTTTTTATAAAATGAAATGATAGATTGGTCTAGGTATGAATATTATTTTAATAATTATTTAATAGGTATGAAAATTTAATAAACCTATTAATGGATGTGATTAGTATAGTATATATAATTATATATAGACATGTATATCGTACTTTATTAAAGTTAAAACTTTATTAGGTTTGGTTTTGATCAGAGATGATCTGCTTATTGGTTTTCAGAGGCCTGGTAGAGTGAACTTGCTCGTAGGGTTTAACCCACGATTTATTTTTCAGGTTATTAGAGGTTCCAGTCTCGAGGTTGAGGATCCGCAGCTGGGAGACTGTCATTCGTCTATTCATCTTGTGTACTTTTAAATAGTATTGGATTATTGGATAATGTTTTAAGGGGTCCTTGAGTTATGGGATTTCCGAATTGTAATTGTTGGAGAACCATTAAGTAATATTTATTTATTAGTTTTCTTCAGCGGTTTATTTATTCTTTATTATTCATCTTTGTATTCTGTGCTTGTTAAATACTTAAATTGTTTTGATATCCCTTGATTTTGTGCGCGGACTTGATCAACCCGTGTTCCGAAATCAGGGGGTATCACAGTAAATCACTAATATATATATATATATATATATACACTCATATCTCTCTCTATATATATATAAACGAATATACAATAGAATCGAAAAACTTTCCCCAAGTAGGTCTGCTACTATTTAAATTTTGATGCAAAAACTTTGTTCCAGGAATGTTTTATTGAAAGACCATATTGAACTTTTAATATGGTATATTAATGCAAGTCATTTCCGGGTATGGATATGGATATGGATGTGTGTGTGTGTGTGTGTGTGTGTGTGTGTGTATAGTTATATGGTGAAATATTTAATTTTTTCTTTCAAAGGGTAATTTTGGCATATATAATCACTTTCTTTTCACTTTCATGCTATCAAAACCAACAAACTAATATTTTCTACAATTTTCTTGATAAATTTTTCATACTAACCAAATGCATGCTATAAAGTTTTTTTTCTTTTTATTCACTTCACTTTTCATTCACTTTCTATATCTTTTCTTTTCTTGCTTATTTCCATCTCACCAAACAGAGCCTAACAGATTAGGAAACTGAATTTTCCCTAAAATTCAGTACTCTTGAAGTTTCCATATAATTAAATCTTCCTAAAAATCTTCCACCTAATCAGACTCCACAAAACCACAACAATCTCCCACTTTGAATCTAGAGCACTTGTAAACCCATTACATCTTCTTCTCATGCATGTAAATCCTCCGGTTGTTGCATGTAAATCTCCTCATCAAAGTCACCATGGAGGAAAACAGTTTTGACATCTAACTGCTCAAGGTGCAACCTCTCTGCTGTAACAATGCTAAGAACTGAGCGAATGGTACTCAGTTTCACAATCGGGGAAAAAATGTCTGTGTAGTCAATGTCTTTCTTTTGCTTTCGCTGTAACCCAACAACTGGTATCAGAGCCAAAAGTGAAGAAGATCCAGAAAACACAAGAAGTCTCAACATGTGCTACAATGGGCTTCAGTTGTAGGTAGAGTTAATCGGCTTGGTTACATGGCATGGAACTTGAGTAGTCAAGGTGGAGCCTTGGGGTTTTGACTGATTGAGCAACGTATAGTGGGGATAATCTGAGTTCTGCAACAACATCGAGAAGATTGAAGTCGCAGAGAATTGTCCAAATTTAATTACCATGAGAAGCGATGATTGACGTAATGGAATTTGAGCCAAGGTGGAGATTGTTAAGAATTATGTCTCAAATTCCCATTATTATTAGTTTATATTGTAGAGTGTATTTTTTATGGTAATTTCTTATAGATACATGAATTGGGCTCTAAAAATTTGTAATCCTTGTCCACAAAGGAATTGGGTACGTGACTCTATAAATAGACACTTAGGCTATTGTTGAGAGTTATGAGTTGAGAGGGATGTAACCTCATGAGGGAGTACGTTGATGGTAGAGGTGAGTTACGAGTTTGGTAGAGTGAACATTGGTGGCGAGAGGGAGTCTCGTGGAGTACACGGAGAACTCGGTCAAGAGTTTGTGTGCGTGGTCCGGTGTTGAAATTCTCCATTATTGTACTATCTCTACATATATAGCGAATCTCTTCTCATCCGTGGATGTAATCCTAATTTTGGGTGAACCACGTATATATCTTGTGTTGCGGTTTGAATTGTTTTTTTTTTTTTTCTTTCTTTCTTTTGCTTCCGCTGTACCCCAACACATATGCCAAAGGAGCATGTAAGATAAAACCACCATCATTGGAGAACGCAGCAACATGAAGGTCAAAGCCTGACTCTGGCGACCAAGACGACGAAGGATAATAAATGTTCGACAAGAGGACTTGAAGATTGATTTCATGACTAAAATAAAAACCATTGATGAACATGTAAATCCTTGAAGGAGTGACGCAAATAACTACCAATATCGATACCATCATGGCTTTGAAACAACGTAATAGAGGCCGTTAAACTCCAGATCCGATTAACCATAAACGTCGCCCCTGCAAGATTGATGAACTTCTTCGTCCAGATGTTCCCAAAAAGGCTTTGATTACTAGCTTGGAAACGCCGACGTGGACGAATTTGGAACTGTAGATATCAAGATGGCAAAAACGAATACATCACCTGCGATTCTTCAACCATGGAATCGCCTACCTTCCCATAAAAGCATCACATGGTACAACGATGATCGAAAAACCCAATCACAAAAAAAAAATGTCTTCCCTACCAACAAGCCGTGTAAACCCCATCCACTGTCCAAATACTAGGGCAATTAGGTGAGTCGTATCTAGGGGTGGCAATTCATGTTCGTGTCGTGTTGATGTAAAGTTATTATACTAAATAGGTAAACCCAAACCCAACCCATTTAATAATCGTGTCAAGAATCTTCAACACTAACCCAACCCGTTTATTAAACAGGTAAACGTGTTAACCCGTTTAATGATCTGTTTATCAAAACGAGACATTTAATATTTAATCAAATACTAAATAATATTAAAAATTTGTCATAATTAACCAAAATATTCAAAATAAAATAAAAATTATAAGGCATAGATAAGGTTTACGTTGAAATGACTTGACTATTCATAGTAATTGGGTTTAAACAGGTAACGTATTACATAGTTCACATTCACGATTATAACATGTTGAGTTAAATGGGTCATAAATGGGTTACACGGGTTGAACCTCTCAACCTTGACCTGACACAGTTAAGTAAACGAGTTAATCGTGTTGACCCTTTTATAACCCAGACCCTTTTAACTCGTGTCGTGTTCGTGTCATGTTGTCGTGTCGTAATTTGCCTCCCCTAGTCGTATCACTGATAACCAAATGACTCTCAAATGGAACCCATAAATAAGAGCCCTGCAAATGGAAAGAGGAAAAGAAAGACAATCATAGAACACGGAAAACAATAAAGAACAGGAAGAAAGTTGAGGTGGACAGGAAAACAAAATAAATTGGCGCAATACCAGGATAAAAAATGAAGAGTAGCAATGGTTGGGCCACAATCCGTCCACTACTCCGAAGTCCTGATTTTATGTTCCACAACTCTTTTGTGCCCTTATGGCTAGACAATCTATAGGAGCGTCTGTCAGAGATGAGGGTAGAGATAAGCCATCCCATAAAAAACACACAACCTTGGATCAACCCTAAACTCTGATGAACAGAAGAACCTTAACGAAGTAAGGAACGGTGACTTTGATGAACAAGGAGAGAGTCTAACTGTAGTTGTTTTCTTATCACATGATGCATAATCAACAATTTTCAACCCACTGATGAACTAATATTATGAAGTTTAGGAGAAAGCTAAGTATTGAAGCCTTGGGAAGTATAAAAATAGGTGTAAGCTAAGAAGTAGAGATACGATGATACGTCAAATCTAAAAAAAAAAATGATACGTCAATAAAAAAACAATAAATGATATATATATATATATATATATATATATATATAAATTTTTGGCTATTTTTTAAAAATATTATGAATCTAAATAAAATAATTAATATAATATACGTGTTAGTTTCACAAGATATAAATCAACTATCTCTAGTTATCACTTAATAAAATTTGAAATTTTCTCATCAATTATACTATATTATTTTTGTTGAAAAAGTTACATTATAATGTTAAAAACTTGTTAAAAACGTGTTATGAACTATACGAGAAGTATCAGGTACCTAGTCGAAATATCTCAGAAATATCACATACGTGTTGAAATTTTAAAAATATATTTTAAAAGTATGGATACATTTAAAAAGTATCGAACACATACCTACGAGTATTCGAGAAGTATCGGTATCCGATACAGGTACATTGGTCTCATAAAAATATTCGTACTTATTAGAGTAAAAGCCTTATTTTTGTTGTATCTTGTTGAATCTTTTTCACGATTCCATTAACAAAAAATACTAAGAATTCATCTAGAACTAAGTTTGTTCGATTGAAAAACTATAAATGTGAGAAATTGATCCTCCAAGTTCAATGCTTAATGTTTTTTTCCATTAAAGTTCATACTTCCTTTGTTCCTTAATAGTTGGCCACTTTGGAAATTGTGACGGTCCCCCAAACATCCAACTATTAATTTTTTTGAAATGACGAAGAATAATAATAAAATGTTAAAATTTCAAAGTTACCAGATCGATCAATAATGAAATCATTATTTTTTATCATCATTTTGATTTATTTAACATTTTAATAATATATTGACTCGACTTTAATTTTTTAAAAATATAAAAAATACAAAAAAAAAATTCACCATCATCTAGTCCATTGTGAAGGCTGGAGGGGACAAGAACTATGATTTGTTTCATTCAGAAATCAATGCCTCTCTTTGACTGACAATCTGATATTAGTTTTAGGCGGCTTATGAAATTCCATCATATAATAACTCCAACCCAATTCGAATTGGGGCTGATCTTCTCAGAAAATTTGGCAACTATTTCAATGCTTTAGGATTGGATTTTGAGAAAAAATTCCCAACAAGAACTTAATTGGAGTGAGATTCAAGTTGAGGTGTTAGCTATGTGAATCTAATCCCAATCCAAATTTTTAACCTTGATATATTTATAACTTTAAACATACTTTATTTACTTATCATTAAGACCAAGCTTTTTTTCTTTCAATTTATTTTTCCTTAAATCTTAATTTATTTATTTATCATTTAAAAATTTTAGCTTTTTTTACAATATATAGTTTGATTCAATCTTCTAAACATATAATTAAAATTATATTTATTTTTTAAAAATTACCTTTTATACTCTAAATTTTTTAACTTTCTATATTTAAAATTACAAATCAAACAACCCCTTATTTTTTCAATTGAACTAGCTGCAAACTTTTATACCTTGAGTTGACCTAGGTTGACCCCGTATTCACAATACAAAGAATGGGCATATCAGTAACTTCAGCAAAAGCAAACACCTTGCCGATCCTGACTTCGGCGCTTTCGTCTTCCTCGGCTTCTTAGGAAATTCGAATCCGACTCGAAGCTCCGCAACAACACATCTCAGAATCTCCAAAAATTCATACTAACTTTAGATGCCCCAGATACACACAATCGATTCGGTAGTTACATCTCAGAATTGTCTATGCGTCTGTAGTTACAACTGACGGTACATATGAATCTATTTAAACTTTTTTTATTCAAATATTTTATCATTCATCTTCTAGGGTTTCGTAGTTTCTCTATAGTTTCTGCTACACCAGTAGGTAGATTTGGCGCTCTCTCTTTGCTTCTCGTTGATTCAACTTCTAGGGTTTCAGAAAAATATATGTGGGCACACACATACATAAGCACGCATACAGTTATATATTTTTGCATTTGTATAATTTTGGTTGCTATAATTGAAATGGAGATCAAAATCAGTTACTGTAGTATCAGGTGGCGGCACCCACTAGTTAGACATTTGTGATCAACTATCTAGGTTTTTTTGAACAACTATCATGTATGAATTCGACGAAAAAACATATATATAGAATTATGAAAAATTAATATGCTGTCATTGGGCTAAATTATAGGAAGAGCCAGATAATTTGAACTGAGGAAATGATCTAGAGGGAAATAGAATGGAAGGGAAAAAAAAAGAGATAAAGCTTTTCAAGTAAAAATTAAAAAGAAGTAGACAGTAAAAATAAAAAAAAATTTGTTTTGGATTTGACCTTAAGCGGGTATATATATATGTGAATAGCTGGCTGTTTGATTCAGTTACTGTTTACTTTTAAGGGTCCGTTTGGTTAGACATAAATTAATAGTGGAAAGCAAAAGTAAAATAAAGGAAAATTAAGTTTTCAAAATCAATTTGGTTAGCATGAAATTTTTTCAAGAAAGTTTTAGGAAAATAGTATATATTAGTTTGGATCAGGGACAGAGTCAGGATGTAAGGTAAGGGGGGGCGGGGGGGCAAAAATGAATTTTGGGGGGCAATAGTGCATTTTTTTTGTATATATATATATATTTTTTTTGGGGGGGGGGGATGTTGGGTGGGGAATGTATTATTTCATGGGTATATTACTGAAAATGAACAAATTATAAGGGTAAATTACTAAAAAAAAAATTTCAACGTAGATCCGTCACTGGTTTGGATAGCAGGAAAGTGAAAAGAAAATTGTTGTACTTACCAAATTTTTGTAGGAAAATATTATTTTGTTAGTTTGGATAACATGAAAGTGAAAAAGAAAATTGTTGTACTTACCAAAACTACCTTACAACTTCAAACAGAGTGATCTAAAAACTGAGGTGTTATAATCAAGGTATTGGGAATATATATATCTATACATATAATATATGTGTAATGTTTTTACAAATTGAATCTAATAGTCGGAATTATTTATCATAGTTGGTCACAATTCTCTTGATTTTTTTTTTTTACTGTTTTGTTTATTAAGATATTTCAAGGTGACGTGCGATGAATGATCACGTAAAATTGTGGCAGTTGAAGGGTATAATAGTAACTTACAATATAAAGAGACAACTTTTATGGGAAACAAAATCTTCTTGTGTCTTATGCGGGAAACATTTTGGAGAAAATCAACCCCTTGCGGAGATTATAGTTTCCTAAAATTTTTCTTTTTCATCATATCCAAACTAATAAGAGTTTTGAATCTTTTCCATTTCTTTTCCTTTTTTGCCACTTCCATTCAACCAAACGCACCCTATGGGTGGTTATAATTTGATCTATGGCTGGTTTGGATAATAGTTGCATTTATGTTGTTGCATCTTTTTATTTAGCCTATTGTTTGATGCTTCAAGGAAGCGGGAATGTGCCTATGCGGCATGTAGGGCATGTAGTCCGAAAAGAATTTACATTGGATATGGTAAATTAGTAGTTGGCTTTGAGTTTAATATGGTTTAATTACTTTTGTTGTTTTGTACAAATGTACGGCACGTGTTTATTGTACGAGAGCAGGAATAATTTTGTAACCATTATGTTTGCATCACTTGTGTTTTGTTGGAGTACGTTTATGTTTGTATTTAAAATTTTTGGTATGTGATTTTTGTAGAGAGAGATAATGACCAATACGTTATTTCTAGATGCTAGTTCCCTTTTATGGTAGTCCCAGTAGCCGAACATGCAGGCCCATGGCCCATTTACCTTTGTGTGCGTGAACCTGAACGCTGGGGCATGCTTGCATATGCAGAAAATAATAGTGATGTGCTCATATTTATCAGTAGAAGTGATGATTATAATTCAATAAGCAATATGATAAAGAGTCTAATAACTGAATGCTATAGATAACTATTTTAGGTGTGAAAGTAAAGCTAAATTGGTTCTCTTTATTTTGGATTCTGTTTTGTTAATTACCCTGCCTAATAAGTCCATATTGCCATCTGAAATAAAATGAAGAATAATGCTTAATCTAAGCCATGTTTTTCTAAGATTCTTCTCATTTGCCTAAATGAATGATATTGGCTTTTGTTTCGTTAATTACGCGGCTTAATAAGTTAATGTTTCCATTTGAAATAATTTTAAGAATAATGCTCACTCCACCCCATGGTTTTGGAGATGCTTCTTATTGGTATAAATGAATTAGAATATTCCATTTTAATTAGTTTGGATAACTGATTGCAATCTTTGATAAATTTTCATCGGCATTTGGTTCTTGAAATTTGAGAAATTTTGCTCTTTTTTATAGTGTTCAGGTTAACTCTCAGCTTGAATAAGGATGCAATTCGCCTAATTTTGCGCCGATGGTTAGATGTGAGTTTGTTGCACCATGCTTTTGACTTCTTCCATCATTCTTTTAGCAGTTTTAATTTCACAATTTTCTCCTCTTCAAACCTCGTCTATCATCATCCCACCAACAATTAATATTTAATGCCCCAGCTCGGGTTCCCTGACCCCAAAAACTTTTCATAGATCCTTCCGCGTGCGTATATGTCTGTTACCTGCTGAGCATGAGCATTTCCTTGAATTTGGAAATTCTGTGTACTTAGCAGATTAGAAAAGACACAGGCAGGGCTTAGGTGTAGGGATGGGCAGTAAAGGGAAAGTGGGAAAGCAAATTCATTTACAGAATCCTATATATACATATTTTTTTCAAGAAAAAACTTAGTCCATTTTTTTTTCTCTACTTGGATTTCCTTCTTTTTTCCCCCCTGCTTCTCTTTGTCTGACATGAATTGTCATTTTTTTAGAAGTTTATTAAAACAACATCCAGGTCCATTTGATGGCCCATCCTCACGTATTAGACTACATATTGACTTCAGAACCACAGGTGGTCAATATGTAGTCTAATACGCTAGGATTGCCTGGATTTTGTTTGAATAAACTTCTAAAAAAAAAAAAAATCAAACTTCTTAAAAAAAAAGGCAATTCATGTCAGACAAAGAGAAGCAGGGGAAAAAAAAAAGAAGGAAATCCAAGTAGAGAAAAAAATGGGAAAGTGTGTGTTTTTTTTTTTTTTTTTTTTTTTTAAAAAAAAAGGATTCTGTAAATTAATTTGCTTTATAGGGTTTGTCAGCCTTGGAATGATGTAAGCTTAACCATCTAACATAGTGACATGTCAGGATTTCTAATTCCTAGAACTTTTAAAATTAGAAGGTTCATCAATGTTTGATGAAGGCTCCTGATATTGTTTTAATGGATAAACTTATACAGGTTCCACACCATTTGATTGTAGTTCCTCATGTTTATAAACTTTTAGGATCTTGTGAGATATATATATATATATATTATAAGTAGAAATTTTTGATATTTTGAAGAGACTATGGTGATCATCCATTGTCAGGGTACTGCTACTAGAATGCATCGGTGATTGTATATCAGTAAAGAGAGTGTTGGTGATTTCTAATTGCTCCTTCCCATGTTCTATCTTCGTGTTCGTTAATAAACTGCTTTATTCATCGTAATTCTCCATTTCTTTTTCTTTTTTGAGTGATGGGTGCATCACCATTCTCTTCTAGTATCAAGAACAGTTATTGTTTACATAAAATCCATTTATAATGATGATTTTGCAGTTTTCTCTCTTCCTTTTCTTTTTATGGAGTTGGGAGGGGTTAGGGGGGAGAGATTTGACGAGCTTGGATAATTTTATCCTTCTGAAACTATTTATAGAAACAAAGCACATTCCACTGACATGTGGGCTTGTGTAATCTTTCTAAATGGTCGTGCATTTTAATTTAGAGAATTTTATTCTACAGATGAATCTCTGTTTTGTAGCTTGTATTGATCTTTCTGAAAATGGTTACTCCTGGACTTGTTCGAGGAGTTCCAAATCATTATTGTTCCTCTGTATTAATAATTAGTATTAAATATCTGAGCTTAATATTTCAATTTATATGCAAAAGTTAATCTTTCTCATTTTAGTTAATTTGGAATTAAGTTCCTATAACCCATTAGCCTTTGCAGGTGTATTATGCTGTTGTAGGCATTGAGAGTGCAAGTTTGGCTTTAATGTGCTTTATTGCTACATTATTGTCATGCACTACTTTGTTTACTGGGTTTATAACACGGAGGCTGTGCGGATACTGATGCTATGGCAGCATCTAGTAAGTTCGATTTATCTTCTAGTAGCCCAAATAGGCCATTATACCCGCAGCGTGGATCCCACACTGCTGCCTCATTGGATAGATCGAGTAGCTTTCGTGAGAACATGGAAAATCCAATCCTTTCAGCTCTTCCAAGCATCTCAAGAAGCAGTTCTGCTGTAACAAGAGGAGATGTCTTGAACTTCCTCCAATGCTTGCGGTTTGATCCAAAGTTGATGTCCGCGGAGCATAGATTGAATAGACAAGGGGATTTTAAGCGAGCCACAAGTGTTGTTTTTGGCGTTCCACCGGATGATTCTCCATCTGGTATCTTAAAAGGCAAGCTCTTGCCTTCTCCCTCGATGGAGGAGATCAAACGGCTCAAGGCTGGTCTTCGTGAAAGCTTAACTAAGGCCAGGTAGTCATTTTCATTTCATTTGATTTGGACTGGAGATGTATTTAGTTTCTGAAGTTGTATATGTAACAGGGGACGTGTGAAGATCTTCAACGAAGCCTTATCCGCAATCAACAAGTGTTTCCCAAGTATACCGTCAAGGAGGAGATCCCGATCAGAAGTTTTGTCTATTGACAGATCAAATGTCTTATTCCCAAGTGATCGGTCAGGCATAGGTAAGATGGGAGCACAAAGTCATGCCATTGCAACTGGTTTTGAGCTTGAGCAGCAAAAACCCGAAGAGAGGACCAAAAATGTCGGTCCAAACAAACGCACACGAACTTCTAAGGTTGACGCGAGGGTTAGCATCTTGCCTTCTTTTTTCGTTATACAATTCCTTAGACAATAGCTGATAGCCTGATACTACAATACATTTTCTAGGATTTCTTATGATAGTTTCAGGTAATTGATTTTCGCATTTTGCTAATGTTTTCCTGAAATCTTTCCCACTGTTTCGAGAATCTCCATTCCTCAATATAGTTGTCGCAATTGGCAGCCCTTCTTCATTTCGTCCATATCCTAGTACCTCAATTAGCATGAAAGCTCCCATTTTTTGTAACAGAGATTGAATGATTGATGCATATAAACAAAGAAAAAAAAAAGAAAAAAAGAAAAAAAAACAGAGATTGAATGAATGATGATTCATTGGGTTGGGTTTGTATTTTAAAGGGATTAGTTGGTGGAATCTCAGTAAAGGGATTGTTGAAATTTTTGGATGGTGGGTGTTTTAGGATTTTTGGGTAGTAGATAGAAGGTTATGGAGAGGTTGAAAAATGGATGAAACTATAGGCTGAATTTGATGAAACTGAAAATTCTGTTTGTGAAGAACTAAAAAGAAGTTGAAAAAGCAGCTGGGCATCCTATCTAGTTTCCTTTAGGCATACTCTATTGTTTGAATTGCCACACAGTCTGCAAAAAGAATATTACTACTAGAAGATTTCTGTAAAAAGACTTGTTCCTCAATGAATTGAAAACATTAGATTAGATATTGGCTTCTAGTCAGTGTTATTAAAGGCCCAAGGCTCACTAATGCGCTAAAGGTTCCTTGGAGCCTAGGCGCTAGACGCGAGGCGAGGCGCACACTTGAAAAATAAAATCACTGCAAATAAATTCATATCCCTTAGGTTTCTATGATTGGGACTTAGGTTTCTATCAAATTTAGGCTGTAATGTTTGAAAGTTATGTTGTATTTGGGCCGCATCGGTTAGCATTGGGCTACCCTTTGTCCGCCTTGCTTTATATATATAAAATCTGAATTTATCTTTCAAAAAAAAAAAAAAAAAAGGAACTTTGAAAACAAATCTGTATATCCAATTCTAAAAACTAATAGGGCATGAAACTAAAACAGAAAAAACAGCATTATAGAGAGAAAAAAACAGACCAAAAAAGAGATCACCCCAAAACAGACAGCATTATAGATTTCAGAGCACAAAAAAGAAAAGAAAAAAGTGAGCATTCAAAAGGGAAGTAGAAGATGAGGGAAAGAGAGAGAGAGAAACAGACAGCATTATAGAGAACAGAGCACCAAAAAGAAAAAAGAAGGAAAGAACAAGAGAGAGAGACTGAGCTGAGTGGTGGAGGAGAGAGAGAGAGAGAGAGAGAGAGAGAGAGAGAGAGAGGAGTTTGGAGAAGAAGAAGAAAGAGAAATAGAGAGAGAAGAAGATGAAGAAAGTGACGAGAGTTCAGAGAAGAAGAAGAAAGAGAGAGAAGAGAGATGACGAAGAATAAGAAGACAGTAGCTATGCGATTTCCCTCTGTGATTGGAGACGAAGCTTTGTGCGATTGAGAGAACAAGCTCGCGATTTCCTCTTTTTGATCGTTAGGGCTTTGGCAATATATATATATATATATATATCTCTGAAACGAACAGCTTTTGCAGTTCTCACAGCTTTTTATTTATTTGGTCTGGTTCATTTTTCTATTTGTGGCCAACACTAATCTAACGGTCCAAAATAAAGTACGTTAAATTTAAAAAAAAATTAGCAGTCAGGCATGCCTATAGGTGTCTGACGCTTAGGGCGAGGTCACGGCCTGGCTCGCCTGATGAATGTTGCTGCGCCTGGGCATAAAAAAGGCGCAAACCTTGCGCTCGTATGCGACTAGCGCCCAGGCATGCCTTTAATAACACTGCTTCTAGTTAATCTAATTTTAGTAGGACTTTGATTCCATATTTAGAATTTAAGATACTTTGACTAGTAAAACCTCTACGAATCTACTAAACTCACACAGAAAGATTTAAATGCCTCTGGTCCTCTACTTGACCCAAAGTATGCCTTATGGGCACCAACTACAGCCCATGTCCTGCTAATATTGAAATTTACCTGTTCTAAAAAAAAAAAGATTATATTCAAACCGAAGCAAACAAATCTAATCTTGTAACTATATATAGGTTTTTAGTAATTCTTAACTCAAGCTGGATTCAATTTAATGTTTAGAAATTTAATTGGTTAATTTGGTTTGATTAGAAACATGTATGAATCTACCAAAGTCTGCACATAAAGACCAAAATTCCACAACTTATAAGAAGATCCATGAACTCACTACAGCCCATTTCCAGCAATCTTTGAAATTGCCAAAATACCGTTGACTCCAAAAATATATAAAAAAGAAACTACAGCTCAAGTCCAGAAAACTTTGAAATTAAAAAAATACCATCGACTCCAAAACTATAACAAAACATATGTAAGAGTAAACTAAAAGCAAACTAATCTAAGAAAACCTTAAATAGAACTTTACTTCAACTATTATGGGAGACTCCAAAATGCTTTGCTTTGAAACCAACATTCAAGTTCTTAGAATATACTATTTATTCTAGTTTACTGTTGGTGGAAGGTGATTGGAGGAGTGTACCCTCCAGTCTAAATTTTGAATTTAGTTGTATGAACCTTAATATTTCATGGATCTTTAAATATGTTTTTTCTTGAGTTTCTTATGGTTGCATCATTTTCATCACGGCTGTTACTCCATCACAATGTCTCCTATATGTTATTATTTTTTAAAATCTCAGTAGCTTTTCTGGGGTGTTCCCTAACTTCTGCTAAGAGTCTCATATTCTGCATTGTGAATTGGTTCTCTGTTCTTCTATTCAAGTACTATATCATATTCTTCATAGAGGGCTGACGTGTGAGTTTCAATTGGTCTAGATGGATATACATGCAAATAATGCAGCTAGGGCACCTGGGAATATGAATAGGGAAGAATTAAGACTTCCAAATAGTGTTTCAGCTCAGGGTGAGGATCGAGCATTAACTATTGGCCTTGATGGTTGGGAAAAGTCAAAAATGAAGAAGAAGCGTTCTGTGATAAAGCCAGACATCTCTCCTAGCACAACGGCTACAAAGCCTAGTGATTGTTACAGGGAACCTAAACATGGAATGCAGCCCAGACTTATTACTGATGGCAGATCAAGGTTGAATGATTCTCATGTGTTCAGGTATTTCTTCTCAAAGTACTACATGACATGCATCTGCTCGTGGTGGGTTGAACTAAGCATGGGTGCATTTGTTGAGTTCCACTGTTTGGCAGTGTTACACCTCTTCCTCTATCGGTTGACTGGGGGTGTGTATATATTTCTGTGGATAATGCTGGTGTCATCCTTGTAGTCTCTTTGGTGTTTGATTTATTCCATTTTGATCTTTGTAATCTCATATACCCTTTCCGTATATAATTTAAATTGAATATTTTTGGGCTGTATGGTGAAAATTTTGGAGCTCATGGTTAGAGATAATGCCATTTCTTTTCTCTGTTGCAATCACATGATTTATACCTGATGGGTTAAGGACCGCAACCCGAGGCTCTAATAGAGAGTTATAGCAAGGCCGAAAATAGATCTTGGGGGTGGGGGGGTGGGGTTGAATAGATCTATTATGGTCTTAACTAACAATAATTGATTTTAAAATTTAAACAATTATATCTAGAATGTAGCAATATGCATAAGTTAAATATAGAAAGCAAAAATAAATAGTCAATGTAACCACACAAGAACACATTTTTTATGTGGAAAACCCAAAGGGGGAAAACCACGGGACCTAGTCAAGACAGATAAAACCCACTAATGAAAAATAGATTTTACAACTAGGATACCATTTTTTCAAACACTTGAAATTCGTAGCAACCTCCAGACACAGACTGATCCACCAAACTCACAGTCGGAGTATTCAGGCACACAATGCGCTTTGTCAACAAATTTGCTCCTCATGTAATCTTCTTCTCCTCAAATACGTTGGTCTCATTGGCTAGTCATGCATGTTTGCGTGTTTGTTGTGTAGGAACCACTTTGGTGCTGAACTATTCGTGTAGCATAAGGATTACGATGTAATAACTCACCATCTAATGCGGGATACTAGATGTTGAAAAGAAATATATGCTTTAAAATACATGATCTCTCTATATGCTCTCTCTATATTGTGCGTAGAGAGCTCTCTCTCTCTCACTATATATATATGTTGTATGAGAGCTTAAAGGTGTTTATATAGTGCCCGAGTCCAAAGGAATTGGGGCTTTTTAGTTTTAATCAGAAAAGGGAACCTAAACCTTTTAGAATTCTGATGAAGAGAAGTTTTCAAAAATTGTTCGCGCACAGACCGATTGATCGAGCTATTCTTAAGTTATATATATATACATGTATATATATATATATATATTTGGAAATTTTCAATTGATCTACACATTGATTGAGGCTTACTGTTTTTCCTTAAAAAAGTCTTGTTTAAATATACTTATTTTAAAAGTAAATTTATGCATTCTAAATAAAATTTTCATGAATGAGAACATGTTGCATTGTGCCTTAAAATGAGAATGCATGATTATGAAACCTTGATTGGTGGTTAGTTATTCCAGAGGTGATGTATCTTCAAAATTTGATTCTGCCCTTGGGCATAGGTACCACTACTGACTAACTAAACTAAGTTTTGAAGACAAAACAAAAGTTACAGATTGCGCTTTTGTTTTGAAATTTGTGGACACTAAGTCGTAATCTTAACAATACACTTTAGTCTTTTCCTTTTATTTTCATTAGTTTTCTTTTGAGAAAATGCAGATTTTAGTGCTCTCCATGTTTTTTCTAAATCAAGTGATAAGAAATTCTTTAATGACAATTTCCTTTTGTTAAGCCCTTCTGTAACATTTTCCTTTACTGCATTTTTCCCGGAAATCAAAATGGAAGATAAGATAGAGCTGAATTTTGTATTTTTTGTTTTGTTTATGAGAGTTTTATTAATCTCTACAGCAGTTGTACATACACTTGTTCTTTAATATTCCATTATGTACGCAGATCTACCATTAGAAATTAATGATAATGTTAGTGATAAAAATTGAACCCCAAAGTAAGCAGAATCAGCACCTTCCTTAAAGATACCACGTCAGAATTCTTCACACTACGACGACTTTGTCAACAATAAGATGTAGAAAGTTATTGATTGCTCATTGCTGTACCTTAACGCTGTTGTATTTTACTTTTTTAACAAGAGATTGCGGGAGTATCGCGGCAAACAGTGATGCACCTCTACATCTATTCACTGAAAGAAGCATTCTCCTTATCATGTATAATGAATGTAAAGTCTGAGAAGTTACTTCTAGGCTAGGGCTAGGCTTTACATGATCAATTGCACTTGTAGATACCTAGAAAGATTTAGAATTTTGCACCTACTTGTGGATTGCCCTGGAAAAATAATTTGCAATATCAAATAGAAGTTTCATCCTCACCTAATAGGAGAGAATTTTCATCTTTAGGAAAACGAAAAAATCTAAGGGTATTATTATTATTGTTATTTTTTATCGTTTTGACGTGGGGAAATTAACACTCAGGGTTCTTTTTTATTTTTTATTTTTATTCAATTCTCATTTGTTGGAACTATATATCCAAACAACTACAGTCTCCTTTTTTGGAACTATATATCAAAACAAATACATTGCATTGATCTTCATATGCATTTTGACACAGGCCAGGAGTTGCTAATGGAACTGGAAAAGCAGATGTCATATCACAACAAACTGGCTTGGGCATGCGTTCTTCCATCCCTAGGGCTGACCAGGACAATAGTTCACTTGTCCATGATAGAAAAGATCGTCATACTGGTTCAGACAAGGAAAGGGTTAATCTCAGAGCTATTAGCAAGTATGTAGCATATCCTTTAGACGATTTTCTCATTTACTTCTAGTAACCTTGTTATATCCACAACTGGTTTACGTTTCCTCTCGTATATATTTTCGAATACTCCCTCCTTCCCAATTTAAATGTCCCTTTTGGGATTTTAACTTTTTAAGAAAGTGTCATTTACTGCATTCACATTGTGTTGGTAAAGATTGAATTTCCAAAATTGTCCGTCTAAAATTTAAATTTTTTTCCAAATTAATTTGCATTCTATCTTTTCAAAAAAAGGTAAACTGGGAATGTTTTTATTTTTATATTCTTTTAATTTTTATAAAGTACATTGAAATTTTCAAAGGGACATTTATTTTGGGACATCAAAAATGGAAAGTGGGGCATGTAATATGGGAGGGAGGGAGTATATTTCTTCTTGGAGTCATATTCTTATATATTGGATGATGGATTTTGCTTTCCGGACCCTCTTTTCTTTCTGATTTCTTAGGTTTTTTCTTTTCCTTTTATCTCCACCCCCACCCCACCTTCTCTCCCCCGGCCCCCTTTTTATCTGGTTGGTTCATGTAGCATTTTACATTCATTTTATTCTGTATATTTTACAGGACAAATGTCCGGGAAGATTTTAGTTCTGCTAGCCCCAATTTAAACATCAAAATGAGTACAAATGCTCGGGCTCCACGATCAGGTTCAGATGTCATGCCCAAATTGTCCCCCATTGTTCAACGAATGACTGTTGCTAATGATTGGGAGCTTTCTCATTGTACAAGCAAGCTCCCTGCTGTTGGGGCTAACAATCGGAAACGCACACCATCAAAGCGATCTTCATCACCACCTGTTGTGCAGTTGGCTGGCCAAAGGCCCCAGAAGATTTCACGTACCGCTAGAAGAACAAATTTCGTTCCTATAGTTTCAAGTACCGATGAAACCTCTACTTTGGAGACTGTATCAGATGTTTCTGGTATTGAAAATGCATCAGGATTTTCAAGACACTTGTCCAATAATTCTCCTCAGCAAGACAAATTAAAAGTTGACCACTTTTCTACAGCTGCATTATCAGAAAGTGAGGAGTCTGGGGCTGCTGACATTAAATCTAGGGATAAGGGTAAGAAGTCTGATGAGATGGATGAGAAAGCTGTCCAGAATCTTCAAAAGGTGTCAACTTTGGTGCTGCCACCAAGGAAGAATAAACTGGTCAACGCTGAAGAGCTTGGAGAGGTTGTTCGGAGGCAAGGGAGGACTGGGCGAGGTTTTAATTCTGCAAGGTCTCCAATGCCAATGACAGTTGAAAAGCATGGCAATGTAGGTACAGCAAAACAGCTCAGAAGTGCCCGACTTGGTATTGATAAGACGGAAAGGTTGTACTTTTTCTCCCTCTCCATCCGATGGTTAATTGACAAATGTCATCCACATTTTGTTGTCTTGATGATGCTTGATTTTCAATTAAAATATTGTAATTTCAGTGTTTTTTTTTTATTCAGCAAGGCAGGTCGTCCACCAACTCGAAAACTTTCTGATCGTAAGACTTATACACGTCAGAAGCACACTATGATAAGTGCAGCAGCCGATTTTCTTGGTAGTTGCAGCCTAAACTATTCAACAGAGATTTGTGAATATCCTGAAATTTGTATGATTATTTGTTCTATTAGTTCTCTGAGCATCACTTTCATTTGTTTTAGTTGGTTCAGATGATGGGCATGAAGAGCTACTGGCTGCTGCAAATGCTGTCATTGATCCGAGTACTGCTCTTACTGAGAATTTATATTCCGCCCCCTTTTTTTTTGGGAGAAAAAACTTGTTTCTTTGTTGAACTAACTGATTTAATTGCCACTGTAGCTCATGGCTTTTCCAGCTCATTCTGGAGGCAGATGGAGCCGTTCTTTGGTTTTATTTCTGATGTGGACATAGCCTATATAAAGCAACAGGTGATGACCTTTTTGCTAAAAAAAAAATATTAAATTTTTGTAAGATGGATATTATTTTTTTCGCATGTCTATTGGACATAGTTGTTAGTTTGTTATTGTTTTTGACAACTAATTTGCACATAAACATGTTATATTGAAAGCAAAACCTCTTTGAGTAGCCCATTCATTTGGTATTCCATGGTTAGTTCATCTAAATATTTGCTTTGACAAGAAGTATTTTGACAGTTTTTCTTAAAGAGAAAATATAAAGGAAATTCTCTGAATTATGCATATCTTATTGCCTATTTAGATGAATTTCTGTTTTCTAAGCTCTAAACACTCTGGTTGGTAGATAAATGCAATTTTTATTGACATAATTATCAGTTCATTGACTTGGGGGGAAAATTTATCGATTCTTGGATTGAATTGTGGTTTTCCATTATCAAAAGAAGAAATATTCAATCACCTGGATGACTAAGGTTTTCAAATTTTGTTAAGAGTAATAATTTGGAGTAACTGATTTTAGACCATAATTTATTCTTTGATTAACAAGTAATAGCAAGGTACTACACATTAAGCATGGCCATTTCTGCTCACATTACATTGAAAAATTATTCTTAAAATATTTGTTTTATCTATTTAAAGTAGTATTTTAGAAGTGTGTTTGTCATTATTGACACTGTTCCAATTTAATTTTTATTTTTATTTAAGGCATTCTTTTCAAGCATGGTTCTGCTTTGATCAATATCAAGGGGCAATATTGTGGATGTATGTGCATTTGCTTGAACTTTTGGGAGAAAAATAAAAATAAATATCAAAGGGTAATGCCAATACCAAGAATGGTTTCAAAAATTGGCCAATACTCTTTGTATTGGCCCTAGGCCCCATTACTGTTTTTATGCTAGTATATTGCTTAGTTCAATTCTTAGTTGCATCAGCTGTTACAAGTTGTTACGGTTCGCATCTCCAGCTTCAGTCCTTAACATTAGGATAATTGCTGATTGGAGTCTACATGGATTTAAGATTAATCTCAAATAACCTCTTCTTAATCTCATTTTTTTTTATTTTTACCTTTTTCTCTCATTTTAAAACTCAGAACTAGATTTTTGTATATTAGATATATGTTTTTAGTGATCAATGTACAAATATACAAGTTCAAGTTTCCCGACTGAGGAAGTACAAGATTTGCATCTATTTCGTAGGGAGAGGACATTGTATCATAGTCAACTGTGACATCAAAGGATTTTTGGCTAAATTTGATCATATTTATGATTTCACAGTTTTAGTTGTGTGATTGTAGCCATTTTATCTATTGAGCAGGTTAAAAGTAATTTTAACTGACAACGATTCAGATATCAACTATTGAAGTGGCAAAGTGATGTCTACTAACTATGACTTAGAAACCATGTACGATTCATTATCAATACCAATCATGTATTTGTCATATGATTTGCTAAGAATATAATAGGTATAACATTGGGTTCATAACATGCATATCAGTTTGCAGTAGCTGCTAACTATATCCTTGGCTTTAGTAACCAAATTCCTCAATTATTGCTTGGAGCAATACTGAGTTTTCATCATGATATCAAGTCGCAATACTCCCTTCAATATTGTTACTTGGTCTCTCAGTCCCATGTATTCATGTAGTTATTCAAAACATTGCGGCCTTATGCTTAAGATATCATTTTCCCTCCATTTTTAGCAGTTTTCCATATATGTATTTTGGCACTTCATAGTCTATCTCTGCCGATATTCTCCAGGTTTTGGATGTAATAGTATAGAACACTCTGCATTTTTTAATATTATATATTGTATTTTATGAAAGGTGGAAAGTTGAGGCACAATCTATCTCACTTATAAATTTGGAGGTCTAATGCTTCTCAGATAATTTTTGATTGCCATGAATTATTCAACTTTCATTGATTTTCTTTACTTTACAGGGAAAACTTGGATCCAGTGCTCCAACACCAACCCCAGTACATGGAGATATAGATAGCTTCTATACTTTCGCTAATGGATTTTGGTCGATTGAATCCGAGAGGGATACAAATGAAACAGAATGTGTTGAACTTGCGTCTAAACATTTAGTACCAGGTACAAGGAGTCCGAACGATATTCCCCTTTGCCAGAGACTCATCGCAGCTTTGATCTCAGAAGAAGAAAATGAAGAGCCTTGCTGCAATAGAAATGAAGACATCAAATTTGATGTTTATGGATATGGATTTGAGCTGGATGCTGAGTTAGAATCCAGTACTTTGAATCACCGTACGTCACGAAACTTACACCTTGCCGGACTTGCTGCTTCAAATGGTTATAGGAGAAATGCCACTGGGAGAGCCCTTAATGAGCCAGAGCACAATGTGCTAGATAATGGCATAGTGGCCATCTCAGAAACAGGGATTATTTCAAACTTCAATCATTTGCAAAATGGCTTACTCCCAGACCAACCAATGTTGCCTGGAATTGCCTGTTTAGAACTTCAGTATGATGAAATGTCCATGAATGAAAGACTTCTCCTGGAGCTTCAGAGTATTGGACTTAATCCAGAGCCAGTGGTTAGTTTCCTTTTACAAAAGCCCTCATATTGAACAGGGTTTCCTTTTCATCTTTTTTTATTTTTTATTTTTATTTTTTATATTTATATATATATTTATTTTTATAATGGTTCTTCATTTATATTGTGGAGTTACTGTCTGGATATCCTATTTTTATACTCCTAGTGCCCCCTCTCTCTCAAGAGATATCTCTCTCTATATTTATAGAGAGATTTTCCTTAAAATAATTTATTTATATAAGGCGTGTCAGTATAATCTTCTGAATGCATATTCCCCTTTCTTCAGCCTGATTTAATGCAGACAGGGGATGAAGAAATAAATGAAGATATCAGCAGACTGGAAGACAAGTACCATGAACAGGTATTTTCCGATTGCAAAGTTAAATCCTTCCTGTCAAATCAACTATCTATCTATCAATCTATCTGCGTTCTTCATCTTATTTTATTTTAATTCTTTCCTTTCTTAGGATCAAGAATTTAAAATGGGCTTTCTTTCTTCTTCTTTTTTTCCCTTGCGGGTTGGGGAGTGTCCTGCTATTTTATTCTTTTATTTTCTTTATATATATTTGAACTAGCTGCGTTCACATTCTTCCACTGTCAAAGGCTTACTCTCCCACATTTGGATTAGGAATTGATAACAAATTGTATAGTTTTACATGCATTATGTGATTATTTTTCAATGAACTTCCCATCTTGCAACAAAGTTTATATATATCTTCAGGAGTTCATCTCATTGTTTTGTTTGTATCATAGGTTTCCAGGAAGAAAGGTTTACTTGGTAAATTGTTTATGTCAGCTTCAGAAACAAGAGATCTTCAAGAAAAGTAATGATTTTATGCTTTTAGATAACCCGACTTGCCTTGTAATTTTTGCTCAACGTTCCATGCATAATGGTGCTAATCCAAACATTTATTTGTTGTACAGGGAGT
Organism: Cornus florida; assembly: GCF_030987335.1. Classification (NCBI taxonomy): domain Eukaryota; kingdom Viridiplantae; phylum Streptophyta; class Magnoliopsida; order Cornales; family Cornaceae; genus Cornus; species Cornus florida. The sequence continues at coordinate 110,728,364 of NW_026775580.1, read as the reverse complement.
TTGAACAGCATGCTCTTGACAAGCTGGTAGCAATGGCTTATGAAAAGTATATGGTAATATTATTGTACTCAATTTGTTTCCCTCTTATTATCTGAAAATTTGAATGCATGCCTGTGTTGCATGTGAAGTAAAAATTATATACTCTTGGTCTTTCCACAAGAGGACTCGAAATGCAAATGTGGAAATAATGTGGTGATTGGTGTATGAAGAAATTTATCATTAAGAAAGTTCAAGCAACAAAATTGCCCACGATTATCATAGTATATGATGTTCATAATTCTCAGAACTTTACATGCTAATTCCCAGGTTCTCTGTTTTGAGAATTCCTGGACTTGTTATGGATGTAAGATTGATGACCATTGTGTTCTTCACCACTTCTGATGCTCAGCAAATAAATAGGATGAAGAACAACTAGTTTACTCACCATTACGGAGAGAGAGAAAGCTTCAGGTAACGGAAACGCGGTCTGAGCCCACTGCTCCGACGAGTTACTTTCCTTTGATTTTCTCTTTCCTCTCTCGTGGTTTTTTTTGTTTGGGTATCCGTTCGTTCTTGGAGGTTGCGAGTCTCCCACGTCTGTTTCAAGGTGGCTTTGTGAGATCTGCTTCTATGTACAGAGGGGTGTCGTTTTTCTTGGATGATGACTCAGTGGGCAAGGGAAGAGAGGATCTGAGGTAATGTTTGGTTGGGAAATTCGACAAAGAAGTGGGTTCTAGGGCTCAGATTGCAAATTCGGCCTCGCATGCTTGGAAAGTTTCTCTGGCGGTGGTTGTATCTCCTTTGCCGGATTCTCTTCTCCTTTTCCGTTTTCCCTCTTCGGCGGAAGCAGAGAGAGTGCTTAAGGGGGGGTGTCGTGTCTGGGGGAAGGCTAAGCTTTCTGTGGATTCATGGAATTTCAGGGTGGGATGTTCCGACATTTTGAAAGAGCAAGGGTTGAAGAAGGTGACGGTGTACGGCCTCCCTTTGCACCTTTGGAGCCATGCTCTTTTTGTGATGATTGGGGATTTATGTGGCGGTTTTATCTGGGTGGATGCTGATGAGTCTCTTGATGCGGAGAAGGTTCAGATCACTGTGGTTGACGATCGTTCTTACCCGTCGTTCATCTTTGTTCATGATGACTGATTTTGCTATAAGGTAGCTGTTTGGGAGGAATCACCCCCTCAACTTGTCCCGACAACTAATAGCTTGGAGGGGGGGGATGGATCTCACTTGTTGAAGGAGGTGAAGTGGTTGAGGTGGACTTCAATGGGTGGTAAGGGGATGGCAGAATTCCGACGTTGGAAGAAATAGAGGGATGATCTTTGGGATCGTAACACAGAGTGTTTTAGAAGGATCTACACTCAGAGAAGGCGAGAAAGGTTTTCGTTTTCTTCTCTGTCGGTTGGTGGCCAGAATTTTCAGAGGGGCGGCGGGCTGGCTTTGGCCGTCACTTTCAGAGACGGGATGGGAACCTTTTTGGAGGTGGCTTTCACGCGTGGGTGGGGGAGAAAAAATTACCTGACACGTGGGTGGCACAGAGGTGAGAACCGTACTAAGTGGGTTACAGCTGGTTCTTTTTCAAATTCCTTTGTGAAGCCAAGAACGGATAGGTTGTCATCATGTGTTGGTGGGCTTGAGATTGGGCCTATGAGTATAGATTTGGCTAAGCAGGCTCTGGTTCCGGGTGGGCAGGTTGTTGGGTCTTCTTGTTTTAAAGAGATTGGATCATCACTGTGTGGGCTTATTAAAGGAAAGGAGGCGCATGGTGAGGTCAATTGTCACTCGAAAGACCTTTCGGATGTTGTGGGCTGCAAGACTTTAACTGGGCCAATTTCTGTGTCGGATGACCCTGGGCCGCTTTGTTCTGGATCGATTGTAGCTAACCGATTTGGTCCACTCTCTTCTATTAAGAGTTCGTCCCAGGTCTCTCAAAAGGATGGTCGGTGAGCATTGAAGCATTCTCAAGGGCACCGACTGAGATCGAAGAAAAAGATCCTTCTCCCTGCCTTCCGAAGAAAGTGGACTCGCAAGGAGAAACAAAAATGGATCCCTCGTTCAGATTCTTTCACAAGTAAGTTGGACTCTTTGAAATGCTCTGTGTCTTTTGTTCCTTCTTCTTCTACCCCTTCTTCATCTTCTGGATTGTTGAGGATTGGCTCTGAGAGTTCGATAAGGCCGGTGGCCTCTGTTTCATCGGCTTTGGGAGATGGTTTGGAGATTGGGCAGAAGGTGTTGTTTGGGGGCTTTCAGGTGGAGGGGTTGGGATCTTCTCGACCGGTGGTTCGGAAGAGTGAGAATGTCACAGTTTGTGTGGCACGTGATGTGAAAATTCGGTTGGATGATGCTTCTGCGGTTGTGTTGTTGAGTGAGTTGCAGACTCATTTAGCCTTGAAAGGCTTTCAGGATGGATCGACTGGGCCTTTGTCTGCAGAGGAATGTGGGATCTCGCTGGTTTCCTGCTCACCTCCTCCGTTGGTTGTTGAGGATGTTGATGGTGGGTCGGTTTCTTCTGTTAATGAGGATTTGGGGTTGATTCAGTGGAATGGCAGTGAGATGGAGTTTGATGTTTTTTGCTCCTTTGGCTGTTGTTCGACCGGAAGAGGATTTTGTTGCTGGGAATGTTTTTGAAGCAGGGATGACTGATGTGGAGGAGGATTGGATGAGGGAGAAGGGTGTTGAGATTGGCTTTTTGTTGGGAGTCTCTTTTGAAGACAGAATGGAGGAGGCGACTAACTTGTTTCTTGAGATTTTGAATGCCCAGCAGATGGAAAGAATGGGTTTTAGGGGGAAGAGAGGAAATTTTCCAGTGGGGGAAGAGGAGAGGGGTGTGTCAAGCACAACGACACTTGTCACTTATAAAAGGAGGCGCAACGGTTCTAGGGAGAGAGGTGGACAAGGAAGGGGAGAGAGTATTAATTATGTGGTGTCTCTATGAAGCTACAAATTCTTTCATGGAATGTCCGGGGTCTCAATGACCCGGTTAGAAGAAAAGTGGTGAAGGCGGTTATTCGTAGAGAGAGAGAGAGGGGGGGGGGGGGGGGCATGGGGTGTGTTTGCAAGAAACTAAGATTGCGACGATGACAGATGTGATTGTATGTAGTTTGTGGTGGGGGGGGGGGGGGGATTTGTGGATTGGTTTGCTTTGGATGCAATTGGCTCCGCAGGGGGTGTTCTTGTGATGTGGGATAACCGGTGGGTCTCTAGGTTGGAGTCTCAGGTTGGGATTTTCTCTGTTTCCTGCGTTTTCTCTATGGTGGAGGATGATTTCCGTTGGGTGTTCTCTGCCATTTATGGTCCTAATGAGGACAGTGATCGTCATTTGCTTTGGGAGGAGTTGGGAGAGGTTCATAGGGGTTGGTCGCTGCCTTGGTGTATTGGCGGAGATTTTAATGTTGTTCGTTCTCCTTTTGAGCGATCGACGGGTGGTAGGTGGACGGTTGATATGGAATCTTTTTCGGAGTTCATTGACGTTTTTAGATTGACTGATTTGCCTTTGGTGGGTGGGCCTTTCACTTGGTCCAGTGGGTGGACATCGTCAAGCGATTGGGAGGAGCACTTTTCGGATGTTGTTCAGGCCACTTTGGCTCGCCCTTTATCTAACCATGTCCTGTTGATGTTGGATTGTGGTGGGTTGCGTAACAGAAGATCCCCTTTTCGATTTGAGAACATGTGGCTGCGGGCTGAGGGGTTTTTGGAGCGAGTTTTTTCTTGGTGGATGGAGTATTGTGTGGCAGGCAACCCTAGTCACTCTCTCGCAGGTAAGCTGTGGTTCTTGAAGAATGATCTTAAGGTTTGGAACAAAGAGGATTTCGGTAATCTAGTGTGGAGAAAGAATCGGGTTTTTGCTGAGATTGCTGATATTGATCGTTTGGAGGGTCAGGGCACTTTAGCGGACTCCTTCAAAAGTAGGAGGGTAGAGTGTCAGGTAGAGTTTGCGGAGATTGCTGTCTTGGGAGAAATCTCATGGAGGCAAAAGTCTAGAGCTTTGTGGTTCAAGGAAGGGGACAATAATACGAAATTTTTTCATAGACTTGCCAACGCTCATAGAAGGAGCAACCATATTGGGAGGATTCGGGTGGATGGGGAGGTTTTTTGTAAGGAGGAGGAGATTTGTAAGGGTTTTACTGATTTCTTTTCTATGTTGTTCACCGAACCGAATGGTTGGAGACCTTTGCTGGACGGGCTTCATTTTGACTCTATTTCGAGTGAGGAATGTTCCATTCTGGAAGTGCCTTTCTCTGAAGAGGAAGTTGTGTCTGCTTTGAAGAGCTGTAACGGGGATAAAGCCCCAAGTCCTCATGGGTTTTCAATGCGTTTCCTTTTAGAGTGCTGGGAGGTGGTCAAAGAAGACGTGATGGGTTCTTTTCATGCTTTCCATGCTCATGGCTCTTTTGAGAAGAGTTTAAATGCCACTTTCATTGCTCTCATTCCGAAAAAGGGAGGAGCGTTTGATGTTAAGGATTTTCGTCCTATTTGCTTGGTGGGATGTTTTTACAAGTTGATTTCCAAAGTCTTGGCCTCGAGGCCAAGGAAGGTTCTGGATGGTATCATCTCGGACTCTCAGAATGCTTTTGTGGGAAGTCGTCAGATTTTGGATTCAGTTCTTATTGCCAGTGAATGTGTGGACTCCAGGTTGAGCAGTGGGGTTTCGGGTGTTGTTTGCAAGCTGGACATTGAGAAGGCGTACGACCATGTGAGTTGGAGCTTTCTCATTTATTTGATGGAGAGGATGGGGTTCGGGAATCGGTGGAGGAGATGGATTCTTTTTTGTATCTCTAGTGCTCATTTCTCTATCCTTGTGAACGGAGCACCGACGGGGTTTTTCTCTAGTTCGAGGGGCTTGAGACAGGGGGATCCACTGTCCCCTTTTCTTTTCCTTTTTGTGATGGAGGCACTCAGCAGATTGTTGAAAAAGGCTGTTGAGCTTGGATTTTTGAAAGGTTTTCGGGTGGGCAGAGATGTTGCTAGTCAATTGGAGATCTCTCACTTGATGTTTGCAGATGATACCTTAGTTCTTTGTGATGCTGATGCGTCCCAGCTGAGATATTTGAGATGCGTTTTAGTTTGGTTCCAAGTTGTCTCTGGGCTTAAGGTGAATGTAGGAAAGAGTGTTTTAGTGCCGGTTGGGGAGGTTCCTGATATTGAGATGTTTGCTCAGGTACTTGGATGTCGCACTGGATCTTTCCCCATTTCTTACTTAGGTTTACCTTTGGGAGCATCTTAGAGATGTGTGGGGATCTGGGATCCGGTGGTGGATAGATTTGAGAAGAGGCTAGCGGGTTGGAAGAAACAGTACCTCTCCAAGGGGGGAAGGGTCACTCTGATTAAGAGCACCCTTTCTTGCCTCCTAACTTATTTCATCTTTCTCTTTCAGATTCCTTCGTCTGTGGCTGAGAGAATTGAGAGTTTGCAATGTAATTTTTTTTTTTTGGGGGGGGGGGGGGGGGGGGGGAGAGAGGAGTTCAAGTATCATCCCAGCAAGTTTGCTGTCCTTTACGGAATGGAGGTCTTGGGATTAGAAGGTTATTGCCTTTCAATAGGGCCCTTCTCGGGAAATGGCTTTGGAGATTTGGGGTGGAGAGGCATTGGCTCTGGAGGAGAGTTATTGTCAGCAAATTTGGGGATAGTGGAGGGTGGAGCTCCTTTAAGGTGCGTGGTCCCAGGGGGTGGGGGTTTGGACTTGCCTCCAAAAGGGGTGGGACGCCTTTAGCAAGCATATTCGTTTTCGGATCAGAGATGGTAGGAGGATCAGGTTTTGGGAGGACCTTTGGTGTGGAGAGTTTCCCCTTGCTCTTTTTTTCCCATGGCTCTATAGGATTGCTTCTCATAGGCAGGCCCGGGTGGTTGACTGTTATCATCTTGATAATGGTAGACTAACTTGGGATGTGCAGTTTAGGAGGCATTTTCAGGATTGGGAGATTGAGGAGGTCACTCGTTTTTTGGAGTTACTGTATCGCAAGGTGATTTCTCATGGGGATTCTGATTGTTGGATTTGGAGTCCTAATTCTCAGGGCAGGTTCGAGGTGAGGCCCTTTTTTAGGTGCCTTTCTGCTGGTGATGGAGGTCCTTTTCCGTGGAAGTCTATTTGGCGCTCCAAGGCTCCCTATAAGGTGGCCTTTTTTGCTTGGACTTTGGTCTTGGGTAGGATTTTAACCCAGGATAATTTAAGGAGGAGGAATCAAGTGATTGTCAATCGTTGTTTCTTGTGCCTGCGCGAAGAGGAGATTGTTGATCACCTTTTGTTGCATTGCAGCATGGCTAGAGACTGTTGGGATTTGATGATTGGTTTATTTGGGGTCCCTTGGGTTATGCCATCTTCTTCTCGAGGGTTGATTGAGGTTTGGAGGGGTGTCCCAGTGGGGGCTCTTATTTAGGATGCTTGGAGGGCTACGCCTCTTTGTATTTGGTGGTGCATTTGGCTCGAGAGGAATCGGAGATACTTCGAGGGAAAGGAGAAGCCTATTTTTGTGCTCAAGTTCTCCATTATTTCCACTCTCTTTTGTTGGGTTTCCGGGAGAGATTATCGTTCTATTGATGAGATTGTTATTTTTTTTGGCCTCTTTGAAGGCTTGAGGCTTTTTGTGGCCTTTTGTTTCCTTGGGTTTCGCTCCCCTTTGAGCGCTTTTTATAAAATATTACTTATCAAAAAAAAAAAAATGACGTTCATAATTCTCAGGCAGGCATATCATTCTAAGAATACTACTGCCAAAGTGCACCATTCTATTGAATATAATCTTAGTATCTTGTGAAAAAGTAAATGCTATAAAATGTTTGGGCAACGTTTCTGGCTGCAAAGTTTTTCATTATGACAGTGGATGTCGTCTGGCCTAAGGAATTTGCTTGTGGAGTTTTTGACCCAAGCTTCAATGTTGGTGGGGAACTAAGTGCTCCTCCCTCACATCTGTCGGTTTCAGTGTGTGCGGGACTCACATCTCTGTATATGTGCCTTCTGCTTATATATTTGTTGTTGGTTGTGTTTGGTTTTACATTTTTATTATTAGTACTGATATTATTATTATTTTTTTTTTCGTGTGTGCGTGTTGATTGTGTTCATGTGAAGTTGAGATTCTCAATGAAAATATCACTTTATCTGTTTGTTTTTTAAGGCCTGAATTTCCCATACAGGTTGCCATCCCAATTAGTGCTGCTTGGATTACATTCTTTTTGTAAATTGAAACCGATGCACGAATTTGATGAAACTTTTTTTTGGCAGACTTGTTTGGGTCCTAATGCCTCTGGGGGAAAGAGTGTCAGTACTAAAATGGCCAAGCAAGCTGCCTTAGCTTTTGTTAAGCGGACATTAGAGCGATGCCAGAAATTTGAAGATACAGGCAAGAGTTGCTTCAGCGAGCCATTATTTAGGGACATGTTCCTTTCTGGGCTTTCACACTTCAATGATGCAAAACCAGTGGATGCTGCTGATGGTGAAACTGACAAACAATATGTCAACACATCTGGTTGCTCTTTGGAATTTAGAGTTTCAGGTATTTTACTTGATGCCTTTGGAGTAAAAGACTTCAAGTTTTCTACTTATACTACAACAAACTAATACCTACGATTGTGTATATCAAATTATTCTTTTAAGTCTTTAGTTGGTGAAAAATTTATGCAGGCTTTCTTAGCTTTTATTATAGGGATGTTTTTTTCCTGGTCATATGGCATGTATCAGTTTTGTGTTGTGATGCTGTCTCTTTTGCAGCTCCCTTGGATACACAGCAAAGCCCTTCTCTAAACAACCATGACATTTATTCTTCTAGTGCGCTTCTGTCTGGAAATCACTCGTCTGAAGAAACTATTAGTAAAGAAGATACGTGGTCGAATAAGGTGAAAAAAAGGGAGTTGTTACTTGATGATGTGGGTGGTACAATTGGTATGTCTACTGCACCTTCTGTCATTGGAAGTTCTCTTTCAAGCAGTACAAAAGGAAGGAGGAGTGAGAGGGACAGAGAGGTAAAGGGAAATGGCAGAGGAGTATTATCCAGAAATGGAACCACTAAAATTGGTCGGCAAGCATCATGCAATGTTAAGGGGGAAAGAAAACCCAAGACCAAGCCTAAGCAGAAAACAACTCAACTATCTGCTTCTGTCAATGGCCACCTTGGCAAGATATCAGACCAACCTAAAGCAACATTGCCTTCAATTTCAAAGTCAAGTCAGATGACAAGTGGTAGTGCCAAGGGAAAAGATGAGTTTAGCTTTGATGACCCTGAGGCCATTGATTTATCCAACCTGCAACTCCCTGAAATGGATGTTCTTGGTGTTCCTGATGATCTTGGTGGTCAAGGGCAGGATATTGATTCGTGGCTTAACATAGACGTTGATGGATTGCAAGAGCATGATATCTTTGTGGATGGCCTTGAGATTCCAATGGATGACTTATCAGAGTTAAATATGATGCTTTAAAGTTACTTTCTTTGTATATTCCTGTTCATTATTCTAGAAGAAATATAATTGCATTGTCAAGAAATGACCGACTACGTGGATGGTCGTTTGAGTGTCTAGTCCATGATTAGGCTATAGATTTTTTACAGAGACTTCTGCAGAATTTGTTTTCTGAGTGAATGCTTCAGATGTTTTGGATTTTGCCCCTGTTTAAGTTGGTGACTTCGACCATAAAGATCGTTTTGTTCAGCATACAAGGTAGTATGTCCTAGTCATTATATTTTAGAGAAACCCTGTATTCTGGTTGTATAATTTACAAATCAGATAGCAATGCCTTCTGTACATATATTTTATGTTTCCAATAAAATCAACTTTTTGTTTTTGCATTACTCTAGTGGTTAATAACATTTTCTCCTTCAGGCCTTTTTCGTTTATTCTTCATGGAAGTATTTTCTATATGCCAGCTACTGTTGCAGTTGTCCTTATAGGATCTCCATCTTGAGGGTTAGGTATAAAATTGTTCGAGCATGGATATGAACTGAATCCAGGGCAGAGTTTTCAGTAAAGATATAAAAATGCAGGGATTTTGGTGTTCAAATTGTTGCTTTGCATTTTTCCTGCCTTATTTTAGTTTCAGTGCATTATACACATTCCTGGTTGTTCTTTGATATGTTAGGCCAGCTTGATTGCAAGTTTTTCATTACCTATCATTGTTGACTTCATAATATAATTTCCATGTAATTATATGACCTAATGCCCAATTGGTGGAACATCAACGCTCTTTTGAAATAGATTATGGCTATAAGTTGTGTGTTTGTGTGTGTGTGTGCGTGTTTTATCCTCATAATGTACATATTCATTGCTGGTAAAATGTTTAGAACATAGCGAAGGGCTTAGCCAAAGTTGTATCTCCACCTCCTTCCAAATGGAAGGTTGAGGGCTGGAGTCCCCCGTGGGACAATAATAGGTGTGTGCATCTTTCACTTACCAAGAAAAAAGGAAAATTGTTTATCAGAGTGTTCTGCCTTGAGGTTTTTTGTTTTTTGACAGAGTATACTCGTTCCTGGCATGAAATGCTAGTATACCGTCTCCAGAGACAATCAACTTACACTTCTTGCAGCTAAGGTAAGTGTTAAATCCCTGATTTGTATTTTTTACTTCAACCATATTCAACATCTGCTAATTGGATGTTCTGATTGCTCCACATAATGCTTAGGAAATGTATTTTTAAAGCCATGCTTTTAGGAAACTCTGAGGCTGAAATGTTTTGTGGTTCATTTGTGGCTGAAATGTTTCCTAAAAACACTGAGGCTGAAACGTATGTTAGGAAGCATTTCAGCCATGCTTTTAGGTAACACTGAGGGTGAAAGGTATGTTTGGAAATATACGTTTAAAGCCATGCTTCTAGGTAATTAATACAGTTCTCTTTTTCCTTTCTCTCTCTCTTTACTCCTAGCCATTTCTGACAAGGTACTGTACAACCAAGTATAATTGGACTTCATTTCTTAACATATCTTCCTTGGTGCTCTATTTAAGTGGCTTTATTCTTTCATGCCGTTCATTTTATGTGGTTTTATGACTTAATATGATTGATTCACTCTAAATAAAAAATAAAGCTTGTCATCTTAAAGGGTGTGTTTTGATAAACCCTTTTTCTACTGGTAACAATGGTCAACATTGTGTGGGAATGATGGGGTTACAAACTGAATCAAGTTGTCAAGGAATATTTAATATTTCTGACCCAACTCCTTGAAGAGTTCATTCACATTCATTCATTAGCTAAATAGGTGGTGTTGAAATGCAAGTTATGGATTCTTTTATTAAGCAAAATCGAATTTGAACAATGGTATGAGAAGAAATACCAGATTGAAGGAATACGAGAGAAATATGTAAAGGCTTGAACGACAATAATAACATGTAAAGGCTTGAATGAGGCTTATGCGCAAGTAAAGTCAAATTTCATGATTTTAGCCTATCATATCTCAGCTAACCCTCCCCCTCAAGTTGGTGCGTGGATATTAGGACGCCCAACTTGGACAATGCTTCCTCAAACACGGTCTTTATAAATATGTAGTCAACGACTAGTTTGGCTGCATTAAATTGACTAGCCAAGATATAACCATGGCGTTTTCTCCAAACCACTGTGAATACATCTTATCTGATCCAGCTGGTGTCAGACCATAAACCATTAACAGTATCCTTAAATTATAAGCAACCAACCATGTCTCCTCAAACCATAAATATTTTAGATATTCTTTTGGTGTATTCTAGAATTTTCTTTCCTCTTGGATAGGTGACGTGTATAGATCATAATTATTCTTTGTAAGGCCCTTAGTTTCCTTATCATGATCGAGAACATAGATTATCTAGTACCTCGTCGCCAACTAGGGAGATTAAATCATCTTGAGTGCATGCCCTATTAAGGGTATCACCAAAAATTCAACTAACCAGTTCATCGTAGATTAAATTACCCAACATAAATAACAGGGCAATTGATTGAAATATCTCTTCCAACATTTCAGCTTGACAAACCCACCACAATCAAACTAAACCCCAACTTCTTAGTTGGATTTTTGGTCATACATCGGGAATGCACTCAAGAATATAGGCAATGTTCAAACTGTTGGTAACTCCACTTTGTGGGAACCAAATATTGAGTAAGAGTTTGGATGGGATCACTCTACAGTGGCAGCGAATAATGGGGAGGCAAGTGGGGCAAGCACCCAAATTGTCTTTGAGTTGGATTCTGTACCCCGGTGGGGATTGACATCTATCTGTGGAAGAAGGTTAGAGATGGATGATGTTGTTGTGGCTTTACTGAGCTTTTTGAGAATCCCTACTCAAATTCTAATCAGTGACCCAGTTTCAAATGACGTGTCAATTGCCATCCTTTTTCCTTGCTTCTTTACCACCCACTCAGACATTGTCTTCACTGGAACACAGCCCATTTCTTTGGAGTCTATGATGGACATGGGGATCTCAGGTATAAATTGTTTCACTTCTATTTTATTTTTGTTCTATTTCTACGTCTTTCTTTTTATTGTCATTTTATTTTCAAATTTGAAGAATTTTATTTGTTCAAGCGGGTTCATTTCATATGGGGGATTAGGTTACTAATTTTTGCCATGATCTTCTTCATTTAGCTTTGGCTGAGGAGATTGAAATTGGGATGAAGATTCCAGTGTTGGGGATAATTGGTAGGAACAGTGGGAGAAAACGGTTTTGAGTTGTTTTACAAAAGTTCATGTTGAGGTTGTTGGAGTCCATAATTGCAGGAACCTATTGCTTCAGGTCTTGTTGGGTCCACTGCTGTTGTTGCCATTATTTGTCCAACCCGCATCATTGTTGCAAACTATGGTGATTCAAGGGCTGTCCTATGTCGTGGAAAACTACATGTTCCGTTGTCAGTGGACCATAAAGTAAGGCTTGTGTTTGTATTTTTTACTACAAATATTATTTTTTTGGATACGTATGGAGGCTGGTACTCTTTAGCACTGATACCCATTTGTCTTTAATTTTAGCCAAATAGAGAAGAGGAACGTGAAAGAATGGAAGCTGCAGGAGGCAAGATCGTTGACTGGGATGTATCCCGTGTTTCAGGAGTTCTTGCTATGTCCAGGTCCATTGGTACGTGTATCTCAACTGTGATCTTGATCGTTTGCTTGTTTTTAGTACTAAATGTTTCTTGCATGGTTGACCTAGCTTGATACCAAAACTTTTTTGGATTGATAGTAGATATTAGTGTTCCATTATGATAATGGAGTCTGAATTTGGAGAAGATGTTTGGTGGATGAGTGGCAAGATGTAGACTTTAAGAATAGGAATGAGTTTATAATTTCAATCCCTGGACTCAGTGGTAGATCAATAAGTCATGAAGAGGAAGTGGACTGAACTGTTGGTAATATACCTTTGATATCGTTCCATGTTCTGGTCCAACATATATAAGTGCATCTGTTTGTGGGTGCACATTGACATATAATCTGCAGGAATGAACAAACAAGATATCATATTGCACAATGAAAGATTTAATTCTCTCAGCTTACTTATAAAAAAAGAAAAAGAAAAAAAGATTTTTAATTCTCAGCTTGCTATTTTAAGATACCAATTTAGTCATGAATATTAGAGTATCAAGTCAAAATTACAAGAATACCCTAACAATTGACGTTCTAGAACGTACATGCAAAAAATGGAATACTTATCCGAGGACATTAAATTTGGTAACCGAAAAAGTTAATTTATATTTCTTCCTTCATATCTAGAGGGGGATAATAGTGAAGTCTCTTAGCAAATAAGAAACCACTATGTATTGGAGACACTTAATTCATTGCTTTTAATCTTGTTTCATTCCAATAAAAATAAGTTTTCCATAAAGTTATAAACAATTGATGCACTTTAATGATAATAATTCTCATTAATCATCTTTGCGTTTAGAGAAAACCACTATTTTAATTAGAATGACCTCACGATGTTCCCACTGTTCTATATATAGTGTTCCCCCAATCATACTACATCTAGGGTATGTGGTTTCATCTCATTACCCTGAAACATCCATATGTAGTCTTGTAATTTTATGTCATGTTTCTTAATACACACACACACACATATATTACTGATCAACCAAGATCTTCGACACTCGGCTCAACTACTGAGCTGTTATTTTGCTGTTGAAAATAAATTCTCTTCCATTCTGATTTAGATTTCTTGATGCAGTGCAAATGCAAGAGGATTTTCTTCAAAAAGTTGAAGATCATTGTTTATGGGTCTTAAATCTGTTTTAGTTTTATGTTTAATGTTTGCTTTAAGCTCTATTAGGGTATTATTATCATTCTGGTTTTATTTTATTAGTCATGTGCCTTTTAAGCGAGTCATGCGACTATTTAAGGGCTGTTTTGTCATTTTTTTAGCTCTTTATCATGCTGGACAGAATACTAACCTTTAAATTACATTTATATGGTGGTCTAGGATTAAATTTTTGTTAGGGCATCCGTTGTGTCTTATAAAAGGGCTGTTTCAAGTTATAATCAGCAGTCTTTTGCGTATTATCAATATGCTACAGCTGCTTTTACCTCTCTCAGTTCTTTGGGATTGAGTTGTGGGTGTTCACGCTATTCATTAGCTTGAATTAGCTCTCTGTTTTTCCTCCTTCAGATTTATTTATTTATTTTCTTTCATAGCTGATTGAATTATTTCTTAACCATTTACCAATTAAAATATTCAATATTAACAAATTTTAATTTTATTTTTTTGCGGGATTCAGGTGATAGATATCTGGAACCATATGTTATTCCTGATCCAAGAATGATGTTTGTGATGTGGTGCGAAGATGAATCCTCCTTTGGCACAAGAAGAATGATTATACGGTGGTGCAGGAGGCGGCGTGGGAGTTGCTGCTGTTCAAGATGCAGCATACTACCTCTCAAGACTTGCTCTTTGATTTTAAGCTCATCAAATGTTTCCCTTTTTCTATATATATATATATATTCTTCTGTTTTCTGATATATGGTTATAGATGAACTTCATCAGATCCACATGGTTAAAATCATTTTCGCAGTTAAGCCTGTGTGGTACGAAAACAGCTGTGCATATTATAAAATTTCAACAAATGGAATGCACTATAAAGTTGAACATAGATGCGCCAATATCTGGTGATGTAAATTTCAAGCATGAGTGTTGACGGAGGAAGTCTATATAACATGCTTTCTTGTCTAGGTGAGATATCTAACTGCAGGGCAGTGAAGCTTGTGATGCACAGCCCATTGCCTTGAATATCCAGTTGTACAGTTTAAAATAGAAATGGTCTTCACTTCTTCACCCTTACATCACATGGGCTCTTCACCTTATTAACTAACATTAGGGGAAAAAAATACAAGTCTAGCATTTTTATTCTCTCTTCTGCTAACGTTTAATGTGCCAAGTTATGTCCTTACCTTTGCTTCTTTGGACTAAATCAAGACGAGAAATTTAAATAAATTTATTTATTTATTTTAGTACATTAATATTAATGAATTATATACATTACTTTTTTAAATTTCTTTATACTAATTCAATCTAAAAAATTGGAGAGAATATATCCAATGAATTCAGTCCACTCTAATCAATTAATTTTACATGGGGTCTTTCTACTATGGAGTAATTCTTATTCTTTTTATTAAAAATTATGTGAACGAGGCGTTGTAGATTTTCAGAGAGCCATGCGTCATTGATATCAACCAATAAAAATTCACTATATTAAGTTGTTGAGCTTAGTGGCTCCATTACCTCAAATTTAGATGTTCAAGGGCTTCTCGAACTGGCATGCCAATTCGGACTCCTCCCGATCATAGACGTGACAACTGATTAAGAACTGAGTCTGACTCTGAAATCAACGGATTGACACTTACTTACTCAAAAACTTAAGCTATTGGATGCTACATAGTCACCCATTTTAATTCTCATTCGAATTCAATGTGGAACAACTCTAATACCTTGTACCTAGGACCAAGTTATAATAAACTTGGTGCTGAAAATAGTTTTTTTTTCTCTTAATAAGAGTATTAAGATTCTAGGAAAGGATAAATTACAATCATTCAATCCATGGTGCATTTTATATAGCAGCATTGGTGGAGATATCGTTGTCTGAGATTAAGAAAATGCAATTCACGGATTGCCAACTTTGGAACCAGTCCCTTACTGAAAAAAAAAAACTTTGGAACCAGTCCGGAATGTTTTAAGTAACATACTTGAAATGTAGATGAGAATTTATGTCCTGTTATTTGAGGATCATGTGTGGAACCAGAAACGAACCAGACACAAATAAGCCTCGTGCCAACTCAGTATAACTACAACCTAGCATATTAATAGAAAAAATGTAGGTCAGTAATATGATGCCTTTGCCACCTCAAGAAAGCTAACTTAAAACATAAATTTTAAATTACTTGTTCATATGAAATCTATATTCTTGAAATATCTCAATAAGGAACAATACAAACAGTTCTCTCCCTCTCCATTTCTTAAATAAAAGTTGCTCACAACCCAAATCTTCCGGTACAGCAGTTCTTCACAACCCTCCCAATTCATAATACCTTTGCTGGTTGTCATTTGAAAAGAGTATGGGAAGTGCCATACTTCAGTCGAATGACAGCTACGAATGCTTCAACAAGCTTTCTGAAGCAGGTTCCAATTGCCTCTTAAGAACGCCTCGCGCTCGTCTTCAGGACATACCTCTATGGGAACACTAAACATTTCGTCCCCCTGTCAAAAGTTTCAACAATGCAATAACCCAAGAATAGTCACTTTTATAGCAACAGCTAATTCCCAATTAACCTACATGAACAATAAGTTCTCTAAGATGATCTCAAATCATTTTTGAGATTAGTAATGAAATATGATGATGGTTAAAAATTAATATTGTGGAAGGTAGCACATGCCCAATCACGAACTAGTGCCGAGTCTGCTGACAGAACAGACTGGCCTAGGTGGTGGTGGTGGAATAGTTTGAGATAGTGCCATCGGTTCAGCGACCTATGTTGGAAGGAGCAAAGGAGTCGGTGGTACGTTTGCAACAGAGATGAAGTGATTTGAAAATGCAGAACTTGAACTTTCAAAAGCAGACGCTTTTTGCTCTCTAGGAAACAAGTTATATGCCTATTAGCTTCCAAGAAAAAAGTTCCGGAAAGGGGTACATTTTATCTCAGGTTCTTTGCTCCCTAGCTGCTACCTAGAAGATGCAAATTGAAATTAGAGTCCTGATTAAATTTAAAAACTGGAACTGAGAAAGGAAAAGCTAAATTCAAATTCATTCTACAGATGATACTGCAGCATATTCGTACACTGGGTTACATACCGAATGCATGTGATCCTTACTAAAAATAAAAAAACTGGTCAAAACTGTAGAGAGTCTAGCTTACAGTGTCATAAGAAATGAAACATGCTGTACAGTAGGGCTTTCAAGGTAAGGGATGAATCCAAGCTTTTAACATACCAAACAAGTTCTAAAATTGTGCAAGTGGAGATCCTGCACTGGTGAAGTAAGGGGCGAGATCGATATCCAGGTCATCGAACATGTTGATGAAGGGATGCGTCTGCAATCAATGAGGAGGGTCATTTAGTTGGATATATCGTATTTGATCCATGAAAATACTTGCGCATAAATTTAATAAAGGAATAGCCATGACTATTATATGCACCATAAGTTCATTTGCTGACTGCCTGTCCTTTGGGTCTTTCTGTACACTGAAATAGGTATAAACAAACTTCATAAGAGCAAGAAGATGCAAAGCAACAAAATTTGGGGGAAAAAAAGAAAAGAAATAGCAAATGATTTAGTTACTTGTAATGAATATTCATGAGGGTGTAGAGAAGAAAGCATTAAATGAAAAATATAGCGTACTTGACCATAATACAGTCCAATCACAAAATCACTTTGAATAAGTAAGATTCCACATAAATTGATTAATATTTAAGTCATTTATAGAGAAGAAATAAATGTTGGGAAAAAACAGAAATGACTTATTTGGACAATATCCAACTCGATAGCAACTTAAGTTACTAAATCATGCAAGTGTAACCTTTACCATGCAGAAATAAATGAGCAGAATTCTGGAGAAAATTGATCAGAAGGCGCACAAGGCGGCGGTTGGTCAACAATGGATTCCATAAGCTCATAAACATTAGTCCATCCTTCCCCTTGTTGTGGTGGGGAATATGGGAAACGACCTGTTGCGCACTCGAGCAAAACTAACCCCAAGCTCCAAATGTCACTTCTGTAGCCATAGCTGCCTCCAATGATTCTCTCTGGCTAAAGCACACATATTAATTATGAGCGTCTTTTAAGTTCGAATATACCTTAATAAGGATACCCCTAAATTGCAGGGAAAAGGTAGGGAAAATAGTAGTGAACAAGAAGCATATAATATATGTTTACATATATAAATAAATTACTCACAGACATATAGTTGTATGTGCCAACGAAAGTATTAGCCTGTCCGGAGGTGCTAGCCAGCACTGCACTCACACCAAAGTCAGTAATCTTCACTTCCCCTCTATGATTGATTAACAAATTAGAGGGTTTCAGGTCCCTATGAATAATGTGTTTTTCATGATGAAGATACCACATCCCCTTGAGCACCTGAGTTGAATTAAATAGAAAAAGAATCGAATAAAGGATACTGATATCTGTCAGTAACCCATAAAAGTTTCTGAAGTAAAAATGTGATTTGCATATTCCTTACCTGTTTACAAATGGCAGCAAGATACGGCTCGGGAATTGTTTTGACTTTTTTTAAAAAGTCTGCTAGAGATCCACCATCCATGTATTCCAAGATTATGGAAATGGCACCATTATCATAGAAAGACTGGTAACACACGACCACGTAGGGACATTGTGATGACTGGTTAATTTTCAGTTCTTGTGCAATATGCCTACGAGTGTTCTCATCAAGATTCATTTGAATAACCTGAATGTCACAAACGTTATTAGAACTAATCCTCCCAATAACGATTAAAGAGTACACAGATAAAAGTGTTGGACAAAGCACATTTTTCAGCATAACAGTTGACCAAAAGCATGCCGAGGGTTCAAGTCCAGAATGGGACAAAGTTAAAACAGGCATGGAGCACCTCAGTAGACCAATACCAAGACAACCACTTCAATACAGTCAAATAACCCTATGTGTTGGCAACAGCACCTGCTATAACTTATAAGCCTACAGGAACCCTGTTTCGAAATTCCACTAAATTTACGGTTAAAATCAAATCCAAAGGGGGTTTCACAATTCAAATTGGCCAAAATTCAGATGAAAATATTTGGCCTAGTCAAAATATGTAGTGAATTTCAGAAAAGTTGGATTCAGGATTCAGAAAGAATGGCCTTTTAAATTTTTTTATTAATTCGACCAAGCAGTCAGCCAAATTTTTGTAAATCGCTGTAATCCCATGAAATTCAGCCAAAATTAGAAAAATAAAAAAATTAAAGAGTTCCATGAAATAAAAAATTCAGTGGGGTAAATATAATATTAAGTTTGGGTTTACAACTGATGAAAAAGGTTTCTAAAACCTTGCAGGAGACAAGTACTAGGCTTGTATAGAGCTCCTCAACCTTCCTCCTTGGAACAGGAAACAATTTCTGAAATTTGAAAGCAACTGCTTCTCTCCCTCTCTCTTTTTTACACTGTTCACTAATATACCAACTGATCTAGCTCTTTAATTTCTGTGAAAATGATCAATAATAAAAATATAAAAAAATGCGAATGATATGATACTGAAAGTTGAAGGTTGTGCTAATCACTTCCAAGGACCAGGATAAAACAATAGAAATCCTAGTCTTGAAGTACATAACCAAACGGGAGATTAGATATTTGTTTCTTTCTTTTTACTTAGCAAACTAGAGAAAATGCAGGCTTGGTGTTGAAGTTGTATGGTACCTTCAAAGCAAAAAACTGCCCAGTCCATTTGTGTTGCACCAATCGCACAATTCCACCATTTCCCTTTCCAACGACTTTAATTGCATCAAAATCAGCTAAGCTTAACTGGTTGTCCGATGGTTGTATAAGAGGTGGCTGAACAAAAATTCACATACATGAAAAAACAAAAAGAAATTTCAGCATAAAATTTTGCAAAATAAATGCTATCCAGAAAAATTTTCAACGGGCTACATTCAATTTAAATGGTAACAGAACCCAAGCTTGCTCTTGCACACCCATGACATTCACTTTAGACAGTGTTAAGATGAGAAATATGAAACAGCCAATCTCTTTTCTACGGTAAATGAACTGCTTATTTTGGGTCAATCTAATAATATGTCCACGGTGTTCCACTCATCTATCAAAATTCAATTGGAATCTAATTCTCTCAAAGACCATTCTTTTTTAATCATGGCATCACTAAAACTAAATAATTAATAAAATTGACGAAAACGACGACTAAATTTGGGGACAAATAGATCAGAAGAAAGTTAGAAACCATACTACGAGCTCTAGATCTAACATATTCGTCAAACTACCCTACTAAGCTCTTAAAACCCTAATTAAGAATGCAGGGAGCCTTACACATCACACGAAATTTCAGCAGAGAAGCCTTAAATTGGAATTAAAATGGTTAAAATAAGTAACTACTTTGGTTCAAATCGCAAAAAGAACACTCCATTACAGAAACATTTGAACACTGGAAATCCAAAACCAAAATAACACAAGTAATGTTAACAGTACTCTCAGATCAAACTCAATTCAATAAACAAATAATAATTTGAAGTTGAATTTTCAAGTATCTTACAGCTTGAACTTGGTTCTGGGAGACAATTCGAACTCCGTCTCTATTGACGAGTAGATCGCCATCCATAAAAGTCCCGGAACCGGTTCTACAAAGAATTTGACACAGAAACATTAGAGAGATTGCCTTTCATAAGCATATAAACAAATCACACGCGCATATATATATATACACACACATATAGAGAGAGAGAGAATTACAAGAACTTGGAAATAGAATCTTCATCTGGAGGAGGGAGAGAAAGCTTGAGGTTAGGGGATAAATTTCCCTTCTTCATGTTTGTGTTTTTCGAAGCTCTGTGGTGAAGAGTCGCTGCAAAGTCTTTCCAATAAGCAGTATTTCTAGGTTTACTCTTATATATATGTATGTATATATAATAGTGTTATATTATAGTATTAAACATAGTTTGGTTAGTAAGAGAGCAGTCACCACCATTACACAGAGACGAGGAAGGTGGGTCGGTCGTTTACTTTTCTTCAATTTACCCGCCAGCGACTTTTTACCGTTGATATCTTTGCTGTTTATTATTATTATTATTATTTTATAGTAATCCATTACAAACACTTATTTATTAATATTCATTATAATTGCCTCCTGTAAAATTTATTTTAGATTGTTAGTAAAACTTACCCAAGATTGACAAACACTTGTACACAAGCTATAAAAAAAAAAAGAAATGAATCCAAAATCAATTTTCGGTTAAACAAATTTCTATAAAATTTTGTGTTTTCCATACGTAACCATAGAATTGTTCTAAAAACAAAAAATAAGTCAAACCCAAAGCCAACCAAGTTCACTTAACTACGGAAATGATAAGCTTAAGAAACAAAAAAGCTGGAGCAACCGTTGTCCGTTTATGACACTGGGCTCTGATAAGCTAATAAATTCTTTATAAAAATAGTAAATTGTTCAAAATCAATTTATGATGAATTGATTAAAGATAAAGGTGGATAATATTTTAGAACCCGTTAATATTTTGAGATTGCAATAAAAAGATGTTAATCTTAGAAAACATAATCGCTAAAAGACCTTTTCTTTTTTTTATTCATCCTTATATATGTGTGTATATATATATATACAGCAATGGTTGCTGCAAAGAGAGAGTAATATAATTCGGGTACAGTTCTCCGCTGCAAAAATAAGAATGCATTTCCAACTTCAAGTTTACTGTTGGGAGAAATGTTTTGGTTTTTTAATCATATATATATATATATATTGTTGCTCTCAATGATGTTTCCTTGTTGCTGCTTGAAAAGGATTGTGATTATCTGAAATAATTTTCCTCGAATTTCCATGCAGCTTCTATATTAGTAGTAAGTGGCATCAATTATCAAAGGTCAAGTCAAGTGGCTCCACTCTTGTGTTCCCTTCTATTATTATTATTATTATTAATTATTTAAGGAGAAAACTCAGAGATTTCTTTTTACTAAATATCGTTCAGCAATGATAAAGATGGTTTCGGAAAGCCATTCACATTTATGGTCCTACAATTATCTGTCACATTGAACTTGGGCCTCAAAGTTCATTGGAAATTAAGCATGATATTCCATAGATCAAATGACGTAACTATGCACGTCATGAATGATGAAATTGACACTTCATTTTGTCCGATTTACTTTTTCTTCGCCACCTTCGTCAAAGCACATTCGCAGCAACTACTTCGCAGGATGTAACAAGGGAGCTTGGGAGCTTGTCTCGAGATGAATTCTAACTTAAAAGTGATTGGATATATATAGGTTGAATATTAATTTTATTTAATAATTTAAATTTTTGAATCAAATTGTAAAATATTCACTCATTATAGTTAGTATTAAAATCATATTCAGCCCTTAATTTGAATTTACATCAAAAGTTCGGCCTAGATCGTCCAACCTGCACCCTGAGTAGGCGGTGTAAGTTTGGGTGAGAGAGAATGTAACAAAGGGAAGCTTGTTCCATATCGGATCCGAATGAAAAAATGAATGGGTATATATGAGTTGGGTGTTAATCTCACTTAATAACTTAAAATTTTGAGTCGGATCGCGAAGTACCTACCCATTACATAGGATCATATTATAATCTTATAAATTTGAATTTTTAATAATTTTTTGTTGAATAATATAAGGGTAAATTACACTCAGACCTCCTGAGATTAGGTCATTTTTCAGTTAGATGAAGATTTTGGTTTTAACTTTCACTTACATCCCAATTTATTTTTTGGCATCTAATACATGCGAATTGATCATTTTATCTTTAATTTTTTAATACAAAATATATATAATCTTAAATGACAAAAAAGTCCCTATATATATATATATATATATATATATATATTCAATCACTCTGAGATTCAATCTGCGTTTGCGTCCCCATCAAGCTTTGACCAATAGACCAATATGGGGCTTGGTGATCCCACCAATTTAGGCATCCATCCATCATGTCTTCCTGATCCACGTCGTAAGGGGGCTGAGGATTTCGTTACCTGATTGCGTTGGAGCTCGATGGATAAAAATTTCCTGCTAGAATCATCATATTACCAAAAAACCTGTTTATATCCATATCAATGAACGAAAAAATGATTACCAAAATCAACTTCCTTCCTACTCGAGACTTTTCAAATTTTTTTTTTTTTTTGGTTCATAACTTGTTTACTGATTATTTTAATTATTACTATTATTTGGGGATGATGAGAAGTAAAAAAGCAGATCCCATTTCTATAAAAAGGAACCTTTTAACATGTACTCAGAAATACCACCTAAAGGCTTTATCTCAGAGTTTGCAAAAGAAGAATATCAGGACCCCAAAGAATAGTCAATGATGCAGAGATAATACTGCCATAAGGGCACTATTGCAAATACACCATTGTTGTACAAATATATGCACACACTTATATATGTGTGTTTGTATGATGTGTATGCATTTAGCAGAAAAATTGCAAAAGTATTAATTCCCAAAATAGAAAAAAAGAAATATAACTTAATAAACCCAAGATTCTTGAAAATAATATGGTGAGAATTCAGAAAAAGAAAAGAAGTTGTTATGTGTGTGAGATATATATATATATATATATATATATATATTGTTTGGACACCAAATAAGATTAATATAAATAAATATAACAACTTGATAATATCAATCAAGTTGGGATGAACAGGATTGAGGTGGGATTTGGGTGAGGGATGAGCAGGATTGATGGGTGGAGTTGAGGAAGAAGAGTAGAGGAGGAGAAGGCCATGCTTTGGGGTAGTTTGGTAAAAAAAAAAATAGTCAATAAGGAGCTTAAAGAGTAGCATAATCATTTTATATTGGGGTATAAATGAAATACTAAATCACTTTTTTAAATATAAGTGAAAATTAAAACCAAAATCTTGACCTAACCTTGGAGGGTTTGAGTGTAATTTACCCTAATCCAAGTAATGATTATACATTAATTTTAAGTGGTTGGTGACAGTAAATGTTTAATATTTATACTTCTTACTAAATTAATGTGCAATAATATACTTTAATATGAAATAAATAAAATTTATCACGTAAAATATATTATACCAAATC
This sequence comes from Cornus florida, assembly GCF_030987335.1. Taxonomy (NCBI): domain Eukaryota; kingdom Viridiplantae; phylum Streptophyta; class Magnoliopsida; order Cornales; family Cornaceae; genus Cornus; species Cornus florida. The sequence continues at coordinate 110,705,228 of NW_026775580.1, read as the reverse complement.
ATGTATAATCAAGTGGGATGGGATAACAAAACAATGCCAAATAGATCAAAACATAATACATTATACAAATAAAAAATTGGTGTGACAATATTTAGGTCCTCACTAGTGAAGATCTACAAACGAGGTGGATCAATAATAAATGAATATGTTATTTTTAATTACCAAATAATAGATGGTAATTAAATTACTATCTCCAATTTGGTAAGTAAGTATCTACACACCATTTTTGATTTGGTAATTAGAAATAACATGTAGATTTATTATTGGTCCACATTAATAGTAAGTATGTTGTAAATTCTCACTAATGAGGACCTAAGTATTGTCCAATAAAAAATGTAAAAAAATTCGTGTGTGGTATAAAACACCCATCTACTTTTAATTTGGTGCAAATACCCCATGTCTACATAAAAAACTATAATACCCTCTTGGCAATAAAATGAAATAATATTAAAAAAAAATAAAGTAAGATAAAGTTATCATTTTAGACAATGACACTTGTCTTTCAACCCTGATTGGTTGGGTGGCCCAATAAAAAATAATTAAAAAAACATGTATACAAAAATTTATATAATATTAAAAAATAAATAAATAAATTGGAGAAGACAGGTGAAACCCAACTGATAAAAAAAATCTCCATTGTCTATCTTTTGTTCCAAAATCTAGTCCCACCACCACCACCACTAGGGATGGCAAATTCCCCATCCCCGCCGGGGCCCCCTTCGCCCCGCCCCGTTTATAGCGGGGACGGGAATCTTTTTAGCTAAACGGGGATGGGGATGGGGGCAAATTTTGAATCCCTTTCGGGGTCGGGGCCGGGGATGGGATAAACCAGCCCCGCCCAGATTAAGTGTGAAGTTACTAATATACCCTTACATATAATAATTTATTACTAAATTAGATTTATTATATATATGAAAATAAGAAAAAATGTGCTTTTTTTAATAAAAAAAGCTTCACTCCAAAAGGCCTCATACCAATTGGAGTGACACATCTACATATAAGCACTTAATCTTTCCTCTATCCAGGCGATATAGGACTGTGCACCCGTAACTCGCCAGTGTAGTAGCATGACAGTGTCTCTTGCACCCGCCCACGGCACATCCGGTTATCACAATCCACCCCCTTGGAGGCCCGACGTCCCCGTCGGCACACTTCTGACTGGGTCAAGCTCTGATACCGCCGGAGGCGGGGTGGGGCTGGGACGGGGATAAGGTGTCGGGGGCGAGGGCGAATATGGAGATTCTGACAAAATTTTAAGCGGGAATGAAGGTAGAAATAGGGAATGAAAAATGCATCTGGAATGGGAATGGGGAATGGAATCTTCGCCCCGTTGCCATCCCTAACCACCACTCCCATCATATCATATCTTTCTAAGCAAATCTCTTCAATTCTAATTTCCCAAAAAAAAAAAAAAAAAAAAAAAATTCTCTTCAATTCTTACTTTATTATAGTTTATTTTTCATATAATATATATATATATATACATACATTCATTCAATTTGGAAATTATTCTCTAATTTCAAATCTCTTTTTAATTTAACTTCTTGGCTGGGAGCCATGTTAACTTCGACATGGAGTTGTCTACGACGACGATGCTGAGGGGTTGCAGAGGAGGAGGCGACTACGGTGAAAAGTGTTAGGAGAGATCAACGAATCAATTGTTCATCTTTGGTTTCATCATCCACTGGCGGCGTAATCATCGTCGGAGACGCCGACTTAGACCGTGAATATCCACCGTCGGTGTGATCGGGCACCAAGGATGACGCGTCGTCTTGCCACCGTATCCACATCGTCGCCGACCAACTCTCTGGTCAACACCCACCTCGCATCGTCTCCATACTTTTCTACCACAACAAATCAAAACCCATCGTCGTCGGCAGTCCTCGCGTCCTCAGTTTCTCTTTGTCGTCATTCCTTCATCCTTGTCGGAATCTACTCGCTTCCATTAACCTTTCCTCGTCGTCCTTATAATTCCATCGCGCCATCATCAGAAAATTAGATCTGATAAGTGAAGTGGCTTTGTGATGTGGCTTTGTTCGATGACAAATTAAGTAAACTCAACAGATCGGCACTGAACTTTGGCTATGAAGATTTCACTGCCAATTATGGGGTTGAATTGAATGGCCAGAATAAGCATAGTGGTGGTGGCGGTTGTGGTGAGGATGATGGTGGTGGTGGGGTTGGGGTTGGGGATGGTGGTTATGGCGCCGTTGGTGGTTGAAGGGTAGCGATGATGGTGGTTGTTAAGAGATGGCTGTGCTGCACCACTGGTTGTGGTGAGGGGCGTAGGAGAGAAGCAAAGTCCTTATAAAAGGGCAGTATAGGAAGAGAAAGGGGTTTATTTGTGTGTTTTTTTTAATTTTATGGACTGAAATGTACATTTTAAAAAAAAAAGAGACTATTTGTCCACAAAACCTATATTATAAGGAGTTTTTCTGTACTTAACCCCCCAAAAAATGACTGTTTATCTATTTGAAGAAAAAAAAAATCAAACAAACATGAAAAGCCAGGCAATTCAAAGAAAATTTGTAGATATTGTGTAAATCCAGCAAAATAGAAGATAAAAAATAAAAATGAATAAAAACTTTTCAAATGCAAGGTTATATGTTTTCACCAATGGACTATAATTTAATAGTATAACCACCTTATCTCAAACAAGAATGAGATATTGATAAATATGAAATGATAAATAGTTCTTACATAACAAGTGTGATAACCATTCTTGGACAAAAAATCAGTGTCTTACAGGTATATTATATGTAGATATAGTTATTATCACTTTATTTTTGCAAAAGGCAGTGAGGTATACTACTTCACTTGTTGAGCAAAAATTCAAAGTTCAAGTCTTGCCCAAGTGATTGGTAACATGGAGTAATAGTACTACTTTACATTAATAGTGGGGCTCAAAGATTTTGATTCCTCGTCACCTATGCTGTTAATAATTGACCTAATTATCAAAGACTGCTTTAAGTTAGTAATGCACAATGGGACCCATGCTCTGCAACAAAGTCTTGCTCTCTCTCTCTCTCTCTCTCTCACACACACACACACAGTGAATTCCACCAGCAGCAAGTAGCAGCAGCCGCACGTGCGTGGCTAATCTATGACCACGCTAAATTCACGAGCCATGACACACACATTCCTCGCCAACAAAGTCGGCTACTATGTGAAAGCTGTCACCCACAAAGCAGCATTAAAGATTTCCTCTACTTTCTCATCAACCCACATAGCCATGCCATATGATCCGCATATAAATCATTTTAATGAAAGTCCCACTCCACCAATGAACTGTGTTCAGGACCGCAAACCAATCAAAGCTAGCTTGGTACCACTTCAGATTAGGGGTGACAAAAATTGACACGATTCGTCAACATGATTCGAACACGATACGAGTTAAATGGATTTAAGTTGACCTTAAACGAGTTCGGACCATAAACGGGTTGACACAATTAACCCATTTAGAGTTCGGACCATAAACGGGTTGACACAATTAACCCATTTAATTAATCGTGTCGTGTTTGGGTTGAGGGGTTCAATCTGTGTAACCCGTTTATACACGTTTAACTATATATGTCGTAAATAAATTTATGTTTAAGTTCTAAAATTATTATATAAACTTGTGTCTTATAATTTAATCTTTTGTATATTATAAACTATTTAGTAATTTGGTTAATTAAAATTTATATATTTTTTTAGTATTTATTATTTTATTGAGTTTTATTAATAATTTAAATAATATAATTTTTTTTTTTTTTTTTTGTAAATAGGTCATTAAACGAGTTACACGTGTAACCCGTTTAATAAACAGGTCGTGTTAGTGTTGAGAATTCCTGATACGATTATTAAATGGATCGTATTCGGGTTGAACTATTTAAAATAATATTCTTAAATTGACACACAATTACGACTCGCGAACATAAATTGCCACTATTACTTCAGACTAACAAACTTGAATTTAATCTGTCCGTACAACACAACTTGGACAATAATATAACCCTAGTAGTGACAAGTTCGACTCATATTGATGTGTAAAAGCATTGATACTACATATTAAATGAATGAAATATAATTATGAATTAAAAATTAATATATAATATTCAATGTTCACGAGTTGTGACAGAGCGTTTTGCAGTGTACTATTCATCACAAGCCTGAAGAGAGCTTGCAGCTGTAAACCTGAGTCAAAAGTTTTTCCTCCTTTATTCATGATGGGCCACCACACGAAGTTAAAGCGGAAAGAAAAATAATTAAACGCCACAATTATGCACCTAACTTGTGAATTACACAAGTCCAGTCCTAAAGCAGGTCATAATTGTGCACCGAACATGTGAAATGCAACTAGATAAGCAAATTAACAGAAAAAAAAAAAAAAAAAAAAAAAAAACGTCATCATGAAATTTACATGGGATGCGAGTAAATGATGACACCATAATTAAGTGAATAAATGTTCTGTTGCAGAACAACGTACCTGCGTTGCGGAATAACGTACCTGCAATGATGAAACTGCAACTTGGTAGCTCTAGGCCTTCAAAGTGGTTGCATATATATATATATATATATATATATATATATATATATATATTACTGAGAAGGCAAAATTAACATTCAGAGAAATTGACAGCGGACTGTTACCAGCCAGACAAATAGAGTTTTTCTTGGGCTACAGCAGAAACCTCTCTCAACGAGGGATGACAAATTACGGTACAATCCATTTCCGCTATACAAGATAAGTAAATTTGAGTTGACTTTAAACGGATTGATATGATTAAATCGTTTACTTAATCATATCGGCTTAGAATTGAGAGGTTCAATCTGTATAATTCGTTTATGATCGATTTAACTTAACATGTTATAATCGTGAATATGACATATGTAAATATGTTATGTATTTAAATCCAATTATTACGAATAGTTAAGTCATTTCAACATAAACTTTACCTTATGATTTTTCTTTTTATTTTGAATTTTTAAGTTATTAAATGGATTAACCCGTTTATCCGTTTAATAAACAGATCGGGTTAGCGTTGAGAGTTCTTGACATGATTATTAAATGGATTGGGTTTGAGTTTACCTGTTTAGTGTAATACCTTTATATCAACATGACACAATTATGACCCACGAACAAAAATTGCAACCCCTACTCTCAAAGCGTAAATACTAGGTGTTCAAAAGATCGTAATAGTGAAATAATTTGAAGCTATTTTTAAGACACATGAAAGCTCATATTTTATGTAAATGAAGGTAAAGTAATTCATACCCAAATCAAGGACTTAAGCCATCGCATACAACTAAAATGAAACAATTTGATGGACAAACCACGTTTCGCCTTTATGCATTAGGTGGCATATATGGATATAGCAGCGTTCAAAGTTAGGCCTCCACCACATTCCAAGACATAAATACAAACACTTCATATCAGGTCCACTTTTGTCTGTTATTGACATATGTATATGTATAAACAAACAAACATTTTGAAGGAGTTAACGAGATTAAACAATCAACCATGTGACTTTTCTAATTTTGAGATTTGAAAGTAACATCACATCCTGAATTCCCAACCCTATGTTTCAACATGGAGCTATGCAATCTGTTACCTATTTACATGTATAAAATAATCCCTCAAACTGAAACCAATTTTTATGATATTTCTTAATTAAACAGGTGAATTGTAATTTCTCATCTCTATACTTCAATAAATATATATTTTTAAATCTGTATTTCATCTCATTATGTTGAAAATAGTGACATAGTTACACACACAACACTATACTATTTGGAAGAGAATAGAAATGGAGGAAAATACTTTTTATTTTACTTCTATTATTTGACTAGAGTACATGAATATATAGGCCTCACATATGTATGTGTAACCATTACATTTAAATGTCAATAACTCTCCTATCTCCCACTAACATAATCTTCAATATGCATAACTCCCACTAACATAATATTTGTTGGGCTCAACTCTCATGACTCCTTATTTTACATAACCTTAACTCCCACTAAGACAATTTAGTACCCACTAACATGCTAAATTAACACATGCATCATGGATACAAAAATACTTGAAAATACTAAATACTAAAATCAAGTTTATTTTCAACACCCCCCTTTAAACTTGATTTTGTAACTTGAAAAACCTTCTTATTAATCTTGGGGGCTTGATCAAAAGTTCGATAGTTGATCTTCAATTCCACCTCCTTCAATAGCTTCAATCTTCTTGGCCATTTCCATTGATGTGTAGGGCTTGTGAAACTTCTTCAAATGCTTGTTTGATGTCTTCACATAATCATATATCATCCTCTTTATACAAGTACACCATCGATCTTTTTTCTTCTTAAATTTTTTATGGATCTTCAACTTCACATATACTTCTGTTGGAAACGGGGGTATTAAAAACATAAACTTTGGATGAGATTTGAAATAGATTCTGTTAATAATTTTTTACGAATCTCTAGACAAGCGCGTTTCTCTTCGTAAGGAGATGAATGTGGTATATTTACTTTCTAAAATCCGTTTCCGGATGAATGAGAAATTAGTTCCAAAGTGTGGTGTTTTGATAAGCCTAAATGGGTATGCAAAATGTGGAAAGTGTTTGTCCCACATGGAAAAAATGTTGAAACAAATTGAAATTTAAATAAGCTGAGTTTATGATTTGGGCTTGGGCCTAATTGTAAAGTCCAGATTATTCTTTTTTGGAATTTTGGATTGGGCCTAATTTTGGGCTGGGCTTATTTAAATGGGTTTCACAAATGAGTGGGTTTTTTGGGTGGTTGGCTTTTTGAATTAAAAAAACTACTTTTTAGTTTTTCTAAAAGGTTACACCTTTTAAATTAAAAAACCATATTTTAGTTTTTCTAAAGGGTTACACCTTTTAAATTAAAAAACCACTTTTTAGTTTTTTTTTCAAAGGGTTACATCTTTTTCCGAACCATCATAACCCATGGTTGCACCCACTCGAAAAGACACCATGTGAACCATTGCAACCTATTGGAATGGATGTGTCTATTGGTGAACAGACACCATGTGAACCATTGCAACCTATTAGAATGGATGTGTCTATTGGTGAACAGACACCATGTGAACCATTGCAACCTATTAGAATAGATGTGTCTAGTGGTGAACAGACACCATGTGAACCATTGCAACCTATTGCAATAGTTGTGTCCAATAATGAAGAGATACACCCAATCCGAAAAGGTATATCTGTTTCTATAAATACCCCCCTTTGGATCATTTGCAATTAATTTATTTTCATTTTCTTCTATCTCCCTCTCTAGACTGGAACCCAACCCAAGTGGGTTCAAACCATAGGTTAAGTGGTTCGAGCCACTTCGACCCTAATCTAATTTTATCGAGCCATATTAAGATTGGTCCGAACCATTTGGTTCGGATTACACCCAATTCAGCATTTATATAGTATATAGATGCAATTTTGAGTCAGAGAGAGTATTACACGGAGGAGGTTCGCCGTATCCACGAGTTTGTAGTGCTGCTACTGGTGGATGTAGATCGTTGTATCCTGGGAGATAGACGCCACTGAGTCCGTTAGCACCATAGCGGGGCGAATCTGTCTTAAGGACATAGTATCCAATACTAGCCTCGGTCCAGGTTCATTCCTTGCATATTATTATTATTTTATTGCTTTATTTTGCATATTTAATTAAATATAGAGTTGCATATTTAATTAATGATTTATTAGCATATTGTTAATTATCTCATGACATATTAGTATAAGGGTTGTTATATCTTAAAAGTCACATTAAGCATATATTTTTCCAACAACTTCTTCTTTAGAGTCAAAAAATAATTCCATATTCACCCAACCTGTATCAATTACAAAATTCTCCAAACTATTTTTTAAAAAATAATATGAGAATTTCTTATCATCCTGGGCTTCAATCTCATACTTCTTTGGAACAACTTTCTTTAAGAGAAGTTCATCATTCTGCACAAAATAAGCATTATTTGATGAATATGAAGAAATAATAATTTCATCAAACAAGTCAAATATAACTTCTTTCAAGGTAGAATTTGTAACCATACCTGAAGATGTTAATTCACCAACTTGAACTTTTGCCTCTTCTTTATCACTTCCTTCTTCTAAATCTTCTATTTTCACTTCATCCTCCTTCACTTTTTCAATCTCTTCTTTAACACCTTTTCTTACCTCTTCCTTATTCACCATTTCAAATTCTCCTTCAACTTTTGAATCTCCAAAATCTTCAAGACTTTCATAATCATCTTTCGTAAACTCATCATTCTCAAAGCATTGTACCCAATACTCCATGGGTAGTGATTCACCTCTATGATTGGAAACGATGGTCTCGAACATCTTTCAAATACAACTTGGAGTTTTGGACTCTCTAAAATACTCCCAAATTTCTTGATTTATTGCCTTTTGCAACACTACCAATGCCTTATCTTCTTTCTTTTCATGAAGCTTGTTGGACATGCCATTCTTTGGCTTTTCTCCAACAACATCCCACAAATCGCATGCTTTGAGGTATGAAGTCATGATGATTCTCATTCTCTTGTAATTAGAGAACATCATCTTTTCACTAAGAAAATACATTTTCTCCCCTTCATCATCATCAAGGAGAAACATGTTTTTCTTAAATGTTGAACCTTCTAGGACCAACTTCGTCTGGCCTTCAGGATCGTCTAGGTTCTGAACATGAAATCTGCCTTTGAACATGAAATCTGGCTCTGATACCACTTTGTTGGAAATAGTGGCCTAGTTACACACACAACACTATACTATTTGGAAGAAAATAGAAATGGAGGAAAATATTTTTTATTTCACTTCTATTATTTGACTAGAGTACATGAATATATAGGCCTCACATATGTATGTGTAACCATTACATTTGTCCATAACTCTCCTATCTCCCACTAACATAATCTTCAATATACATAACTCCCACTAACATAATATTTGTTAGGCTTAACTCTCATGACTCTTTATTTTACATAACCTTAACTCCCACTAAGATAATTTACTACTCACTAACATACTAAATTAACACATGCATCATGGATACAAAAATATTTAAAAATACTAAATACTAAAATCAAGTTTATTTTCAACAGACTAAGCATATATATTCAATTTGCTAAAAAATGCAAAACTGTCTTTCCTGACCAAAACAAAAAAAGCTGTCTTTGCTCGTAACATCAATATCTCAGTTGTCCATATTCACAGTCATGGCCACACCAAAAAAAAAAAAAAAAAAAAAAATTTAAATAATGAATACATAATAAAATCACGTAAAAACTTCCATTTTTTTTTCCAAATTAATAAGAAAATGACTGGATTCTTTTTTCATAGGCAAAATGAATGGATTTCAAGAAATAATTAATAAAGAGAAAAGGAGTTGAGTTAACCACAATGACTGCTTCGACACAAGTCCTCAAACCATAAGCAGCAGCTGAATGAAAAAGGAACAACAAATATACTCAAAATCAAGTATATAGGGAAAAAATTTGGAAGACAATAAACCCTAATAATTTCTATACATAAATAAGTAATACATACATACATATATATATATATATATATATATATATATATGTATGTATAACTTTGATTGTGATTGTCGTCGTCCGTTTCTGAATGCCTGCGGGCTGCAATTGAGAGAGTGAGAGTTTGTAAAGTGGGCGGGCCTAGCAGATTCTAGTATCCCTTAGAAAGGGTTTGTGAAAATGTTATGGGCTTGGATTGTTTCATCCAATCTGCTTTTTTTAGGGCTGTTGATTACATTAGTGGCTCAATAGCCATTCATACATTGGGAATTACTACTCTAATCTTGGGCCCATTGGCCCAGTCAATACATTGGTCTCAATTCCTAAACATATGGTAGTCAAGTCTAGACCAAGCCTATAGGGTTATCATTATTACCGAAAGGTCAGATATTCAATATTATCATATGCTTACTTTTCAAGAGAGATCAGATGTTTAAGCTTTAGTAAAACTAAAGTGCATGAGTGAATTATTTTTACTTTAAAATATATATATATATATATATATATATATATATATATGTATTTTTTTATTTTTTTATTTTTTGTCACCATACATATACCAAACTTGATATAAACCTAAATTTTGACGACATCATTGTACAAAATGTTATCCCTAATTAATTATTAATTATTTCATGTTGGTTAAGACTTGAGATCTCTCAATAAATAGTTCACAAACCCTTGTAAAGTTAGCGGTTTTTTTTTTCTTTTTTATTTTTTAATTCATGGAAAGTCGTACCAGAAAGACATTGGACACCATTAAAGTATCAAAGGAGCAGAGTTTGAGGTACATAATGCAACTCGAAGGCACATTGACAAATATTGAGAAGGGTAGTTGTGATGTTAGGTCCATGCCTAACTTCAATCACAATTTCCATGGGTTTAGTTTGAAAATTCAGCAACACGCCCCCTAATTGACTTGCTTTTAAGTGACTCAAGTAATATTTTTTACCATATGAATTGTTGTTGTTTACTTTAGAATTACATATTAATTAATATTCGTACCATTTTTAAGTGTCCTCAAAATCTTAAAATTGTAAATCAACTACTCACTTGTCTTGTTTGAGTGGTCTTTCTTGCACCATATAATAACACCCCAAAAAGTGATATTGGTTTATTCGGAAATAAACGAATTAATTATTGCCGGCAACAGTCGGCAATTTTTAAAACAAAAATGAAAATGACTTTTATCAAATTCTTAAGCCAATTGCCCAATCATAGCTACCAACCTTTTTTGTGCACATTCTATTTAACCAATTTTATAAGGAGTATTAAAATAAAAAATAAAAAATAAAGGATTATTTTAGTTTTACCTAACCATACACTCTATAATCATAGAATTGGAAAATGTTTAAAGATAAATTCTATAATTTCCTGAAAAAGAAAACAGAATGTAACTATGAGGATCATTACTCGGCAAAAAAACAAAAAACTATGAGGATCATTTTTTATTTTACTATAAATTACCTAAAATATATATATAACTTTTGTTATCTGATAGTAATTAGAAATCATATTTATCTCTTGAGAGGACGAGCGAGTGAGCGACAGAGAGGGAGGGTCAATTTTGCTCTCTTTCAGTAGTTTAATACTGAATGCCGAGAATGTGCTTTGCTTGTCATATACTGTAAATTAACTTCTACTTCCAGAGACCCGTCTTTTGTTCTACCCTCTCTCCGTTTCTCTCTGTAAAGCGTCTGATCTTTATCAAAGAATAACCAATTCGAAGTTCTAATTGCGAGCTATCACTTCTCCAAGGCAAGTTTCTATTATCTGTGTTGATCTCTTTCATGTTTTTTTTCGGATATGCAAATTTTGATATTATATGCGTATACTGTATATATATATATAGATACACCATTCTTTTCTTATATGAATACACATAGATTCTGGAATTCTGGTTTTTTTTTTTTTTTTTTTTTTTTTGTTCTCCGTGCTTACAAGTTGCTGGACTTCGATGGGTCTATTAAAAATGATTGTTACTGGGTGTGTCTCGAACGTTAATTTTGGGACGCTGTCTAGGTTATAGAATTTTAGAATTTTAGACATATATGTGTACAAGTTTTGGGATGCTGTCTAGGTTATTGAATTGAATTTAAGACATATAATATGTATGGAAGTGGAGGAATTTCGGAGGCTATATTAAGGACATAATTATAGTAAAGCCATAATTCCCTACTGTTCTTAAGATTGATGTATATTCCTAGATTGGGATAGCCACAAAATTGACCCTTTTTATATTTTTTATAAATCATTTTAGTTGGATTGATTAGGAGCATTTTGTATGTCAATGCACTGGTCTAGGTATCAAAAACATTCATGTTCCGGTTTTTCAATTCAAGAGCTTGTAAGAAGCTTTGAATTGAGAAAAAAAAAGTGCTAATTCAGTACACCCCTTTGGTGTAAAACTGCAAAGGCTCCTGGTCAGGTTCTCTTTGCTCCTTGCAATTTGTGACTATGCATGCCTAATGGGAGTGGGACGTCGTTTTACAGTCAATGATAATTGTTTACAATGATTTATTGATGTGTATGCCATAGAAAATAATGCAATCTTTGACTTAAATATTTCGACATTGATCCTTGTAAAATAAGTAGAGAAACAGTTGACCCTTAACTGTTCCAACCACAAATGAGTTTTAAGATTCAAAGTCTTTTTATTTACATTTGTTTTTTTCAACAACCTAGCAGAGCATGAGTAAAATTGAGCAAAAAAGTGGATTGTTGGACAGTTATTGGGAAAGTCGTTAATTTGAAGGTTTTTATTATTTATTTTTTTATTTTATGAAGCAGGGATTTTGGTGGGTGACAACCGAATTGAGGACCTCAAATCTATTCCATACATCAGCTCCAGTACGCATGGATCAGAGTAATTGTTTTAATTTTTGTTTTACTTCATTTTACCCTAATGGTTTCATTTCTAGAGGAGAAACAATAATTTGCTATAATTTATTATATTTTCTATTTCTTTCTCTTCTCCTTTCTCATGATGTTTGTTCTGTTTAGATCTTGAATGTGGTCCTATAAACCCGCATGAAACCTTAAATGATACAAAAATAATTAGCAATAACAAAGAGGAACCACAAAACATAAAAAATAGTAGGTTTGTTAATTCTCAAAATTCTTACCCCACCTAGATAAAAACTGCTATCTAGTTTGCTGATTTTGAAGATAGATAAAATAGCCATCCACTAGCAAAATTATGCAGAAAAGCATTGACTAGGTGGTTCATGTTGTTCCAAGCTATATTGAGAAAAATTTGAAGTATCCTTCGATTTCTTCACTAAACTACTCTTTGTCTGAGTACTTTGTGGACAACTTTAATATCATAATACAAATAATACCATTTCTCACTCAACCAACCAATAAGAGAGACTGACGACTCTAAGAAATGCATTACTATTATACATTCCCTTACACTTTTTTAGCATTTTGGTTTCCACCTTGTTATCATCAAGTAAACGTCTTTACTATCTACTCTCTGATTTCAATCTGGGCTTCTGTTTTGTTTTTCCCCACTAAATGCATTTCTTACCCGCCAATGTTATGATATGTCTTAAAATCGTACTCTGATCGGTTTTCTATTTTGGAGTTATATTTTGTTAAGTTCTTGTTCGGAAACTCATAAGATATAAGGAGTTGCTATTCTTGTCTAACAAGGAAACCTAGGTAGGTCATTTTGGTTAAGACTCAAGTTGGTGGTGAGTAGTGAGAATCTTTCAAGTTGGTGGGAGGGTTGGGATTAAGGTTTGAGTGATTGAGTGCTTTTATAAACACATTTTGATTTACTTTTTGTTGATTTTATGATGCAGTAGCGGGTAGGGGTGATTTGAAAACAGAATTCAAGTAAATAAGAGAGAGGTTAAGATCGAGATTGAGAGAGAAATAGAATATAAGACTAATAGGGGAAGAAATCAGAATGAGAGAGAAGAGAAGAATCACAGAGGGAGAAAGAGGGAGAAGAAATACAAAAATTTCTAAATAATAATCAATAATCAATCATCAAAGCTAACTTTCACAATGTTTGAACCAACATATTAATAGACATCAAAGAAAAACCCTAATCAACCTATTACCATAAATAAAATCCTAAATTGCTGAAATATCCCATAATAATAATAAATAAACAAAAATCTCTAATTCTATCTTTCTTTCCCCTCCAATAGTAGGTGTGGGCTATGTGGTCTTCAAGGCCTCAGGCTAGGCCTGGTTCTCCATCATTCCCTCCCGGTTGAGAAGAACTCTCCTCCGGAGAGTAAATGCAAATGTATATCTTCAAAAAGTAAAAGTCAACATAATAAAGTTGTGTCACTACAATCCATGTAAAATCTGAAGCTGGAAGGTAATTGTGGACATTCCAAATACGATCAATCCAATCAATATACTGCAATTGAGAAGACGGAAGTGCCAATGCTGATGCTGAGAAAGATGGAATGCTGCCAGTAGCAACACATGCCAACAAAATAGGAGGCTCAAAGGTGCCTCGATTAAGTAACAGATACTTTACATCAAAAATTGAACTAATACTCATATCCAAAGACCAGTCAAAGAAATATGCATTAGGTCCTGATTTTTGAATGATATGGAGAAGTCTATCAATTTTGGCTTGTTTCATCTGGAAGGAGTTTTTATGATAAGATTGAGGTAGGCACAAATTATAGCATAATCTCTTTCATTAAATTCATGATTCCTATTATGAGCATATGCAGCAAGTTTATAATTCTTTTTACTTATTACAATTTCTTGGCGCATAGCGGCATAAAAATCATGAACAAGCTGCACGAAGGAATCAACAAATTCAAGTGAATACATACATGGAGGTGGATGATAATAATCAATGGATTGGCTTGGTAAAGCACTATAAATAACCTCAAACGAACATCTACCAGTACTTTCATTAGTCAAACTAGTACAAACATACTCCATGATGGGTAAAAACAAGCTCCAAGTGTCTAGTTGCATGCTAACAATAAAACTAACCAACTTTCTTAGACCTTGGTTCACAACCTCAATTTTCCTATCGGTCATCGGACAAGATGCAAAAGTAAACTTCAAATTTGCTCCTAAGAATGTCCAAAGTGTCTTCCAGAAATTACTAGGGTACTTGATATCTTTATTGGACACAATGGAATTAGATGACTCATGATATTTTAAAATTCCTTCAAAATGATCTTGAGTGAATTCTTTTTGTGCAAACTTATCATTCTTTTTTCTTTTTTGAACTGCTGATTCTCTGGAACTGTTGAACTGGTTCAGTTCTGAACTGATTTCAGAACTAGAATAACTCTGTGCTCGTAACCAAAAAGGTCAAATATTGCCACTAATATATATAATAATCCGCTGCTTTCCCAAATCGCGTAACAGAAGTGTGAGGTTGGAACGAGAGCAGCGATGTGATGAAGAAGAGACAGTGGCTGACCGGCGACAATGGCAAGATTCCGGCAACAACCTAACAAACTCCAGTGAAAGTGATGATGGCGAGGACTGTGGCTGAGATTACAGCAAGATGCTGTTTTGTTTACTGATTGGTGAGGCAAGCAATGGAAGTTGCAGGTTCCCAGTATTTGCAGCGGCGAAAGGGAGGGTCTGAGGATGCCGTTGACTATTGTGGTATGGGGGTTTGTGATGGTTTTCGCAGGATCTTCAAGGGAGACTGTTGGCTTGGCTATGGTGAGATGGGTTTGGTTGTTTGGGTGGTGAGTTTTGTTCGTTAATATAGTATTGGCTGGGTTGCGTCACTAGCGTGGTCTTGATCTTGATCTAATGGTGGAGGATTTTGAGGTTGGAGTATGGACTGTTGCAGCGGAAGAGGACGATGACAACTAAGGTTTGTGTGGTTTTGGTGATGGTGAGGCAGCGGTGGTTTGGTTCTGGATTTTTTTTTTTTTTTTTTAACCTTGATTTTTCGATTGGACTTGATGGACTTGGATCTTTTGCTCTAATGCCAATTGATGCAGCAGCGGGTAGGGGCGATTCGAAAACAGAATTCAAGTAAATAAGAAAGAGGTTAAGATAGAGATTGAGAGAGAAATAGAATAAGAATAATGGGGGAAGAAATCAGAATGAGAGAGAAGAGAAGAATCACAGAGGGAGAAATCAGAATCGAGGGAGAAGAAACACAATCATTTCTGAATATTAATCAATAATCAATCATCAAAGCTAACTTTCACATTGTCTGAACCAACATATAAATAGACATCGAAGAAATACCCTAATCAACCTATTACCATATATAAAACCCCAAATTGCTGAAAGATCCCATAATAATGATAAATAAACAAAAATCCCTAATTCTATCTTTCTTTCCCACGTCTCCAATAGTAGGTGTGGACCATGTGGTCTTCAAGCTCTCGGGCCAGGCCCGGTTCTCCATCATTTTAGTTTCCTCTCCTCTGGCAATGTAGGTAACTTTTGTCAAACCAGGTAAATATGTGTGTTCTTTTACTTGTTTGTGTGATTCCTTTTGGGTATTTACTATGATTTCAAGTCCTTGGTTGTGTGTGGTGCTCAATGTTTACAGACTACAGGTAGTTTGACAATGACCAAAAACACTTAAATGTCTAGGAAATGCAATGAGTTTTTCTGCCAAGACAGATTTTGCACTGCATCTATCTTTTCAACTGAATCATTTATGTGTGCCACATCATGTCAATGTGAGATATATTATTGTTCTGCCATTAAAGAACGATTCATCTTCAATTTTACTGTAATTGCAGTACACATTGTTAGGATTCAACAGAAATGCCAATAAGCACGGTGATAGGTAGATGATATGGAGTCAGTTCTTGTTGTTTGCAAAATGATTAGCATATGCCTATATATCACTGAGATTTTTGTATGCAAAACATAGGAGTATACAGTAAAATTGGGCTCCTCCTCGGGAGTTGCATTCCCATAAAATCTCTACCATTGGATCTGTTTATGACATGAGTTGTGCATGCAGAATTATGGGAAAGTAAAAGAATAAGGAAAAAAAATAAAACTCTAGAAATAGCCACAGCCTCCTAATGACTATAATTTGGGACTTCTTTGTGCCACAGATGCTAATATTGAGGAGGGAAAGGGTTTGAGAAATGCCCTTGAATTGGTGAAATCAGCTTCCGATAAGCATCTTGATCTCTTGAGGCCATCCGCTCGATATTTTTCAATGTTTAAAGGTAGTAATCCTGTTTGGTGCAATAAAGGCCCGATAAGTAGTTTTTAATACTGCTCTTGCAAATGTCTATTTACCTCCGCATATTCACAATTGATCTACAGATGGTGTCTATTTGATTACTTGTCTCTCTCTCTCTCTCTCACACACACACACACATAGGTATTTTGTTTGTGGGTCAATGAGAAAAGTGGACGCATTCTGATTAAATTTGCTGTACCACCACACGGGTGGTCCAGGTTAAAGGGTCTCTTGGGGTGAGTTGTAAACTTCGACGTCCTTGGTTCGACTCTCGTAGGGTGCAAAAAGACCCGAGTTTAAAGGGTATATGTGGTTTGTAGGTAATTGCATAAATCTGGGATTTACTTTTTAGCCTCGTGTATCGAAGGTCACTAGATTGAAAGGGTTCTTCATTACTAAAAAAATCGCATGTGAGTACTTACCTGATCAATAAAAAATAAAAAATTGACCTGTGGAATATGGTATGATTGATATAAGAATATGTATGCATATATTATAAAACTAGTTTTAACACTCCACCCTATTGAATTATCTTTCATTTGTTTTGATTTTGTAAAAAAAAAATTGCTTGTGTCATTTTCGTTTGCATTTTTACTCCCAGCCGAAACAGACGTCCCTTTTCCTACTATCTGAAATAAAGTTGTTCTTGCAAGTAGTAACTTGCTTGCAATCCTCATCTTCCCTTACGAGACATTTAATGGATTGTGGTGGTGATTGCCCCTTAGTTTGATTTCAAAAACACTTAATTCCATCTTATGTTGATAAAGCAAAACATTATAGATGCTGCTCTTGCATTTAGTACCTGGACAAGAGAGTAATATTCTACTGATGTTAGGGCAAGCAACAGACACTGCAGACCGTGAAAAAGGCAAGTATACTCTCATCAGAGATCCAGAGGACTTCCAAGTGGGGATCTATGACAAACCCCTGCCATGTTTTGGCTGTGGAATAGGATGGTTTTCGTGAGTATTCTGCATTGCTTCCTCCTCCCTCCCTCTCCCTCTTCCTCCCCCCCCCCCCCCCATCTTATGGTTGTATCTGTTGTTTCAGTTTTCTGTTAGGATTTGTGTTCCCACTGATGTGGTACTATGCCACAATTCTATATTTTGGCAACTATTACCACAAGGATCCTAGGGAACGAGCAGGCCTTGCGGCTTCTGCAATTTGTGTAAGTAGTCTCTCTCAACATTTTCCAATTGAATAATTTTTGGATTTGGATCATTTTATATTTCTTTTCCTTTTGACCCTCTATTTGTTTAAAGGGATAATTTCAGTGACCACCCCTGAAGTTTGGACAAATCTCACATAGAAATATCTTTCGAAAATAAGTATCACTTAGACCCCAAATCACTTTTTCATCACTTATATTGTTAAAAAGCTGTAAAATTGTCATTTTACACTCATTTTTTAAATCCATTTTAATCCAAAATATCAACAAATTTAAAAGACAATATTATCCTCATTAATAAGCTTTGTCAATTTCTCTCTCTTAACCATTCGTCTGAATCCGTCTCATTATTTTGTTATTGGGTATTTGAAGGTATCAAGTTATGGCCTTGAATTACTCTCTATATGGACCCAATTGCTTTCTTAACTGGTGTAATTTTTATTTTATGTTGCACTTGCTAGACTATGGCAATCATTACTTGCTTCGTGGGAGAGTAACCAATTTTTATTTTTACCTTCGTCTTCCTTGATACTGATATATAAACACACACATCTATTCTGTTATATTCTATTTTTTATTTCTAAATTATATTGGAGGTCTGTGTTCTTTTTTGGTCTAGGTGTGAAATAAACTGTTCTTGACACGTGTATGTGCGACTGCGTGTGTATATGTGTGTGTGACTGGTGGTGGTGATGGTGAGCGTGGTGGTTGAGTGGTTTTTCAGAAAGAAGAAATTGGCATAGAAATTTGTTTTGTTGCTGTTGAAATTTTCACTAAAGTAATGGGTATTTTGGTCACTTAACATAAGTCTTATGGGTAGTTAAGTCATTTTACACATGAAACAATATTTTATAAGCCAACAAAAAGTGACAATGTCATTTTACACGCAAAAAGTGCTCTGACACCATTGAAAAGTGACGTTTGGGGTGTAAATGAAAAACAAACCAAACATTTGTAATGTGGGCGATAGTTATTTTCGAAAGGTATTTCCATGTGAGATTTGTCCAAAACTCAGGGGTGGTCACTAAAATTAACCCTTGTTTAAATTACTGTTTCAACTTTTTCTTTTACAATAAGTCATTTTTTGCAAGCATTCATTTAACACAATGTGGTTGCTGTTGCAGGCAATGGTGTGTTCTGTTGTGTTGTTGATCATAATTTTGGTTCTTCTATTCTAGCTCCGATCAGCCAATTCGGAGGACTTCTTTGGACTTTACAAACATCCAAAAAGAGATGTTGGATGGGAAGTACCATGTATTTGTGTAGATATGAAATTTAACAGCAAAATCGAAGAAAAAAATAGTTCTCCCTATGGTCTGCCAATCCAAGATAAGAGTCTATCTGTGAGGAAAAACCAAACTATCCCAACGTATGGAGGGATGAGAATTGCAGGGTTATTTTGTTTGACACCATAATTGTATACAAGGATTTTTTTTTTGATAACCTTAATATAAGCAGAGAATTTGAGGCTTCAAGCTGTGTGCAGTGAACCTTGTTAGATTACAAAGAAAATAGATGTCTTCTTACCATTCAACAAATACATGCCTGCGGTGGAACTTGGAATGCATGTCTGTAGTTAACCAAATGGTGATTTATTAATGCTTTACTTTTTAATCTAATGAACAGGTTTTAGTGCCTCCATCGACTAGGTGAAGTTTAAAGGAAAGTACTGATCATATATGTATATACAGAAATGATATTTTACTCACAGGTGAACAATAAATTTATTTACACCAAGTATTGTGACTTTTGGATATAATTCTTAGCAATAAATTTATCTACACCAAGTATTGTGACTTTTAGATATGATTCTTGTGTTATTTGGTAATTACATTTTTTTTTACCACTTAAATCACATCCAATGGTCACCACAAGGATAAAATTTCTCGACCATTGGTGGGCAAGAGGTCATTTGGTCAATCAAAAAGTTGAGGCTTATTAGGCCTCCCGGGAGGCTCGTGATATTAGTTTGCCATTTGTAGAGGACAGGAGAGCCCCAGATCAGGTTAGGCTGCGCTGGTGGGCTGGGTAAGAATCTTCTATCCTTGCCTCAGCCCATTTGCTAGCTCGACAATGCTGCTCGAGTTGGCTTGACCAAGGGCCTAAACTGCTGAGGAGCAGCATCTGGTTGTTGTTGCACCTGGTTTCTCCAAATGCAAGTGCTTTTAAAGTTCACAGTTTACACAAAAATATTCAAGTATCATCCCAATGTTAAGTGGCACTTAATTTTTTTAGTAACATTCAAAATGCGTACTTAATAACACAAACCAATTCAGAATTAAGTGTAGAATTGGATTATCAACCAACAATGAATAAGATGTCAATAAGACTAGAAACTATATATCCTTTAAAAAAAACTTTCCCGTCACAAAAATCCATCAACAGTACACGGATGGGCTCAACGGTGCTTCTGAAAAATTCTTCTAGAAGTAGAAAGTAGGGGAGACCCGAAATCATTTCTAATGCTTCATTTGGTTATATTTTAATTTTTATCGAATGTGAGATAAACTAACGCTTGCAATAGAGAACTACTCCGATGGATTGCAGTTCTTCAACAGACATAATACCCATATTCAACTTTTGGCCACCAGATGAACATACTTGCCATTGACACTGAATCTGGAACTAGAATTAACCTGAGAAGAAAATCGTGACAATATCATAAAATCCTCATTCTTTATCACAAGGAGGGAAGGAAAAAAATAAATAAAATAGAAAGAGACCAATGGATGGGCTTACCTTGTGCTCAAGCACATTAATGAGTTGGGATTCATCTTCTGTGATGTCAGAATCTCGGAGAGCCTTAAGAACAAGTTTTTTCAGTTTCTTCATTTTCAGAACTCCTTTTGGATTCTGTTCCACGTGCAGCAAAACAAGATATAGAATATAATAATAAAAAAGATAAAAAGCGATAAAACATGTGGAAACAAATTATATTTGTAAGCACTATTTTTTAGTAATTGGAGTGGCAAAGTGAGTCAACTTATTACCAAGCATTATTTTGAATGGTATCTTCTCCACCTCTCAAAGAGGAGGTTGAGGGTTCAAATCCCGATTGGGACAAAGTGGGTGTGTGAATGTGTCTTACCTATTAACAAAAGAAGAAGAATAAGAAGTGAATGGACTTTTTGCACAATCAAAAGTAATTTTATCAAATATGGATTTAGATAAGCACCAATCCTTCATAGGAGCAAAAATAAGCATGACTTGATTGAGAATACATACAGCTTTCAGGACTGAAGTGATCAACTTCTTCCACTTTATTTTGTTTTTGGTGTCTTCCAGGGTAGAGCCAGATTCCAATCTCTCATCCTCATCAGGCACACTTTGCTTTGCTTTCTTCAGCTGGTACTTTGTTTTCGCAGCCTCTGCTCTTTCACCTTGAATTACTTCCCCATTTCCTAATTCACCTGAAGACCCTTCCACCTTCATCTTAGGTGCTCCAGTTTCAGATGCATTGTGTTTTCTCTTTTTAGTTAATGGCAGACTCCCATTTTCTGCTTCTGAAATGTTACTTGCTAGCGCAGCTCTAGGCTGATCCTGTTTCTCTGGTTCCACCACATCTTTATTGCCAGGTAGCTCATCCTTTGGAGTTCTTTCAGTTGAAACTTTAGAACTGGGAGTGGATTCTACTGTCTGTTTAGGTGGTTGCCTAGCTGCATGAAAAGCTCGAGCTTTTGCCCTGTGCTTCTTTCCTTCGGCATGGAGAAGCAGGGTCTGTTGACTAGTAGCTTGAGTATTGCAGAGACTGGAAATACATAAATTTAGCAACAACTCAGTTTCCAGGCACAACAATGGAAGAATGAAATGGCCAAAAACAATTCAAAGCAAGGTAAAACCC
The DNA here is from genome assembly GCF_030987335.1 of Cornus florida. Lineage (NCBI taxonomy): Eukaryota > Viridiplantae > Streptophyta > Magnoliopsida > Cornales > Cornaceae > Cornus > Cornus florida. The sequence goes on along the minus strand of NW_026775580.1, from coordinate 110,683,523 downwards.
ACTATACTGTTTTTAGTTAGCCTTGTGCCTCTTTCATGCAGCACAGAGAAGCAGGTTTGGATAAAAGCAGGCATTGGATTACAGAAGTGGCAAATTAACTCAGTTTCTGATAATGATTTGGAAAAATATGCGACTGCAAAACACTAGAGAATAAATCAAATGGTGCAGTGTATCATTCAAATCAGGAAGGCAGGGATCAATTTCAAGAGCCAACAAGAACTGTTCACCTCTCCTAAGGCAGCCAGCTTCACAATTCTACATCAGACAACATCATGGCCACTAATCTTTGCGCAACAACCCTGAGATCAGTTTGAGAGTTGCTGCAAGAACAATATATATATATGTGTGTGTGTGTGTGTGTTCACCTTGGCCAATCCTTAATATATATATATATATATTAAACTAACTGGAGTACTGGACAAGTGGAAACCCAAGTGCATTGATTTCAAATTTCATTGACAAGAAGCTGACAGGAATTGGTACGCTCACAAACGTCCATACATGCATAAATTTATTCATTATTGTTCATTAAATACCTCCATGTTCAGTCTGAAGAGACTTATATGCTTTGAGATGAAAATCTAATTCCGTACCCTCTCACAAGAAACAATGCATACCTTTATGGACTTCTCCTAAACCCAACTGAGTTAGATTTGATATAGACACTGCTTTAAGAGCAACCTGGGATATTGAAGTTGGATGTCTAGTCCGAGGGGATTGTGACGAGTAGCTGGTTGGCTTCTTTGCAATCTGATCGGTGACAAAGTGATAGAAATGAATTTTGGGCCCATTTCCAAGATCTTAGCAATAATGGGGAATGGGATTTTAGGGATGTAGATGTTAACAAATCTTGGAATCTAGCATTTTTCTGTTCCTAACTAACGGTTCTGCTAATGACTGTCAACAGCTACAGAGAATGAATTAGAATTGTAAACCACAAATATTTATCGCCGAGGGAATTACTGTGGATTTTAGGGATATAGACATTAACAAATCTTGGAATCTAGCATTTTTCTGTTCCTAAATAATGGTTCTGCTAATGACTGGCAACAGCTACAGAGAATGAATTAGAATTGTAAACCACAAATATTTATCGCCGAGGGAATTAGTGTGGATTTTAGGGATGTAGGCGTTAACAAATCTTGGAATCTAGCATTTTTCTGTTCCTAAATAACGGTTCTGCTAATGACTGTCAACAGCTACAGAGAATGAATTAGAATTGTAAACCACAAATATTTATCGCCAAGGGAATTACTGTGGAAGCTGTTCGCCTCTTGTGGTCTATCTCGTTATTATTATCCGTCAATCATGCCACCCCTCAAGTGTTGAATCAGGTTTGTCAGCAAATGCTTCTGAGGTGGCTTCCTCTGTATCAGGGTGTAGAACCCTTTTAAGCAAAGGGAAAAAAAGAAGAAAGAACCATATCCCAACTGCCACCTATCTTTTCTAGATTCAGCATAAAAACTTTCATGCTACGTTCGGTTGCATGGAATTGGAATAGGAGAAAATTTATTTTAAACTTTGAACTAAATTTTCTCCAATTCCAATTCCATGCAATCGAACACAGCATCAGCATTACTTTTCTAAAGAAAGTATATAAAAGAACAGTAGTAGAAGAAAAATAAACATTTTGCTCACCTACAAAACCATGGGGGGCGTTCTGACAACCCAACATTTATATCAATATTAGGTTTTTGCTTCAAATCATTTTTTCCCTTAGAAGTCGCAGCATTTGCAGTTTTTACTTGGCCCTTTGGACCATATTTTTCCTGAAAATTAGAAGAAACAAGTTACTTTTTCCAGCAAAATAATTAGACTTTCTTAAGTATTTTCCTTTCCTTTCCTTTCTCCAAGCATTTCCGTGTGAATTGAGGCTAAAATTTGTATCCAATTAGAAGGGTTACTCACCATCAACATATTGTATTATGTCATCGGAGAATACAACAATTGCATATACACACAATATTATATATATATACATACACACACACACACAAAAGCACACACGATAATGAGGAAGAAGTGAAATTATACACGGAGTACATCTATAGATGGATAGACAGACAAAAGCACCCAATTCATTATAACCAACACAAGAAAAGGAAGGTAAAACACGCACCGCTTCAGTAATGCACTGAGTGTGGCCTTGAACACTCTGCTGCCCAAATGTTTGTCCGCAATCAATGCATGATAACTAAGGAAATTACAGAATAAACAATATATTCAAAACTCCAATCATCCACGAATTCCCCGTATTATATAAGTTTATAAAAGAATAATGCTAAAAGGTAAGTGTTTAAGAGCCAAATCAAGACCTTGTTCGCAGAGCAAATTCTAAAGTGATTCGGCAACTTGGGCTTCTTCAGGTTCTCTCCGCAGTCCTCGCACTGAAACCAAACCATCCTTTCTACCTGCTGATATGTGTGTGTGTGTGTGTGTGTGTGTGTGTGGAGAGAGATTTGAGTGTTTGTGACGAGCTTTCTGCAGCTACTTGAGGAACGAAATTGGCGTTTCAGCTGTTTAGGGTTTATCTTGAAGTGAGATGATCTAACATGTTCACTAGAGAAATATCACCGTTCTGGCCCTTTTAGATTGTTCTAAGATTGATAAACCGGGCCGGTGGGCCGCGCATTCAATTACTTTAGGATCCAGCTAAAGGCCCAGATCCATATCCAGTGCTTTTCAGACAAGGCAAATCTCCATATCTTTAGGACTTAAAAAAGTCTCTAAATAAATTCTTGTAATATTATTAAATTCATGTAGTATCATGGATTATAAATTTATAATCCATGATACAAACTTATAACAGAGGTTGGTGATTTTGATTTTCGACTAAAAAGTTAAATTGTTCGGTCATATATTATTTTTTTTTTTTTCCATTTCAGATCCGATGCTATATAAGATCGTTGTAATTATAATCCATCTAAGATTATAAATTTTTATTTCTTTTTGGGCTCAATTTATTTTTATTAAAAACTCATGAAAGTGTTTGGTGTGATACGGATTTAAAAACGATTTTAACACTAATACCAGGTATAATGGGTTGGTCACTTTATCTTTTGACTCAAAAGCTATATTATTGATTTTAACACTAATACCAGGTATAATGGGTTGGTCACTTTATCTTTTGACTCAAAAGCTATATTATTGAGTCATAAATATTAATATTTTTACATTCAAAACAGTATAAAATTCTTCTAACAATAATCAACCTAAGTGAAATTTTTAGACCATCTAATAACTTTTCATCCATCTAAACTGAAGAAAATCATGTGGGTTGCTTCCATGCCATATTGGGGTGACACATTTTTTTCCTTATTTTAAAAAAAAAGATATTTCATGTTGTTAAAATGTTTGGAAGGAATCAAAGATCTCACTCTCCAATTGTTAATTTTGTTTAAAACTTAAAAAGTTAAATTGTTCAGCAAAAAAACGTGAATGAAAAAATAAAATAATTTTTTCATACAAGTGCAAACCCTTTGTCTATATATATAGTTATATACACTACTTCTAGGAAAATTGCTCCCCCCGCCCCTTTTTTTTCATATTTGTTATAATTTGGGGTCCTTAATTTCATATTTAACATAGATATTTTTTACTTAAAAAAAAGAACATAGATACTTTTAACACAAAGGACACCATTGCAAAAAGAGAAAGTCACGAAACTCCGGCGAGAAGCAAAGTCAGCAATTCAGTCAAACACTTTCTCAACTAGGGTTTTACGATCACAAAAAATGAAACTCACATGGCTGAAGACGGTGGAAAACGCCCACGATGACTCGTTGTGGGCGGCGACGTGGGTCCCAGCCACCGCCGACCGACCGCCTCTCCTCCTGACCGGCTCGCTCGACGAGACGGTGAAGCTGTGGAGTCCCGACGAACTCAAGTGCGAGGCCACCAATGGCGGTCACTGCCTCGGCGTCGTCTCGGTGGCTGCTCATCCTTCTGGAGCCATCGCCGCCTCAGCTTCGCTCGACAGCTTCGTTCGAGTCTTCGAAGTCGAAAAGAATAACACCATCGCCACTCTCGAAGCCCCGCCTTCTGAAGTCTGGCATATGCAATTCAATCCCGAGGTAAATCTCATATGATTCATTTATATGTATTTTAAGTATTTTTTATTTGAATTAGTTTGTGATGGTAGAAGTGCAAAAAAGGCATTTTGTTTTAGATGGTGGAAAATTTTGTGCTTTTTATTGAAACTGAAAAACAAAAGTGATGTTTTGAAATACATAATTCGCGAATCACATCTGAAAGTTTGACAATTGTTGTTTGATTTTTATTTTTTGGGTTAATGTGATTAGTAAGTATAGCTCATCTACATCCATAATCGAGTTGTTAGAAATCCACCCTAGCCACCAGTAGGTTGCTTCCAGCAAACACCAAAGATCTAGTATTGCATAGCTCAAGCATCACTAGAATATCTTTGATGGATTTGTGTCCAAATAAAGCTGCTGTGAATATACCACCCTATCAATTCACATAAAAGAGACCCCATTGTGGAAGGCATTTTAAAGTTCCTCTGATTCACTCCATCTTAACATGGTCTATAAGATCCACACTAGCTGCATTTATGATCCTGAAGTGATTTACCCCCTAACTTCCCACTCAACCAGATGACAAATTGATGCCATGTTCAAGCCTCTATTAGTCAACATTTGGAGCCCCAAGTGATGCACTCTATTAGATACATCATACAGGCTACAGCCCTTGAAAAGAATATGGAATGTGAGAATTAATTAATTTTTAAGATGATGTGGTATCAAGAATTTTCTTGAATCCTGCTGTGGTTCTTTTATTTGTGGAAGTTATAGATGTTTAGGAATAAAAAGTTAAGGCTTTAAACGTAACCATATTTAAGACTTCGAGTGTAAACGTATTAGGTAGATTATTATTTTTTTTCCCCTCTATTTCCACAGAGCTATGGTTTATCTAAGAAGATGTCGTGTTTGTGTTCAACACATGTTGGACATTGATACTACTTTGGCACTCTTTGACACCTTTTGACACATTTTGAACGTGTGCATACTTTAAAACTAAAATTTTGATTTTATTACACGCAACGAAGACTGTTTGCACATTCGCTAAGATGTGACCAAAAACCTTGTATGTCTGAATATGACTTTCTTTTCGTATGGGAAGATATAATTGTAAAGGTGTGTATGAAAATTATTCAAAATTTTGACCATGTAATAGAGGTATGTCTAATATAGAACTGGTCACGGTGGGAAGAGAGGATTCCTCATTATTGTGTGTGAATGCTATACATTTGCATATGCATATTTACATACGTACATACATGCATTCAAATTTATGTTGTATTGTATTTGTGTTTTTTCAATTTGACATGAGTGGTTATTAATTACCATGATTCATAAGTTACAAATTTGATATTATAGTCATAACATATCATATTTGTCATGTGTACTCCAATTGAACATATAAAAAAATATTTTTTCGTTGTTGTGTCCTTGTATCTCTATTGTGCATTTTTAAATTTGCCGCATAGGCGTGTTTTAGTATATTGTGTATGTGTCCCATGTTATCCATGCTTTATAGCACATGAGTAGGCTTTAAGTGTGTTAATAGAGTGTAACCTCCAATAGATGAAAAATATTTATCTTCTTCTTCTATTTTTTATTCTACCTCTCTTCTCTCGCACTTTTTTGGAATTCTTTTCCCCTCTCCTTTCTTGACTATCTCCTTGAACACATCTATTCTCATCTATTATTTCCTCATATTTCTTATCTTAATTGTATTCTCTTCTTGTATTTTCTCTTTATCTCTCTGTCATCTATTATTTCCTCATATTTCTTATCTTAATTGTACTCTCTCTCTCTCTCTCTCTCTCTCTCTCTCTCTCTCTCTCTCTCTATTATCTCACTATATGATTCACTATGCTTCTCAGAGTTTACTTCTCTTGTCACTTTTTCTTTTCTCCAATGCATCTTGATTGCATAACGACATTCTCCTTGAAGCTATTGTACCAAAATTGACATGTGCAGTGGCAAATAAAAGTTTTTTGGGATTGTTATTGGTTTTTGTGGTTAAAGGATCATGGAGGCACCAGCTTTAGGGGTCTACATGAAGTGTATAAAATGGGTTAAAGGTTCATGGAGATATCAGGTTTAGGGGTTTGCAGGAAGTGTATAATATTGGTACGGATTTTGGGTTTTAATTAGTCAACAAAAGAGGAAGTACCGGAGCTGGTCTGGGTGCTGAAACAATATCTGGTGAGTAGTGATATAAGCTACTTATCTAGGAATGGCAACGGGGCGGGTTGCTGTAAACCCTATCCCACCCCGTTTACTTTTACTTGGTCCCATACCCGTCCCGAACCCAGGGTGGGTTTGAAATTGTTATCCAACACGGTTTACAAATCTATCTCACAACCCCTGATCCCAACACCGTTTACGAATCTAACTCACAACCCCTGACCCCACCCTGCCCCACCCCGCGAGACACACAAAGATGATATATATATATATACACACACACATATATACGCGTGTATCAAATACAAAAGCAAAAGTTTCCAAAAAAAAAAAACAGAAGAAAACCCTTACTCCTCTAGTACTCCTCTATCATGTTTAGATATTTGAGAAGCTTTCCCCAATATCAGATCTATATAGGATTTAAAAGCCACCAATAAATGACAACCCTAGAAGGAGAAAGAGATTGCCATCTGATGGCTAAATGTAAAAGAGAGAGCCAATAAAGCCGATACCAGTTGTGTATGAGTTGATGCAAGAGGATGGTAAAGGAGAGAATGACGACACATAGATTCAGATCACAGATGGAGAGGAGGGAGGCGGAGAGGGGAAGGGGAGGTTGTGCAGTGGGGGTTTGGGGCTGCTGAATTTAAACATTTTGAAACCCTAATGAGAAATGCTTACATATATAATGGTATTTGAGAAATATTAGTATTAGATAAGGGTATAGTGGTAATTGTGCACTATAATTGGGGCGGGTGGGATAGAATAAAACCCATCCCTGCCCCAAACCAGAAACGGGTATTATTTGTTTTCCCCATACCCGCCTCATACCTTTTATAAAGGACACTCCCATACCCATCCCAATAGGAGAACCCGGGGGGAAGGGGAGGTTATACTTATCAGTGAGAGAGAGAGTTCTATGCTGATTTGCATTTTTGGCATGTGATTGTTCAATGATTGAAAGATAGAAGGGTTAAGATTGTAAAACAATAAAACAAGATTTGGTTATGAGCTTTCCAAGGCTAATAGAAGTACAGAAAACTAAAGAAGAGAGATGGAAGAGGAAAAAGGAAAACGATAGGCGTCATTCCTACGATTAGAATTGCATCACACAAACCCAAAAATCTTCAGAAGGTTTGAAATTTTCTCTACATTGATTTGTGTTGAATTAAATTCATTATATAACTTAATATAGACTTGTAGAAATCCTTACTCTTGGATATATCGGATTCCATATTTGGAAACTCAAAGGCTTAGATTAGGAAATTTATCTAGGCTTGCTAAACGACCACACATAAAGACCCAAAATCATTATTCGATCCAATAAAAGATTCATCTGGTCGAACCTATTAATATGGGATTAAGGCAAGGATGATGATGGTGTTGATGATGCCATCAACTCCGAAAAATAAAAGGATATCCTGACCAGCATCATACTAACCTAAAAGTAAACAAAGTGCAAAGTCTCAAGTTGGCTCTGCCTGAACCAATATTTAGAATTTCCCTTCACTTCAAATTTATTTCCCTTGAGCTTTTCTTTGAACTGTATCACTCTTACACATCTAATTTTATCTTAGATTTCCTTTCTTATTTTCTCTCTCATTATTTATCTGATATCCTCTCATCTCCCTCTCCTTAAAGTTTTTCTCTCCTTCTCCTTTTTTCTTCACTTAGCTCTTCTTCAGTCGTCTCAAACTATATCTACTTTATCTCCTAATATGGAAATATATTTTGTACTTGAAGAACCTTACACAAGTACTCAACAGATCTTTTGTGAAATTACGACTGCAAAAAAGGGTCATGAGATTCGACTTGCTTTCTAGAAAAACATATTAAGTTTGATTTAAAGTATCTTTAGCAAGTAAAGTGGATAGAGAATAGAGATAATTATAGTTGATGTTCACAGTAATCACTCCTGAAGGAGAAAGAATGTAAAACAATTCTATCGTCATGATCTGAATGTGGCAGGGACATTGGGTCTATCAGGTTTCAATCTCATTCAATTATGCCAAATTGGATACAGGTCACACCCACTGACATTGAAATACCATTGGTTGGGTTTAGCACACCTGCCCAAACCTGCATCATAATTCACCCTTCCATTATATTATTTATCAAACCAGTGCAAAGTTCTCTCTTTATTTCCAATCTTGTGCTAAACAAAATATATATCTTTTGTTTTGGTGGTTTTTGATTTACGTGATTGGTTGGTAATGATTGAAAACTTGCAGAGGGAACATTCTCCCTTGATTTGGGAATTTTTTTTTCTCTTGAAGTTAGTGCTTATATAAAATCAAATAGAAAAAATAGTTTGCTTTTTTTAGTCTTATGTTTCCTTTAATCTTTGATATTTCTACTGATATCTGAATAAGTTGTTGATTTCTCTTTGTTTACTTTATAGGTGATGATTGAGAACATGCAAAAGATCGTTCTGTTTGTTTTATGGAAAAACTTATTCGCAGCTCCCTCTAAACTGATACAAGAACAAAATTACTATTTCAAAATTTCAGTTAGCCGCAACTTGTTTTATTAGTTCATTATCTACAAATTTCTGAATTTATATTCTAAAAGACATCCAAACCTTTCTTTCTCTCTCTCTGTAGTTCAATGTGGGATTCCAAAGCGACATGATTAAATTGTGTTTATATGTCAATTAATTATCAAATTCTAATGCATGGTATAAAAAGTCCCAGATTTTGTTTTGGAAGCCCAACTGCTCGTTTTAGAAATGCACTGATTTCAGAACCTAGGTGTAGAACTGCTGTCACCAATTTATCTTCAAATCTGCTAGTGTTAGATTAGTTTTTAGCATGACCCCCCCCCCCCCCCCCAACATACGAGCTCTACCTTTTCATTTGTGTTTGAGTTGTGAACTCTATATTTCTTAGTAGGGAATACAATAAAAAAACTACTAAACACCGCCTTGGCAATGGCACACACAATCATGTCTCGTGTGCATGAGTTTGATATGATCAGTGGCGGATCCAAGGGGGGGCTTGGGTGGGCTTGAGCCCCCCCTAAAATTTTTTTTTAGTATGGGTATATTTAGCCCAATGTTTTAAAAAAGAAAAAATTGGTAGTAGTATTAGCCCCTCAATTTTAACCCATCCAAACAAGCCCAATATCTAAGCCACAATTTTAAAAAGGCCCAAGCCAAACAAGCCCTAAATAATCACTAAACCAAAGCACGGATACTCCTAAATTTCTAATCTTGCACAAATAAGAGAGCTCACTCTTTCTTTCCCTCTAAAGTCTAACCCTGTTTCCTCTAAAATTTTCTAACTCTTTAATCTTTCAATCCCCAATTTCCCCTTGTTTAATATTAGCCCCCCTTATTAACAATTTCTGGATTCGCCCTTGGATATGATATCAATATCTCGCAGCTTGCAACTTGTCATCTGATTTTGTTGCTAAAGTATTACTTGATTTTCTGCAATGTATAAGTCACCTATATAATCCCTGTATATGTGCTTTCTGTAGATGCTTCGTCAACAAATAAAATTTATTTACAATGAATAACTATAGGTGGTTGTAACACCTTTTTCTGTAATTTAGTTTTATTAGAAACATATACCCGATCACACTTGACTAACGTCTTTTTGTTCAGGGTACCATTCTAGCAGTTGCCGGTGGGGGCAGCGCATCAGTTAAATTGTGGGATACTGATAAGTGGCAACTTATAGCAACCTTGTCAAACCCTCGGCCTGAAGGATTAAAGCCCTCTGATAAAAGCGGCAGCAAGAAGTTTGTCCTCTCAGTTGCCTGGAGCCATGACGGGAGACGACTGGCTTGTGGCTCAATGGATGGCACCATCTCTGTCTTTGATGTATCTCGTGCCAAATTCCTTCACCAACTGGAGGGCCATTTCATGCCTGTGCGCTCTCTTGTTTATTCACCTGATCCGACAAGGATTCTCTTTTCAGCCTCAGATGATGGCCATGTTCACATGTATGATGCTGAGGGAAAGAGCTTGATCACGGCCATGTCAGGTCACTCCAGCTGGGTCTTAAGTGTGGATGTTAGTCCTGATGGGGCGGCAATTGCAACCGGCTCAAGTGACAAGACTGTCAGACTGTGGGATCCTAAATTGAGGGCGACCGTGCAGACAGTGAGCAACCACACGGACCAGGTCTGGGGAGTGGCATTTCGACCACCTGGAGGGAACGGTGTGCAAGGTTATCGGCTTGCAAGTGTGTCTGATGATAAGAGCATATCACTCTATGATTACTCATGAAGACAGACATTTTGTCGTGTTGGACCATGTTAAAGATGTTTTTTTGTTTAAGACGATTGCTCTTTTGTGGCTTTTTATCATAATTATATTAGGAAAATGTTTTGATTTACAGCTAATTTATTCTGATTGAATATTAGTCGTGTTCAGTTCTTTATGTTAGAAGTCCCAAGTGTTTTGGAGGCGGCATGCCCATCTGAAAATTTATGCTTACGGAATGTTCGGCTGCATTGCATGGTATTGGAGAGTCTAAAACTTAGAATTAGTGAAATTGGAGAAAAATTTAACCATGCAGCCGAATTGCATATCAAATTTCGAATTTTACATGATATAAAAGGTACAATTCTTATCATTATTGTTAGTGTGAGGTGATGATGATGATGATGATAACGGCCTTTCATAGGTTGTATGTAATTGCAACCTTGAAGAGAAATCAGCCGGTTTAAGATTTTATTATGGTGGTTGCACAGTTTAACGATGCATCTGATTCTGGGGTACGTTTAGCATGATAAAAGCGTTGAACACTTCTTCGATAAATTTGATACTGGGATTTTATTATGGTGGTTGCGCAGTTGAGTGCCTGAGGTTTAGATTAAAGTGCAAATAACACTTCCCTGGTAAATCGAGTTGTAACATTATTATTTGGTGGCCTGAAAAGTTGATATAATAATATTGCGGACTCCATTTTAATATATTAAATCTAGGTGTAATATTATTTTTTTTTTTTTGATAAACTAAGAGAGGAGAATTCGAAGCTTATCAACTTAGGCAACTAGGTAATGCCCTAATATTAATACTTTCATCTTTAAAATACTTGTGTTATATATTAATTTAATTTGTAAATATTAATTCAACAGTCCTTGATTATAAGTCATTTGGTGGTTCAGTTCAATCAAAAATTAAAATATCTTATCAGACTAACTTTTTGAAAATTATATATATCAAACTATTATGCTACGTTTGGTGTGTAGGAATGAAATGGAATACAAGTGGGAATGGAATGAGAATGAGAATGGAATGGAATGGTCATTCTCATTCTATTGTTTAGTTGTAAATATGAAATGTGTAGGAATTGAATGATAATAACCATTCTAGTGTTTGGTTGGACCAATTTAAAATTTAGAATGGAATAAATTTCTAATTGAATTCTCCAAAATATCCCTCTTAGTAACAAATAAATTAAATAAAATTAACAAAATGATATTCTCTAATAATTTTTTACAAATAAATGTTGGCAGTGGCGGTGATGGATGGTGGAAAGCGGTAGTAGTGTAGGTGGTAGTGTTGGAAGGCGGCGATGGTGGCAATGGTGGGAATTGGTGGTAGTAGTGGTGGTGGAAGGTGGCAGTGGTGTTGGTGGAAGGCGGTGGCAGTAATGTGGTGGTTGTGGTGGAAGGAGATAGTGGTGTAACTATAGTGGTGGCGGAAAGCAGTGGTGGAAGGTGGTGGTGGCGGTGGTGGAAGGTGGTGGCGGAAGGTGGTGGTGGTGGCGATGGTGAAAGGTGGTGGCGGCGGTGGTGGTAGAAGGTGGTGGCAGTGGCAGTGGCAGTGGTGGTGGTGGCAGTGGTGGTGATGGAAGGTGGTAGAAGGCGATGGTAGTGGTGGAAAGCGATGGTGGCGACGTTAGTGGTTGTTGAAGGCAGCGGCAGTGGCAATGGTGGTGAAAGGTGGCGGTGGTGGTGGTGGAAGGTGGCGGTGGTGGTGTAGGGTTATGGCGTGGCAGCGGTGGAAGGTGGTGGTAGTGAAAGGCGGTAGCAGTGGTGGTGGTAGAAGGTGGTGGTCGTGGTGAAAGGTGATGGCGGCGGTGGTGGTGGAAGGTGGTGAAAGGCAATGGCAGTGGTGGTAGTGATGGTGAAAGGCGGTGGCGGTGGCGGTGGTTGCTGCAAACAGTGGCGGTAACAGTGGCGATGGTGGTGGTGGAAAGTGGTGGGTGATGGCGAAAGTCGGTGGTGTTGGAAGACAGTGGCAGTGGTAGTGGTGGTGGTGGTGAAAGGCGGAGATGATTGTGGTAGAAGGTAATGATGGATTTTAGACTTGGAATATGAAGGTGTTTTGGGAAGTCGATTTTTAAAAAATAAATTACTTCCATAGGTTTAGTTGTTAAATGAATTTTCATTCCCAGGAATGAATTTTCATTTCAATAGAATGGCCATTCCAAATTTAAGTCGCATACCAAACAAAGGAATGGTTAGAATAGACATTTCATTCCATTCAATTCCTGCACACCAAACATAGCATTATGGGTTCATTTTTTATTTTTAGTAAAGAAAGCAATCTAATAATTCCTCTTTCATGATACCTTGTTATAGGTTCTGGTAGCATGATTATTATCGTCATTATGTCATGAACAATATGAATATTATTCTGTCTAACTTATGTTTATCCCAGATTCAATTATGGGTCGTCCAAAAGTCGCGTTGGAATGTTTAACCCATTTTTGCATTGAATTGCTGCACAGGGTATTGTTTCCAGTAAATCGTTGACAGACGAGTAATAGAATCTCTCTTAAGCAGAACGACGACAGAATAATAACTTACTGTTCACTACATAATATTATAATATTTATACTATGCAAACCTTAAAGTATTAACAATAATTAACAGCCATGTTACAACCCTCTTCGTCCTCCTCTTCAGGACTACAGGATAACCAGGATTCAGAACTGGTAAAAAATACTGAAGTAGTGGAATAGACCAATGTTCAAAATCAATTGAACAAATGGACTATCCCTCCAGTAAGTGCAAAAAGCATTTACAAAATCGGAATGCTTAATTTAGCTGATCTATGGACTATTAAGACCATGGAACAGACCATGCAATTAAGCACTAAAGATACAATAATTAAATTATTGTCTTCCCGTGACCTTCAGAGGCACATGCATAAATACAAGTATATCCATATAGGTTTAATTCAAATTGCTTTTAAACCTTTAACCTTGTTAGGTATGGATGCCTGCATCCAAGCAACCCTAAGGGATGCTCGATGTCTGAAATTCCACCCTTCTTTGATGGGTGCACTGGAAACCAGTCTATGTCATGGACCGGTTTACTTTGATGTCTATCCTAGTCTGAATTTATCTTTAACAGATAAAAATATCCATGAGGCAGTTAGTCTTAGGGTACAGACTTATGGATATGATTACTTACCTGGATCGGAAGTGATAAGTGTTATTTATCGCATCCATTACAAAGTACTTGATGTGTCCCAAGGCCATACGCAAAGACTCTAAAGGAGTAACAGCGTTATGGGATACTAACATGTACACATCAAATGTTGCCACAAAAAGGATGATTCCTTGGAGTGAGATAACATTTCCTGAACACTGGACGATTTCCAATGCCGTCCCAGCACAGCCAATTGCTAATCATAGCTTAGACTGTGTTATTCAGGACCAGGATGGTGATGTTTTTCTGAACTTCAGAAAATCCATCGATCTATCCAGATCGACATCATCAAAAGGAAGTCATCTTCCTTATCGTGTTTCTTGTCCTCCTTCTCGACATTCGATCTCGTCAGATTATCGTAAAGAAGGACTCCCTGAAGCAGTTGATTCCAAGCTCAAGCTGAAAGGAATACAACAATCTCCGAATCAAATTCCAAGAGGAGTTTACGAGAAAGCACCAATAGGTATGTCTCGTCGCCAATTTGGAATTGAATTCAGCCCAACTCCATCTGAAATGGGAATCGGAAACGAATCTGTGAAGGATCAATTTGAAGATCCCACAGACATAAATGATCCTCATGAATATTAGTTTTGATGGATTTTGTCCCTGATAGAATTGCCATTAATGCTGAATTTCAACAGGATCAATATAAAGAATTCAGAAGTTGGTATTTCAAAAGTTTTGATCAAAATCAATTGCAACTTTTCAAAACCCAATTTTATGAATTTCTACAAGAACGCAAAATGGTTATACCTTTTGTTTCTTGGTTTTATATGACCAATCATTCTCTTGTTAATATCAACATATTGGATGATTTCCTGAAACCATGGACCACATCTGAAGATAAGGTTTTCCACTCTGTCCATCCTCCCCCTGACCATCTAATTCTCAAAAGAATTGACCCGGACAGTGGTTCTAAAGTGGAAACCAAGGCTTATAGCCAACCAAAAGTAATTGATCCAACTAGTAATGCTACTAGAAAGGACATTACTCACGTTTACAAGCAGAACAATTATACCAATGTTTGCTTACAAACTATAGGATCCCAGCTTGGGAGAATTGAAACAGGAATAAACACTGTATTAAACACAATTAATACTAAGTGTATTTCTGAACAACCTTCTCCTCCAGAAGCTTCCTTATCCAAAGCATTGGTGAAACCTGCAATTGAAGTTCAAGGCTTCAATCTGACACATCCTAAGAAGAATGAAGAATTTCTTACTCTTCTTACTCAGAAAATTCAAGGACTTAAAATTCAGACTTTATCCCATGATGAATCTGAAATTGGTTCTGATTCTGAAAATATGTTGCCTCATATTGAGGAAGTCCTTAAGGATCTTACTCAGTTACCTGAGTTCAACAGAATTGTCTATGATAAGAATATCCACTCGAATACAGCCCCTGCTCCGAGTCGATATTATTATCCCAGACCCACACCTCAAGATATCTTGTATGAAGAAGATTATTTTCATACACAGAAATCTTTTCATGGCAAGACCATTTATGAATGGAACATAGATGGCAAATCTGATTATCAGATTTACGAGGTTATTCATCAAATCTTGATGTATAGCCAAGTCTGTAAAATCAACCACAATACTGACCCAACCATTGCTAAGTTTGTCGTTGCTGGTTTTACAGGAATCCTTAAAGGATGGTGGGATAATGTTCTCACTGACATTCAGAAAGCTGAAATCTTTGCTGCTACCAAGATTGTTAAAGATGAAGCTACTCAGCAATCAGGCCCTGCTGCTGATGCTGTTTACACACTCATTACCACTATTATCCAACATTTTGTTGGCCCTGAAGGTGCTAATAGTGAAAGGAGTCGTGAACTTCTACAGAATCTAAGATGTCCATCTTTAACTCATTTCAGGTGGTATAAAGATGTATTCTTGGCAAAGGTTCTCCAACTCAATGATGCAAATCATGAGCACTGGAAAGCCAAATTTGTAGATGGTTTACCAACCTTTTTTGCTGAAAGAATCAGGAAAAAGCTTAGAGATATGAATAATGGTATCTCTATCCCTTACAGAAACTATACCTATGGTGGATTAGTTAACATTGTAATCCAGGAAGGTCTAGCTCTCTGTAATGATCTGAAGTTACAATCCCAGTTAAAATCCCAACGATTAACTGGTCGAAAGGAAGTAGGTGAATTTTGTGATCAATTTGCCTATCAGACTCCCTTATCTTATCCTAAACCTAGGAAAAGAAATAAGGTCGAAAAACCTTATAAAAGGAAGTATTCCAAAAGAAAGAATTATTCAAAGGAAAAGGATAATTCTCGACAGTATACTAAGCCTAAAAGGAGATATACTCCTAAAGCAAAGGGTAAAGGAAAGCCCAAGGCTGAGGCTAAATGTTTCAAATGTGGACGTATTGGCCACTATGCAAACAAGTGTAGAACTAAGGAGAAGCTCAGTAGTCTTCACATAGAAGAGGAACTGAGACTTCAATTAAGTAAATTGTTACTTAATACTAGTTCTTCTGAACCAGAATCATCAAGTGATTACGGAGATGTTGTCATGGAATTACAATCTTCTTCTTCCTCTGAAGCAGAGATTGAAAACCCTAGATGTTCCTGTAATCCTTCTCATGATGATTACTACAAGGCAATTGTTGAGATGAATGGGTTAAGCTTAAATGTTTTGACTTCAACTCAACAATCCTTATTGGATCTTATAGATCATATCCAGGATCCTCAAATCAAGATGAAAGTCTTTGAAATAGGTTCTGCTTTGGCAAGATCTACAGAGGATACGGATAATCCAGATTTTCAGAGAGCAGAAAATCATTACAGTATGAAAGAAGTTCTACGCAGATTAGAACACCAAGGACAAAATTCTCGTCCTGCTAATCTCCCTGATCTTAAAATGGAGATTAATCTTTTAAAAGAAGAAATTCGTCAATTGAAGTCTAGGCAGACTACGATGGATTTGGAAATTACTCTTTTAAAAGCAAAATCTGCAATCCCATCTTCATCATCCAATGATGAAGTTCTTCCAGCAGAAGGTACTACTTATCTTCAACTCTTGAATCAAGTTACTTACCAAAAATGGTATATTACTATCAATTTGGTAATTAATCAGGAGTACACACTCACTAATGCAATTGCTTTAGTTGATAGTGGTGCAGACATGAACTGCATCCAGGAAGGATTGGTTCCTACTCAATATTTTGAGAAAACCACTCAAGGTCTTACCAGTGCAAGTGGAGGTAAGATGCAGATTAAGTATAAACTTAATCATGTTTTCATTTGTAAAGAAGGTATTTGTCTCCCATCTACTTTCTTACTCATCAGAAACTTGGCACAACAGGTTATTTTGGGCACTCCCTTTTTAGCCTTGATTATGCCAATCGAGAAAATTGATTCTCGTGGAATATGCTCTACTTTACATGGTCAGTCAATAACTTTTCAGTTCTTGACCCCACCAGTAAATAAGCATATCAATGCCCTTAAAGATAACATTATCTTTAAGGAAAAGCAACTGAATTATTTGCAACAGGAGGTATCCTCCTTAGCAATTAATCAACGATTGGTACAACCCAAAGAGCAACAGAAAATTGAGTCACTACGGCAACACTTTTTAAAGGAAATCTGTAGTGAGATTCCTAATGCTTTTTGGGCCAGAAAGAAGCATATTGTTTCTTTACCCTATGTAAAGGGGTTTACCGATAGCATGATTCCTTCTAAAGCTAGTCCCAGCCACATGAAAGCTGACTACTTGGAATTATGTAAGACTGAAATCAGCTCTTTAATGGCTAAAAAGCTTGTCACTACTAGCTACTCCCCCTGGAGTTGCAGAGCTTTTTATGTCAATAAAAATGCTGAAAAAGAAAGAGGAATTCCTCGATTGGTAATTGATTATCGGCCACTTAATCTTACTTTAAGTTGGATCCGATACCCAATTCCCAACATCAAAGATCTTTTAGATAGGTTACAATCTGCTGTGATCTTCTCTAAATTTGATCTGAAATCTGGATATTACCAGGTACAAATCACCGAAGAAGACAGGTACAAGACAGCCTTTTGCGTACCTTTCGGACAGTATGAATGGACAGTGATGCCATTTGGGTTAAAAAATGCTCCTTCAGAATTTCAACATATTTTGAATGACATATTTAATCCTTTTACTGAATTTTCTATTGTTTATATTGATGATATTCTCATATTCTCAAAATCAATAGATCAGCATTATAAACACTTGAAAATTTTCAAAGATGTGATTTACCGAAGTGGTTTAGTAGTTTCTGCTCCTAAACTAAAACTGTTTTTAACAAAGGTCAGATTTCTTGGTCATGAAATTTGTGATGGGAAAATTAGATCTATTGATCGCAGTATTGAGTTTGCCTCTAAATTTCCAGATGAAATCAAGGATAA
Source organism: Cornus florida (assembly GCF_030987335.1). Classification (NCBI taxonomy): domain Eukaryota; kingdom Viridiplantae; phylum Streptophyta; class Magnoliopsida; order Cornales; family Cornaceae; genus Cornus; species Cornus florida. Next base: position 110,665,532 of record NW_026775580.1, on the reverse strand, counting down.
AACTCAACTTCAAAGATTTCTGGGTAGCTTGAATTATATTCGAAGTCACTACAAAAATCTTGCACAGGACACCTCAATTTTGTATACCAGGTTAAGGAAATCTCCTTCCCCATGGACTTTGGCGCACACCAAGGCCGTCCAGAAGATTAAACTCAGAGCCAAACAAATTCCTTGCTTAGCTCTAGCCAATTCTTCATGGTTCAAAATTGTGGAAACAGATGCCTCCAATATTGGATACGGTGGTATTCTTAAACAGAAAAATCCAACTACAGGAACAGAGGAGCTTGTTCGCTTCACTTCAGGAACTTGGAAAAATGCACAATTAAATTACTCAACCATAAAAAAGGAAATTCTTTCTTTGGTGAAATGCATTTATAAATTCCAAGATGATTTAATCAATCAGAAATTCTTGTTACGCATTGATTGTAGTGCGGCTAAACAAGTACTGGAAAAAGATGTAAAGAATTTAGTTTCCAAACAGATATTTGCTGGTTGGCAAGCTGATTTATCTGCTTTTGATTTTTCTATTGAATATATTAAAGGCAGTTCTAATTCTTTACCTGATTTTCTAACTCGTGAATTTTTGCAGGGTTCATGAATCAGCCCCATGGGCAGGGCCGGAGTAATACTCCAAAGGCTCGTGGTAAAAACAAGGCTAAAGCCAAAGTGGTTATACCACTCACTGATGATCAGTTTCCATATCTGGAGCATGTTGCTGATCTGCTCAAAACTCCTTCCAAAGGAAGCAGTAGTTCCCAGCAACAACAACAGAAACCAACCATGAAAGAGGTTCTTGAACAAGAAACTCCATGGATACCTAATCAAAGGTATATTCAAACAGTATTGGTACTGGATTCTCAAGATGAGCAATGGATGCCAGATCCTTAGGAAGTAAAATCCAGATATTTCCAAACTCAACAATATGCTGCACCGGATGGTCGCCATAGATATATCTATGAAGCCATTCTTACTGAAACTTCCTCTGTGGAGATTAACCACACGAAGCAATTTCCGAATTCCAAAGATAGTCCTCTTACTTATAGTAAAGCTATCTTTAAGAGGCTTATACGGCCTAGTGACTGGGGATTAAATCCCAATTTGCCAAGGAAAATATCCTATGGTCACAGTTACAATTATTGGGATTATATCTCAGCTTGGACATATTCGTTCTTTTATCAAAATCCGAAGCATAGGCATTCTTGGTTTTTCAAGATATGTCCTCAATCAGTTAAGACTGATTTCCCAAACTGGGTTATACCCTGGTGGGCTATATTTGGCCCTGATCTGGATATGTTGCCTGAATCAATCAGCAAATTATATTTGCCATGGCAACAATTTCATCCTCAATTACGAGGGCAGGATAATATTCCTGTAGGGAAATCCACCCTATTATTCTTTACTGAATTTGGAATCCCTTGGATTTGGAAATGGGATTTCCAATGTGGTTATACCACTGACAAGTTACCAGTCCTCCAGAGGATCTTTTCTTACAGATGGTGGTCAGGCATGACTCAGGAACCTATCCAAGCCCTCCTCCATCAGATCAGAAAGAAAACAATGGAATATATGGATAAGATTCCAAAGTTAACTATTCCAGAACCTGAAATCTTTAACCCGTTTGAACTTGTTAAAGATATGATCAGAAAACAACAACCATTAATTACCGAAGCAGATTTAATGGTTGAATGCATGGATTTTATGAGGAATAAATTTGTTAAATCCTTTGAATCCTCTACCCCTACAGCAAGAGATGATGCATCCATGGTATCAGTCTCTAGCCAGACCAGTCAAGATGGAAATCAGTTTTCTTGTCTTGCAGGTTATGCTCAAGATCCCAATGAAGATCTTAATTCCGAAGATGAGATTTCAATAGCAGATTATTGGGATTCGCTCACAGGACATTTGAAGGACAAGATGAATCCACCCAAAAAGTAAAGATTCCTCTTATCCTGCCGACAGAAGAAGCCAAAGAACTTTTCCCCATAGTCTTTGATTCAACAGTATTTCCTTTATCAGATGTCTACTTTCCATCAGATAAGGAGACAGCACTTAGTGGTGGGCCGACCGACTGCATTATTCCAGCACACTATCCCATGCACTATGCGGACTTCAAATTATTAATTTCAAGTCCATTTTATGTATAAATAGAAGGCAATGTTTCCCTTCAATGTATCTTTCAATTTTCTTTTCTCTCTTTTGTAATATTTCTGTGTACAAGTTGAAGTTGAATAAAGAAAGTTTCTGTAAGTTTGTTCAATACTTGTTTTGATATCTCTTAATTATCGATCCTTGCATATTAATTATCGTATTTATTGTGCAATAGATTTGGTATCTCTAAGCTTTTTCCTGATTCTTTCAGCAAAAAAGGTTGGTAAACCATCTACAAATTTGGCTTTCCAGTGCTCATGATTTGCATCATTGAGTTGGAGAACCTTTGCCAAGAATACATCTTTATACCACCTGAAATGAGTTAAAGATGGACATCTTAGATTCTGTAGAAGTTCACGACTCCTTTCACTATTAGCACCTTCAGGGCCAACAAAATGTTGGATAATAGTGGTAATGAGTGTGTAAACAGCATCAGCAGCAGGGCCTGATTGCTGAGTAGCTTCATCTTTAACAATCTTGGTAGCAGCAAAGATTTCAGCTTTCTGAATGTCAGTGAGAACATTATCCCACCATCCTTTAAGGATTCCTGTAAAACCAGCAACGACAAACTTAGCAATGGTTGGGTCAGTATTGTGGTTGATTTTACAGACTTGGCTATACATCAAGATTTGATGAATAACCTCGTAAATCTGATAATCAGATTTGCCATCTATGTTCCATTCATAAATGGTCTTGCCATGAAAAGATTTCTGTGTATGAAAATAATCTTCTTCATACAAGATATCTTGAGGTGTGGGTCTGGGATAATAATATCGACTCGGAGCAGGGGCTGTATTCGAGTGGATATTCTTATCATAGACAATTCTGTTGAACTCAGGTAACTGAGTAAGATCCTTAAGGACTTCCTTAATATGAGGCAACATATTTTCAGAATCAGAACCAATTTCAGATTCATCATGGGATAAAGTCTGAATTTTAAGTCCTTGAATTTTCTGAGTAAGAAGAGTAAGAAATTTTTCATTCTTCTTAGGATGTGTCAGATTGAAGCCTTGAACTTCAATTGCAGGTTTCACCAATGCTTTGGATAAGGAAGCTTCTGGAGGAGAAGGTTGTTCAGAAATACACTTAGTATTAATTGTGTTTAATACAGTGTTTATTCCTGTTTCAATTCTCCCAAGCTGGGATCCTATAGTTTGTAAGCAAACATTGGTATAATTGTTCTGCTTGTAAACGTGAGTAATGTCCTTTCTAGTAGCATTACTAGTTGGATCAATTACTTTTGGTTGGCTATAAGCCTTGGTTTCCACTTTAGAACCACTGTCCGGGTCAATTCTTTTGAGAATTAGATGGTCAGGGGGAGGATGGACAGAGTGGAAAACCTTATCTTCAGATGTGGTCCATGGTTTCAGGAAATCATCCAATATGTTAATATTAACAAGAGAATGATTGGTCATATAAAACCAAGAAACAAAAGGTATAACCATTTTGCGTTCTTGTAGAAATTCATAAAATTGGGTTTTGAAAAGTTGCAATTGATTTTGATCAAAACTTTTGAAATACCAACTTCTGAATTCTTTATATTGATCCTGTTGAAATTCAGCATTAATGGCAATTCTATCAGGGACAAAATCCATCAAAACTAATATTCATGAGGATCATTTATGTCTGTGGGATCTTCAAATTGATCCTTCACAGATTCGTTTCCGATTCCCATTTCAGATGGAGTTGGGCTGAATTCAATTCCAAATTGGCGACGAGACATACCTATTGGTGCTTTCTCGTAAACTCCTCTTGGAATTTGATTCGGAGATTGTTGTATTCCTTTCAGCTTGAGCTTGGAATCAACTGCTTCAGGGAGTCCTTCTTTACGATAATCTGACGAGATCGAATGTCGAGAAGGAGGACAAGAAACACGATAAGGAAGATGACTTCCTTTTGATGATGTCGATCTGGATAGATCGATGGATTTTCTGAAGTTCAGAAAAACATCACCATCCTGGTCCTGAATAACACAGTCTAAGCTATGATTAGCAATTGGCTGTGCTGGGACGGCATTGGAAATCGTCCAGTGTTCAGGAAATGTTATCTCACTCCAAGGAATCATCCTTTTTGTGGCAACATTTGATGTGTACATGTTAGTATCCCATAACGCTGTTACTCCTTTAGAGTCTTTGCGTATGGCCTTGGGACACATAGTATCAAGTACTTTGTAATGGATGCGATAAATAACACTTATCACTTCCGATCCAGGTAAGTAATCATATCCATAAGTCTGTACCCTAAGACTAACTGCCTCATGGATATTTTTATCTGTTAAAGATAAATTCAGACTAGGATAGACATCAAAGTAAACCGGTCCATGACATAGACTGGTTTCCAGTGCACCCATCAAAGAAGGGTGGAATTTCAGACATCGAGCATCCCTTAGGGTTGCTTGGATGCAGGCATCCATACCTAACAAGGTTAAAGGTTTAAAAGCAATTTGAATTAAACCTATATGGATATACTTGTATTTATGCATGTGCCTCTGAAGGTCACGGGAAGATAATAATTTAATTATTGTATCTTTAGTGCTTAATTGCATGGTCTGTTCCATGGTCTTAATAGTCCATAGATCAGCTAAATTAAGCATTCCGATTTTGTAAATGCTTTTTGCACTTACTAGAGGGATAGTCCATTTGTTCAATTGATTTTGAACATTGGTCCATTCCACTACTTCAGTATTTTTTACCAGTTCTGAATCCTGGTTATCCTGTAGTCCTGAAGAGGAGGACGAAGAGGGTTGTAACATGGCTGTTAATTATTGTTAATACTTTAAGGTTTGCATAGTATAAATATTATAATATTATTTAGTGAACAGTAAGTTATTATTCTGTCGTCGTTCTGCTTAAGAGAGATTCTATTACTCGTCTGTCAACGATTTACTGGAAACAATACCCTGTGCAGCAATTCAATGCAAAAATGGGTTAAACATTCCAACGCGACTTTTGGACGACCCATAATTGAATCTGGGATAAACATAAGTTAGACAGAATAATATTCATATTGTTCATGACATAATGACGATAATAATCATGCTACCAGAACCTAAAAAGTATTAACAATATGAACTTAAGCCATCATGGCTCTGATACCAAATCTATTGCACAATAAATACGATAATTAATATGCAAGGATCGATAATTAAGAGATATCAAAACAAGTATTGAACAAACTTACAGAAACTTTCTTTATTCAACTTCAACTTGTACACAGAAATATTACAAAAGAGAGAAAAGAAAATTGAAAGATACATTGAAGGGAAACATTGCCTTCTATTTATACATAAAATGGACTTGAAATTAATAATTTGAAGTCCGCATAGTGCATGGGATAGTGTGCTGGAATAATGCAGTCGGTCGGCCCACCACTAAGTGCTGTCTCCTTATCTGATGGAAAGTAGACATCTGATAAAGGAAATACTGTTGAATCAAAGACTATGGGGAAAAGTTCTTTGGCTTCTTCTGTCGGCAGGATAAGAGGAATCTTTACTTTTTGGGTGGATTCATCTTGTCCTTCAAATGTCCTGTGAGCGAATCCCAATAATCTGCTATTGAAATCTCATCTTCGGAATTAAGATCTTCATTGGGATCTTGAGCATAACCTGCAAGACAAGAAAACTGATTTCCATCTTGACTGGTCTGGCTAGAGACTGATACCATGGATGCATCATCTCTTGCTGTAGGGGTAGAGGATTCAAAGGATTTAACAAATTTATTCCTCATAAAATCCATGCATTCAACCATTAAATCTGCTTCGGTAATTAATGGTTGTTGTTTTCTGATCATATCTTTAACAAGTTCAAACGGGTTAAAGATTTCAGGTTCTGGAATAGTTAACTTTGGAATCTTATCCATATATTCCATTGTTTTCTTTCTGATCTGATGGAGGAGGGCTTGGATAGGTTCCTGAGTCATGCCTGACCACCATCTGTAAGAAAAGATCCTCTGGAGGACTGGTAACTTGTCAGTGGTATAACCACATTGGAAATCCCATTTCCAAATCCAAGGGATTCCAAATTCAGTAAAGAATAATAGGGTGGATTTCCCTACAGGAATATTATCCTGCCCTCGTAATTGAGGATGAAATTGTTGCCATGGCAAATATAATTTGCTGATTGATTCAGGCAACATATCCAGATCAGGGCCAAATATAGCCCACCAGGGTATAACCCAGTTTGGGAAATCAGTCTTAACTGATTGAGGACATATCTTGAAAAACCAAGAATGCCTATGCTTCGGATTTTGATAAAAGAACGAATATGTCCAAGCTGAGATATAATCCCAATAATTGTAACTGTGACCATAGGATATTTTCCTTGGCAAATTGGGATTTAATCCCCAGTCACTAGGCCGTATAAGCCTCTTAAAGATAGCTTTACTATAAGTAAGAGGACTATCTTTGGAATTCGGAAATTGCTTCGTGTGGTTAATCTCCACAGAGGAAGTTTCAGTAAGAATGGCTTCATAGATATATCTATGGCGACCATCCGGTGCAGCATATTGTTGAGTTTGGAAATATCTGGATTTTACTTCCCAAGGATCTGGCATCCATTGCTCATCTTGAGAATCCAGTACCAATACTGTTTGAATATACCTTTGATTAGGTATCCATGGAGTTTCTTGTTCAAGAACCTCTTTCATGGTTGGTTTCTGTTGTTGTTGCTGGGAACTACTGCTTCCTTTGGAAGGAGTTTTGAGCAGATTAGCAACATGCTCCAGATATGGAAACTGATCATCAGTGAGTGGTATAACCACTTTGGCTTTAGCCTTGTTTTTTACCACGAGCCTTTGGAGTATTACTCCGGCCCTGCCCATGGGGCTGATTCATGAACCCTGCAAAAATTCACGAGTTAGAAAATCAGGTAAAGAATTAGAACTGCCTTTAATATATTCAATAGAAAAATCAAAAGCAGATAAATCAGCTTGCCAACCAGCAAATATCTGTTTGGAAACTAAATTCTTTACATCTTTTTCCAGTACTTGTTTAGCCGCACTACAATCAATGCGTAACAAGAATTTCTGATTGATTAAATCATCTTGGAATTTATAAATGCATTTCACCAAAGAAAGAATTTCCTTTTTTATGGTTGAGTAATTTAATTGTGCATTTTTCCAAGTTCCTGAAGTGAAGCGAACAAGCTCCTCTGTTCCTGTAGTTGGATTTTTCTGTTTAAGAATACCACCGTATCCAATATTGGAGGCATCTGTTTCCACAATTTTGAACCATGAAGAATTGGCTAGAGCTAAGCAAGGAATTTGTTTGGCTCTGAGTTTAATCTTCTGGACGGCCTTGGTGTGCGCCAAAGTCCATGGGGAAGGAGATTTCCTTAACCTGGTATACAAAATTGAGGTGTCCTGTGCAAGATTTTTGTAGTGACTTCGAATATAATTCAAGCTACCCAGAAATCTTTGAAGTTGAGTTTTATCCTTGATTTCATCTGGAAATTTAGAGGCAAACTCAATACTGCGATCAATAGGTCTAATTTTCCCATCACAAATTTCATGACCAAGAAATCTGACCTTTGTTAAAAACAGTTTTAGTTTAGGAGCAGAAACTACTAAACCACTTCGGTAAATCACATCTTTGAAAATTTTCAAGTGTTTATAATGCTGATCTATTGATTTTGAGAATATGAGAATATCATCAATATAAACAATAGAAAATTCAGTAAAAGGATTAAATATGTCATTCAAAATATGTTGAAATTCTGAAGGAGCATTTTTTAACCCAAATGGCATCACTGTCCATTCATACTGTCCGAAAGGTACGCAAAAGGCTGTCTTGTACCTGTCTTCTTCGGTGATTTGTACCTGGTAATATCCAGATTTCAGATCAAATTTAGAGAAGATCACAGCAGATTGTAACCTATCTAAAAGATCTTTGATGTTGGGAATTGGGTATCGGATCCAACTTAAAGTAAGATTAAGTGGCCGATAATCAATTACCAATCGAGGAATTCCTCTTTCTTTTTCAGCATTTTTATTGACATAAAAAGCTCTGCAACTCCAGGGGGAGTAGCTAGTAGTGACAAGCTTTTTAGCCATTAAAGAGCTGATTTCAGTCTTACATAATTCCAAGTAGTCAGCTTTCATGTGGCTGGGACTAGCTTTAGAAGGAATCATGCTATCGGTAAACCCCTTTACATAGGGTAAAGAAACAATATGCTTCTTTCTGGCCCAAAAAGCATTAGGAATCTCACTACAGATTTCCTTTAAAAAGTGTTGCCGTAGTGACTCAATTTTCTGTTGCTCTTTGGGTTGTACCAATCGTTGATTAATTGCTAAGGAGGATACCTCCTGTTGCAAATAATTCAGTTGCTTTTCCTTAAAGATAATGTTATCTTTAAGGGCATTGATATGCTTATTTACTGGTGGGGTCAAGAACTGAAAAGTTATTGACTGACCATGTAAAGTAGAGCATATTCCACGAGAATCAATTTTCTCGATTGGCATAATCAAGGCTAAAAAGGGAGTGCCCAAAATAACCTGTTGTGCCAAGTTTCTGATGAGTAAGAAAGTAGATGGGAGACAAATACCTTCTTTACAAATGAAAACATGATTAAGTTTATACTTAATCTGCATCTTACCTCCACTTGCACTGGTAAGACCTTGAGTGGTTTTCTCAAAATATTGAGTAGGAACCAATCCTTCCTGGATGCAGTTCATGTCTGCACCACTATCAACTAAAGCAATTGCATTAGTGAGTGTGTACTCCTGATTAATTACCAAATTGATCCTTGCATATTGCATATTGTTTGATTGAAGCTCACAAGTATATAGAGTGTGCAGTTATATGAGGGGGTGTATTTATGTTCGAGCCTTTCTTCTTACTTTGTAGGGCAAAATAATTAAATTTTTTTTCTAAAATTTTAAACTCAGACGTGTGATAACTTCAAACTTTTGTCCATTTCCACATTTCACGAAATAATAATATTCAAATAAGAAGATAGTTAATTGGTTGCTTAGTATTTTTTTTCTATTATTTAAATTCAATTCTCTTTTGCCCAAGTATGCCACGGCGGTCTTAGCGAGGTGTACGTAAACTTCTCTCCCAAATATTTCCTAAAATATTAATCCGCCAGCATATGGTGTGCGACATCCAATTGTAGTCTCTGGAAAAAACAGCAAACTTCAAATTCACTTCAAGTTTTTTTAATCCAATTATGTTGTACTATTACAAATTCACCCCTCTTTCAAAATTTGTGGAATTATGGACTCAAAGTTGCTTAAAATTACCGAATTGTTCAACATCTCTTCCATTTATTCAGTGACCGACTTTTTTCTCCACACTACAGTTAATTGTCCCAATCTTCCATTATCAAATCAAAGATGCCCGATGTTTCATCCTCATAAATTTCCTAAAACACACATGGGTAGAATGAAATCAAACATTCAAGTTCATAAAAAAGACATTTAACTATAAAAAAAGAGTTGGATGGATACACACACATGGGCATATACATATAGATGTCGTCATCTTGAACACATCACACTTGAAAAGATAAAAAAGACTTTTAATTGTGCTTTATTTTTTCACTTATTTATTATTTTTATGGGGTGTTTTTGTTGATCCGAGGATTCTATTAACCCATAATTCTTTTTTATTTGACAACTTTGCAATATATGTTACTCATCAAGTGCATTAGTAAAATGTAAATTTTTCGAAGTGAGCTTCGACAATGGCACTCTCCTAGGTGGCTCAGGGTTGATTCATCCCATCCATCTCTTTTCCCTCTCATTGTCTTGGTTCTCATTGTCAGGTAAAAAAGAAAAAAAAAATGTAAATCTCTCATCCTTAATCTAACTAGTATTGTTAAAAAATGATTTTCATACATTGGATCAATAATTATATGAGACCAAATTATTAGTTACAATATCAAAATTCAAGTTTAACGATTATCGAATCATAGACAATGGGAGAAGAATATATTGGGTGACCAAAGAATATTACATTATTGATATGCTTGTTAAAAAAAATTCACCATACAATAGAAGTGGTTCCACATACTTATAAAAACTTGACTCAACAAATTAATATGGTGAACTTTTATTGAGTGACCATACTCATAACGAGCCAGGGGCGGAGCCAGAAACTAAATCCAGGGGCACAGTGTAAAAAAAAAAAAAATTCAATAAACATGACAATAAATATAAATTATTCGAATCAAGAGACAAAGAAGAAAAATTACTAAAAAAAATATGTCAATTAATGAGTCGTTTAAGAAACATAAATAATTAACAAAAAATTTACAAAGGAAAGAAAAATGAGAGAATTGGAAAGAAAAATGAGAGAAAAAAATTGGACTTTGACTTAAAAAGGAAAATGAGAGAAAAAAAAAATAATAATACGTCAATCAATGAGTCGTTTAAGAAACATAAATAATTAACAAAAATTTTACAAAGGAAAGAAAAATGAGAGAAAAAAATTGGACTTTGATTTAAAAAAGAAATTTTGATTTTTTTTAAGGAAATTAAACGAATTTAAAGAGTAACAAAGAGAAGAAATACAAAATTTAAGAGATAATTTTAGAAAATAAAAATTTTAGGAGGGTATTATATGAATGTATTCACGTATACATATAAAAATACATAAATTTAATATATGTATTATAGTGAGTGGGCCAGGCCGGGGCATGTGCCCTTGGACATATAATGACTCCGTCCCTAAATATATCTAACTTCTCAATATCTTCCCTTAAAAGAAAAGAACATAACATATTTAGTTGGACCATAATTAAATCAATTTGTAAACGTTAAAATGAGATACTGTAATATATAATCTATCCAAATTTACTTAATAGCTGACCAAATGCTACCAGATTTGTATGGATTGTTATCGCAGGTGAATTTAGAACATAATACCACATGCAGACAAGTTCAAACATGTTACTTTTCGAGGGATTAAAAAAAAAAACAAAAAAAAAATCCAACATGTTGTAAACTTCAGATTTGGTCAGCCTGTCACCCACGGAAGCAACAGAGAAGTTGTATTTATTTCTGAAAGTGTACAGAAGTTCAAAATTCGAACGTCTGGTGTAACGTTCGATTTTTTCACCAGTCTAAAATTAAAAAAGGGGTGATTCCGTAATTAAGAGCAAGTATAAGCCCATATAATACAAAGACGAGAGAATTGCGCGATTTGTCGTAAATCAGTCCGTCTAATGTCGGTTTTAGAGTTGAGTGCCGCTTACAACCTGTGTGTGTGGAGACCCACGAATTGTCCTAACAGCGCCCCTCCCCCAACACTAAGCTGACCACGGAGAGAAAAAGAGTTGGACACACAAACACACAGACTTCTAGAGAGAGAAACACAAAAAAACGGATGCTAATATAGAGAGAGAAAGAGCCTGGGTTTGCTTTAAGGTATATAAACTCACGCCACATTTTCTTAGAGAGAGAAACAAGAAAAGGCCCTCTTTAACAGAAGCAAAAATCCTCGAAAAAAAATTACTTTGTTTGCTTCTTCTTATCACCATCCTCCTCTTCTCCTAGATTTCGCTAAAATTCCAAAGCTACAGGACTGTGTTCTATCCGATCTGACCCACCGAGTCTCGTTTATCTTTGTCTCGTTCTCTGGTTTTGATGAGTTGAAGAGAAGGAGATCGAAATTCAAACTCATCAATGGTAAGTCGAACAAATACACGATTATTTTTCTTCTTTATGTTTCTAATTAGTTGATTTGATTGAGAAATTCATTTCCAACAGCCAAATCTGTTCAACACAGAGTCCATATTTATTTGCTCTTTGTAATTAAGATATATTTGAAGGCTAGAACAAGCTCTATTCAATTGTTTTGGGAATATATATGTTATGAGATAATAGTGCTTAGAGCTATTGGAAAATACTATTGATGAGTTTGATTTTGGTTAAGTTTTTCGCTCAACTGTGTATATGAAAACGTTTTTTTGGGTTTTAAAATTGACCAATTTAAATATGTTATAAGTTACGGACAACAGAATTATTTGTCTAGAAATTAAGTTCCTATGACTGAAATGCATGTGCAGTTGTGGTTTTCAATAAAAAGGATATGGGGGATTGAAAGTATAAAATTCTGTATCTTTGTTTGGTTTTATTTACCATATCTTTTGAATCTGACTGCATATGGTTGAAGGCTGTGTTTGTGTAACTAATCTATAAATCAGAACTTCCTCACCTGCATACCTTCAGAAACTGGAAACTACTTGCAGGCGTGGGCTATGCTTCATACGGGTGTGAATTCTGGAGAGTGATAGTTGAAGTGGAGGGAGTAAGGCATGAGTTACGAGGTGTACAATGAGTATAAGAATTTATTATCATTGTGCTATGCATAGTATACGTAGTGTTGTTCTTTGGTGATTCAAACACAGCAGATTGTACAAGTAAATTCAATTTATTTAGTGCTCAAAATTAGTCAAATTTTCTTAGGCCTATTCCTATATGAAACTTACTCAGAACTGGGTCTACATAAATTGGGTTTGATTTTATTTGGATGTTCCTGCTATGTTGCATCCGTGGTGCCGTTCTTCACAAATTCACATTACAAATGTGGGTTAGGTAGCTGCAGTGCAATTAGTCACTATTATTTTTCAATAATATATTAGCAAGATACAAATGTAACAAGTTACTTAATGTACTTATATTCTGGATGCTGCATGCATGAAATGCTGTAAACTTGAGTAGAAAATGATAGGGATGGAAACAGGGAGGAGTTGGGGCCGGTTTGGCTAAACCATACTCTGCCCCGTTAGAAAATTTATCATACTAACTCCACTCCTATTTCGGAACGGGTTTATAATTGGTATACCATCCCCGCTCCTACTCCGGCAGCAAAGTACCGACTCCACCCCGCATACTCCGTTTAATTGTGGGTCGAGGCGGGTTATGCCACTTTTCCAATGTACTCAAATTGGGTTAATAAATAAGCTGCCATGACTTTTAAATTACCAAGTAGTGAATATTTAATATATTAACGAACACTTATAAAAATGTAACAAGGTCATAAAAATATTAAATATATATTTTTTATATTTATAAATTTTTTAAAGGTATATATATAATCGGGGCGGGTTCGTAAATCCGTCCCCGCCCCAAAATCGCTTTGGGTTTTTAGTTATTTTATCATTTCCGTCCCAAACCCATTTAGGGGACTACCAAATCCACCCCATTAGGGTAGGGGCGGGGCAGAAACTCGACGGGTCGGAGGAAATTACCATCCCTGTAAAATGCTGTCAATGGGGATTCATAATTTCTTCTAATTAGATCTTACTAATTCATTTATGATAATCTTTTAGATATCATTCCTCTCAAAATTTAATTAAACCTTAAAGATGCTTTTGTTATGGGCTTAAAAGTTCTATCCTTCGCTAAGTTATTCATATTATCTCAACTCAACTCAGCTAATCTTTTCCTAACTATTTGGGTTCAATTACATGAATTGTGTTTCGCCAGTCCATTCTAAGACCATAGTCTAGGAAGCACGGACACGCTAAAGTGGGTGAAGAATCCGTGTCCGACACGCGTCGGACACGCCCCGACAAGTGTCAGACACACCAAAAAATGTGTCTGAATTTTCGGACACGGCACGGACACTCCGCGGACACATGTCTGACACGCAAGGGGTGTGTGTTCGACACGCGTGTCTTATTTTCGGGGTCTAAAAGATAATTTTTGAAAGAAAATTGGGTTAAAGTATAAATATGTGAAGTTATTTAACAACTTTTACTCACTTATGTGGTCAGTACATAATAATTTTAAACTTGTAAGATTAATATGCAATTTTAGACAAAACAAATAGGTATGTAAGAGTCAGTCATTACACTATTACAGTAGATATTTGTGTCTGTGTCCTAATTTTTTTGGATTTGCCGTGTCGCCGTATCTGTGTCGTGTCGTATCCGTGTCCCGTATCCGTGTCCGCGCTTCTTAGACCATAGCCTTTGTTAAATCACATGCCACCTTATCTTTTTTAATTATCTTTACGCATAGCACTACTGTCAACATGGACCACTTGCATTGGCCAACTATATTAATCAGTTCTCATTTATTTTATCTCCAATTGATGCTGCTTCAACCATCCCAAGAATGTGTTCATTTCTAACTTTATCCTTTTCCTCTTTGGCAAAAATCTATTTCAATATATATATATATATATATATATATATATTTTTGGGTCATCCAAAACTGCTGTTGAATAAATTTTTTTCCTTCCATCTTTTATTTTTTATTTTTTTGTTTTGTTGTTGTCCAACACTCTGTTCTTATGAAGTATGACTAGTCTAAAAAGTAAAACCTGTTGAATAAAAATTTCCTTTCAATTTTAGAAGTTTGTGCCCATCACACAGAATCCAGTGGGTTCTTCTTCATTTCACCCATCCTACTTTAATTCTATGATTAAGATCATCTCTAGTCTCTCCGTCTCTGTGCATAATAGAGCTTGTAACGAGAAATATTCACCTTTTAGTACCTCTCGACCCTCAATTTTCACTGTCCCTACTTTTATTAACTGAAGCTACATTCCATATATTCAACTCTATTCCCACTTATCTGAAACCCTCTTAATTATAAAGTTTCTCTTCAAGCCTCTAGTTTAGCACTTATTTCTACTCTGTTCTCTTCAATCAAAACAATCTTATCAATAAATAGCATATACTATAGGACTTAATCTTGAACGTGTTTTGTTAGTTCATCCATAAGTAAGGCAAAACAATATGGGTTTAATGTTGATTTTTGATGTAAATCTGAAGTAGTTGGAACTTCACTTTTTCTCCTGCAATTATTTTACTATGGTAACTGTTTTATCATATATCTCTTTTAGCACATCAATTTATCAAAGGTTCTACAAGGAACTCCTCTGCAATATGAAAACCCCACCGTAATATATCTCTAAGACCCCTAGTGTAGGTTTTCTCCAAATTTATAAAAATTATGTGTAGATTATTCTCTCTCTCTCTCTCTCTCTATTTCTTTCTAGATCACATCAAGAAATAAATAGCTTCCATTGTTGACATTCCTGACATAAGTCCAAACTGAATGTCCGACAAATTTTGTTTCACACCTTAGTCATTGTTCAGAAACTAACTCCCAAAATTCCATAGTATGACACATTAGTTTGATACATGAAATACCCCATAATTATGATAGGTATTGAAATAGTTTTACGCCACACTCGTCAGTTTTTTTTTTCCCCCCCACCCCCCCCACCCCCCCCCCCCCCCCCCCCGCGCATGATACCCAATTGTATCTGTCTATTTCTACCCCATTCTGTTTCTCTTTCTGTCTCACCATGTGAGAGTTTGATGTTTGACCCATTTTCTAACAGTTTAACAAGTACATCATTCATTATTTGGAAATTTATTGTTGTAATGATGCTCTTTATTTATTTATGTACCTAGGGTATGGACAAGTGGAAGAATTGTAAGCATTTTTTTTAAATCAGAGATTGTAGTGTTTTGTCTTCCTTACAAATCACATTTGTTTGTTATGCAGGCCGGACCTGTTAATATTATTGTAGGGTCTCATGTATGGGTTGAAGATCCAAAGTTGGCATGGATTGATGGAGAAGTAGTCCGTATCAATGGTCAAGAGCTTCATGTTTCCACAAATGGGAAAACAGTGAGTGCTACTAGCTTAACTTTTGTTCTCATAATCCAAAGTCATTGATAGGGCATGAAATAAGCTGAAAATTATCTACATTAAATGTAAATATATCAGCATGTCTTGGATTAACGTTGGTAGACTTGAATTCTGATGAAGAATAAATCTATTACCATTCTAAATGGTGGCAGACTTTATAGTGCGCAACACAAACTCTGCCTGATAACTGCTTCAATTATAATTAGTTATGCTCTCCTCATTTAATCTTTGTATGTTGTTAGTGAACATTACTGTGATGGCATAATACCAACCATTTCGTAATAAGGTCTTACAGCAACTTTAAATTTTGAAGTTAAATCAACTTATGGAAGTTTTTATTATGTAATGGAAATTCTAGGTACTGAAACTTCAATGTGGGACATACATCATTGGAAAGTTCAACTTCGTATCATTGGATATTGATGGTGTCCTAATATATATTTTTTTGAATTAGTGGTGCTGTAGATGATGTCATGGAATTTAAAATTTGTGGTTCAATAAGGTGGCTAGAAGTTGCAGTGCGGGTTTCAGGCACCGGTCAAAATCATAGAGTTCATTGTGTCAGAAATATGGTTTAGAATTTTGTAGAATAATTTATACAATTTTCATATCAAGATACATATGTAGAGAATACATGAAGTTCTTTGGCATTTGGAAAGTCATTGTTTGAGAAGAAGTTATAAAAGATAACAATAAGGTAACAAATTGTGTTCAAAGGTTAAGTGTTTCATGTGGTGCAATAGTTTCAAATATATAGAAGTATAAATGTTTTTCGTAAGAAGTGCCCTATGTGCACAGGAACTCTGTAAGGCGTTGGCTGTACATCTTCAAACTCATCTTCACACTTATGAATCTCATTTGTATGCTTTCCCTACGATTCCAATAGTAGTGTCAGAGCATTTGGGTCGATTCTTTCCCCTTTTCTCATTAAGCATTTTTTTCTTGCCTGAAATATTGAAATTTCATGAAAAAATTTTGAACTCCATGATCCAAATCACAGTACTTTTAAATATTTTCTTCTTCCCAAAAAGGCCTAGTAGCTAGCAAGTGCTATCCATGGTCAAAAGCAAAAAAGCAACAAAAAGATTGGCAAACAAGCAAGCAGTTCACTGAAAATTGAAATCCTGGTTCAATCAATGTCACCCAGGAATAACCAAAACAAAGAGGGCAGCAGACCCGCAAAATTCAAAGTGGGCGGTAGACATTTAATTCAAAGACATGAGCCATTGGGAAGAAGTTGGAAATTCGAATTGTGATGTAATATCATGGAAGAAATGGCAACTGAAGCAAGAAGATTGAAAGATGACGAGATCGAGCAAGTCGCCAAATTATCAGTACTATTGTTCAAAAAGAAGTATAGGCAAAAATGAAGTTGTTACTGAAAAAATCTAAATTACAAGGTATTGTTGGAAATATAATTTAAAATTTTCTGGAGTAGTCTATATAGACATATGTGGAGAATACATTTAATTATCTAAAAATTTGGGATGTCATTCTTGCTGAAGAAGTTGTATTAACTGACAATTACGTAACAAATTCTATTTAAAAGACTAAAGTGCTTCATGTTATGTGATCTTTTCAAATTTATAGAAATATAAGAATTCCCATAAGAAGCCAAGAGCCTGCTTGGTTCAGTTTTTTGTTTTTTGTGAACTAAAAATCAGAAAACTGAACAAAAAATTTGTTTGGTTGGCAGTTTCTGAAAATTGTTTTCTTAAGACTCAATTAAAATAAGGCTGTTTTCAGAGAAAACAAGGGCTTGCTTGGTTTGTAACTCTGAAAACAATTCTCAAGAATTCAGAGAACAAAAAACTATTTTCAGAGAACTATAAAAGAACCAAGCAAAATTTTTTGTACAGTTTTCTGTAAGCGGGCCCCAAATTTTTTTTTTTTTTTTTGGAGTTTTTGAGAACTTTTTTTAGAAAACGAAACCAAGCAGTCCCCAAGTCTTTGATACTTACGAATGAACTTTGTACAGCTTTGGCCGCGCATCTCTAAACTCATCTTTACACATATGAGCAGTGAAGTTTTGCTTGGAATGTGATTTAGATTGATAGTTTTCCTTTAAAGGAGCAAGCCACAGGGTTTCTTGCGTAGTGTAAAAAGGTTCTCCCAATGGACTGTGTTTTATGATTGGAACTGAAGAAAGATGCATTGGAATTTCAGATTCTGATACTATACTTGATGAGGAGTTGGAATTGGTGTCTTATTCTCTATATCTATCTATCTTTCTGTTAACCTGTCCTTCTAAAGCTGAGGTTCAAATGACAATTGAAAAATATGACGGTGCAGAGTGTTGAGTCTGAAAGAAATGTATTCAGTTAAATTTTCCCATGGTTTTTTTGTTCTCATGGAAGAGATATTTATATTAAGGTGTTTTAGTGCAGCTTTTCTCCTCAATTGCTTTCTTTTGGACAGTTATGAGTAAAAAAAAATCTCATTGTGGGATCAATGCATACTCATGAAGCCGGAAGTAAATCCTATATTATAACTATTAGACTAGTCGTGTGTTATGGGACAGATTGTTGGGCAGTTAAATAACTTGTTCATAAAATGAGTATTTGCGAATTGCGGATGTTGTGACAAATTAGTGGTAAGGGAAGAAGGATAATTTAGAAATGGCACATCTGTGAGATGTTTGAAGTAGCATCTATCGAGTAAAATGAGAGAAATGACGGTTTATTCATGACAACAAAGACCAATAATTGTATAGTTAGGAAGAGTGAAATGGTATAGTTGGGGGTTCTAAATGAAGGAGAAGATCAAAATTAATGTGGTTCCAGTAGTAAGGAATCACACTATGGTGAAGTCTGATGGAAGTTATGACCTTACAACTGAACAGGACAGAACAAGACTCATGTATCAACTCTAAAGTAGTTGAGACAATGTTTTGTTATATTTTGCTGGGTACTTGAGTTGTACATCCCACTAAGTGAATGGAGCTGGGTTCCCTCCATGGTTTTTATGAGAACCGACCTATTTACTCCTATACCATTTCCTGTTGATGCAATTTCCTTTCACTGAATGGACTATGGCCCTCTGTTTGTCTTATGTCATGGTTGTTCTGTACTCAAGTACTTGTCTAAATTGAAGTTTCTCTCTAAAGTCCATTTAGTCATTTTGATAAGTAATTAATTGTTTACATGTATTATAATTTTGACTCTCCTCTCTCTCTCCATGTAATTTATTCAATGGTGGTTCTAGGAATCTTACAGACTAGAAACTGGTTGCAGGTTGTCACAAACATCTCCAAAGTGTTCCCAAAGGATACTGAAGCTCCTCCTGGAGGCGTAGATGACATGACAAAACTTTCATATTTGCATGAACCCGGAGTTCTGCAAAACTTGGCTACCAGATATGAACTTAATGAAATTTATGTAAGATGTTCTAATTTTTCCCTTTTCATAATCTTTTAAAGTACATTTTTAGTGATAAAACTAGTATGTTACTAATATTTTGATCTATTTCCATCTCTCCTAGACATATACCGGAAATATCTTGATCGCAATAAACCCGTTTCAAAGATTACCTCATCTGTATGATACTCACATGATGGAACAGTACAAAGGTGCAGCATTTGGAGAGCTTAGTCCTCACGTTTTTGCAGTTGCCGATGTTGCATACAGGTAGTGTAAAAGTAGTCTATCAGGTATCATTATTTTAAGTCATACTTTTGTTGATATCTTTACTTTTGTTAGAGCAATGAACAACGAGGGAAAGAGCAACTCGATTTTGGTTAGTGGAGAAAGTGGTGCTGGTAAAACTGAAACAACAAAGATGCTTATGAGATATCTTGCATATTTGGGTGGTCGGTCTGGGGTAGAAGGACGGACAGTTGAACAACAAGTTCTGGAGGTAAGACTTAACTTTTCCTCTCGTTGCTCACATCTCTAGATCTCAATAACTTTCTACAGACTTGATTATTTTGTCTTCACAAAAAATCTAAATGGTTGGAATTGCTGCATTGATTGCTGTTAATGGTGATTAAAATTCAGTCCAATCCAGTTCTTGAAGCATTTGGCAACGCCAAAACCGTCAGGAACAACAACTCAAGGTGAGTAAGTGACATTGATTTTTCCCCTAGTTGAAAACGCTAATTACAAATTAGTTAAATCATACTCATCAGTTATGTTTTAGCTTGTTCTTGGGTATGTTTGTGTTTATTTGTCTTATCCAATCAACTGACCATACTTTTACTTATGTTTATTGTGGCACCACAATGTAGTCGATTTGGTAAATTCGTTGAGATACAATTTGATAAGAATGGGAGGATATCTGGAGCAGCTATAAGAACGTACCTCCTCGAGAGATCTCGCGTTTGTCAAATTTCAGATCCTGAAAGAAACTACCACTGTTTTTATCTTCTTTGTGCTGCACCCCTGGAGGTATTTATGCTCTGTTTTCTGTGCAGTTTTATGCCTACTTATTTTCAATGTTTTGCTTCACCACATTTCCTTCTAATTTGCAGGATAGAGAGAAGTATAAGTTGGGAAATCCTAAATCATTCCATTACTTAAATCAGTCCAGCTGTTATGAGCTTGACGGAGTAAATGATGCTCATGAATATCTTGCAACTAGAAGGGCAATGGACATAGTTGGGATTAGTGAGGAAGAGCAGGTTGGCCTTATAATTATCCATAGAGATGGTTTGTACTCCCCCTCTCAGATTAATAACATTAAATAAATATTTTCAGGAGGCAATTTTTAAGGTTGTGGCTGCAATTCTTCATCTTGGTAATATAGAATTTGCAAAGGGACTGGAGATCGACTCTTCTGTCGTTAAAGATGAGAAATCTAGGTTCCATCTCAATATGACAGCTGAGTTGCTTATGTAGGTTTATTTTTTCTCTAAATTTTCAATGCATTATATCTCGGTTCCATTTTTGTTGAAATTATATATCCCTATTGACCAATTTCATGTAATAGGTGTGATGCCAAGAGCTTGGAAGATGCATTGATTCAGCGTGTAATGATAACGCCCGAGGAAGTCATTACAAGGACTCTTGATCCTGATGCTGCATTGGGTAGCAGAGATGCTTTGGCTAAAACTATATACTCTCGCTTGTTTGACTGGTAAGGAAATATAATATCATGTACATGTTAAATATTTATAGACATGCAAACACATTGTCTAGAACATGTTAATTTATTACTTACTTTTCTAATGAGTTGCTCTCTCTCTCTCTCTCTCTCTCTCTCAAACACACACACACACACACACACACACACTCACAGTTTCTTTCTTAATGGCTGATGCACTTACTTCTTGTTTCTATTTCCTCAGGATTGTGGAAAAGATTAACAATTCGATTGGGCAGGATCCCAACTCAAAATCATTAATTGGTGTTCTTGATATATATGGGTTTGAAAGTTTCAAGCACAATAGGTAACTAATTATGTGGAATTTTTAGTTGCAATGTAATGCATAGGTTTACTGGCATTATGCTGACAAACTTTTATATGAAATAGTTTTGAGCAGTTCTGTATCAATTTTACGAATGAAAAATTGCAACAACATTTTAACCAGGTTAGCTTTCTTTCATGTGATTTATTGATCACTATTTGAATATTATATAAGTGTTTGCTTAATTTAAATCTATGTAATTGATTGGTTGCAGCACGTGTTTAAGATGGAACAAGAAGAGTACACAAAAGAACAGATAAATTGGAGCTACATAGAGTTTGTTGATAACCAAGATGTGTTGGATCTGATTGAAAAGGTGTTCCATTGTTGCATGATGTATACTTATGTGTGTTACCGTTTTCATTTGATCGATACTATTCGTGTGTTTGGCCAATAATCTTTTTATCTTCTTTAATTATCATCAAAACTATAATGATATGTCCTACCAAATGTTCTGTTTAGCACGTATCTATTATTCTTTAAATGCATAGATAATGTGCTGACAAGTTTCAATCTTTTGCAGAAACCTGGAGGAATCATTGCACTTCTAGATGAAGCCTGGTAAGAAGCTGATTTTTTACTTCTATGTGTTTCATCATTGCTTCTTAGTCTTATAATATTTCCATGTTTACGTTGGATTTGCAGGGTTCTATTGACCCTATATTCTTCTAGATGTATAAAATTCTGTATTGTTGTGGATCAGTGGTTTTGTAGCGCAATACTGTTAAGTTCTTGTGATTTTCATTATCTTTCTATGGTTGAATCATACTTTTGTAATTGCTCAATGCAGCATGTTTCCTAAGTCTACTCATGAAACATTTGCTCAAAAGTTGTACCAAACATTTGCAAAGAACAAGCGTTTTATCAAACCAAAGCTTTCTCGCACTAGTTTTACAATATCTCACTATGCTGGGGAGGTAAACATTGATTACCTGTCTAATTATGTACAAATTTAACTTTGCCATCATTTTGCTGAAATATCCTTCATTTTTTTGCAGGTGACTTATCTGGCCGATCTGTTTCTAGACAAAAACAAAGATTATGTGGTGGCAGAACATCAGGTTCTTTTAACAGCCTCAAAGTGCTCCTTTGTAGCTGGTTTATTTCCTCCACTTCCAGAAGAGTCATCAAAGTCATCCAAATTTTCTTCCATAGGGTCACGCTTTAAGGTATCCTCGCGTACTTTCTTCCCGACCTCCCTCAAGATGGAATTTGCTTACTTGTTTGGAAGCTGAATTGTATTGCTGAAGTCTAAAGCCCCATAAGAGAACACACTTTGGGTTTAAGGGAACTCTTACAGCAGAGAAAAACCATCAATCATATAGAAAATAGTTTAGACTTATGATTCCATGCTCGAGGGCAAAGACAATCTGAGTGCTATAATTGTGCTTTATGGATACGAAAACTATCTGAGAAGCCTTCAGCTCCGAACTTAAGATTTAAAACAATGCCAAAAGTGCAAAATATTTGTTTGAAATAATATTTCTATCAAACAGAACTCCCACTGGTAATCAAATAGTAAGGTTTTATTTGGAATAATGACAACCTGTGGGGTCAGCAAAGGAGATTCTGGATAATAGAAAAGTTCTGTCGGAATTAGGTTTGGGGAAGTGCATTAAATGTTCATACTTCTCTCTTGTTTCTAAAACCTTTTGATCCATTTCCTCAGCATTTTGGCTTCTGATTCTCCAGCTTTCTACATTAATTGCAACTTCTTTACTAAACTGAAGTAGAATTGGGCTGGTTTCTTTAATGATATTGATTTTCTAGTATGAGTGCTTGATACACGATAAGATTTGTGCACGTTAAGGTTTCTGGTATAAGCTATATAATTCCCGATTCATGATCTAGGAGTATGCTAATGGACAAGTGGTATTTACATTTTTGCAGCTACAACTTCAATCTTTAATGGAAACCTTGAATTCAACAGAACCTCACTACATCAGATGTGTGAAGCCAAACAATGTCCTCAAGCCTGCTGTCTTTGAGAACTCCAACATAATTCAACAATTACGCTGTGGTGTAAGTAAAATGCGCCAAAACCTCACTACATCTTGTGGTGCCTTATTTATATTCAACCTGCAAAACTTTGCCTAGGGACTTAAATTTTTTCTTTAAATAAATATATTCTGGTCATTCTTTTGCAATGTAGGGTGTTCTCGAAGCAATCAGAATCAGCTGTGCTGGATATCCCACTAGACGAACATTTTACGAGTTTCTTCTTCGTTTTGGTGTTCTTGCTCCAGAAGTTTTGGAAGGAAAGTAAGTTTTAAATGCTTTCGTTTTCCAACAGTGATAACTACTTTAAAAAATGGGTTATATCTAGTGTACAAGTTTTGATATATGTATCAGATGACACATTGTTTGGGTTGCCTTGTCCTTCCGTTCTTTTCCCCTTCCCCTGTACTGCTTTCATCTTCTTCATCCTAGTTTTTGATGAACCACCACAACATCCTGTACAGCTATGATGACAAGGCTGCATGTCAGATGATTCTTGATAAAATGGGACTGAAAGGCTATCAGGTAATCTTGAAATTTCTTGAATTTGATGTCCTTATCGTGTCACCAGTGTGGCATTTCACTTGATATAAAAAATGATTTCCTTTCATTATCACCTTCACATAGTTGCAGCATGCATTGAACTTCTTTAAACAATTTAAAAATGTCCAACCCCCCAAACCCCTGCATGGTTGTAGTTATAATTGAATGTCGTACCTTTGTTTTTGCATTTTTTTCAATTTTAGACCCCTAATACTATACGATTCAATTTACCAATAGGGTCTGCTAGTTTCTCTTTCCACTTTCTATATGTCATTCAATGCGCTTGGCTTGGCAGATAGGCAAGACCAAGGTCTTCCTACGAGCTGGTCAGATGGCTGAGCTGGACGCAAGGAGGGCAGAGGTTCTTGGAAATGCGGCTAAAATTATTCAAAGGCATATGCGTACTTACATTGCCCGCAAGGAATTCATTTCTTTACGCAGAGCTGCTATTCAATTGCAATCATGCTGGCGAGGTATCTTTATTTGTTGTCTTCTTTGTCTTGCTTTTTTATTTTGTTGTTACTTATTTCTCGAAATGTATAAACAATAAAGTATGCTTATCATTATTATTAGAATTGCTATCAAATTGCTCAAACTTTCACGTTGGTGTTGGTACTATTCAATTGTAACACGAAATTTGTCGGGCTAGCATATGGGGCACACACACACATATATATATCAAATAGAAGTTTTAATCTCAACTGAATGCCTATTAAGAGGTTGGCAGCTTTAATTACTTAAGCCTCAAAGATTGTGAATCTTGATGTTTTCCTTGAGCATCAAAAGCTTTTCAATACCAGAGTCATATATGTAAATAATATATGGAATAAAAAGTAAGAAGAGATGGGGAATCATCTGTTATTGTCAAGCTTGTGTACTTGCTTATGGATCATATTGATTTCATCATTGATGCCGAAGATTAGAATACTTATTCAATTTATTCTGAATGATAAATTAATTACCAACAATATATTCTTTTAGGTTCGATTAACTGCTTCATCTAGCCATTTGGTATCCTGATGTAGATTGCTCTCTCATTTAATCAGGTATACTTGCTTGCAAACTGTACGAGCAGTTGCGACGGCAAGCTGCAGCTGTAAAGATTCAGAAGAACTTCCGTCGTTACGTTGATAGGAAATCATACTCGAGTGTACGGTTGTCTGCAATCACATTGCAGACAGGCTTAAGGGCAATGACAGCTCACAATGAATTCAGATTGAGAAAGCAAACTAAAGCTGCAATTATCATTCAGGTTCTATTGCTATTTTGTATCAACTAGGCCTTAATTTAAATTGGTTTCAAAGAATTGAATTTTGAGTGCAAAATGTTGTTGGTGGCTTGCAGGCTCATATGCGTTGCCACAGAGAGTATTCTTACTACAAGAGTCTTCAGAAGGCTGCTATTACTTATCAGTGTGGTTGGAGACAAAGGGTTGCTCGGAGAGAGCTCCGGCAGCTCAAAATGGTTTGATCTCAATCCTTAATGTGATTTTGTTGTTTGTGCAAAAATCAATGCATTATTGTTTGGTTTGGTACGAGGAATAACTTCTCAGTTGGTAACCATGCGTGTGAACTTATTCAGGCCGCAAGGGAAACTGGGGCCCTTAAAGAAGCGAAAGACAAGCTAGAAAAGCGCGTGGAAGAACTTACATGGCGATTGCAGTTAGAGAAGCGACTAAGAGTATTGTTAATTTCATTTTCTCATACTTTATAAATTAGTGACCTGCGTCTTGGCATGGTATAGGCTGTATAGCAAATTGTACTGCACTTGACTTGCACCATAAATCCATTTTGTTAAATTCAGACTGATTTGGAAGAGGCAAAGGCCCAAGAAACTGCAAAGTTGCAGGATGCTTTGCATGCAATGCAAATGCAAGTCGAAGAAGCAAATTCTAGAGTTATTAAAGAACGAGAGGCAGCACGGAAAGCTATTGAAGAAGCTCCTCCAGTAATTAAAGAAACCCCTGTTATAGTACAAGATACAGCGAAGGTTGATTCATTAACTGCTGAGGTAGAGAGTTTGAAGGTACGCACTTTTAACTTAGATGATGGTCAATTGGTGATTGCTGTGTAACAACAAAGTCTTCGGAATACGTAAGGCATACTACTTTTACTTAAACAACTATATTCTGATGGAGGTCTATGCTCTACTGAATTAGGAACGTCCCATTAATGCAGTCAGTGACTACAATTTTCATCTGGTAGATGATGGATGCTCTAGACACTAAATAGGCCTTTCTGAAATTTGTGAACAATGATGGCAGAAGTGATAAAATTTGGATTTTCATGACTGGTCATTTGTTTATTTTTTATACGCATTGGACTTCCCTGAATTTGATGGCATTTCTAGGACTTATCCACAAGGGGAAAAAAAAGACTCATGGCATTTCTAGGTCACTTTGTTGGATCAATTTTCAAAAATTCATTTCAGTGGACTTTGTCAAATTAGTGTGATGAAACATTTTGGATTCATTAACCCCTAAATTGCATCCTCCTTAACACTTTTTCATGCTGGAATAGATATCAGTTAAGCTCGGTGTGCAAATCTTGCTTCAACTATGAATTTGTTGAATTTGAGTCAACTAGGCTTTCAACGAACCTATTTACTTCTATCATTTGCAATTCTTACATATTGAACTTGGTAACTATGCTGCTTATTATTCAGCTGTTTTTGAATATAAGTTGACTGGCATATTAACAATTGTTTATGATTAAGGACATTGAGGATGGATTTGTGAGGTTTCAGAGGCGTAATGAGCTTCTATAATTTGTATAGGCTTTGCTGCTGTCAGAAAAAAAGGCTGCAGAAGAGGCTAAGAATGCTCGTACGGATGCTGAGCTCAGGAATGCTGAACTGGTTAAGAAACTTGAAGATGCAGAGCGAAAAGTAGATCAGCTTCAAGATTCTGTACAGAGGTTTGTAATCACAACATGAAAGATGGAACTGACAGAAAATAAATCTTTTATTTTATTGATACATACTGTGTATAAAAAACCAGACGATTATTATGTCATCTCTGGTTACCCGAATGCAACAATTTAGTGACCAGCAAGTAGAAATCTCTCACATAGTTTACTGCCCTATACTTGGTTTCAGCTGCATCTTTTAGGTTTCCATCATAAATTTCTGTAGTTAACTTGCTGCTAGGAGCTATCAGTTGACATATTCCACAAAATGATGAGTTTGTTACCTCTCATCTCCATATGTTCATGAATACACATTCTTATATTTATGTCTGCATGGAAGCAAATGTATCCAAATTTCCTCTCTACCTTCTTGGGGGAAAAAAATTCCTCTAATGCCTTTGGGCTTTTGCTTTATTTAGTTGTAGTTTTTGGAACTTTTTTGAAGTTTGTTCATTTTCCCTGTTACAGGCTTGAAGAAAAACTTTCCAATACAGAGTCAGAGAATCAAGTACTTCGTCAGCAAGCGCTGACCATGTCACCCACTGGAAAAGCTTTGTCTGCCCGACCAAAGACAACAATTATTCAGGTACTAATAAAATATTAGGTTTCTAATCAGTCCAATGCTAGGTAATGGTGGCATATTCTAACTGTTCATTGATACAATTACAGAGAGCTCCAGAAAATGGGAATGTCCTAAATGGGGAAATGAAGATTGCATCAGTAAGGAGCTAACATCTCTTTCCTTTTGATAAGAGGGAATTTTCAATAAAAAATACAGAATTGACATTAGTCTGTTGAGGTTGAATTTGTTTAAAAATTTCTATTGCTTAAAGTCTGTTAACATGTCATGTCGTAGGGCAACTCTCTGGCTAAATCAAATCCAAGAGAGCCTGAATCTGAAGAAAAACCGCAGAAATCACTTAATGACAAGCAGCAAGTGAGTGGCCATTGGCATTCATGATGCGTGTTTAATTTTTACGTGATCTTCCATTTGGGATCTTCCATTTTCAGTTCATTTCAAGAAGTTCATTCTATCTTCTCTGTTTCTCTCTCTTAATTTGTTTGCTGCAATTTACTGTTCCTCTACAGGAGAACCAGGACCTGCTTATCAAGTGTATTTCACAAGATTTAGGATTTTCTGGGGGCAAACCAGTTGCTGCTTGTGTCATATACAAATGCCTTCTTCATTGGAGGTCATTTGAAGTTGAAAGAACTAGTGTGTTTGACCGTATAATTCAAACAATAGCCTCAGCCATAGAGGTAGACATTAACCTTTTGGATATCTTGGTCTCTTTCATAGTTAATTTGCGGGCACATTCTCTAATTTTACTGTTCCAAACTCGTAGAGTCTGCTTGAGCAATTTGTATATTATGTTTGTTAGTATTCTTTCCACTAATATATGGACTTTACAACTTGCATATTACTTATGTTGGAAACTTCTACCATATTGTAGGTCCAGGATAATAATGACATATTAGCCTACTGGTTATGTAATACATCGACATTGTTGTTGCTGCTCCAACACACACTTAAAGCAAGTGGAGCTGCTAGCTTGACTCCACAACGGCGGAGGACATCATCAGCTTCTCTTTTTGGGAGGATGTCACAAGTATGAGTCAAAATTTTATTTAATTTTATTTGGCATCTTTCTCCTGGCAAATTGCCAATACATGCTCTTTCTTACCGCTTCTGTGTGTATGTGTATATATATATATATATATATAAATGTTTATAAATATGTATCATAGGGATTGCGAGCGTCTCCTCAAAGTGCCAATCTTTCGTTTCTTAGTGGTCGAGTTCTTGGTAGACTGGATGACTTGCGTCAAGTTGAAGCGAAATATCCAGCATTGCTGTTCAAACAGCAGCTTACTGCTTTTCTTGAGAAGATCTACGGGATGATAAGAGACAATTTAAAGAAAGAAATTTCCCCATTACTTGGATTATGTATCCAGGTATATGTTATGTTATTTTATTGCATTGCATTTTTGTTATCAATCGCAAAAACACATAAAAAGTGTATATATATATTGTGCTCATTAGTGTCCTTGTGTAAGATGATTTAGCAATAGTGAAAATACTGCATGTCCATTTCTTCAAAAAGGAAGAGCAGAAACAGTTGATGAAAAAAACACAACAAAAGTGTATATGTTATGTTATTTTATTGCATTGCATTTTTGTTATCAATCGCAAAAACACAACAAAATTGTATATATCTATCTATATATATATATTGTGCTCATTATTGTCCTTGTGTAAGATGATTTAGCGATAATGAAAATACTGCACGTCCATTTCTTCAAAAAGGAAGAGCAGAAACAGTCAATGAAAAAAAATTAAACAAAACAGGACCATATATTTGGAGAAACAAAGCCAAATCCATCCATGTTGTGTTTAGATTACGCAGCTAGTCCAAAGTGCGGAAAATGGATGAGGATTTTTCCATGATTATATGAATAGGAAACCCCAAATAGTTGGGGAAAAGCTTCGTTGAGCTTACTTGGGGAAGAAGAGCTGGGGATGCATGCAAGGACTGAGAATTTTGAGTGTTAAAGGTCCTATAAAGAAGGGGAAATAAACTATTGTTCCTTTTTTTCCTCTCTGTTTTCTGTATCAAAAGTCTTCAGGGCTTTTAGAAGGTCACGTGTCTAGCATTGGCTATTATACATTTCGTCATTTTTTTCATCTTCTCAAAACACGATTAAAGCCAGAGTTTATCTAACAGAATTTTGAAGGTCAGTTTTAGCCGAAAGAGTATACGGAGGCAAACGCCGTCTATGATGCTAAAGTATTCAATAGGATTACTGGTAACAATCTCTCTGTGGAACTTAGTATCTACTTGTTTCAATGCAGGCACCTAGGACATCTCGTGCAAGTTTAGTGAAAGGGCGTTCTCAAGCTAATGCTGTGGCTCAGAAAGCTCTAGTTGCTCATTGGCAAAGCATTGTGAAAAGCCTAGACAGTTACTTGAAGATGATGAAAGCAAATTTTGTGAGTTTTGAAGTTCACATAAAATGGCTAAACAATTTTTTTTTTTTTTTTTTGTGGATTATCATCATTTTCTTATTGTTGTGGCTTTATAGGTTCCCCCGTTCTTAGTTCGCAAAGTGTTCACTCAGATATTCTCATTCATCAATGTTCAGCTATTCAACAGGTAAATGCTTTGATCTCTTCATATATATATATATATATATATATATATATATATATATATATATGTAGGACGGTTATTAGGCTAGCTATATTATATGAAGCAAAATATTGGGTGTTAAAAAAGAAATACGAACAACACATTCATGTAACTGAAATGAGAAATTTAAGATGGCTGATTAGAGTGACTAGAAGAAAAAGGATTAATACTCTACGTGTTGGGTAAAAACTAGGAGTGAATTCTATTAGTGATAAAATAAGAGAAAGGAGACTTAGTTGGTATGGTCATATATAACATAGACCTGTAGATGCACCGATAAGAAATGAAAGATTTATTTGCATAGAATGTAATAGACAGAGGCCGACCAAAACTCACATGAGATGAAGTAATGGCTCCCTGGCCCCAGCCATGTGGGATAAAGGCAAGGATGATGAAGATGCCAATCTTCATATATATATATATATATATATATATTATTTATGTTTGCAGCTGAGCCATTTTATTATGTGACTTACTAATTAATTTATATTCAATTTTTACAACTGAGATAATTTTTTTTCACTTATTGGCAGTCTTCTTTTGCGGCGTGAGTGTTGCTCATTTAGTAATGGGGAGTATGTGAAATCAGGGTTGGCTGAATTAGAACAATGGTGTTGTCATGCAACTGAGGAAGTAAGTTATATTCAACGGTATAACCTGTATACCCTGCAGTGACATCGATATCTTCACCTAACATCTTTTGATGTTCAGTACGCAGGCTCTGCTTGGGATGAATTGAAACATATTAGGCAGGCAGTTGGATTCCTGGTAAGATATATATATATATATATATATAATATTTTTTGTGGCCTCTATACTTGATTGCTTATTGTTATAATCTCATATATTGCTGACGGACCACCTTTGCTTTCACTTTATTAACAACTCAGGTTATACATCAAAAGCCCAAAAAGACATTAGACGAAATAACAAATGAACTTTGCCCTGTGAGTAGCTCCATTTTTTAATTGTTCATTCTTTTATGTCGTAGTTTCCATTTTTCATTCTTTTTGTACTCATTTCTTTTTCATGTTCTAATTTTTGCTTGATGCTTCTTCAGGTTCTCAGCATACAGCAATTATACAGGATTAGTACGATGTACTGGGATGACAAATATGGCACACACAGTGTTTCTTCAGAGGTAAGTTGATTCAGATTCTCATCGAGATATACTGCCCAAATTGTGAAATCACTGCCAATTCATTTTGGTGTAGTTCTTGTCAAATATGTTTCATTAAAATCCTCCCTAATGTTACAGGTTATTTCAAGTATGAGAGTTATGATGACGGAGGATTCTAACAATGCTGTCAGCAGTTCGTTCTTGTTGGATGATGATTCGAGGTAATGTTTTCAGTACCTTCAGTATTATATTGATGACAGTTTTACATTCTGTTTTTGTGTTTTCATAGTCCATCACACTTTCTTATCTGTTATTATTATTATTTTTTTAATTTGTTAAAAAAATAATGCAGCATCCCATTCTCTGTGGATGACATCTCCAAGTCAATGCAACAAGTTGACATAGCTGACATTGAACCTCCCCCTTTAATCCGTGAAAACTCGGGATTTGTCTTTTTACATCAACGGGCAGAATGATTATGATGATAATGACTTCTAATACATGAATCATGTCCTCACGTTTCAGTATGGCGATATCTGCACATCGGTAAACGTGCAGAAACCTGTGCATACCATCTCTTTGTCCCTTGCATTCGTGTGTATTATATATTTTCCATTTGCCTGGGCAACCCTTCCATGTTCATTGCCCGGGTCAATTCATTTTTTTATTTTTTTTCACCCTTCAACACCCTTTAAGCAACGCAAGGGGTATTATTTTGGCCGTGTTGCTTT
This sequence comes from Cornus florida, assembly GCF_030987335.1. Lineage (NCBI taxonomy): Eukaryota > Viridiplantae > Streptophyta > Magnoliopsida > Cornales > Cornaceae > Cornus > Cornus florida. The sequence continues at coordinate 110,633,878 of NW_026775580.1, read as the reverse complement.
TAGTGTGATAATTGGGAAAATAGAAACATGCATTTGTTTTGCACCCCTTTTGCTTATCCAAATTTTTTGGATAAGCAACTCATAGGGATTCTTTCACACTGTTGTTTGCTGGTTTTATAGCGTTGTAGTGCTTTTATGAGTGTAATTAATGACAACATCTGCAATTTGTTAGGTTTACTATTCAAAATGTATCTAAGTTTATGTATTGATTTAATTTTTTAGATTTGACATCTCTGTCTTCCCAATCTCTTCTGCATTGTAAATGACTTCGTTTTCATTTTTTTCCCCTACATATTGAAAAAAACGTAACTTGTATCAGATTCCAAAGCCAATGAAGTTAAAGTCCGAGGTTGTGTAATTCTCCTTTTTCCCTAAGGATGTTTAATTTTATGCTGTTAAATTAAAGAGAGGACTGTCATGTTTTAGGAATGGCCAATTGGCCATAGCGAATGGACCTGGGTGCCTGAAAGGACTTTGTGGATATGAAATTTTGGTTTATTTTTCAAGCTATTTATCGTTTTTATTGGTTGGTAACTAAAGTGTGTGTGTTTTTATTTTATAGATGAATTGGGTTCTGCATTAGTCAAAAATCATCACATTTATTTTCTTCAACGTATAAAGCAGCGCAATGTTAGCGTGTGGTTGTGATTACTTGTATGATTGTATCACTCCTCTTGTTCTTAAATGCGTTTTATTGTCGCAATCCATATAGCTCCGTAAGATGGTGTTAAACAATGACTGGCTTCCATTTTTCTTAAAAGCAACAGACAGCCTAATGATGAACTTTATATAAATATAAAAATTGTTGAAAAGAATGGTAAATCGTGTAAATATCATTTGACTACGCAATTATATTTGACATTACAAATTATTTGTGGGAAAGCATGAACATGACAAATTTTATATAAAAAAAATCACCGTCAAATGTTTGAATAGAAAAATTAATGGTTCATGACACATGTCAGGAAAAAGGTAGTTTGGTAAATATCTTGTCAGTTTTGCAGGTAATTCATTCTGGTTACAAAATAATTGAGAGAGAAGTTGCTATTTTCCAGGAATACAAGGTTGAACTTGCAATTTGATCTATTCGTTTATATTATAATAATTATGGTCATAGACGACATCAAAGTATATTTTGTACACAAAGTATATTCTATAAATTTATAATGGAAGCAAGGTTTGGACTTTGGAGTTTCGAGTACTAGACAAAGTTTGTACATTCAAAATTTTGTATTGTGACGCTCTCCCTCTTTTTGGTCCACGAGGTTGGCGCGTCATTTTGAATATTTGGAGTGGGCCATATTTGGGCAGCGACACAGCCGAATATAAACGACCCAATTCAGAAGCTTCCAAATTCCTAAGCACACATTCAAAAAGCTCTCTTCTCAAAACCCATCCCATGTGATTACTGTGATTCCAAGGGAGATGGGCCCATTTTTTGGATGGTGATGTGTATATATATATATATATATATATATATATTATTTTTGTGAGACAAGAAGTTTTATTTTTGCTTGTTCACTACCGCTTTTTTTTTTTTTTTTTTTTTTTTTTTTTTTTTTTTTCTTATTTTAGATTATATCTCATTCATTTAATGAACTAATTTTCAGACAATAACACGATAATAAATAGTCTAATCTTTCTTGATGCACAATAACGGTACAAATTTACAAAAAAAATAAAAAATAAAAAAAAATTCATAAAGAATGCAACTAATGTGATAAATACAGAGCTATCGAATTGCAGAGGCCAATGGGTTAGTATATTTGGTGAATTTTGAAATGTTAGGCTTCGACTTTGTGCTTTTAATAATTTAATTTTTAACACTTTTTGACTTATAAAAAAAATAATAATTATATTCAGAAGACCATCATAAAAAATTGGATGAACTTTTAGAAAGGAAATGGTTTTTTTGCACCATCTTTTGCTTATCCAAACCTTCAATAATATTTTATGCAATAATACTCTTTAAGTCACTGTAATTTCTTTTTTACACTAATTTATGCTTCTTGTGATTTTTCGTATTCATTTTTTTTTTCAATTAAAAGAAAGAAAAAAGAGGAAAGTTCCATCTCGTCATGAACAGTGAACACACATAGGGAGTGAGAGAGAGAGAGAGAGCTCTCCTTGATGGGAATATGCTTCTAAAAAATTAATATTATAAATGGTATTTCTCCTCTGTCCTTGTTATTGCAAGAGACTAGATACTAAAGTCCAACCATTATTTAATATATCTTGTAATTCAGTTATTAAATATGTAGAGCTTTCTTAATAACATTATTTTGACACAATAATGAGTCTTTGAATATAATTCTCTTTAACTAATAAATAATACTTAAAGCCTACCAAGGTTTCCGACCTATTAAAAAAAAAATAGAAGGTTCAAGTCTACTCAAATGAGTTATATGAATTCTTTTTGTTGGGATAAAAAAAAAAAATTTGTCTTATTTGGTGAATAAAATGAGTGTGTCTTATTCATTATCCTCACACCATTTTTTCTCATATATTAATAAACTGGCGAAACAAAAAGTTGGTACCGGCCCATGGTGAGGTGTAAATACACCCACAGACAAAGTCGCATTCACACACAAAGTTGAGTGAGGAAAACATTAGGGCTGGTTTGTTTCAGATAAAATATCTTTTTATTTTTATTTTGTTGGTGTTTGACAAAGGTCTAGATTAAAGTTAAGATCTAATTCATAGAGTCGGATATGTAAAATAACTTATCAAAAATTTATAAATAAATAATTTTTGGTAAATTTTAATATTTTTTTTCATAAATATTTTACGACAACTTAACACCAAAAAATAAAAAAAAATATTTTTCGTCCAAACAAACGGAGCCAAGAACTCAAATTTTTATAGAAACTTATATGGGTGTGTGAATTTCTTCTTAGAAAAAAAAAATTATACTCATTTGATTCCTTTCTATTCTAATTGAAGAAAAAGAAAAAGAAAAAAAAAAGGGTACTTGACAAATTATGCAGTGATTTACCCGAATACCCCTCCATCTAACATTCCTCCTCATAATTTTTGCATGTGATTCTAAATCTTCTCATTTTCATAAAAATATAAATAAATAAAAATGATAATTAAAAAAAAATTATGAATTTGCTTGGTTTGTAATTATGAAAACAATTTTCTGTTTTCAAAAAATAAAAAACTGTACAAAAATTTGTGTTTAGTTCAATTTTTTTAAAACTATTTTATGCAAACTCAATTATAAAAAGACTTATTTTTACACAATAGTCTTTTATAGTTTTTTGAAAACTGTTATTTGTTTTCTGAGTTGAGTTTATGAGAATTGGTTTTGAATTACAAACCAAGGCTGTCCTTTATCTTCTAAACACTATTGAGTATTGCAAAATATATATATATATATAAAATGATGGTGGCTTCCAACTTTGTAAAGTACTCCCATAATTCACCGGCGCACGTGTAGTCCTCCAGTCTCACATGCACTGGTCTAGAGATTTTTATTTTTGTTTTGTTTTGAAGTGGCCTCAAGGAAATAAATACAAAAAACATAGAGATAGGAAAGTGAATTCTGCTAAATTAAGGGTCACCAATGACAATACTGTAGAATATTCTTTTAATATTTTCGATTTGAACTTTGAAATGAGGAATGGTCACGCTAAGAGAGAGAGAGAGAGAGAGAGAGGGGTGGGGATTTAGACGAGAAAAGCTCGGCTCAAATACCGTAATTCTTCCCGCAAGAGCACACCCTTTCGTCTCTGTATCATTTTTGATGCACACACATATATGTGTGTTTGTGTGTGCGGATATATGTTTTCAATTTGAAGTCAATTTTCCTGGAAAAAGACGGCGAAGTCGATGCAGTAAACTAGGGCTTTGGGATTTCTCTCACGATTGGAACTAGTCCTGGTAAGTCTCGTGTCAACATAATGGTTTACTAAATTAGAAATGATTGTTGGTTAATTTTCATATTTATTCAGGTTATGTAGATTTCAAGTACCATTGTTTTAACACGAGAAGTCTTTATAATTTTTGCATATATATAAGCTAAAGGAAAATTGCCCAAGATTTGAATTGTCCGCAAGAAATCCTTTGATTAATTTATGAGCATAGGTTCTGTATAATCTGATTTTTTTTTTTTTTTCTTCTTTATCTGTCGTATATATAATATGTTAGTTTTATGAGAAGATAATGTTGTCGAGAGTTGAAGCTGGGAAAAGAGTTGGTGAAGATTCAGGTAGTGGGAAACTGTTACATGATATTGAAGCTATAAGCAAAGCCCTATATCTTGACAAAACACGGGCAAAGAGTTCAACTTCTTCAGTGCATAATCGATCTAAGTCTACTGGAAGAACTTCTTTGCTTGAACCTAAATTTAAGCCCAAGGATGGTAATGGGGATCCATTACACAAGGACAAGAAATCCATTTGGAGTTGGAAGGCCTTAAAGGCTTTTACCCATGTTCGACACCGTAGGTTCAATTGTTGTTTCTCTCTCCAGGTCCATTCAATTGAAGGATTGCCTTCTTATTTTGATGACCTCAGTCTTTGTGTGCATTGGAAGAGAAGAGATGGCGAGTTGGTGACTCGCTCAGCTAGGGTCTTTCAAGGAATAGCTGAATTTGAAGAACAATTGACAAATACTTGCTCGGTTTATGGTAGTAGGAATGGCCCCCACCATTCAGCAAAGTATGAGGCAAAGCATTTCTTGTTATACGCGGCAATTCTTAATGCTCCTCAATTTGATTTGGGAAAGCATCGGGTTGATCTCACAAGGCTGCTTCCTCTTACGTTGGAGGAACTAGAGGATGAGAAGAGCTCAGGGAAGTGGACAACTAGTTTCAAGTTATCAGGAAAGGCTAAGGGCGCAACTATGAATGTCAGTTTTGGATATTTAGTAATCGGAAACAATTCTTTAGCACCGACTGCTAACAAAAACGTTCCAGAGGTCTTGAGCTTGAAGCGAAGTAATACAAGTACGGTGAAACCTGTGATGAAATTTAATCAGAGTGATGGTAAAGGCATAATACAGCGTGGTGGAGGCCTTCCTTCTAGGTCGCGTATTTCATCTCGTCCAGAAGATATAAAGGACCTTCATGAGGTTTTGCCAATATCAAGGTCAGAACTTTCCAGTACGGAAAATATGCTGTGTCAGAAATTTGATGAAGAGAAATTAGATGTTTCAGTTGATTATAAGCCCGAACTTGATGTATTCTCTGAACCTCTAGAGCCTTTGAAACCAAATTCCTACTTGTCTTTTGATACTGGTAAAGAAAATGTTGAAAATGTCGAAAATGAGTGCGAAGATGGTGAATTTTCTGTCACAGAGCATGGGATAGAGTTGTCCTCACAGGAACAAGTGAAATTAAAAGATGGCTCATTAAATACTGCTGAAGGTTCAGCAGTAGACAGCTTTGATCTTTCAGGGATTGACAGTGCTTCTGGGATAGCCCTTGAAGAGGATACCAAGCTTCATCCACAGGTTGAGGAACTTGGAAGTCATAAAGATGAGCTTATATTAGATGCCATTTCCAAAGAGGAGGCCTTATTAACCCAAGATTTACTCATGAAAAATATTGAGTCCACTTTAAATAGTGTGTCAGACTTGGTGATGGAAGGATTGGATTCTCAAGAAGAAAGTGAAATTCCATCTCCAGATAATAATGCTGAGGTAAAATCAAGTTATAGAGAAAGAAGGAAAGGAAAGTCACTAAGCTTGGATGCTGTTACAGAATCTGTGGCTTGTGAATTCTTAGACATGCTGGGGATAGAGCATAGTCCATTGGGCTTGAGTTCTGAAAGTGAGCCCGAGTCCCCAAGAGAGCGTCTACTGAGACAATTTGAGAAAGATACCCTCGCTAGTGGGTGTTCCTTATTTAATTTTGATATCGAAGATGGGGAGCTGGCCAAATTTGGTGACGAAGCTCCAATTGGCTCTGGGTTGGAGACCTTTCCAGAAGATTTTGATATGTCATTAGCGGTTCAAGCTGCCGAGGAGAAGCATAACATAGCAACTCAGGCAGCAAAGAGCAAAACTTATGCCTCAGTGCTTGAAGACTTGGAGAATGAAACTTTAATGCGTGAGTGGGGCTTGAATGAAAAGGCTTTTCAGAGTTCTCCACCTAGTGGCTCTGGTGGGTTTGGGAGTCCAATTGATCTCCCTCCTGAAGAGCCTCTCCAGTTGCCTCCCCTTGGAGAAGGCTTTGGTCCATATGTTCAGACTGAGAATGGAGGATTTTTGCGGTCTATGAATCCTGCTCTTTTCAGGAATGCTAAAAGTGGTGGTAGCTTGATTATGCAAGTTTCCAGTCCAGTTGTTGTGCCCGCAGAAATGGGTTCTGGTATAATGGAGATATTGCAGCGTTTGGCTTCAGTCGGAATTGAAAAACTATCGATGCAGGCAAATAAGTTAATGCCTTTGGAAGATATTACTGGGAAGACAATACTCCAAGCAGCGGGGGAAGCTACAACAAGTTTGGAGGGGCCAGAAAGGTTTGTAATTTAGTTTTAAGTATTCCCATTTAGAGTTTGAACTACTTTTCCTCAAGTGTTCTGGATGTTCTAATGATAATTACTTTTCTCTTGTTGCAGACAAGTTTTGTTACAGGGTGAATCAGAGATTGATAAGAATGTATCTAGTGGCCGAAAGAAAGTCAAAGGAAAATCACCTGGATCCAGATCAAGTAAGTTTGACTCAAGTTCAATTGCAGGCGAGATGGATTCAGAATATGTGTCTCTTGAAGATCTTGCTCCGTTAGCGATGGATAAGATTGAAGCCCTCTCAATGGAAGGGTTGAGAATACAATCTGGCATGTCAGATGAGGACGCACCTTCAAACATCAGTCCACAGTCTATTGGTGAATTCTCTGCCCTTGAAGGGAAGAGGGTAAACTTAGGTGGATCGTTAGGTTTGGAGGGAGCTGGTGGGTTGCAACTTTTGGACATCAAAGACAGTGGGGACGATGTTGATGGATTAATGGGCCTATCACTAACATTGGATGAATGGATGAAGCTGGATTCTGGTGAAGTTGATGATGAAGATCAAATCAGCGAGAGGACTTCTAAAATACTTGCTGCCCATCATGCTACTAGCACAGACTTGATTCATGGAAGGTCTAAAGGGGAGAAAAAACGGGGCAAAGGTTCAAGTAGGAAGTGCGGTTTGTTGGGGAACAATTTCACAGTTGCACTTATGGTACAGCTGCGTGATCCTTTACGAAACTATGAGCCAGTTGGCACACCAATGCTTGCTCTTATTCAAGTAGAGAGAGTGTTTGTCCCACCAAAACCAAAAATATACAGCACAGTTTCAGAGGTAAGGAGAAATAATGAAGAGGATGACGAGTCTGAGCCTGCCAAAAAGGAGGAGAGCAAAGAAGAGAAAATTCAAGAAGAAGATAGTGTTCCTCAGTTCAAAATCACTGAAGTCCATGTTGCAGGTCTGAAGGCTGGGCCTGAAAAGAAGAAGCTTTGGGGATCCACTGCTCAACAACAGTCTGGTTCCCGTTGGTTGCTTGCCAACGGAATGGGAAAGAGCAATAAAAATCCATTTATGAAGTCTAAGGCTGTTGCCAAATCTTCTACCCCAGCTACAACTACAGTACAGCCTGGTGATACCTTGTGGAGCATCTCTTCTCGTGTTCATGGCACAGGTGCTAAATGGAAGGAATTGGCTGCACTAAACCCACATATTCGAAACCCAAACGTTATCTTCCCAAATGAGAAAATCAGGTTGCACTGAGCAGAGCATGTCATTCAAAGGAAAGGCTTCAGAAAGTGATCTTCCATCTCATAGTAAACAGTGGTTATCATATTGGAATCTGCTTGGAACTGGTTCGAGTATTTGAAACACAGCAAGACTGAACTTACTAAGAGATGGGTTTGAATAGAAACCACACAGGATTTCTTCATGAGGCCAGACAGGATTAACAAGTTCTGCCTCTGAAGATTCATTTGTAATTCACTGAACATTGTCATCTGTTATATGTTTGTGCAGTAAAGGGTAAATGGCAAATGGTTTTTATTTATTTTTATTGTGCTCACTTGTAAGTGCATATGTTTGTCAGCATGCTTGCGGGGATGTCTTTTCTGTTATTCCGAAGTAACATTGTTTTATAATCTCATGCATGAATAAAATAATGGTGGTTTTGTTGCAAATGATGTTCTAAAGATTTCCTAGCCATATCTGTTTGTATCTCTTGTTTTGTTGATTTTTTAGGTTTAAAGTGAAGGGAACTTTTGCCAACTACAGCTTCTACGTGGTTATTTTCTTTGTCCCCTTTTTTTTATTATATTTTTTAAATATATATATATATATATATATATATATATATATGTTGCCTTGTTGAGGCAATATGTAATTTGCTACTTCTATGGAAAAAGAAGTCTCATAGTAGTCGCAAATTTCTTTTGTTAACGTGGGTTTGCCAGTCATCTGATAATATCAATATTTTCTGCACTGAACTGGACATACCTTGACTACACAATTCTTGATTGGCATTTTCCCGAATTGTCTAAAATGGTAATTTTACATTGTCTGAATTTTTTTACATTATTTTATTTTATTGACAAGGGGGTATTCTACTCTTTTTATGCTAACAAGGGGATATGTGCACCAAATTGATAGTGTAGGGGATTTTATTCTACACGGAGTTGTTTTTTACACTATATTCATAGTGTTTTGGAATTTTTTGCACTTAACCGTTTAAACTACGAGCTTTTACACAAAAGGGGCTTATAAAATTTTCATTTATGATGTATATAGTGTATAGCATATGATGAGAGCTTATGGGGAGAGATAAGACACTTCAAATTTCCCAGTGCCATTTAACCGACTAATAGAAAGAGAGGTTGCTAGCAAAAAATTTCACCAATGAATTACCATTAGCATCACATATTTATATTAACTACTTTTTCGAAATAAAATCTGAGAGATATACTGCCTGATGAGTACTAGTTAACAAGTGTGGGTCCACAGAGAGAGCCATAACCATATAACGAAGGTACATAGGATGTGATTAATTACCTAACATTAGATATTTTAATTTGTAGCAAAGCCCATTTGGAAACCGCGCGCGCGCGCACATATCAGCCATAAGTCTTTGAGCAGAGGGATGAGTGTAGAATTAAATTTATTTTTTAAAAAAGCTTCCCATACAATAAAAATCTGTAATGGCTTTGGAAAGGTCCTCACCTATAATTAGTCACGCTGTTTTTGAAGGAGAGAGAGTTGTTGCAGTCACAGGTTTAATTTCAAAGTGTGCAAAGAATCACAATGCGTATTCAAGTAACAAAAACTTCAAAATGCTAGAAACCAACTTAGGTATATACAATACAGAAAGGAATAAAAGAAAAAGAAAGAAGGATTACATAGCTAAGATGAGTAGCAAGTTATACTAGGAAATTACATATACAGTAATAGATATATATATAACACAACATTATTAACATTAATTCAGACATTGTGAAGGAATGAAGTAGAGGGTCCAACTGATGATCAGGTCGGATGGATGGATGTCACTGATCAGATAGTATTGGTTTCATTTTGTAATACGTACTGCACCCTCATTCACATTCCTCCATGGACGAAAAGCTCGACCTCTTTCTACGCTTGCTGATCACAATCCATCTGATGAAGCGGTGAAGTGACTATTTTATGTCAGACCCTGCACATTTCACTCCTAAATCTGCACAGTTCCTTCCCAAGCGCTGATCTCCTCTGTTCATCCCTTATAATCAGAAAAACCTTTTCAAATTTCTCAGCCCAACCACAGACGTCTCAATATCCAATTGCCAACCCAATCCACCAATCTCCCTCCTTTAGAGCCCAATTTAACCTAAAATATTCCGTATTCGGTGTACCTGGTGCACGGGACATATCACGTTCATATTGTATACGAGTGAATACAGACAGTTACGATGTGTCCGGTGCTACCCAAACACACATTTTTCCATCATGCTTTTACACAAGCCCAATCCACCCCGAGCCCTTGACTTTCTCTCATTTCAAAATCAGGTTTTTAGTAGCTTCTGAAGGTACGATGATTTCTCTCTCTCAATAAGAAGTATATACAACCTGCAGATCATAATTTATATATACAAAAAGAAGTGTTAATTTTGCTGTTGGATATCCATTTAATGTTATTCTCGATAATCTGAGAGTTCTCTTGATTGGAATCTAAATGGATGCCACACAGATGTTTGAAAAAAGGCCTAATAGGTCTAGAAAAGGGGCATTCAAAAAATAGACTAGATAATGGATTCTTCACTGGACATACATAAGGAACAGAAAGAGATAATGCTACTTTTGTTTCAAACAACGTTCTAAAGATTTATAATATCTATTTATATCTGTTTGTATCCCATGTATTACAGCTTTTATCGGTTCTTTTCTTCTTCCCTTGTTTTATAGTATTTTGTTAAAAATATGTGTATAATTGTATATATACATTATACATATATTGGCAATGATGAGGTCATTGATATGTTATTTGCTGCTTCTTTGGAATAGTAAGTCTGATCATAGCATCAATTTTTTTTTTTTTGGACAATATGGATTAGAGATCTAGTAACTTCTTTTAGAATGATTTGATTCTATCGTCTCATTATGAGTGATGATAGGCTCTCCGATTCGGAGAGTCTCTCATTTTCCTCTCAGCATTGATTAATGTAGATATTCAAAACCATAATACAAGGGGTTGGTTTCAGAATTGTTAAAATCTTGTGTAAAATATTAGAGGTACTATGCATTCCCAGGCATTTGATAGGTAGTGAAAGGAAGTGACTAATCAAAAACCATAAACCTTAATCGATTTCATTAATTCTTACATGAGTGAACGACTCCTCAGAAGATATTGGATGCTGCAAGATTTTGCGTGTGTACTTTATACATTTCTTGGACTGACTTTGGTTGCTGGACACAACGCTACACGTATTACACGAAGAAGATGATGTGATTTATTGATTAGCTACAAACCATAGTTATAACACTTGACATTGTAAGGAAAAGATGTAGTGTTGGTTCAACAGAGGATGTCTCTCAAGACTTTACTGCTTTCATTCCCTCATGCACCCTCATTCACATTCCTTGAAACAGTTCTTTTTCTACACTTTCGTACCTTTTTGATGAGCCATCTAATGAAACGCAAATTGTGTGCGAATGAAAATAATGGCAATTAGTCCCAACCATTATTAGTACTGGTATTGCAACTACATTCAAGATAGGTTCTGCCGCATGCTCAGACGAAATGGAAACCATTGAAAATAGGTATGTGATTGTCACCCACATTGCAGCCGTTAGAAGCCACATCAGAAATCTTCTCTTCAGATGGGGTTGGGGATGGTGGTTATGGCGCCGCTGGTGGTTGAGGGGTGGCGATGATTGTGGCTGTTAAGAGATGGGTGTTGCCAGCTACAGTTGATTTTGGTGGTGGTTGTGATGCACCATTGATTGTGGTGAGGGGTGTAGGACAGAAGCAATTCCTTAGAAATTGATAGAATATGAAGAGAAAATGGCAAATTATGATTTTTAAATTTACTTTACGTCAATTTTGACAAAAAAAAAAAAAAAAAAAGTGGTCAGAGGATTTATTTGTACTTTTTCTGAATTTTATGTACTGAAATGTTCATTTTCAAAAAAAAGAAATTATTTATGCACAAAACTTATATTATAGGAGATTTTCTGCACTGAACCCTTAATATATATATATATATATACTAGTAAAAAAAATGGTAGAGGAACTCTAACAAGCCATGCATGGTGCTACAATTCTAAATGGATTCATTACCACATTAATTAGCTGCTAAAGCAGCTTGGTCAGTTACTTTTGATTCTCGATTAGTCCATTTATAGCTAGTAATATGTTTTACGAGTAATGCTTCCAGCAATACCTCAATTTGCTTCCATTTTGGAAGAATTCTTTAAAAATAAATTGAAAACAGAAAACATGCTTTGATAGACCTATCCACTAAGCAAAACAAAGAAAACAGTATAGTGAAGTGGCAGGTCAACGTTCAAGTAAATAGCTGCCAAAACTCAAGTAGTGCGTGTAGCATTGATGCGAACAAACATATAATAATTGCTCAAAACACGTTTTCTACAAGTTTAAAATCAATTCCTACTACCATTACCATTTCTTGTAGAATGGAAGAAGCATATTCAGGTCGAGATTAGGAAAGCGTTTAATCACAATGATTGTTGGCTAAACTTGGAACTTGTATCTATTCCTTGAACAATCACATCAAAAGCCAAGACGGAAAAGTTTAATTTCATAAGAATTAAATCAAATTTCCCATTTCTTTCCCTAAAATCGTGCACTTGAGAAAAATAATTATCTATTGTGTTGGTTAAATTCTTGCAATCATTCTGTAATTGTTCTTGCTCCCTCTTGTTGGCGGCTAGAACTTGTTGTTTTAAAAAAGTTTGAATTCGGAAAAGGAAAAGGGAAAGGAAAAATAAAAATAAACGTTGTAATGACTGTGCTTAATGAATCTTGACATACATATCAAATAATAAATATCATAAGACACTTTCATGATTACTTACGAATTGGAATCACATTCGTAAGTAATTTTGAATTATATTTTCTCTAATCTCAAATAAAGGGATATTATCTAAGTCAGAGCAATAGCGAATTCGAGAGCGAGAGTGTGAGGGTGAGAGCAATATAATTAAGTCATAAGTAATGAGAATTTGAGCAAAAACATGTAGAGAGTGAAAGCAAAAGCGCGCTCGAAGAATGAGAGCGACACCTGTTGAGAAGAATTACGTGACTTAGGATATTATTGTTCAAAAAGAGACCAAATTATAATTAAAATTTTTTTTTTAAAATAAAAAATTAATTGAAACATATTTCTCTCTTTAAGATGACTGTTTGTGCCATCAGCCACTTCCTAGAAAAAATCAATTAGCTTTTGGGCCACTTCTCCAGCAAGTTCTTTTGTTCATTCAACCCACCACTCAAATCTTATAAAGCAAAGCCATTGTTTTATAACGCAACAGAAAGAAAACAAATGAGAGTAATTTTATGGGAGAGAAAGGAAAAAGAAAACAACAATGAAAAAGGAAGTTCTGTTTGGATAGCGAAGTAAAAATAAAATAAAATAATGATAATAATAAAAAGAATATAAACAAAATAATCATTTTAAATAATTAAAAATACTAGGAATTGGAAAAAGTGGATCAGCAAAAGCGAGTCTTTTCTGGGCCACAGAATGAAATAACAATAATTGAGGAAAGCTTCTTAGGGCTTTGTGGCCGGGCACATAATTTTCAGCTAGATAATCTTGTTTTATTTTATAAATTTTATATGAAAGTAACACGTACGGTGACAATTGGCAAAAGCTTCTTAGGGCTTTGTGGCCGGGCACATAATTTTCAACTAGATATTATTGTTTCACTTTATAAATTTTATATGAAAGTAACGTATATGGTGGCAATTGGCAAAAGCTTCTTAGGGCTTTGTGGTCGGACACACAATTTTCAACTAGATAATCTTGTTTTATTTTATAAATTTTATATGAAAGTAACATGTATGGTGGCAATTGGCAAAAGCTTCTTAGGGCTTTGTGGTCGGACACACAATTTTCAACTAGATAATCTTGTTTTATTTTATAAATTTTATATGAAAGTAACATGTACGGTGGCAATTGGCAAAAGCTTCTTAGGGCTTTGTGGCCGGACACATAATTTTCAGCTAGATAATCTTGTTTTATTTTATAAATTTTATATTATTATTTTTAAGAAAAAAAATCACACAACCCAACTTTACTATCATTTTCGTCCAAAAAAATCTTCACTAAAACTAAACACCCCCTGAACTATAAAAATGAACCTGTTTATTAAATTGTGAAATGACAAAATTAATTTTAAAATTTAATATTAAATTCAAAAAACAATCCGGATCACTAAAATGACCAATGTGCCACTTTTAGTCATAAGGTTTCGTCCTCGTTGATGGATGAGGATTGTGGGTTGGCGGCGAAGAAGAGGTCGTCCGTGGATGGGTCACGGCAGAGCTTGGCAGAGAGGGGGCTGGGTTTGTGACTTGTCGATTCATTGCATTTCTTTTCGTGGGTATTTTTTTTCATGGGTATTTTTAGAGAGAGAGGCGGGTACAAGTCTTCTCTACTATCTCTATATATGTATATATACGAGATCTCAACTTACATGATTCTCTCTCAATAGTTTATCTCTATGTGTGTGTGTGTATATATATTGTATTGTTTATTCCTTCAATTTTGCGAACGGTGTGCCGCTGTGCGATTGTTAATTGGTTTTCGAAAAAGGTCAAAAATTCTGCGGATAGCAAGGGAGACGATGTAAGCCGGAATTTGGTCGGAGATTGATTTCCAGTCGATTTCGGCACCAATCACTCCACCTTGTTGCTCTGTTTTCACCAACTTTAATAACGGCCATGGTTGCAAGAAAAACTGATTTTTCCATATGCACAAACTAGGATAATCATGAAATACTCCCTATGTCCCACTATGCATATCTTGTACAAGAAAGGCCACTTTTTATGATAGTAAAGTTTTAATAGTTTTTTATTATATTGATAAGGTTGAAGTTTCAAATATATTCTTACTAAAAGACAAAATAATGCTTTGTAATTATTACAGTTGTTAAGTTAAAAAAATAATTTGAGAATGTTAAAAAAAATAATACATTCAATTTTGAAATAAATCGTATTTTTTTGAGATATTTCAAAATGAAAAGATGGATAATTATTTTAGGACGGAAGGAGCAAACCTTAATTAAATCATTGTCGACTATTAAAGCTCTGGACTTTGATGTTCTCTCTCTCTTGAACAGGGACATTATTTCGTGTTAGCTTTGATTATAGATCTTCGATTCAACTTAAGAAGGTTCTCTCTAGGAAGAAAGTTGGGCTCGCAAGAATGGTTTTTCGATGAAAGGGGTGAATAATGAAATTCAGCTTCTGAAGAAGCATCATCAGAAAACAGCAAAACTTCATTATCTTATACATATTCAAGCTGAGAACTCTATTTCTGCAGTGATTCATCTGTAACAGAGTTCCATACATTCGCTATATATATATATATATATATATATATGATATTTTTTTTTTTACTTTGCTTGGGCTTATCCAACAAATGGTAATAGAGGAGGATTGATAAGGTGTCAACGTGTCATCAATATAGTGGTCGCCTCTCTTTAAGCAAATCGGCCGTTTCGAGCTCGCCATCTCCGTTCTCTCTTCAGGCAAATCAGGAGGAATTGAGTTGACTCAGAGTGTGAGAGGAAGAAGATCCACTTAATAAGGGTATTTTTGTAATTTAAAATTTATAATTATCTGTTTTAAATTTAATATTAAATTATAAGGTTAATTTTGTCATTTCACAACCGAATAAACGGGTCGGTCACGGGTTTATGGTGGGAGTTTTTTGCACGAAAATAATAATAGAGGGGGATTATGTGATTTTTTTTATTTTTAATTAATTTATAATACATTATAAAATTACATTGTAACCTTTTTCTAAAATATCCGTCATGTTCTAAAATGTGTGCCAACATTTTGCTAACATTTTGCTGTTGTATTCCAGTAATGTCCACCTGGTGTTCACATAAAAAAATAAAAATAAATTTCAAGACAATTCTAATTCTGTCGCACACGTGTTTGACCGTATTTCAAACGTGTTCGAATCCGACAATTGGAAAAAAAAGTTATGCAATTTCAGGTTCGAAAAGATGTATATGTCACAATTATATATATATATATAAAATACTGGGAGACATAAAAAAGTTTTTAGAAGAAAGAAGAATTGTACAAAGTATAGTGCACTTACGTTGTAGGTCTGAAAATAAAAAAAGGTTTTTGCAAAGAAGAAGATAACATGAAAGAGTTTTTTTTCCAGAGATAATATGACTCGTAGGTATATATAAGCGAAATATAAGATTAGAGAAGCATCCTAACTGTTGATGCTTTTTGAAAATTACAGGTACCATTTTTTTCAAGGTATGGTATATAATTAAAGTTGATTTTTTGATAAAGAAATTCAGAATCTAAAGTAAAAAATTGATTTAAATTAAAATTTAAAAATTATTTAAAACATGAAATATTTGGAAAAAAAAAAAAGATAGAAAAAAAAAACTCTCCGTATAATATTTTTGTAAATTAAAAAAATAATTTTAAAAATATATATAAAAAATAAAAAAATAAAAATACTTTTATAGGGTATATAGACATAGGGCTCGAATTCACTGAAATTGGAAGGATTTGGTCACGAGGACATTGAAGGTAGAATGAATTTCTTTAAAAAGCTTCCAATCCAATAAAAATCAATTTCTTTTGAAGACAAAATGAGTTGCGGCAGTCCGAGGATTTCCAAGTATGCAAGAAATTAAGCACAAGGCATTTTCTAGTAAGAAAAATAAAGCAAATGACTTATTTCACGCTAGCTAATAACCAGTCACAGAGACAGTTAAAACATCAGTGCGCTACAAACCGAGATACAAGACAGATGTACCTTCCAAAAAAAGGGATTACATAGCTATGATGAGTAGCAAGTTGACTAGCAAATTACATATATGTTGTAATAGATAGCACAGCATTCAGACATTATGAAGGAATGATATCAGTTGAGGCTGCAGAATCTTATAATTGTTGTTGAACTTGTTGGCTCTGGCCAACTGATGATCAGGATCGATGGCACTCAAACATTTTGTCCTGCAACCTCATTTCCATTCCTCCGACAAAGACCGCAACACTTTATGACGATCCTTTTTAGGATGCGGTAAGTGTGTATGATGAAAACAATTGCAATTAGTGCCAACCAAACCAGCACCGATATTATAACAATATAAGCCATCGCCGTCCACTTTTCGGGGTGGTCGTCAGACAAAGTGGCAAACATTGAAGCTAAGTAGGTGAGTGCCATGAACGTCATTGTCACCCACATTGTAGCCATTAGAATCCACATGATAAATCTTTTCTTCAAAGGTATCCCACTTATAAGCAAAAACATTGTGCTTAGAGAAGCAACAAAAGACGCTGTGTTACAAACCCAAAATAATAGGTACCACTTTGGAAGTCTAGAAGCCAAAATGGATGTTCCAGCCTTATGATATCCTTCTTTATCCTCTTGCCAAACACCGCTAGGAGGGTTAACCCCGGCCTGATAAGCCATGGCTGCAATCACAGTTGAAGCTACCATGAGAGAATCACGCCTTTTCTCCAACCAATTAATCATGTCCTGCTTCTTCACCAAGTGCCTGTTGCCTCTTGAGCGCGGCCGTGCCACTGGCAGCTTAACAGTACTTTGTGGCGGTGGTGCAGGTACATCTCTGCCTCTCTGAGCACCGGCTTCAATAAGCAGATCACGGATTTCCATGGATTTTAAATCTTTCGGGATATGATTTGTGATATCCAAAGCAGTGAATGCATTTGCATTCACTACATTCACTCTAACCCCATTTCTATTAAGCAGATATTTGATAGTCTACACAGAATTGTAAAAATCAATTAGAAGAGTCATCATACAACAGAATTGTAAGGAAAAACGATAACGTACTTCAAAAATACAAATATATAAATGCATAAATTAACCTCCATCTGCTTGAGGGAAGTAGCTGTGTGCAAAATGGTGTTGCCATGCTCATCTTTGGCATTCACAAGATCATCATCTGGACACAACTCCAGTAATCGCTTTAGAGCTTCGAAACGATTATATATCACACACAAGTGCAGAATAGTCTCTCCCCTGTCGAAGGTGTACTTGATCACTTCCTTGTTCACCTGAGCCAACTCATTCAGAACGTCAATTTCGCCTTTCATAGCAGCTACATGAAGAGGAGTTCTTCCATCTACATCGTGAGCAAGACACATACTGGTGTCCACACGTAACAAAATCTTCACCATCTCAACATACCCATTTGCAGAGGCCAAGTGAAGAGGCGAACGGCGCTGTGAGTCCAACTTGGTGACCAGGTCTGGCTTGTGACTGAGAATAGCCTTTGCAAATTCCAGGTGACCCAGCATGGAGGCTACGTGAAGAGGAGTCTCGTTGAAGCAAGTGAGTGAAACTCGGGCAAGAGCAAGTTTGTCTTCTTCTAGTAACTGATTCAAGGACTCAACATCCCCACTCAAGGATGCTTCATAAAGCCTTTTCTCTCTCATCATCACTCCCTCTCTTCCCTCCATGGACGCTTGGTTTACAAGGCTTATTACTTCTTTCCACACATACAGTACTACTCTTTCGTTTAGAGAAGGTGACGATTTAAAGAGATGGTATTGAAATTAATATATAACCAAAGACTCTTTAATGGTGAGGTGAGAAAGTGAGGGGAAGTTGGTGGAAATGCAAGGTCAAAGCAAGGGTTAACAATGGTGGCTAGAGAGGAAAGTGAGGAAGAAAAGAAGATAGTGGGAAAATGTGTATTCCTCCACTAACTCAAAGCTATACCCACACACACTAACATTATGCTAGCTAGCACTACCCCTCACACACACAAACACATCCACTCCCTCCACTTGTCACCAAGTTAAGCCTCCTCACTAGATTAAATTTAAGGCCTACATTTGTCACAATCTTAAGCCTCCTCACAAGGCCTAATCTAAGTCCTACACTTGTTAACATCACAAGCCACCAAGTGTCCCAATCCAAGGCCAACAAGTGGGTGAATCCTCACCCTCCACATGTTATCATCTGAGGCTTCCAAGTGTCTCCATTACAAAGCCTACAAGTGGATTAATGAGAGTGCGACACTTGTCATACTATGTAAAGCGAAAATGTTTTTGGAGAAACTATGCATCCATACCTCTACAAAAAAAGTAAACAAGTAGCATGTTTTTATGCAAAAGTAAAGTTACGCATTTCGTGGAAACCAAATGGAATGAATGCATGTGAAGTCGGAAATCAAATCCGAACACAACCCTAAGGTTACACAAAAAGGAACAATAAACAAATAAATAACGGAAAAAGAAAATCGTCGGAAAAGGAAGAAAATGATAGGGTCATTACAGCGTAGGAGTTTTGTGCATATATGCTATGAAACTTGGAGGAATATAGATCAATACCTTTGTAAAAAAAAAAAATTGGGGTAGATTGAGTAATTGTTAGATACAACCTATTAGTTGTATGATTATTGTGTTTCTTCAATATAGGAATCATATCTACTATTTGATACATTGGAATTTAGTGGAGCCCATATATAAAAGCTAAGTCCACATCAGAATGGAAATGAATTTAAAAATAAAATAATTCAAAATTTAGTGAATTCCGGTGGAGATCGATTCTTTAGAATCTTCTCCCACATTCTTCACACTACCATACTTATCCACAAGTATTTCCAACATTCTAGAACTCTCCATACTATTTCACACAATTTTGGAAAACATTAGAATATACTACACATATCTAGAATCTTCCACACAACTCTAGACAACTCTGGAAGACTCTAGAAACTTCACTCGTCATACAGCGTCCTCCTCACAGCGTCGTCCTCAGCGTTTGCGTGTCGCCTGCATGGCATAACCTCTATAGGTGGGGCGTGACATTCTCCCCCACCCATTTCCGTGACGCCCTCGTCATGGTTTCTTCAGCTGACCCAACTTCTCGTAGGTCATCAGCACTTGCGCATATGTCCTTGGCCCAATCGTACGAGCTGGGCCAACAGTAGTGTTTTCAAACGTGGTGGGTATAGGGATGGCAATGGGGCGGGGCGGCCCGAGTTGGGGATCTCATTTTCCATCCGCGCTTAAAATTTTACCACCACTCCCATACCCGTCCTTCACCCGACCCCTTATCCTCGTCCCCGCCCCCGACCCCTTATCCCCGTCCCCGCCCCATCCCCCGCCCGATTAACATATATTACTTTTTTAAAAAAACATAATTTTTCTTATTTTCATATATATACTAAATCTAATTTAGTAATAAATTATTAAATATAAGAGTCTTTTAGTAATTTAACCCTTAATCGGGGCTGGGTGGCGCGGGTTTACCCCATCCCAATCCCGGCGGGTTTTTAAAACTTACTCTCATTTCATTCTCGTTTACATAAAAGGGTCCCTATCCCTAT
The DNA here is from genome assembly GCF_030987335.1 of Cornus florida. Lineage (NCBI taxonomy): Eukaryota > Viridiplantae > Streptophyta > Magnoliopsida > Cornales > Cornaceae > Cornus > Cornus florida. The sequence goes on along the minus strand of NW_026775580.1, from coordinate 110,613,865 downwards.
TATAAACGGGGCGGGTCGGGGACGGGGCGAGAATAGAAAATTTGTCATCCCTAGGTAGGTACGTTCCATATTCCTGGGAATTAAGAGAGATAGAGAGGAGACTTCAGGTCTTACTTTTCACACTTGGAACTTGAAACATGTGCACAGGATTGAAGGTAATCCACTGGAGAAACATTAACATGTGGAGAAGGTTAAGCAGTAAAAAGTGGTGTCAGAGTACCGCATACAGAGCAAAGACCAACTAGCCTTTTTTTTTTTTTTTTTTTTTTTTTTTTTTTTTTCGCTTGTGGGTCATGTTAGTTTTAGCTGAAAAGTGGTGTCAGAGTACCGCATACAGAGCAAAGGCCAACTACCCTCTATGTTTTTTTTTTTTTTTGTTTTTTTTGCTTGTGGGTCATGTTAGTTTTAGATGAAAATCTTTGTTTAGAATTTTTAAAATTGGGTTTTATTGCGTTATAAGAGACATGCTAATTATTTCAAAATTAGGTTTTATTGTTTAGAATTTTTGTTGGAGGTCTTATCGAAGCCGGAATGCTTTGAAATTTTATATTTAATAATTTTATTTGATTATTTTTCTTTCTTTATTTTTTGAAAATTTGTAGAGAAAATTTATTTTTTTGAATTATTTATAAGATTAGTTTCCTTCTAGTGTTTGATTTTCTTTCATTATAAATATATGTAATGGAGAAAGTAAAATCATTCAACCTTTTATCAGTAATATTTCATAATTCTTTATGAATTTCTTTTGTTTTGTAGATTCAAAATACCTACTTTATGTATTCAAAGTAATTCGTTCCTTGTGAACAAATTTAACTAATCCTGAACTAATGATGATTGGTCATTTTGGTAATACGTACTTTACCAATGATGATAGAGTGAAGGCCCCTTGGGCATCCAAACATACTCAACTAAAATTTGATCATCAGCATGCAGAACTCGTGAGTTAATCACCATGTAATGTGATAAAATTTGTTTGGAACAATTGTTGGTCATATCTGAAATAGGAGGAAATTAAATATACTAAAGAGAAAAGTAGTAGTAGGATTATTGATCGAACCAATCAATGTATAAAAAAGTAGCAGTTATATATATATGTTCGATAATTTTTTTTTGTATTGGTTTCATTGCATTATGACCTTAAAATAAATTTCTATACTTTTGTAATTTGTTGAAGTTTATTTTATTAAGTGCAAATACTGAGTCGGAATTGGCTTGTAGGAACTAGGAAGGTTGATTTTCTTCCTCTAGTCTTTTCTTTTCTTACACTCTGATTTATTTATTTATTTTCCTCCCTATCTTGCACAACCGCTTGGATATTTTCCGTATATCTTATGCAATTTGATTTATTATCCTTAATATATATTTTCACATTCCAATTTATTATGTTATGGCTAAGTACTGATATTTTAATTGACTGCAGTACTATTCAAGTTCATCTTTTTTCCATTTTTTATTTTTTCATTTTGCTTGAAAGAAAGATTTAAATGGGATATGCCTCCATGTATAAAGTTTCAATACTGATTAGTATATTACATGAGCTAAAAGAATTGATAAAGGAAGCAATCATCAAAAACACTAGCTTTGTCCATGGACGGGTGGGATTGGACAAGGGGACTTAAAACAATGACGAGTTGATATAGCAGAAGGTAGTGGCTAATTAAACTTTTTGAGTGTGTTCAGTCGTCCATAAGTCTTTCCCAAGTCTTCTGTGCCTCCTTCAACAATGAAAACGTGTGTAGTGGCAACAGTGAATAGAACCATACAAGTCTTTCCCAAGTCTTCTAGGTCTCTTTCAACAATGGATGGCTATCACAAAAATTAAAATTCTTTGTTCTTTACCAATTTCCCGAAGGACAATTTGATATACGGAGAAGGTAATGGCTAATTAACTTTGGAGTATTTTTCATTTGGATAATTTACACAAACCTTTCATATAGTTTGTCATAATTATGGGGATCTCTTTCAAAAATAAAAATATTTTACACGGACCTCCCTTATGTATGACAAAACGTTAAATACACTAACTGATCTGTTAAAATTACTCAAATACCCTTAATTTTTTATGATAAATGATTGAAGTACCCTCCCTCTCTATATATATAGTTGAGATCGTTCAAATCAAGTACTGGCGATGGGCATTCACGGTTGTGGATAGCATTTTCTAATGTGACCAAGAATATTGACTGTCTGCCGTAAGATATGGGAGTATGAGGACAGCCTCTTCTTTGGAATATTGATATTAGATGACACTACTGATTTAGTCAAATTTTCACAAAAACAAACAGAAATCTCTCTCTATATATAGAGATGGCAAATTCTCCATCCCCGCTGGGACCCCGCCCTGTTTATATCGGGGATAGGGATCCTTTTAGCTAAATGGGGATGGGGATGGGGCCAATTTATGAATCCCCGCCGGGGCTAGGGGCGGGGATGAGGTAAACCCGCCCGGCCCCGCTCCGCTCCGATTAAGTGTGAAATTACTAATATACCCTTACATATAATAATTTATTACTAAATTAGATTTATTATATATATATATATATATATATATATAAGAAAAAATATGCTTTTTTTTAATAAAAATTTTTTTGAGGCCGGGGGCGGGGGCGGGGATGGGGATAAAGTGGCGGGGGTGGGGGCGGGTATAGGGATTCTGGCAAAATTTTAAGCGGGGATGGGGAATGAACATGCATCGGGGATGGGGATGGGGAATGGAATCCCCACCCCACCCCGCCCCGTTGCCATCCCTATCTATATAGGCCAACGCCGCACCAAACCACAATAAATCAAAATAAAAACCCATCATTAAAAGAGGAAAAAATCGTAAAAACACTCCAAAAAATAAAAAAAACTTTTTTTTTTCATTTTGTAGTTTCGATAAAAAATCAAATATAATTAAAAATCAATGATCCATTAAGGCATTCAATTGGAGTGAAAGGGAAAAGACCAACAAAACAAATTTAAAAATTAAGTGCATGACATCAGCACAATTCGTCAATCAATGACGTTGACTTTAACAGAAGGGAGGTACGTGTAGTTTAGTTTCATTTGTAGGGGAGGTCCGAATAATTTTCGAAACAGGAGGAGAAATCCCTGTAATTATGACAAACCATAAGAGAGGTCTTTATAAATTATCCTTTCCTTTTCAAGACGGTTCATGAGTGGGGCCTGCTTCTTTCAATCAATAATGGCAATAGTGAATATAACTATACAAGCCTTTCCCAAGTCTTCTAGGTCTCTTTCAAGAGTAGATGGCTATTGATGAACAATAAATATTATATATTCGAGTCTCTAAACATGTATATGTTAAGTCCTTAAGTAGTACTTTTATCCAGTTTTAGACTGATTTTAGTTTACTTTACTTTTGTAGGTACTTTCCCAAAGAAATGGATAAAATCGAATTTTTATGATGAAAAACTGATATTGAAGTTTAATTTACAGGTTGTCGCTGATCATCTAAAACAAGCTTGGAGTCAAAATGGTGATTTTTGGGAAGTTCAAGTGCCAAAGTTCGAGCACAAAGTAAACTAAAGCAAAAAAAGCTACCAAGGCCAAAAAGCTCAAGCAGAGATTCAAGGTGTTCGATTCTTTGCAAAAGAGCTCGAGCACAAACTCCTTTTGAATATGAAAAAACGCTTTGGAAGAATCCATGTTGCCAGACCTCGAGTAAAGACTAAAAGGCTCGAGCATAATTCAAAAAGCTCGAGCAGAAGTCCCAAGGCTTGAGCACCAAGTCAAGGTGATCGAGTACTATGAAAAGAATATCCCAAAATATTCTAACTAAGTATTGATTAAAAAGACGTTCGGAAATTATTTGAAGAAAAATGGCTAAATATAGAATTCCTACTCGAACAGAAGTCAAAAGGCTCGAACACAGGCCAGAAAGCTCGAGGAGAAACTTCTCTACTCGAGCTTTTCCTGTTAAGTCAGATTTCAAAATTGCGGGATTAATTCTAATTAAAT